>NC_139516.1:62491135-63091135 GCF_947247035.1 Vipera ursinii | reverse complement strand
GCAGAATATAACCTGTTCCAAGTAAAAATGCCTTTTGTAATTGACTGATGTTGACTTTACCAATGCTAATGGTATTCAATTGGTGCTCTGGATATTTTGAAATTACACCTAAGCCACCTATTACAATTTGTACTATCTTCTCTTCCTTTTGCCACAATTATTCTACTTCTATTTTCAGGTCTTTATATTTTATGATTTTTCTCCAGTTCTTCTATTCTGCTGTCTCCAAGTATTTCATTGCTACTAGTCAGACTTTTTTATTATCATATTTTTCATACAGACAGCCGGATGTTTAGACTAGATTTGGCATTTCTGTCTAGCTATTGATTCCTTCCCAAGGACCTGGGATAGACAGAGGTGGTTGTTTAATATTAATATTATTATTTATATAATAATAATTATTATTTATATATTGTTGTTGTTGTTAGCTGCGAAGTCGTGTCCGACCCATCGCGACCCTATGGACAACGTTCCTCCAGGCCTTCCTGTCCTCTACCATCTTCTGGAGTCCATTTAAGCTCACGCCTACTGCTTCAGTGACTCCATCTAGCCACCTCATTCTCTGTCGTCCCATTCTTCTCTTGCCCTCAACGTTTCCCAGCATTAGGCTCTTCTCCAGTGAGTCCTTCCTTCTCATTAGGTGGCCAAAGTATTTGAGTTTTAGCTTCAGGATCTGGCCTTCTAAAGAGCAGTCAGGATTGATCTCCTCTAGGACTGACCGGTTTGATCGCCTTGCAGTCCAAGGGACTCGCAGGAGTCTTCTCCAGCACCATAGTTCAAAGGCCTCAATTCTTTGGCGTTCAGCCTTTTTTATGGTCCAGCTTTCGCTCCCATACATTGCAACTGGGAAGACCATAGCCTTGATTATACGCACTTTTGTTGACAGGGTGATGTCTCTGCTTTTTAGTGTGCTGTCTAGAGTTGCCATGGCTTTCCTCCCCAGGAGCAAGCGTCTTTTAATTTCTTGGCTACAGTCCCCATCTGCAGTGATCTTGGAGCCCAGGAAAATAAAATCTGTCACTACCTCCATTTCTTCCCCATCTATTTGCCAGGAATTTATATATTAGGATATTATATTATCACTGCTTTGCCTCTTGGTGTTTAAATTGAAAGCCAAAATGGAATTCCTTATTGGGCATCTTTTTTCTCTGAACAACATTATAGTGTAGTTCAGGGGTGTCAAACTGCCGGCCCGCGGGCCGGATGCGTCATTTGGAAGCCGCGCCCACCCCATTGCCGGCAATGGCAAAACTCTCCCGATACGTTGTGCGACGTCACATGAGTTTGGCATGTCTGGTGTAGTTCATTACAGTTGTGTCCTTCTGTGGTTACAAAGAAGCCAATGCAGCATGTTACAAAGACAACATAGTATCTTAGTTTATCATGCTTTTGAAGCTTCTGAATCAATTAGGTTTCATATTGTATGGGTTGATACCACTGTAGTGAGCCTTCCCTTCTTAACAAGACAGTATTATATGACATTAATTCCCTTTTTGTTGTATAATAAATATTATATACAGATGATATATGTGTGACTTGAGGCCTTGATAGCAACTTTTTTATGTCTTATTGAAGAATTTTTTTACTAAGTTAAAAAGATAAATACAAAGCAATATAATGAAAGAGTTAGAAAAGAGAAAAGATAAGCAAAAAAGTGTTACAGCAATAAAGAGAGAAAAATAGGAAAAAAACAAGGAAGATTCTTAAAGAAGCAACTTCCAATCTTCATAGTTGTTATAAACATATTTAAAACTGTTTCTCCCGTTCAAAATGAAAGAACATGGTTTCCTTCTCTCAATATTTTTCCTTTATTAATCAGTAAATCCTGAGATCATTCAGTTTATTTTTATCCATTTTAAGTTTTACAAAACATCTCTACTGGCTTAGAAATTTGGTAATTGTAGTTCAGTTTAGAGAACACCAGATTGAAGAAACTGACAGGGCTTAGTACATGAACCAAATATTTTATAATATTTATGGTAATAACAGTCTGGACATGTTTGAAAATACATTGCTATGCATGTGTAAATAACATATATATATATATATATATATATATATATATATATATATATATATATATATATATATATACATATACATATAATGCCATACATAAATCTGTGTCTGCTTCTTATCCCTGATATGAAATCCTTTATTCCTTTTGTTCTGACATGCATACAGTCCCCGAATACATTCAAGTGACGAACATAACACATATTTCAACAATCAGTGTAGCATGTTCATCAGATTTTTAAAAAACATTTTCAAGCAGATTTTCATAGATTTTGTCCATTTTTCTTGGCATTATTTTGTGTTATGCAATATAGTAATGTATTTCAGGTTTTTGGGTAGTGTGGGAACAATTAAATAGGATAAAAATAACTTTTTCTCGTGCTGCTGATTACACTTTTTCCCTTCCTCAACTAATATGGTTTCTCCTCGCCAAAACTTGATGTACCCCCACCTACTCTAAATGGCAAAAATTCTGTTTCTGATTGCCCAGTGATTGCTACAATGACTTTTTTAGCATGCCACTAAGATCACAGCCTGCAATTTACTTCTGTTTTCTTTCTGTGGGGAGACCAAAAAGCTAACTTGCAAATAGCCTCTTTAGAAGTTCAGTTAGTCACACATTTTTAAGACATTCCAAAAATCCTACTAAGCTCCTTCTGAACTCATTTGGTTGACTACTAATTGAATCAAATAGTTAAAAGCTCTCCTTTCATATTAGATTTCACATTTTGGGTTTTTCGTTTTATTTAAATAATTTATGTTATAAATTTGCAACACTTTATGTAATTGATATCTGGCTTTCCTATTTCTTATTTAATAAAATAAGTTCAATTAGACACATAGAGAGTGTGTCTAAGACAGTTTTAATAAATATGTCCAGGACAATTTGGGAAAGATAACTTATTTTTAATAAGATTTTTCAGAAAGGAAACCTTCCTGGTGAGGTTATCATGTATAGTTTGTTATAAATTTGTGAGAGGTTATGCATATAACTGTGTTTCTGGCTACTAAATGTATTAGAAATAAAATTCATATAAAGAGATTAGAAATACAAATAAATATAAACAAACGAGTCTCAGGAGCTCTCTTATAATTAAGACATTGTTATCTCCTAGGACAGAGGTCCCCAACCTTTTTTGGCGTCAGGGACCACTTATGTGGAGAGAGGTTTTTCTGCAGACTGGAGGGGGCGTGGTTTTGTGTGCTGCCTGTATCCCACAGATGGAGCTTTGCTTGTTTGTGAGGACTGGTTGCTGGCATGCCGCGGCCCAGTACTGGTTCACGAACCGGAGGTTGGAAACCCCTATCCTAGGATATATTGTTATATGTTCTTGAGAGCTACTTCTTTGAATAAGGGTGAATGTATGTTTTGTGTGGTGTGTGTGTGTATGTGTGTGTATATGTATGTGTGAGAGAAACTAATTAAGTGGTCAATATAGTGAACCAGTGGTTCTCAACCTTTTCTTCACCACTGATGCCCTTTAAATAGCTTTTGTGGCCACGGACCCCCAAGATTGAAATCCTAACATTTGTTCAAGCCTTTGTGGACCCCCTGTGACAACATCGCTGCCCCCCAGATGTCCGCAGAACACAGGATTGAGAAGCATTGCAGTAAACCATTAATAAAAACAATAATGCTGTACAGACAGGAGTAAATCAACCAATAAGCATTTTCATTATTAAATCCATGTTTTCCTACCGATCACGCAAAATGTATAGCCATTTAAATGTTTGTAGAGACTGACTTAGCAAGAAGAAAGCACTCATCTTTTCTCTATGATCTAAACTAGTTGGTGTATTGTTAATTCAGAAGGCCAGCAGAAGGCATCCTAACATACACCTGAGACTCACCCCTCATTATGGGAACATAGGCCATATTGCAATGGAATTTTATTCACCTTTCTGTCCAGAACATTAAGTCAAGAAGAAAGGTGCAGAATGAAAAGGAGTCTATTAAAGGGGGCATGTAAAAGGCTTACTACAGAGGATAATTTTACATTGATGAAGAACTTTACTTCTCTTTCTGCAAAAACAAGGATTTACTGCTTTGTCTCTTAAGGTGCTGCTCTCAAAGCATCAAGAACTAGAATGAGGGACCATAGTAATTTAAGCCTACATTTATGGTTTTCTTCCACGAAGCAGTCACATCAAATAGAACTAACTGGACCAAAGATTTTTCTGTAGAGGTCCTTGGAAGATATACAGTACAGCTCTTTAAAAATATATATATTATATTTACATATTGTTTCAATCAGTATAGATTCTGGAAGGCATACAAGGAAACCTTCTTCCCAAATCCTAGCTCACACAAAAGATGGTTATCAATCATCTAGATGGCTATCAACAAAACTCACTATGGGCAGAAAGGCTGTTGAAAAAAATAATTTTGAGGGCTTTCTGGAACACAAGATGAGCTGGAGACAAGTATAAGGCATTCCATCATGGGAGCTATCACGGAGAAACTGGCCTTTGGCCCTCACCCTTTTAACTTCTTGTGGTGGAGGATTCTCAAGGAACAGATGTTCAGACTGGACTAGCAGAATCATGCTCAGTAAAGTGGTCCACAATATTCCTTGGCTTGGAAGAAGGTGATGCACTCCTTGCCCTAAAGCAGCCTATGTAATTGCCTCCTCCTCATGCCTTCTTCTGCCCATCACAGTGTCTGTATGAATTCTGGAAGGCTAGCTTACAGTCACTCATGTCTCAGTCACTTCTTGGATTATTGTAATGTATTCTACATGAGATTAGCTTTGAAAATCATCCAGAAATTAAACTGGTCCAGAATGTGGTGATACATGCAGTTTTGACCTTCCCTTGGTTTGCTCATATTAGATCATTGCTGCAGGAGCCACACTGGCTTTCATGTTTTTTTCTGGGATGAATTCAAGGTACTAATTATCATCTTTAAAGTCCTACATGGCAGGGGACCACCTTCTTCCTGAGCATATCTCTGCATTCCAGATCCTTTCCTTTAAATGTCCCCTGGCAGGATCTAGGAAGCACCTTTTCCATAGGAGTCCTTGCCCTGTGGAACACCCTCTTTCCATTTTGGAAAGCCTTAAAAAGCTAGTTCTTCTGTCAAGTGCTGGGATAAGATGAAGCTGGATCCCAGTGATTTGTGTTTCTAATGGTTAATGGTTTAGGAGCATTTATCAGAGCCCTCAGAATTATTTTTGGATGTCTTGGAATTTGATTTTATTGATTCCTTTGATTTTATTATGGCTTTATGAGCTGCCCAGAGTTGTGATACATAAGATAGGCAGCCATACAAAATCTTACAAATAAATAAATACAGCTGAGCAAGTACACCTGAAAAAAAAGTTAATCTGTCCCTCATTTAGCATATGTGGAGACCTTAGAGAAAAACTCCCATGAACTAGTACAGAACTAAAAAGGAGTATTTTGCAACAGATTCAAACCAGAGGTTCTAGTTACGTCAGGCAGAGAAATATACATCTGTTCAGCCCAGTTGGGAAAAGTTACAGTTTACCAGTTTCAGAACAGATAGAAACCTTCAAAAACCAAATTGCATGAACTTTACAGTTACAGGTAGCCTTTGTTTAGTGACCATAATTGAATCAGCAGCTCAGCTGTTAAATAATGCAGTCCCTAAGTAAAACTGCAGACTATGTTTATGATCTTCTTTCAGCTTTCCTTTCCTACAAAGGTTATAAATACGAGGATTGTAAAGTTATTTTTTCATCACCATCATAACTGCAAATGGTTGCTAAATAAATCAGTTGCTAAACAAGATCTACCTTTACATTTTTGTTGCATGTTATTGGAGGATATGTTCACACACCACACCAAATTTGGGTTGTCTTCAGGCATGCCTGCTTGTCCCAGATGTTTCGTAACTCCAAGTGATGTGACTAGCACACAAATACCCTCTTTGAAACTTAAAGCAGCAGGATGTTTGCAAGACATACCTGGGTACAACTAATTTACTGAGCAATCCCCATGATAAACCTATAAAATTTACATCAGATGAACTATAAGCTTAAGTATCAATTGTGGGCAATTATTTCCTATGAAAAAATTCAGAAGGAATGTATGGGCAAATTCAGTAAAAATTTCTTACAGCTTACCCGGTAGTTCATCTATATGTTAACATATGATGTGGTCTGTGTTGGACAGCCATGTGAATGCCTTAATAAATAAATTATGAATAATAATTAAATCCTAATTTACCGTATATACTTGAGTATAAGCCGACTCAGGTATAAGCCGAGACCCCCAATTTCACCCCCAAAAACTGGAAAAAGTTGGTGACTTGAGTATAAGCCGATCCGCCGTTCTGCAAGCCTCCGCTTCGTTCAGGCTGCTTCGTTCCACAGCGGAAAGAAGCAGGCAGGCAGGGGGCGGAGGAACGGAGACCCGGCGACGTTTGGGGAGGTTTGGGCGCCTCTCCAAATATCCCCAAACGTCGCCGGGTCTCCGTTCCTCTGTGCCCTGCCTGCCTGCTTCTTTCCACAGCGGAAAGAAGCAGGGAGGCAGGGGGCGGAGGAACGGAGACCCGGCGACGTTTGGGGAGGTTTGGGCGCCTCTCCAAATATCCCCAAACGTCGCCGGATCTCCGTTCCTCTGTGCCCTGCCTGCCTGCTTCTTTCCACAGCGGAAAGAAGCAGGGAGGCAGGGGGCGGAGGAACGGAGACCCGGCGACGTTTGGGGAGGTTTGGGCGCCTCTCCAAATATCCCCAAACGTCGCCGGGTCTCCATTCCTCTGTGCCCTGCCTGCCTGCTTCTTTCCACAGCGGAAAGAAGCAGGGAGGCAGGGGGCGGAGGAACGGAGACCCGGCGACGTTTGGGGAGGTTTGGGCGCCTCTCCAAATATCCCCAAACGTCGCCGGGTCTCCGTTCCTCCGCCCCCTGCCTCCCTGCTTCTTTCTGCTGTGGAAAGAAGCAGGCAGGCAGGGCACAGAGGAACGGAGACCCGGCGACGTTTGGGGATATTTGGAGAGGCGCCCAAACCTCCCCAAACGTCGCCGGGTCTCCGTTCCTCTGCCCCCTGCCTCCCTGCTTCTTTCCGCTGTGGAAAGAAGCAGGCAGGCAGGGCGCAGAGGAACGGAGACCCGGCTTCGTTTGGGGACTTTTGGGGAGGTGCGCGCGCACCTCCCCAAACCTCCCCAAACTTCGGCAGGTCTCCGGACGGCGGTGGCTTGGGAGAGGTGAGCGCGATCCCGGAAGCTCCAAAGCCTCGGCCGCGCACAAGTCCTCAGTAAGTTTTTTTGTTGACTGGAGTATAAGCCGAAGTGGAATTTTTCAGCCCAAAAAGTGGGCTGAAAAATTCGGCTTATACTCAAGTATATACGGTAATTGGGATTTGAGAAAAAAGTGTGTGATTGTGCAACTGTTACATATTTTGTTCATGTTTTGGATTTTTAAGTTATCGTACAATGCTATGGACCAGCTCTCTAAGATACTGAATTTAAATAATTACTTGATTATGATAATTACCTGCCATTAAGTTGATATTAACTCTTAGTGACCACACAGATTTTCTCCAGGATGATCCATTCCTAATTTGTTTCTTCAGGTCTGGCAATGGTGCATGTTCACCCATCTTCATTGTAATTAAATCCATCCACTATGTTCATTTTCTGTCTTGTCTTCCACCTTTCCCATATTATAGACTTCTCATAATGTGTCCAAACTATGGTAATCTGAGCTAATCATTTGTGTTTCTAATAAAAACTCTGGATTGTATGTTCATTATTCATGTGTCTGCTTTCTTGTCTCTCTCTATGAAATTCTCAGGAGTCTTCTCCAACTTCAAAATTCAAGTGTCAATTTTCTTTATTTTGATTTTTCAAAATCCAACTTTCACTTTCTAGTGTCACAGAGAAAACTCTGGCCTGCAGGAGATTATGATCTTTGTACATACAACATAGCTGCTTAGATCCCTTTATATATTTATAGCAGCAAAAACGTCTATGTAGTTTTCAAGCCAATATTGCAGACTTACCCCATCTTCTGTTTATCATACATAATGAGTTCTCTGGATCAGGGGTCACTGATCCCCGGGCCATGGACCAGTACTGGGCCGTAGCATGCCAGCAATTGGTCCGCACAAACAAGCGAAGCTCCATCCGCGGGATGCAGGCAACACACAAAACCACGCCCCCTGCAGTCCATGGAAAAACCTCTCCTCGGAACCGGTCCCTGGTGCCCAAAAGGTTGGGGACCTATGCTCTAGATCAGCAATTCTCAAACAGTTTGGTCTCAGGGACCTTTTACATTTTAAAAAATGTTTGAAGAGTCCAAAGAGCTCTAATTTATGTGGGTCCTATCTATGGATATTTACTGCATTAGAAGTTAAAACTGAGAAAATTTAAAATATTTATTTATTTGCCTTCACAGCTAAAAGGGTGTCTGGTATCCCTAGTGGTCCCCAGATCATTGGTCTAGATAAGATGATTTTATAGCATTGTTGCCAGCTTGAGAAATGGTTGTGCAGATCCTGTTATCACAGGGGTCTTCAAACTTGGCCCTTTTATGACTTGTGGACTTCAACTCCCAGAATTCCTCAGCCTGGCTGAGGAATTCTGGGAGTTGAAGTCCACAAGTCATAAAAGGGCCTAGTTTGAAGAACCCTGTGCTATCATATCAGACTTAGAAGCAATGATGGGATTTAACAGGTGCCTCACATGGCTATTGTGTAGTCATTATCTATATATCAGGATTATGTAGATCAAAATTGCTTATGTACACAATTAATTGTGAACACTGAAAACATTTCCAAGCACAAAACAATGTGCTGAGTTCCATTTTAAGATGTTTCAGCTCAGAGGATACATATGTTTTTGTTTTCTTATTTGTGGTATAATGTGTTCAAGGCAGATTTATGTCACAACCTTTGTTTATTGACTTGTCCTTTTTCAGCATGAAAATAATGGAACATGACATGATAGTTATAAAACATGTGTTTCTAATTAAATTACACTAGCATTAAATCCTGATAAAAGAGCATATTTTAAAGGACAGGTTACTAGAAAGGTTAGGATAGTTGCTTGATTGAAAATTTTATACAGAGTTATAAATTGTTGTCTTTTGATTGACTATCATTAACATTTAATGGTTACGACATTTGGATATTGCCTAAAAGAAGGTAGCTGAATTTGTGACAATAACTTGCTTGCCTTTTTAGTAATCATTTCTTAAGCAGATAGTATCAGATGATCCAATGTTCACTTATTTTTGAAAGAGTTTCTCACTTGTTAAGTTAAAGTTTGCAGCTTAAATTACAACTGTGTGCATTCCTATTTGTTAGTGTGCTCCATCGCCTTCAGAGGGGTTATTTTTTTGCAAATATGATTTTAGTACTATAGCTTTATGGTGATAGTCATTCAAGAGTATTGTGTTTCTAATTGATTTACTTTCAAACTAAAAAAATCCATCCGCCTCCCAGAATTTATTTGGATTCTTTTAATTCTACTCTGAATTTTAAAAGTCGTCTTTTTTTTTTAAAAAAAAAAGCTTATTTCACTAATTTCAGTTCGTCTGAAAGATGTTTTACTTCGGTTTGCCATTGCATGAACCTTTATAGAGACACACATTTACTCCTAGCTCCTTCATAAATTTACCTACATGATCCACAGTGTAGTTACTTGTATAGTTTACATTGATAGAGAGATATCCAAAATATATAATGTGTGAAGTAAATTAATTTAATGTAATTACATGTAATGAAATTAAGCCCTTAATTTAGGGCTTTTCCATGCAGTAGCTTTTAGCTGCTTGCCTTCCGAATGTAAATTGGCTGAAAACAAAGAAACCAACTTAAGAAAAACCCTTTCTGAATTTCAGCCTTTTCCTGTACTTTGGAAACAATTGTGGTGGCCAGTTGTTTCACCTTTGCTTCTCTTAATTTCTGTAGAAGCTTCTGTTATAATAGAAAACGAGTAGGGTACTCACATTCAGTAATGCAAAATATTACCAATTTGAAACCAAAAAGAAATAATACCATTATTGTTAATTATTATTATTTTGTCTGGGTTAGGCAGTTTTCTTAAAAAGAAATCTGGTAGAGTTTTGAAATGCTGCTCTTTCCTTCTTTGGTCTCCTCAAACTCAGTGAAAAGTTCCCTGCAGGAATTAACTTTTTGAGCTACATTTTTGGGAGCTGGAGTGAAATTGACAAAGTGTTGCTGGTTTTCCATGATACCTTAGGTCAGGGCTTTTCAACCAGTGGTACGGGTACCACCTGTGGTACATTGGCACCTGGCAGGTGGTACGTGACCATCCTAGAGAAATGGTAGTGGGGGTGGGGAATGAGCTGAACCGGTGGTAACACCGTACAAGCCTGAGCGAGAGATGGCTGGAGCTGCAGGGCTGTCAGGGCTCAGCAAAAGCGCCAGGATCAGCGCCAGGCTCCAGCTGGAGCTCAGCGCTGATCCTGGCACTTCTGCTGAGCCCAGAAGAAGCACCAATCAGCTGGAATGTTGCAGCATCTCCAGGGTCTTGTGATTTACATTCAGATGCTTGGCAACTGATTCATATTTATGACGGTCACAGTGTCCCAGGGTCATGTGAAGTGACCAAAACCTGCTGCAACCACCCAGCAGATGGGGGGAATGAAAACCAAACACACCCCACCCCCGCTGCCAATCCTCAACAGAAATGCTCACAACAATGAAAACCTCGGACAGGAGGAAGAGCACTGCTGGGTGGGCAGGCAGGTGTCTTGCTCGGCTGTGGCTTGGGGGGCACTTTTTTCATTGCCATTTTAACTTCGAACAGTCACTAAGCGAACTGTTGTAAATCGAGGACTACCTGTACTTCATCACTTTTTTCCTTTTTCCTTTTTCTTTTGGTCATCAAGTTTTTGACACCTTGCTAGGCGACTGGTGGTACTCGGATATTGCCATATCCTAAAATGGGTGAAAAGGTTGAAAAGCCCTGCCTTAGGTAAGAGAAACAAAGATAAAACATCCACCATTGATTTGTTTTCTTTTTTCTCTTTAACAGCATTCAAGTGGATAGCTTAGAGAAAGAAAAGAATAGTAAAAAAATTGCTTTTGCCTAGTTTTAATTGATGATGTGCAGCATATGTAGTACCCATAATGCCACTGAGTGCAGGAAAGATTATGGAGTCAAATCTGAAAAATGCTTTTTTTTTTAACAAAAAAGCTAGTTCTTATGTATGTGTGTTCATTTTGATATTCTAACTTTGTAACTTGCTATAAGTCATAACCAAAACCAGAGGGTCAATTGGATGGTATGTAACCACCACATACACACTGTAAAAGGTACTGTATTCATGCCAGGCATGAAGTCAGGACTGTTAAAGGTCTAATCAGTTATTTTAACTCTTTCCCTTTGGAAAAATTAATATATTATTTCATTAAACCCTTCTGATGAGGATCTTCAGTTTGGCAGCACAAGATTAAAAGGCAGTGGGGGGCAACCATCAGATATTTGAAGGGAGGAGGTGTTCCTGTCACACACACACTAACCAATTGGTGTGGGGTACTTGCCATAATGCAGTGACCCACAGCAGTGACCCCTTTTGGAAAAAGCATCTTTGGGGCAACCATGACCTGGATGATTGAGAATCTCCATAGACAAGCAGATTAACTATTCATCATCTGTAGTAGTAGACACTGGATTTCAGGAAAACACAGCCAGAAGTTGCATTCATTGGTGGCCCAAGGATAGGTTTAGGATGCCATCTAATATTCTTGCCATTCAGAAATGGTAGATGGTTCATACTTGTTCTGGACCAAGCAGGAAGTATGGATCTACCTTAACCCCATCATAATAGCTTTTTGTTGGATGAGTTCAGGGCCACATTAATTGTTCTTTACCCATGTGGAATCAAATGTGCTGAAATCTGGATCTTTTAAATCTCAGTCTAAAATGTTTGAAAAGTTGTTGGAATAAGAAGGCAGCTTTGTATCCAGAGAATGCTTGTTTGTTTAATTCCTGTACAAGTTTTCTGTTTTATATTAGTTCTTTATTGTAAGCTTAAGATGTCAGATTTCCTGTAATAAAATAAAGATGCATATGCATTTATAATACATTCGTTTAATCCAAACAAGAGAATTAGGCTAGTATGTGCAGAATTACAGAATGTTCTCAAAATGAGCTCTAATTCCAGATAGGGTGATTTTTGTTAAATATCCTTCTAGTTTTGTTCACCAACTCAGTTAACATAGATAAGAATTATTATTTAGCAAATCAACATGGTCACAAAGTTGAACTCAGAGGTTGAACTCTGAGAAGCGACCAGAACAGAAAAAAGAATACTCTCTTATAACAATATAGGAAAAGGATCCCTTTCCCCAATGTGATGATGGCATTTTAGTGGCATTTAATAAATAAATTTACTCAGATTTAATAGATTAGATTGAAACATATTAAACCATTGTTTAATCATTATATGTTGAGTAAGCTACACTTTATTGGTAAAGTGGAGCTTAATTTCTGATTGCTGTTAGGAAATCATCCTAATGTTTAAACTGAAATTGACTCTCCAATAATTTAAACCCATTTTTCTGTGACTTTTTTCTGGGATGACATAGAATAGGCTCAATATTTAAGTACTTAACAATACTTAAGGTCAAGTTTCACGCTAGTGGCTGAAAAGATAAATAATAGCAAAAGCCTGAAACAGCACAAGGGCCTTAATTCTGGAAACATGGTATAAAAATTATACTATATCACTTTTCTTAAAGGTTATCTCGTTAAGTAAAAATGAATAGAGGAAAATCACAACCAGATGCACTTTTATTTGATATGGCAAGTTTTATCTTGTACAGAGAGAAAAATCTAGGAAGGTTGTAATTTTTCTAATATCAAATTAAGGAAAAATGTTCAGTTCTGTGTTTCCTATATATTAAATTTCCATGCAAAGTATTTTAATGAACTGAAATGTGGAATGTCAGTGTAGCAGTCATTTGCCAGTTCATTTTATATTCAGTATGAAGACTGCCAATTGAAAATTAATGACAATTCAATTTTGTTATTAATGAAACAAAAATACATTTTTAGCCAATACTTTATTAGAAAATTCCATTTTTCAAACTTGGGAAATTTAAATTATGTTGTTTAGTTAAAAAAACAAAGAAACAAAATTTGAGGCTTTACAAAGATGCATTTTGTTTTATGGATTTCATTAGTAATTGTTAGTATTAGATAGGAAGACTGTTTAAAAATACTCTCCAAGAAAGAACATTGGCTTAGATGCAGCAGAAATTAGTGTATATACTATAGTATAGAGAGTGTGTTGCATTGTGCTTGGAGATATTTGTAGTCAAAACTATGCAACCACAAAACTAATTGGGCACTCTTGGCCAATCTACCTTGCAGCATTGTTGGGAATGCAGAGATGAATATATCCGCAGCTATGATATGAATGAAACAAACAAACAATAACATTAAAATAAATATTTTTTGTGGGCTAAAGCATAAGAGAATAAATTGTGTACAACATTTTTGATATCTATGGGTCATAGATATCAGTTCATTTGATATCTATGGAACATAAAAATATGGCCTTTTTTGATTTGAACTACTGTATCGTGTTCTCAAGTACTGGTATGGTAAATGTGATAGTCCATTTCCCAGAGGAGAAATGAATAACATGTGTGAAACAGATCTGTTATGGAAATATTCATTGTGAAACACTTCTGAATAGTTATTTGAGATGAAAGTGAAACTAATGGCATGAAATAGGCCTAAGGGAGCAGATTCAGGAAACCAACAAAAAGTAGAGCAGAATTTTGCTACTAGCAATCCATGAGCAATGAATGGATTAGGAGTTTCAAATAATTTTTAATATCTCCTATAATTCTGACTTTTTTTGAAAATGTTTGTTTTTGTATTCCCCACAGCCTAAGAAATGCCATTAGTTATAAAAAGATATAACTTTAAGTCTTCCTCCCCAATACGACCAATGGGGATATCTATTAGTTTTGTTTGCAAAATGAGGTGTTTCGCAAATGTGTATTTTAATTTTTTGATACTACTGTTAGCTTGCATGAATGAATGATAAGCCATAAATGTGCTGTTGTTTTACCAAGGAAAAAGATAGATGAGTCTTTAAGGTTATTCAGTTCTATTAACTTGTTCTGTAAGCAGAGTACAAATTATTTTGGGGTACTGATAACTTTTATTTCTTCATTAGTTCCTACCATGCAGTGGCAGTATATTTGCAGTATACTATGATTTTTTTATGAAACCCAAAAGTTTGTAGAGATTGTTTTTTTTAACCAGATTCAATAAGCTTGCAAGAATTGGCTACCTATATCTTTCTGTAGCCTGCTATGAAAAAATAGGCAAGATAACTTTCTGTTTTGTAATTTTAAACAATTGTCCTTCAATAAACTTGAATTACTCTGATTAAACAATGACATCATGACTCAGAGTTTCATGCCACATCTCACAGCTTTCATTCCACCTATTATACTGATAATAATTCCAGTTACATTTGACAGCTTAGAGGCAATCAGAAATATTGTTTTGGGGATGAAACTAGGACCAAACTCATAAAATAAAAATAGGAAAAACATTAATATAACAATAATAGAGTTAAAAGGGATCTTTGAGGTCTTCTAGTCCAATCCCCTGCTCAGGCAGGAAACCCTATACCATTTCAGACAAATGGCTGTCCAGTCTCTTCTTAAAAACTTCCAGTGTTGGAGCATTCACAACTTTTGGAGGCTGGTTGTTCCACTGATTAATTGTTCTAACTGTCAGGAAGTTTCTCCTTAGTTCTAGGTTGCTTCTCTCTTTGGTTGGTTTCCATCCGTTGCTTCTTGTCCTGCCTTCAGGTGCTTTGGAAAATAGCTTAACTCTTTGTGACAGCCCCTGAGATATTGGAACACTGCTGTCATGTCACCTGTTGTCCTTTTCTTCATTAAACTAAACCTACCCAATTCCAGCAACCATTGTTTATATGTTTTAGCCTCCAGTCCCCTAGGTGATTGTCCACTAGGACTCCAAGATCCCTCTCACAGTTACTACTATTGAGCAAGGTACCACCTATACTGTACCTGTGCATTTGGTTTTTCTTGCCTAAATGTAGAACCCTATTTTTTTCACCATTGAAATTCATTTTGTTAGATATCGCCCGGTGTTTAAGTCTGTTAAGATCCTTCTGTAGTTGCTGTTTTAACATGAAACAAAACAAGTCTTATAAGGACTGTTTCTTTTCTGTAAATAGTCTTAGACTTATACCATTCCTGGTGCAAGATACAGCCATTGAGGTGGGTAGGAAAATAGGGTGAGTTTAGAAAAGTCCATGTGACAGAGATAGCAGTGCAAATTTTATTACTAAAACAAATGTACTTGTCAGAAAAATGGCATGGTTTTTTATTTTTCAATTAAAATGTCATGTTCTTAAAGTTTAAATTATAATTTCCTGTTCTGGGATTTCTCCTTGCTGTAAATTAAAAAACATGCAGTGGATTACTAAAGGCAGTGGATTACTAAAGGCAGTACCAAATCTTCTTTAGAATATCCTCCAACTGCTTGGAACAAATTTGGAAACTGTGGCAGTTCCACTGGAAGGACAGAATTGGCTATATTCAGTGTATTTTAATTTTTATTATGTGAGTAAAACATACCTACAAAATATCCATTGTGATTTTTCCATGTTGACTTCTGTTCTCCTTATTTTTCATTATCCACCCAGTGGAAATTGGAACATTCCACAATTGCTCTCATATGTCCATGGCTGAGAAACAAATTAGAAATTTCAATGCTGCATTTCATTCTTTTGATTAACTGCTTAGATATCAAGATGGCGGCTCCATGGTCACATCATATAGCCTCTGAATCACATGAAAAAATATATTGATGACACCAAAAATCACTCATTATTAACATCAGGGTACCAAACCATCAATTTTTTAACATGAAAATTACATACGTGCCCTTTAGAAATATTTCTTGGAAACCAGTATTCAGTGAGGGGAATTGATTTTCTTCACAGGATTATTTTAGGCAAACTGATAAAAAGTAATAAAGGAGAGGAGAAAATCTAACTATTACACTTATTTTTAACAAAATCCTGCCTCCACCTCCTTTCACCTTTATTTTGAAATAATTTTAGTGTATTGTGCCTGACATTTTGAACAACAAAGTACTTGTTAATCCTTCTGCCTGAAGACAACCATTATTGGATTAGGAATGTATACATCCCAGTGCAAATTCAGTGATGAATTTTAATCTGTTGTTATGGAACAAGTGTATGGACTTAAAAATACTTATAGAGTTGTAACTGAAAATAAGAACACAGAGATTGTGCGATGTTGACATTTGCCTGTTTAAGGCCATTGAAGAAAAAAAACCTCATCTACTGACTCTGCATATCAAAGAAGACTTAAGTAGATAGCAAAATAAACACCAACCAGATGAGAAGAACTTGCTATCCATCCTTATTCATATTACTGAAATAATTATTTGCAGTCCTCCAAAGACTGGAGCTTTATCTATAATAATTCTCACATATAAGAAAGGGGATAAATTTGATCTGGCCAATAAATATCCAGGTAGGCTCTCAAATGTAATAAGTAAATTATAGTTGTGCTTTTTTTTCTGAAAATGTCTGAGCCAGCTTGAGCAAGAGAAAATTCTGCAGATGTTTAAGCATGATTTAGAGAAGAGAGGTCAACATTTGATCATTGTTCGTGTTGTTCATCTTAAATAGAAAAACATCATGGATCCAGAATGGAATGCTGTATACTTGCTTTTATTGATTTAAAATCACAGTTTGACTCCATGGTTAAGAATAGACTCGGCAGGAAAATGTTCCATTTGAGGCTTACTCTTAATTAAGAAATTGCATGAACATATTACCATTTTGTGCCAAAATCTCCATACAGAAAGGACTACATATTGGCTTTTCTTATTATTATCAAAACTCTGTAACTAAAAGTGAATTTCATCTTCAACAATTGAATAAGGACAATGTGACTTGACAACAGAAGTTGTTAGATTTAGAAGAAAGTTTTAGCCATAGCAACAAGTTTTTATGAGAAAAAAGCTAAGCAATAGGTACCCCTAGAATCAAGATTGTGATGTTTTCAAAGGTGGTCTGGTGTCATAGACATTGCTGGCAAATACTGTAAATGGAAACTAAATAGAGCAAGTCAGGTGCTATGAATATCTTGGACTGACTTTCAACTGCTCTGGATCTTAGAGCAAACAAATTAGGTTAGCTGTGGAAAAGGCTGACAGGAGTGCAAGGGCTGTGTGGGGGTTTCTTCTATTCACGAGGAACACGTTCTATACTAATAGTTATTAAGATCTTTAAAGAAAAAGCAATTTTTCAAAAACAGTATGGTTTTAGTGTGTACCTACAAATAGTTAACTCCAGTGGGAACCATCTAATTTAAAATGTCAAAAGTCTTATTTCAAGTTGTTTGCTGTAAAATTTCTAACACCTCTACGTAACGTGAATCTAGTTGGCCTAGATGGTTTGACTTAGTTGTGGGCTTGAATGAAATGTTCTTCAGATTCATTAACTTTTTGATACTTTGATACTCTTCGATCACTTAAGTAAGTCTTTAAGGCCAATTTGTATCGGCCATGCTTTGGATTGGGATAGAACTAGGAAGCTGCTTATCTCAACAACATATCTCTGTGACGTAGTGTGCTTAAGTCACTACGGAACCATCAGTACTACCTAATAATAACCCTGTTTGGGAGCAAAGATGTCCATATGATGTTCAAACTAAATTTCTATCTGATATACTTCCATTTTCAGCAGGATCCCGTACTCTAATGTTGTTTAATTCTCCTTGTACCTTAAACTTGGTGGAAAAGAGAATTATATCTATTTTTTTCTTGAGTAGCATCCTGAGGTCACTAGAAAATTCCCATTCCCATTTTACTGCACTACAGTAGTGGCCAAAATTGTGGAAACCTTTTGGGAAAAGTATACAGTAGAAATGCCACCTTTGGTTAAGTTTCCACCAATTTTTCTTCTAATTTCTAATTACCCTTGTTCACTTAATAATACTATTTTACATCGCTTTCTGGGCAACCAGTCAACTCTTTGCACCATTACTTTAATTTTATTACGTTTTACAATCTCACTAAATGAAAGAACACAAAAAACCCAACCAACTTGATAGCAATCGCATAACACACTGACAAATGTCCTCCTCTCAGCTTCAGTACATGACATCGATAACTGAATCCTACTGTGATCTGATTGGCTCATTGCCAAAACAAGATGACACCTGATTAGCTCTCTAAAAACTTATCTCATTGGCTACAATCAGATGAAGGAAAGCTACCTGATATCAACCTAAGCAAGTTGTGCTTCCTTTTTCTGGTTACTTGGCTATAACTTTTCATAGAATGTAGTACAGATAATTGAACAAACTTTGTTGCATGACATTCTTGATTAAATTAAAAGTACACTTTTCCCAAAAGGTTTCCACAATTTTGACCACTACTGTAGAATGTATTAGATAAGCCTAGTTTATGTGAATTGCTTATCCATCTGTGATATTCTTAGTCTTCCCTTTGACTGCTGTTTATTTTTAAAAAAAATAATCTCTTTTTTACTGTTTTTTCTGTATAATGTAGTATTTGAAATAATACCTGAAATCATATTATGATACATATTTTTAAAGTCAAAATGATGTGAATGTGAATGCAATACACACATGTCAAAATTCATGCATAGACATAAGATATTCAAGTACGCACTCTCTTCATAAGGCTCCTACTACGTGTGTAAAATATTTTTTTTCATTAACTTGCTGCTTAAGGGTCTATACAATAATGAGGCTTCTCTGAAGCAGGAAGCTAAAAGTAAGAATGTGACAAGACAAAATAAAACATTTATATATTTCACTTAGGCTGATAGGCTACTTCAATTGTAGATGAAACGTACACAACAATATAGTTTGATATAATACAAAAAAATAATACAGTATTAAGTCCTCATCCTGAGGAATGTCATGTTAAAAACAGTAATGTATTATAGAATGGGAATCTACATTCTAACAATCTTTGAAGGTTTCTAAAATAAGCTACGTTTTGGCAAATATTCCGAATGTTGATCTGATATGATGTTAAGGGAGTTACACTAAAGGAATGTAGAGAGATTTAGTTAAGACTGCAATGCAAATTCTACCCTTGTTTTGCAGACACATCACCTCAGCTACAAGCATCATAATAAATCTAGGAAAGCCTTTTTTATCATTTTGTTAATTTATTTTTATAGTCAAATTGCTTTCTTAATCCTTCTTTTATTCATTTTTGCAATGCTGGACAGATGATGATTTGCCTAAGGCTATCTATTCCTTCTGTTATCAAGCTGGGATTTAAACATAATCCAATAGCTTTCTTGAATTTAATGTATTAATATAATTTCCATAGTGCTTCAGTTTATCTTATTAAATGTCTGAATCTTTTTGACATTCGGTCATAACCATTATTTATAATGTGCTGGTCACTTTTATATGACACAATACATGCCATATAATGTATGTTTTATTTAAATTCATTTATGTAGACTTTTGCTCCTGTTACCAATCTGTGAAGGATTTATTAGCCCTAATTTCTGTTTCCATTACTGTTTCCATTTAATTCATCTTTCTATTTATTTGTAAGAACTTTGTAGGGAAACGAACAGCTTTTAAGTAATCATGATTTCAAGTACTAAAACATAATATGGATGAAATAAAAAGTAAAAAAGGACAATAAAACCACCATAAAAAATAAAGTAAAACCAAAACCCATTAATGTTAACATACAGATATAATTCATGAGAACTCTAGTGAAATGAAAATGTACGTGTTGTAGAGGTGCTGTTGCCAAAAAAAGTGATCCAAATATCAAGCTACTTGGTCTGAAAAATGTTGCTATTGGACACTTAGGTCTACATGCTCCTTTTTTCTCTTCTTGAGTTGCAATTCTTTCACTTTTTTCCCTTTCTAGTTGTAGTAGACTACTATCTACCATTTTGTTTCAGATTTTCTATTTTTTTATTTTTCTACAGTTGTTTTGGATTTGTATTCAATCTAGGTAAGTACTTATTGAAAATTTGAAGCAAACTGTAATGAGCCAGGATTTACAGGAAGAAATCATGGTACATGAATTTAGAAGTAAGAGGAAGCATGTGAGTCTAAATCTTAAGTTGTGCTAAATTTTTATATATAATACAGTCACCTCCTATGTACCTCCCTTACTTCCATTAAAAGTACCCAATAAATAGTTTGTTACTTTTATATATACCATCTTGTCCAAAGGATCTATGGCACTTTTGAGTAGATTTCTCATTTTATCTTTGTAACATACTTTGATGGTTATTTAGGCTGATGTACAGTGGTTTGTTCAAATATATCACCTGGCTGAGCAAAAAGACCACATTTCCTTTTTTGTGCCTTTTAGCCGAATGAAGAAATGATATATTAGACCACAAAGGTTCATTCATAGGTGCTCCTAAGCAGAATTGCTGTTTTGTGGAAAGATTTATGAACTTGAAGGAAGACTCTATCCACAGCTGAGCTCAGCTTCTTAAAACTTTGGGAGTATAGCTGTTTCCTTCTGAGAATAGACCACACAGTAACAAAAAACTCATCATCTGCCTCCAAGCATTCCAGAAGAACATCTGTAAACTAGTAACAGTCACAGATTGTTGACAGAATTCAGTGTGTTAGCTAGTTAATATGCAGATATGTCTCCCAGCTTGCTATTATGGCTTTCCAGTCCTTTTCATCTTTATTCCTGAATCACTAAAACACTTGCTTTAGTAGCTTAGGGCAAGTACCAAGCTTCATGTGTAGGCAGAATATTACAGACGAATGCAGAGTGGAATGGTAGTGTGTTTAAGAAACCTTATATTATAAGAAACCAGAAAAATAAACAATAATAAATGCTTATTTAAAGAAAAGAAGCCATGTGTTTCAAGATGAAATTATGCTCTTGGTTAATGTTCCCTAAAGAGGATGATAACACAGTGTACCTAGATTATGTGACTAAAGATTGGTTAATCAATCAATCAAAGAGACATGCTGAAATAACTTATCCTGATTTGTTCATCGAAAGGCAAGTTGGTAGTTTTTCAAAATATTTAAGTTTAAGTTTAAAGATTTCTTACCTACTTTCTATAAAGTGCTATTTGGTGACCAAAACATGTTAGCTATATAAATCCCATTTATTTTTGCCAAATACGTATGATCCCAATTAAATGTAACAGGTGCAGGAAGAGAAATACAATTATTTAAAATAATAGTGATTCTGTATTTTAGGCCTGGCAAGAAGATACTAGGATTGTATATGAGAATTAACAAAGACAGTGTACTAATTTAAATGGTAAATCACCTTCTGAAGCCTTTCTTTTTTTTTAAAAAAAGGTATTCAATTCAGTTCAGTCACTTTAGGTTAATACAGTTGTCTTTTAATCCAAACTTAGCATATTCTACTGACATCATCTTCAAGGCACTGACACTATTTAACATGATGACATGTTCTTTCATCCAGATTTTTATTCTGTATTTTCAGTGGTGCCCCAATTTTCTAACTCATTCTTATCACAATAATAGTGCTGGTTTTTCAAGTATCTATCATTAAGAGCGGTGTATAAACTTGGGGGTGATTGATGACTTGAGGGTGTGTACCCTCTGTCTTTTGAACTCTGCTTTTAGCTGGTTTTAACTCTGATTTTCAACTGTAAATTTTTATATGGCTTTACGGCTTTTACCGGTAAATTTCTCAGCGTCACTCAGACATATGGGTGGTGTATACATTGATAGACAGAGAAATAAATAGTATTGCCTGATGTATGATTCATAAATATTTTATTTATGTACTTAAGCAAATGTAATAGTTACCCCTCTATTAAAAGGGGACTCTGGTGTTGGTATGAATATATATAAATGGTTCTGTGTATTAAATGATTACAAATTCTACAACATCTTTGTTCTAAGTTATATTTCAGTGAAATTAGTCAGTGCTGTTATTACCCATTCCCTCTATTTTAAAACCTGTTTTTCTCTCTTTTTGCCCTGAAATACTGTAGATAATACATTTACCCTATCATTGTTTAAGAACTGCAGTATGTTTGAATATGTTCAGTTAAAAGTATTAGACAGAATTGTATTTCAGAATCAGCCTTCCATCCTTCCGAGGTAGGTAAAATAAGGACCCAGATTGTTGGGGGCAATAAGCTGACTTTGTAAGAATGCTGCTTTGGGGGTGGGGGCGAAAGCCCTAATAAGCAGGCATATACATAGAATGAAGGCTATTGCTAAGCACATTATTTGTGCTTAGATTGTAAGCCGCCCTGAGTCTTCGGAGAAGGGCGGGATATAAATGGAATTAAAATAAATAAATAAAAAATTAGGAGTATGTTATTTGAGAACTACCTGCTCCAAAGTAAATACAACCTGGAATGAAGATCATTGGTATTATGACTAGATATTATGACTTTCAAACCACATTTTATGGTTACGGATCAAGGTTCTTTGGCACTTAACTTGTTAGACCACCTTACTGAACTGGGAAGTTGACAATGGCCAGCAAAACAAATTCTCAATTACTTGATTGAGGTTACTGTCCAGGTCTGTAAAACTGTAATAAAAGCTATAGGAACTTTTAGTCTTTCCTATTCATTTTTGCCTCTTTCTCTCTCTATTCTCTGTTTCTATCAGGCATTAGTTTCATAGGTAGGAAATACAATATTTTCATAATTAAGTTGGTTTTTGGACATGACTCTTATAGGCTGATATATATATATATGTATATGTATGCGTATATGTATATATATGCATATACTGTGTTTCCCTGAAAATAATCCCCACCCCGAAAATAAACCCAGGGGGATGGGCGTGACTAGCACAAGTGGCGGTGAGCGGCGGGGCCCAATGGCATCCAGCAGCCACTGCAGCCCCCCGGCCCTTGATGCAGCGTAGGTAAATCCGAGCATGGAGGCAGAGGTGGGGAGAGGCAAGCAATCTGGATGTGCTGTGCGGCTGCCTGGCTCGTGAGAGGTTCATGTGGTAGCACCGGCGGAGGCAAAGGCATGGGGGGAGGCAGGCGATTCCAGCGCAGCTGCGGGCAAGCTGAGAAATAGTGGGACAGAGTGCCTCCCCCCCGCCTCTGTCTCTCCCTGCTGCTGGTGCTGCTGTGCAAGCCTCCCACAAGCCAGGTGGCTGCGCAGCACGTCCGGATCGCCTGCCTCCCCCCTGTGCCTCTGCCTCTGCCTGACTCTGCCGTGCACTTTTTGCCCAGAGGGAGACTGCAAGCTTCATCTCCTTGCAAATGGGGTGCTTAGCAAGTAGATGAGGCTTCCAGTCTTGGGCGAAAAGTGTTTGGGTGCCTATGGGGCGCGTGGGAACAGAGTAACCCACTCCGTGCCCCATAGGTACCCAAACACTTTTTGCCCATATGGAGATATGACGGGAGACTGGAAGCTTCATCTGCTTGCAAATGGGGTGCTTTGAAACAGAGCTAATCCCTCCGTTTCAAAGTGCCCCATTTGCAAGCAGACAAAGTTTCCAGTCTCCATCATTTCTCCGTTCAGGTGAAAAGTGCATCTGCCCTGGGATGCCCTGTAGGCCGTTGCAGCTGCAGGCAAGGAAATGTGGGAAGGAGCAGCCAGCAGGCTGCAAATAAGACATCTCCCGAAAATAAGACCTAATGGGTCTTTTGGTTCAAAAGTAATTATAAGAACCTGGTCTTGTTTTCCTGGAAACAGGGTACGGGCAGATTAATAGGTATCACTTTGATGTTCCGTACGTCTCAGCGTACAGTCATGCTAGCCACATGATTATGGAATTGTCTTCACACAATACTGGCTCTCTTGGCCAAGAAATGGAGATGAACTCTGCTCCCTAAAGTCAGACACAACTGGACAGGGAAACCTTAACCTTTTTCTTTAATATACATATATATCTGTTGTTAATTTCTATATACCTCAGTTCTTTTTCACAAGAATTCCTTTCCAAAATGTTCAATGTTTGAGCAGTTTGAAGGTAAGCACTATAAAAACTTAGAAAGGAAGTGATCGTGCCTGATTGAATGAGTGTATTAACAACGTGAAAGTACATCTGCAGTTTTGCAACTGTACGTATCCTCATTGTGCCCGCAACTGGATAGTTTGGCTTCTTTTGTGGTCTTTCAAATGAAGGTAAGAGTATTTTCTCTGAATAAAGAGTATTTTCTACTTCATTGTTTGATTTTGTTCTGGAGCACTATATAAGCTTGCCATTGCTTCCATCCTTTGATGCTTTTGTTTGTGTCTTTACTTTCTTCCAATAGCTGCAGTGTCTTAAATGTGATTGCCTTTTTAGAAAATTAAATTTCCTTTCAAGTTTGTAATGTAACAATTTCCAAAACTTGTTTACTGTGCTCAATAAAAGGAAGATTATTTTGGTGTGTTTTCCAAAAGCAGGCCCTTCTTGCTGCCAAAAGAGACTGAAGCCATGATTTCTTGTGCATCAGTGAACATGGAATTTAGTCTACAGTATAGAATGGAACAGTTGTTGCACTGTGTTTATACTGAGTGACATTTGGTTCTACAGAATTTCTGCTTCTTACCATTGTTTGGTATGCTTTCTGCCTAATCTGGGCAGGCAACTTGTTTTGAAAGAGTTGCACTTGTTTTGAAAGGGTTGGTGATGTGCAGGGAAGAAGTAGGCCCCATCGTACCTGCTAGTCCAGGGGTGTCAAACTCAATTTCATAAGGGCCACTTCAGCATTGCGGTTGCCCTCGGGGGTCCGGGTGGGTATGGCCAGGGTGGGTGCAGTCTACTGGGTGGGCGTGGCTGGAGTGCGTATGGCCTACTGGGTGGGCATGGCCAGCTCTACATCATTGGCATCAAGGGTGCCTATGGGGGCCTGGGCAGGAGTGGGACAGATCTGAGGGACTCTAGAATAAGGAGGGTCTCTGGGCCAGGGCCAAGGCAGCAGGGGCCGTTCCCTCACTGTTTCCAGGATTTTTTTATTTTTATTTTTAAGTCCATTTATATCCCGCCCTTCTCCGAAGACTCAGGGCGGCTTACAAGCTTAGCAGTAGCCTTCATTCTATGTATATGCCTGCTTATTAGGGCTTTCACACACACACACACACCAAGCGGCATTATTACAAAGTCAGCTTAATTGCCCCCAACAATCTGGGTCCTCATTTTACCTACCTCGGAAGGATGGAAGGCTGAGTCAACCTTGAGCCTGGTGGGATGCGAACCTGCACTAATTGCAGGCAGCTGGTGTTACTTAAGGAGGCATTAGCCCACTGCTCCACCAAGGCTCAAGGATGGCTTCGGGGGCCACATGAAACCACTTCGCAGGCCAGATCCGGCCCCCGGGCCTTGTGTTTGACATGTCTGTGCTAGTCCTTACTAGCTCAGTTGTGTAAAACAGTGTTCTTTGTGGATAAGGGTTGCAATAGTGGAGAGGAGAAAGCCATTGCTAGGGAAAAGCAATTAAATATATTTTCTGGGGGTGGGGGGGGGGCTTGGCATTAGCATTAGTTTTTTTAACTGTATTTGTGAGAAACTGGAATCTTGATTATTACCTGAAGAGTTTTCTTGGCATGATGGGATGTCATTTTGTGCTTGGGTATTGCACATTATTTGTAAACTGAATAATTGTTCTGCATAGAGCTTAGAGAAATGAACAAAATTAAGTTAAATAAACATAAAATTAAGGATCACTGTGAATACCTGCACTCAGCTGCTTTCTTCTTGTCAATTTCCACAGAGAGATAAGAAGTCTAATAGTTATTTGAATTCAGTTGTGCTGACATTGCAGAGTCAACAACAGGTGCACGTAAGAATACGAATTGGATGATGCCAAAGACAACACTTTGAGTGTGCCAGTTGAGGCTATAGATCAGGCATGTGATGTTGTGCAATGTATCATGACTTTTCCCCAATTGTCGGTTTCAGTATGATGATGCATCTGGCCTGCAGGCCAGCAGTTTGACACGCCTGCTATAGCTTGTTTAGAACAGTGTTTCTCAGCCTTGGAAACTTTAAGATGTGTGGACTTCAATTCCCAGAATTCCTCAGGTAGCATGCTGAAGGTTGCAACTTTCAACAGGAAAGTAGTTTCTTATACCTGCTATAGATGATGATAGAAAAGCATAGGCCTTTGGGGCTCAGCAGAAAGCTTATCTTTTGCTCATGTTTTTTGTTTTTAATTTTTGCACTGGCAATTGATAAAGGCAAGCAAAAAACGAATGTCTCATATGGATTATTCATACTAATGCCCCATTCCATATTCTGCAATTCATTCGCATCACATTTAGGGCTATTCACTCAAGTTGTGACATTGTAAGATTACTTTTCCTGAGATATATGTTGGTATGGAAAGTAACCCTATATATATCATTGCTATGGTGTTGAATCCAAGAATGTGGTTGAACCATTAAGCATGAATAGTTGTTAGACGTAATGGTAGAAAACTAAAACGGTTACTCATTTGAAATAGCAATGCTCATTCTGCATTCAAAACATTTTTTCCTCCAGATCATTTTCGGAATAATCTGTCAGTACTATCCACTTTGGATCATACTGTATAACTTGCCTAGAGAAAAATTGCAGTGCCAAGAGATTTATATAATCTATAATGATAGTTGTTGTTATTTAGAGCATATCTGTCTTGTTAGAGGCTTAGTTGATTTATTTTGGAAAAATGAGAATATCCAGGAAAATAAGAGGATGGCTTAAATGACAAAATGTTGGATTTAAATAGCACAGAATTTTCTTCCCTACCCCCTCCTTTTCTATTTATCACTTTAATTGCTTGAAACATATTTCTTAGAAATAGTCAAAATACAGACCCAGACATACTTTATATTTAATGCATCCCTGCTGGTAGTTTTTTGGGATGCGTGACGGTTCTGCCAAATCTGTGGAGATGTTTAGATAGAAAACATTGAGTAATGAAAGTCTTGCTGTGAATTCATTACGGATAGTGCTGCAGTAAGTCAGAATAGTGCTTTGCTATATCTTTTTCCCTGCCCAGCAGTGAGTCAAAAGTGATTGAAGTATTGCTAATCAGCTCTTGGGACAGGTGGTAATCGGGGTTTGGGCTTTTCTGGAACGAGGTCTGTCTCTGCATCAGCAGAAAATAGCTTGATGGATAGAAATGGAAGTGGGTTGAATTGCAGAATGGGACAACTCTCTGCAGCCAACTCATCATGGTCATCTCGTCAGGGCTCTCTTGCTGTGGCCAACTCACTGTAGAACAAGTCACCATGGGAAATTCCATGTGGACATGGACAAAAATGAAAATAATGGCAAAGAAACAGTGACTGATAACATTTATCATGTTGAGTTATCCTGCGTGGAATTGTCCAGTGGTGAGTTATCCCATGGTGAGTGGGCCACGGCGATTTGTCTCAAGGCAAGATGGCCACAGTAAGTTGGCCGCAGCGAGTTGTCCTAGACCCGTTGAATTGTATAAGCTTATATAGATAAAGCCATAACCATTAACCATAACCAGTGTAATGCGTATCATTAAAAGAAGCTAATTAAAGCATTGGATAAAAGGAACAAAAATACTGCTTCTGTCTCTTGATCTGCCTTGCAGCATTAACTGGTCTGTATTGTATAAAAGAAATTTATGCAATGCACATCCAAATCTGAGAGACCGTTTGCTTAACAAATGTGGCTATTCAACCCTTTACAAGACAGGATAATATGGAGGAAGAAAGCTCAGATAAATTATTATCTGTGAATATCAATTGTAGCAGCCAATTCAAGTTCTGAATTGTACAGACAAGTATACGGTAAATAAATGGAAGATTACATTTAAAATAAATATATACAACTGGTCAGTGTAAAATTCAGTAGAAATTCCTGGTATTCCAGCCACAGTTCTAAACTGGTGATGCAGTATTTTAAGAATTGATAATGGTATAACTGAGTTCTTTTGGTGTGCAGTTAATTTATTTTGTGCCACTATCCTTTATAGTCAGTCTGTGCAGGTTTTGATATTCTTAGACTGTAGAGTGAATAGTCAAATAGACATCATATTTGGCCAGACATGATAGAGAGATATTAAGAGTTCTTTGGCCTTTAATTTTTGATCTTCTCCATTGTGAATTTAAAGTTCAGAAGAAAGTTAGATTATTAGAAGTGTTAGATTATTTTGAGTCTTTTCAAAAGCCAATGGTAAGGTAAGCTTAGAGGTGAGGAATACACTTTGACTCAGACCATTAGCAAAACTGGCTGTAACCTATATAGTGTATTTGTTATCCTGAGGCATAATGCAAAGATGAGAAGGTAACTATAAAACATAAAGTTCTTTAAGAAGAGTGAAGGAAGAGAGAAAAAAGCAGACATTATGTAATTTCAGTAGACACATAAGAAAAAAAAATGTGCATCTGAACTTATGTTTAACCGTTGAGTGTACAGAAATTCATCAGGAGGCTCAACAAATAGGGAATTAATATGTATTGCTACACAGACATTCCTAAAATAAAGCATCAATGCCGATGAGATAATTACGTGAATAGCAAAAGAGGATCAGTTTACCTTATGAGGTTTTTTTAAGCATATATAAAAATGTATTCAGACATCAAAGTTTCATTTTTTTGCTATCATGTTAGCATGAGTGCCTTCACCAGAGAATCTGGTCTATTTGGTTCATTTATACACTATGGGACAAGTTAATTTGGCAGCATATTTCTTCATTCTAGAATATTGAACCAATGTTTGGTTTAATTTACATTGCACACATATTTGATGAAAGTGCAGAAAATGAGTTGGATTTCACAGTACATTAATTTTTCTGCTTAAAATTGTCTTATTTGAAATGAAGAACATTGTCTCCTTAAGGAGATGTTGCTATGCAAAATTGCGATTTGTTGAATCAGCATGTGGGAAGCATATAAGATTAGCTGTATGTTGGCAGCAATGTGCATAATTCATTATCAATAAGTATTTTGGAGATGAATTTTATTGAAGTCGTTAGGAAAGACATAATTCAAGTAGCAATTCATACGTTTGCAATTTTATGCATATTTTGTTTCATTTAATGCATGTAAATTTAGCACTATACTTTTCTGAATGATGAAAGACTTGAAAATGGCTTCTTTCAAATTAAATTATAAAACAAGGTGATGACAGAGTTTGTAAGTGTAAAATTAAACACTATTCCCATTTTTTAGATTAAATGGACCTTCATTCAAAATGTAAGGAAAGGCATTTATTGATAAAGTTTTCCTCAAATCAAAGAAAGCCTAGTTTATTCTGGTAAAGAAGTTTCATCTGTCTTGCAATGTAGGAGAAGAGTACACTGAGTGGGAAGGCAGGGTTAAAGAATAACAGCAACAACAACAACAACAACGATAATGATGTTGGAAGGGACTTGGAGGTCATCTAGTCCAACCCCCTGCTCAGGCAGGAAACCCTATACCATTCAGACAAATGGCTGTCCAGTCTCTTCTTAAAAACTTCCAGTGTTGGAGCATTCACCGCTTCTGGAGGCAGGTTGTTCCACTGGTTAGTTGTTCTAACTGTCAGGAAGTTTCTCCTTAGTTCTAGGTTGCTTCTCTCCTTGATTAGTTTCCATCCGTTGCTGCTCTTTGTGGCAGCCCCTGAGATACTGGAACACTGCTATCATGTCCCCCCTCGCCCTTCTCTTCGTTAAACTAGACATACCCAATTCCAGCAGCTGTTCCTAATATGATTTAGCCTCCAGTCCCCTAATCATCTTTGTTGCTCTTCTCTGTATCTTGTATCTTAAGCCTGTCTTCTGGAGTGTTGGCTATTCTTGCCAGTTTGGTGTTGTCTGCAAATTTGATGAGTTCCCCATCTATCCCCTCGTCCAAATTGTTGATGAAGATGTTGAAGAGCACTCATTTTGGAGTCATTGCATTGCTGCAGGTCTAATCCGCCCCTCCGGCGAATTCCATTGACTCTTATTTAGCATCAATTTAGCTTTGACCATTAGTTGACTAGATGCTTGGATAGAGGTAGCAATAATAATTTTTTCTGTACTTTGAAATTAACAAATGCTCCTGGGTTGTTGTTTTTTTTGCATCTGACAGCACTGAATGAGAAAGCTCTGATCCTTCCTCTCTTTTTAACTCTACTCATTCCATTAGATCTGGCAAAAGAAATATTCTCCATTTAACAGGAATTTAAGATTGTCATCTAGTACAGGGCTTTTCAACCACTGGTATGGGTACCACCTCTGGTACATTGGCACCTGGCAGGTGGTATGTGACCATCCTAGAAAAGTAGTGGGGGAGGGGAATGAGCTGAACCGGTGGTAGCACTGCACAAGCCTGAGTAAGAGACAGCTGGAGCTGCAGGGCTGTCAGGGCTCAGCGGAAGTGCCAGGATCAGCGCCAGGCTCCAGCTGGAGCTCAGCACTGATCCTGGTGCTTCTGCTGAGCCCAGAAGAAGCGCTGATCAGCTGGAATGTTGCAGCATTCCCAGGGTCTTGTGATTTACATTCAGATGCTTGGCAACCGATTCATATTTATGACGGTCACAGTGTCCCAGGGTCATGTGAAGTGACCAAAACCTGCTGCAACCACCCAGCAGACGGGCGAAATAAAAACCAAACACTCCCCACCCCACTCCCGCTGCCAATCCCCAACAGAAATGCTCACAACAATGAAAACCTCGGACAGGAGGAAGAGCGCAGGCAGGTGTCTTGCTCAGCTGTGGCTTGGGGGGCACTTTTTTCATTGCCATTGCCACTTCGAACAGTCACTAAGCGAACTGTTATAAGTTGAGGACTACCTGTACTTCATCACTTTTTTTTTTTTTTTGGTCATCAAGTTTTTGACACCCTGCTAGGCGACTGGTGGTACTCGGATGTTGCCATATCCTAAAAGTGGCGCAATGGGTGAAAAGGTTGAAAAGCCCTGATCTAGTAGGAGCCAGCTGGTGTGCCTTTTCTCCAACAGCATTTGCACTCTTGAATACTATTTCCCCTGAAATCAGATCAGCCCGAACTTTGCTGGCTTTCTCTAAATCCCTTAACTGCATGTTTTTTTTCCAGGTTGGAAAGTTGCTGAGTAGCTTACCATGCAATAAAAATACAAATGTGAAAACATTAAAATTAACAGGAATTAAATAAAACTAGGAACCACAAACACAAGTGGTATGGAGGTGGGCTCTCTCTTATTCCACCAGCCATATCCAGCTTAAAGCACTCCCATTGAGTCCCTCAGCCAAATTGACAGAGCTAGGTTTTGAGGGCGTTCCAGAACATCAAGAGTAGAAATGCTTTTCTGCTAGACCCTGCCAGACAAAATTCCTTGACCAACTGTTAGCTACTTTATGTAAGATGAGTGGGCATCTCATCTGTGGCTTGGGGGGCACTTGTGTGAATGATTGTGTGAATGCATCTTGTCTTACCTTGTGTGTTTTCCATTTGCAAATTGCTCTTGAAGGCCTTTGCCAGTTGGATTGGATAAAAATTTAATACATAGCTTGTGAAAGGCCGTTTTGTAAATCTGCTTCTGTGATTAATGTAATTGTTCCATATGTTATGGAGGTGAGGTTTTTGAATTTTGGCAGAATTTTGTTCATGTCTGTTTCATGCTGTGACATATCAGGCAATCATGTTGTAGTATTGTGAGACTATTTGGCAGTGAAGGAAATAATTATGCTATATTAAAGAGGCATGGCATGTAAAGTGAATTGAAAACAAAATGGTTCCCACATTGCAATATTGGATTGCTTAGAAAATATAACCTATTCTGACAATTCAGAACTTATTATTCATGATCTTTTCAATGCTTAAATCATACCAAAAATTGATGCGCTGTTCTTATACCAATTTTCAAATAGGCACATCTGTTCCTATCAAATTTTCTCATAGAGTGCTGTCACCCTTCATTCGGGTTTGCTGAGGAAGAGCAAATTCTTCATTGGTTTGGTAATGGTCTGAGTTTCTCATGAGGAATTTTTATTTTGGAGTTTTGGAAAGTGGAAGAATTGAGATTGTGGAGAAACTGATGAGCTTGCAATGGAAGGAAATCCAAAGCGCTGGAAAAGCCTAGAAAGAGACAGCTGCAGCATGTGACACTGTAAACATTCACTCTACAGTTAGTGTGGAAGCCTGAGCATGGTGGAGTATGATTTACAGTATCCCTGAAGCCCAAGTCTTTGTAAAAGCAGATACCCTTGTGCTAGATAATGGGGATTATATTTTGTTTATAGGAGACTTTATATCTACCAAGTCAAAATGGAACTAAAACCTCAATTTTTAGTCCTGTTATTCATAACAGAAATGTAGTAGGGATTCTAAATAATATAATGTATTTAGATCTTCCTGTTTTTATTCTAACTCAGTACGTAGAAATTTTCCTGATATTCCAATGCATGGTTTTCTGGTTGTGATTTTTGGTTGTTCTGAATAAAAATATTTTGCTGCTTTTATTCTTTTGTTTTGTTTTAGTAGTAAACATTGGTGCCTGTTGCTAGTTTCAAAATGCACAGTATGCATCTTGAATGAAATCACGTTCACCATTAATTATTACCATATCCCTATCAGAAAACCTGTTTCAGGTTTTATTAAGGAAGAAGATGCAGTAGCCAGCATTGAAATTATTACGGGTGTTTTTTTCTTTTCTTGCCAAAAATCATATTAAGCTCCACATTTCAAACTGGAGTATGAAAAGTAATATACTTCAGTATAATTAAACGGAATTAACATTCAAGCCATTATTTTATTATTTTATTTTACCAGCTTCTAGGCTTTCTGACCCCTTCATGGATTATTGCCTTGTCATGGCGAAGGGGCTTGTGTAATTCAATGAAGCTATGAGCTATGCCGTGCAGGGCCACCCAAGACGGACAGGTCATAGCAGAGAGTTCTGACAAAACGTGATCCACTGGAGAAGGAAATGGCAACCCACTCCAGTATCTTTGCCATGAAAACCCTATGGACAATACCAAAAGGCAAAAAGATATGACGCTGGAAGATGAGCCCCTCAGGTCGGAAGGCGTCCAATATGCTACTGGGGAAGAGCAGAGGGCTAGTACTAGTAGCGCCAGAAAGAATGAAGGGACTGGGCCAAAGCCGAAAGGATGCTCAGCTGTGGATGTATCTGGTGATGAAAGGAAAGTCCGATGCTGTAAAGATTTTTTCTCCATAGGAACCTGGAATGTAAGATCCATGAATCAAGGAAAGCTGGACGTGGTCAAACAAGAGATGACAAGACTGAACATCGACATCTTAGGAATCAGCTAACTAAAATGGACAGGAATGGGTGAATTTAATTCAGATGCCCATCAGGTATACTACTGCGGGCAAGAATCCCTCAGAAGAAATGGAGTAGCCTTCATAGTCAATAAAAGAGTAGGAAAAGCAATACTGGGATACAATCCCCAAAATGACAGAATGATCTCGGTTCGAATCCAAGGCAAACCATTCCATATCACAGTAGTCCAAGTCTATGCCCCAACTACCAGTGCTGAAGAGGATGAAATTGACCGGTTCTATGAAGCCCTACATCACCTTATAGAACTAACACCAAAAAATGATGTCCTTATCATCATGGGGGATTGGAATGCTAAAGCAGGAAGCCAAAAGATAACCGGAATAACGGAGGTTTGGCCTTGGAGTACAAAATGAAGCAGGGCACAGGCTGATAGAATTTTGTCAAGAGAATATGATGGTCATAGCAAACACTCTTTTCCAACAACCAAAGAGACGGCTCTACACATGGACATCATCAGACGGTCAACACAGAAATCAGATTGACTATGTGTTCTGCAGCCAAAGATGGAGAAGCTCTATACAATCAGTAAAAACAAGACCAGGAGCTGACTGTGGCTTAGACCATGAGCTTCTCGTTGCAAAGTTTAGGCTTAAACTGAAAAAAGTAGGGAAAAGCACTAGGCCACTCAGGTATGAATTAAATCATATCCCTGTTGAATATACAGTAAAGGTGACAAATAGATTTAAGGAATTAGATCTGATAGACAGAGTGCCTGAAGAACCATGGACGGAGGTTTGCAACATTGTACAAGAGGTAGCAACTAAAACCATCCCAAAGAAAAAGAAATGCAAGAAAGCAAAATGGCTGTCTGAGGAAGCTTTGCAAATAGCTGAGGAAAGGAGGGAAGAGAAAGGCAAGGGAGAAAAAGAAAGATACGCCCAATTGAATGCAGATTTCCAGAGAATAGCTAGAAGAGATAAAAATGCCTTCTTAAATGAACAGTGCAAAGTAATAGAAGAAAACAATAGAATAGGGAGGACCAGAGATCTCTTCAAGAAAATTGGACTTCCGGTGGCGGTGCGGCGCCGGAGACAGCCCTTGCGGGCTGCCCGTGGCTCAGCTGTGTTATTTCCACCCGAAACAGCGCCGATCAGCTGTTTGGGTGGATTTGAAGCCCCCTCCTCGGGAGAAGAGGAGGGGGTGAGCCCCCAGGTAGGGGTTGAGTTCTCCGGGGCCGCCTGAGCTTAAATCTTGGGCGGCTGAAGGATCGAACTCCCCCGTAGCCTGGGTTGCTCCCAGCTGGTCAGCATCTCTGCTCCGTGATTTCTGGAGCGGAGCCAGGCGTTTGCGACCACCCCTGCCAGAAGGAAAGACTATGGAATAAAAGGAGCAGGCAGAGCGGTACAGGAGGAAAAGGTGAAGAGGACTTTTATGGCTGCTTTCTAGCTTAATGGATTTTATAAATTTAAAAGTGAAAGTGCATAGTAAGTGAAAGTAAAGATGGCGGCTAAATTTTCCCCAAAAGCTCTCAGGAGTGCTGGAACTTCTCCGATGCAACAGTCATCATTACAAGCGTTGCTTCTTCCTGATGTATTGACACCGAAGGATCTACAAGATGCTCTTGAAAAATATGCCCAGGTAATTCTGGAAACAATGGGTGATAAATTTGCAAAGATGGAGGAGAAATTGGAGAAATTGGAGGAGAGAATAGAAGAGAGGATGGAAGAGAAGTTCAGAGTGATGAAGGTAGACATTTTGTCTTCAGTGTATAGAGTGGCTGAATGTGTGGAAGATTTGGAAGAAAAAGTGGAAGATTTGACTCAAAAGAATGCCATATTAGAAGCAAAAGTACTGGAGAATGAAGATTTAAGAGAAAAAATGGACACAGAACTGAGTCTTGCTCAATATTTCCAGATGCAATATGCTGTTAGAATCAGAGGTTTAAAAGAGAATATTAAGGAAGACCTAAAGCAGTTGATTTCTGAGGCTCTGGAAGTAGTATTGAATCAGCCAGCATCTGAAATAAAGGGAGGCATGGATAAAGTGTTTCGTGTGAATTCATGGATTGCTAGACAGAGAAAGTTACCTAGAGATGTGGTGGTTTATTTTGTAAAGAGGGAAATTAGAGATGAAGTTATTCAAGCTGCCTATGGTACTAAAGTTGTGATTGCTGATCAAGAAGTTTTGGTTCTAAAAGAAATTCCTCCAAAGATTTTAAGGAGAAGGAAGGATTTTACATTTTTAGTGCAAGAGCTCAAGCAACGAGATATAAGGTTCAGATGGGAGATTCCAGTTGGGTTGATGGTGATGTATGAAGGTAAAAGGCACCGTTTGGCCACTGTGATGCAGGCGCGTGATTTTTACAATAATGTTTTAAAAGCAACCCCTCTATCACTTCTGGAAGCTGCAAAGGGATCTGGAGAAGGAGAACATCAAGAGGCTGAAGATGGACAGACATAGGAGAATGGTGCTGGAGGAGATCAAGCCATAACCTCTTTGGATGATTCTGGAGAGCAGAGGGAGACGCGTGCTGCTTTAAAACGATCAAAGAAACATAAAAGAAAAATGTACTTACAGCCAAGCAGTGGGAGGAGTACGGCCTAAAAAAGATAGTCCTATTTAAGCAGTGCTCCAAGAGCTTTGGGATGATATGCATGGCAATTAAATTTTTAACTTGGAACGTTAATGGACTAAATTCATCACAGAAGAGGAAGAAAGTTTTTCAATATTAATGATCAATAACAAGCTGACTTTTTTAGTTTACTTTATACGAAGTTTGCCCAGTTGGATTATAATTTTTTTTATTTTTATGAGGGATTGGAATGGTGTTTTGGATGTACAGATGGACAAGGCTGGAGCTTTTAAGCGTGTCCCAAGTCATGTTAGACTGCCTAAATCCTTTTTTGAAATGAAGGATGACTTGGAACTGTGAGATATTTGGCGTGAAAGACATTTGCAAGAAAAGGATTATACTTTCTTTTTTATGATAGATATCAATTTTTTTTTCAGGATCGATTTTATTTTGTTGACTAATGACTTTTTTTTAAGTATGAATGTAAACAGCGGATAAAGGGTTTTTTTGTTTTTTTGTTTTTTTTGAAATTATTATGAATAAGGGCACCTCTATGGACATGGTTTGGGATGCTAGCAAGGCCTATATGAGAGGGGTGTTGATATATATGAATAATAAATTTAGATGTGCTGTGGAAGCTAGGAGGAAAGAATTGGAGAATGAAATAAAGGAAAAAGAAAAGGCTTTGATTTTGAATCCAGAGGATGTGAAGTTTAAGGAGGCTATTAAACTGTTAAGAGGAATGGTTTGAGTATATCCAGAATAAATATGGGACAAATGGATTGAGTATATCCAGAACAAATATGGGACTAAAAAGTTTTATGTAGTATTTGAATAAGTCTTCCCTTCTTTTCTCTTTTTCTTTTTTCTTATTTTATATATTTTATATTAATAGTGTTTGTAGTTATCCTATATGAGCTAGAGAGTGATAGATTTTAGAATTTACGGTTGTTAGCATATGGTTGTTTATGATTCTTTTTTTTGTTTTTTATACCTTGTACTTAGCTCTGGGAAGTCGGGGGGGGGAGGGGGGAGGGGAAAGGAGGGAGGGATAGGGGAGGGGTAGGGGGGATTGTTAAAAATAAAATGTATGATAAAACTTTTCAATAAAAAAAAAGAAAATTGGAGAGATGAAGGGAACGTTTCCTGCAAAAATGGGCATGATAAAGGACCAAAATGGCAGGGACCTAACAGAGGCAGAAGAGACTAAGAAGAGGTGGCAAAATTACACAGAAGAACTATACAAGAATGAGCTTAACGTCCCTGATAACCACGATGAGGTGGTCACTGACCTCGAGCCAGACATCCTAGAATGTGAAGTGAAGTGGGCCTTAGGAAAGCTGAGCAACAACAAAGCTAGTGGAGGTGACAGTATTCCAGCTGAGCTATTGAAAATCTTAAAAGGCAATGCAGTAAAAGTGCTACAATCAATTTGCCAGCAAATTTGGAAAACTGAACAGTGGCCACAGGATTGGAAAAGATCAGTTTACATTCCAATTCCAAAGAAAGGCAGTGCCAAAGAATGTTCAAACTATCACACCATTGCACTCATTTCACATGCTAGTAAAGTTATGCTTAAAATCCTACAAGCTTGACTCCAGCAGTATGTGGATCGAGAACTACCAGAAGTACAGGATTTCGAAGAGGCAGAAGAACTAGAGATCAAATTGCCAACATACGCTGGATCATGGAGAAAGCTAGGGAGTTCCAGAAAAACATCTACTTCTGCTTCATTGACTATGCTAAAGCCTTTGATTGTGTGGATCACAACAAACTGTGGCAAGTTCTTAAAGAGATGGGAGTACCAGACCATCTTATTTGTCTCTTGAGAAACCTATCTGCGGGTCAAGAAGCAACAGTGAAAACTGGACATGGAACCACTGATTGGTTCAAAATTGGGAAAGGAGTCCGGCAAGGCTATATACTGTCGCCCTGCCTATTTAACTTATATGCAGAGCATGAGAAAGGCAGGGCTAGATGAATCAAAAGTTGGAATTAAGATTGCCGGGAGAAATATCAACAACCTAAGATATGCAGATGATACCACTCTAATGGCAGAAAGTGAAGAAGAACTAAAGAGCCTATTGTTGCGGGTGAAGAAGGAGAGTGCAAAAGTTGGGTTGAAAATTAACATTAAGAAAACCAAGATCATGGCATCTGGCCCTCTCAATTCCTGGCAAATGATGATGATGATGATGATGATAACAACTTTATTATCACTTTGAATGTACACCAATTGGCATACATCAAAATGAAATTTCATTGCATACAGGTCTCAAAGGGTCACCACCTCCGATATATACTTCTTGTTCGTGGCCCGCTCAAATTTCACATTGTCGATTTTAGTCTCTAGGGAGTGAACGATGGCACACAGGATAGATGGGGAAGAAATGGAGGTAGTAACAGATTTTATTTTCCTGGGCTCCAAGATCACTGCAAATGGGGACTGTAGCCAAGAAATTAAAAGACGCTTTCTCCTGGGGAGGAAAGCAATGGCAAATCTAGACAGCACACTAAAAAGCAGACACATCACCCTGTCAACAAAAGTGGGTATAGTCAAGGCTATGGTCTTCCCAGTTGCAATGTATGGCAGTGAAAGTTGGACTATAAGAAAGGCTGAGTGCCAAAGAATTGAGGCCTTTGAACTAAGGTGCTGGAGAAGACTCCTGCGAGTCCCTTGGACTGCAAGGCGATCAAACTGGTCAGTCCTAGAGGAGATCAACCCTGACTGCTCTTTAGAAGGCCAGATCCTGAAGTTGAAACTCAAATACTTTGGCCACCTAATGAGAAGGAAGGACTCACTGGAGAAGAGCCTAATGCTGGGAAACATTGAGGGCAATAAAAGAAGGGGACAACAGAAAATACGGTGGCTGGATGGAATCACTGAAGCAGTAGATGTGAGCTTAAATGGACTCCAGAAGATGGTAGAGGACAGGAAGGCCTGGAGGAATGTTGTCCATGGGGTAGCGATGGGTCGGACATGACTTCGCAGCTAACAACAACAAGGCTTTCTGACTCATGGTGAAACTATATAAGTGGTACTGAGAACAGTATCAATAAAGAAAAAAGTAGTGGTGTGAAGACAGACTTTTATAAATAAGCAAACAAATAAAAATTCAGCAGGGGATCTGCTCTTAACTGTTGAGGAGAATAGTTTGGTATTCAACAGCTTCCTGAACATAGGGTGGAGACATCTGTATCTCTGACATATAAATGATGATAATTTCGTATAAAGTCTCTTTGCTGACATATACTTTGCTGACATTCAAGATTGTGGGACAAGGAATGGAAAGTGAAGATTTGTATTATGGGGTGACTTGATCCTGATGGGTCAGAGTAACTTTTTTAGGCAGGTGTTAGTCCAGTTACATGTTAAACTGGTGTCAGAATTGATTGTTGTCTTTCTAGAAGTGATATCCACATTTCAGTTTTCTTTCAAGGAGAATGGTGTGGGCTAGGATAATACCTCTATTGCACAATATTGAAAGAAATCCAAGCCTGTTTTTGGACTTGGATATACAGTGTTTAGCAAATGAAAACTGGCATCCATATTACAGGCTTCAGGAGAGAATGAGACAATTTTAAAAGGATTTGTTGTATCAGCTGGGAATACTTTGATATTATAGAAAATAAGAACAATCTGGGGAAGGTATAAGGGGAGAGTATTAAAAATATGAACAACAATAGGCCATTTTAAAAAAATGCTGTATTTGCCTCACAGCTTTGTTCTAATCTCTGTCTTCTCTGTCACTTTCATTTCAAGTCTGTCAGACTTCCTTAGTAAACAAACATTAAGTTCAGCATAAATGTCATTCTTACAGACAACATCTTAAAAGTAACATGAGGATTTTGTTTTAATTCCATCCATAACCCAAGGCTGTCTGCTTTGGTTGTTAGAAATGATTTCTGTTATGAAAATAATTTTCATAACTTTAAAAATGTTAATCTTCCAATAGGGACCAATTAGATATATGTTGTTGGACTTTTGCCTCAGAATCTTATTCAGCAGTAGATGCATCTTGGTTCGATTTGTGCCAAATGGTGGGAAAGCATGATTTGAACGTCTTGGTTTTTGAAAAAGTCTTATGTGAAGTCAATTTATAGCTGTCCTGTCTTGGCTTTCAATACCTTGTCCTCTTTGAATAAATGATACAGAAAATTACTGTTTTCTCCATTGTTCTAAATAATATCCCATGTTTTGCCTAAAAATGGAGAACTTATGTTAAAAATGGGAATCAACTATTATTTCTTAGTCCTAGTGATCCTACAGTCTAGATGCAGCCTATCATAATACCTAATCTAAATGTTTGTTACATCATAGAATATTGTATGTGAAGACCAAAAGTAGATACACTTCATAATTTGGACATCAACCAACTTTTTTTGTCTTCTGCCACTTGAATACCACTGCCCATATCTCTATACTTCTTTCCTAATCATTTGGTACTAACTTCTCCAGGCTGCTCCTTTATATTGCCTAGTTTCCCTGTTCTCTTGCCTTGTAACCCTACACTTTCTTTTGAACAGTCTTGTAATTCTTCCATTACTGTTTTTGTTTTGTTTTGTTGAAAAAAGTAGTCCTAGAAATGCAAAGTGATCAAATCTTGGCAAAATATAAGAATGACAGGAAAGTAGCCTATTACTGTTGAAGTGCCTTTGTTTGCTGAATGCCCATAAACACGTCATCTGCTTGTTTCAATTGTTTATTATTTCATCAATATTTTTCTTTTTCGAAATGCAGCAACCTTCTCTAGTTTAGCCCACCACACTAATATAGCAATTCTGCTGGAATCTGCATTTATTTAATCTCTGGGTAGTACAGTCCCCAAAGCAGTATATTCTATCCTACTTGCTCCTTCCAGCAACATTGATGTTCTGAGGAGTTTGAAATCTCATACATTATTTGGATGCTTTGACAAAGCCAGTGTCCTAAAGTGTGCTTAGAATTTTTTCTTAAGGCTAGATGACTACCGTGACTTTTTATTGCCAATAGTAATCTTGGGAGGAATGTGTTTGTTGATTTTCTTTTCTGTTTAGGAATAAAACTTGGTTTCCACAGAAACATTCTGCTTTGGTTTGTTCCTTTCCCTTGTTATTTTTTCTGAAGGCTGTGGTAGATATTAAACCACAAAATTTAAGAAAGTAAGTTAAACTCCTGTAGAAAATTTTAATTATAAATTATAAATTTTGTCCTAATTGTAATTTTTGAAATATATTTCTGGTCATTGGAAATTGTGACATGAGTCTGGAATATTCTGCTTTTCAAGGTTGGATTACTGAAAGTTCCAGTACTGCTGATGTCAAATAATGTTAACCATGATACACTCTGTTGTGATAAAATATGTGAATATGGTAGTTCCATTGTTATCTGATAAGTTTTTAACTGTGAACCCAAAGAGACTTGATGTAGGTGAAGTGCTATTGTGTGAAGTGCTACTACTGCTTATACTCCCCACACCTGAAATACTGCATCCAGTTCTGGTCACCACAATGCAAAAAAGATGCTGAGACTCTAGAAACAGTGCAAAGAAGAACAACAAAGTTGATTAGAGAATTGGAGTCTAAAGCATACAATCAACGGTATGTCTAGTCCAGGGATAGGCAACCTTGGCTCTTTTATGACTCGTGGACTTCAACTCCCAGAATTCTTGAGTCAGCCACGCTGAGGGAAAAGGGAGAGGTTTCCAAGCTGAGCCATGGTGGCTCAGGAATTGTGGGAGTTGAAGTCCACAAGTCATAAAAGAGCCAAGGTTGCCTACCCCTGGTCTAGTCTAACAAAGAGAAGGACTAAGGGTGACATGATAGCAGTCTTTCAATATTTGAGGAGCTGTCATAGAGAAGAGGGGGTTGACCTGCTTACCGAAGCACCTGAGGGCAGGACAAGAAGTAATGGATGGAAACTTATCAAAGAGAGATGCAGCCTAGAATTTAAGAGAAATTTCCTGACAATGAGAACAATTAATTAGTGGAATGGCTTGCCTCCAGAAGTTGTGGGTGCTCTATCACTGGAGGTTTCAATAAGAGATTGGACAGCCATTTTTCCAGGGTATAGAATGGCATAGGGTATCCTGCTTGAGCAGGGGTTGGACTAGAAGACTTCTAAGGTCCCTTCCAACTGTTATTTTGTATTCTGGATCTCCTTTATTGAACCTGCTGTCTGCCTCCCTGCTTTAAAGCTGTAGTGGTGTGAGAGAGTGATTGAATGAATGTTAGATAGAAACAACTAATAGATGGCTTATCTCAGAAACACCCAGGAAAAAGAGCTTCAGAACCTTCAGAGGCTTTGCCTAAATCAGGGGTCTTCAAACTTGGCCCTTTTATGACTTGTGGACTTCAACTCCCAGAATTCCTCAGCCAGGCTGAGGAATTCTGGGAGTTGAAGCCCACAAGTCATAAAAGGGCCAAGTTTGAAGACTCCTGGCTTAAATGAACACACCAATAAACAAGGGCTGAAAAGTTTGTTTCTGGTGTTCTCTATTGTACCCACATTCTTTGCACTGAAACATTTTAATGTAGTCTGTAATTCTTGCTTCCTTCATCACGCTGTGAGGGCTTGGCAAGTGGGGAGCTTGCTTTTTAAATACTTGGAGAGGATGGGCTAGTTATTTATCTTTTTTTTTTTTATTATTTCCACAATCGTGGGTCTGCTAGCCGTTTCAGGGGAAGTGGGAAGCCACGTAACAGGGAAATTGTCATGAAGGATAAAGTTATCAGTGGGTGCAGGTCGTGATGGCGGTGTACTACTTTCAGTACTGAAACTGTTTGAATATTGTTTGCTGGGAAATATAAATAGAAACATATAGTAGCCTTCAATCCCTGTGTACGGTTGTCACTTTAAAGTCTGTTTGGTGATTCTAAGAAGGTATCTGGGCTAGACTAGACTTTGTTGTGGACTACAAATCTCATCTAAAGATTATAATTAGTCCTAGAACTGTCCAAATTAACTTTCAGGCTTGCTCCATAGAGAAGTGATCCTTTAAGCAAAGGATTTAACAACTTACGGTGTTTTGTTCTCGTGGTTTTCTGTTTTGGAATCCCCTTCAGCTGCTTCCATTCCTTTAAACAGATTAGTTTCTTTCATGAGAATGTTTTTAGCTTGTAAGGGGGGGGGAAGTCAGTTCCAGATTTGTTTGTTGATCACTTTCTTAGCTTTGGAATAATTCACATATTATATGAATAAGGAAATGTTCTATTTGAATGGATTATCTATACTGCTTGTAAATGATTCATGTGTATATTGCGCACCCCTTCATAGATTCTGCTGCACATCATTGGGGGTAAGAAGAGAATGAGCATTGATACAGAAATGTTTCAGGAAACCTTTTCTCGCATACAGGTTGTCCTCGACTTACAACCGTTCATTTAGTGACCGGTCAAAACTACAACGGCATTGAAAAAAGTTACTTATGCCCACTTTTCACACTTATGACCATTGCAGCATCACTACGATCAAAATTCAGATGCTTGGCAACTGACCCATATTTATGACGGTTGCAGTCTCCTGAATCACCTTTTATGACCTTCTGACAAGCATAATCAATAGAGAAGCCAGATTCACTTAAGAACTGTGTTATTAATTTAACAACTGCAGTGATTCACTTAATAACTGCGACAGGAAAGATCATAAAGTAGGGCAAATTCACTTAACTTAGCAACAGAAGTTTGGGGCTCAGTTGTGGTTGTAAATTGAGGACTAATTCTACCAAACTCTACCAAATGCTGAGCCAGATTTGCTCCTTGCAGACTTATCTTGCTAGAAATGTCAAAAGAATAATGTTGTTCTTACCCATTTTTTATTTTTGACATAATGAGCAAAATTACTAGCCTAAGTAAAATAACATAACATAATGAAAAATAGAACTCTTAACAGATAACATTGGGAAACATTTGTATGTAACAGAGTTCTGTTACTTTCAGAGAATGGAAGGACAATCTTAATTTTATTTTGCTATGTTACCGTTCAAAAATCTTTGCATGTCTAGGTAATAGTTCTTTTTGGAAATTATGTGCCATGTTAATGAAAGGGGGAGGGGAGGAAAGGGATGTACAAGTATTATTTTTATTTTTAAACCTCATGTTTTCTCACAGTTGTTTTAATCTTTTCTGAAAACTGAGATTTCATTAAGAAAAACTATGAAAAGATAGGTTCTTTGCACAATGTGTGTTATCAGAAAAATATCTAAGGATCAGTAATGAAATGTGAATTTATTTTGGGGACTATGTCCACTGCAATTGAGCATGAACAAATAGATATTCTATCAGGTGTGAAGAATCAAGACCAAACATTAAGTTTCAGTTAAGATTTATTGCTGAATCCTATTCATAAGAATCTAATCAACTAACAGTCAGTGCTCAACTGATGCTAGATGAGAGTTAACAGAATTTAAGGGGAGATGGATTTGGATCACATTTGGGAACGTAATGACTCCAGATTGATTCCTCTCTTGACTCCGGCTCCTTGCTCTGCCATTTCTTCTCCTACATATTCAGGATAAATTGGATGGTACTAAGGAGACAAATCCTGAGTGACAGCCATACAAATAATCTTAAGAAAAATGTCTCTATGACTTGTATTCTTTGTTGTCCTACCAGACCTCATCTAAGCCAAATTAGGCTTAATTACTGTAGGTATAGCAGGGACGCGGTGGCTCAGTGGGTTAGGACGCTGAGCTTGTCGATCAGAAGGTCGGCAGTTTGGTGGGTCGAATCCCGAGTGCCGCGTAACAGAGTGAGCGCCTGTTACTCGTCCCAGCTTCTGCCAACCTAGCAGTTCAAAAGCACGTAAAAAAGGCAAGTAGAAAAATAGGGACCACTACGGTGGGAAGGTAACAGTGTTCCGTGCGCCTTTGGCGTCTAGTCATGCCGGCCACATGACCACGGAGACGTCCTCAGACAAACGCTGGCTCTTCGGCTTTGAAACGGAGATGAGCACCGGCCCCTAGAGTTGGGAATGACTAGCACGCATGTGCGGGGGAACCTTTACCTTTACCTTTACTGTAGGTATGCCTGTCATTTTTATTGTTCTCCTGTCTTCCCATCATATTTAGAATAACTTGCTGCAATCTGGCTATCTCTCTAATGCTGTAAGGCTGTGTTTCTCAACCTTGTCAACTTTAAGAAGTGTGAACTTCAACTCTGGCTTGGAAATTTGGGAAGTTGAAATGTGTATTATATGTATAAACATCGTTAATATCTTTAAAACATAAGTTAACAAGTCAGACGATGAGGTAAACCGATTTGACAGAAGAACACGCGGGAACTTTGACAGCTGTCAAAGTTCCTCGCAGGGCGCAGGCGCGACCACTGACAGCTCGCGGCTGTCAAAACACCGAGCCATGCGGAAGCCGGAGCTGTCAAACACAGACGACGCGGATTGGACGGGAAAGACGCGGCGCCAAATAAAACAAACCTGATTGGCCCTCACTGACAGCCGCCGGCTATAAAAAGCCGGCAAGTTATTCTGTTGTTGTCTTGCTCTAAAATAAACCTTAAGTTAACTAGCCTGTCGTCCCGAGTGGTCCTTCGGCTACTTCACTGGCGACGAAGGTGGGATCGCTCCAGAGCTGAAGTCACGGCCGCGGAAGAGAGTTCCCGGCCAGAGCTGTCACTGGAGGTTTTAACTTCCAACGGAGCGAGACCCAGGACCGGACGACATGGCAAACTTCGGCCGCGTGAGGGAATTCGACACCCGACATCCTGAAAGGTGGCAATCACACCTGGGCCAAGTCGAGGGATTCCTCCTTGTCAGCAAAATCACCGATGACAGAGCAAAGGCCGCCGCGCTGCTATACATCAGCGGACCCCCCGTCTACGACGCTGCCGTTGGGCTGTTCAGCCCGGTACCCATCACCGAGGTATCCTACGCGGACCTGGTAGACCAGCTGACGAAGCATTATATGCCAGCCCGATCCGAACTGTACTGGCGGGTTCAATTCGCCCTGAAGAAGCAACGACCCGACGAACCCGCAAACGATTTCATCACGGGGGTCCGACACGCCGCGCGGAACTGCCACTTCCCCGACCTAGAAGACCGCATCAGAGACCAGGTGGTGATCGGGCTGAGGGACGAACGCCTACAGAAGAAGCTGACATCCAAGACCGACATGAGCCTGGCAGAGCTGACCAGAGAAATCATGGCCTACGAGTACAACCACAAGAAGAAGCCAACTACCACGACCCCAGAGAGCCCAGCGACCGTCTTCCAAGAGTGCAACCCTCAGCGACAGCGACGAGTCGGTGGACTTCACCGACGGTGAAGCCCTTCAGCGCAGAATGGAACGCAGGCAACCGAGGAGAAGCGACACTTCGGACCGCCGAAGGTCCAGGAACTCCCCTCCGCCACCACCGCGTTACGAGCAACGAGCCGCCTGCGCCAGCTGCGGGGGCAACCATGCCCGAGGAAGCTGCCGGTTCAGAAATGCTAAGTGCCACAATTGTGGGAAGACTGGCCACATCAAACAGGTGTGCCGGAGCAAGGGCCGTGACAACATCAATGATTTGGAGGCAAACTCCCCAGGTAGGCCAGCTACCCAGGCCAACAGAGGAAAAACGCCAGGGGCCCTGGTGGAAACAATTGACAGGGTAAACAGCCTAAGCTCAAAGGTTAGGATCAGGGTAAAAATTCAGGGGGTGTCCTGCCTCATGGAGGTGGATTCAGGGTCAGCAGTCTCCTTAATTTCATTTAAAACATATCAGGAGATCTGTCAACAAGGCAAGGGGAAAATTCCTCTGAGGCAAACCCAGGTCAACCTAGCTGACTTCCAGAAAACCCCTATTCCTCTGGAAGGGAGGGCTAAGGTTACAGTAGAGTACAAATCTTTCAAGGGTCCCCTAGAAGTGCTGGTAATGCCCGGAAATCGCACCAACCTGATAGGGCTGAACTGGTTCGGGCCGTTAGGGATCGCCATAACGGGGGTAAATACTATACAATCACCCAGTCTCGAAGCCGTTTGCAATAAGTATGCAGACGTCTTCGATGGCACATTAGGAAAATACACGGGTCCCCCCATCTCTTTACAATTAAACCCAGCAATCCAACCCATTAAGATAAGAGCTAGGAGAGTGCCCTTTGCCCTTAAAGAAAAAATTGAAAGGGAACTAGAGCGCCTCGTAGGGCTCGGGGTACTTGAACCTACGGAGGGGGGAAGCTGGGAGACCCCAATAGTCACCCCAGTAAAACCTAACAGGGAAATAAGATTATGCGCGGACTATAAGGCAACCCTCAACTTAGCACTCAGCCCCCATGCTTACCCGGTGCCAGCGGTAAGGGACGTTTTTGCTTCCATCCGCTCCGGCGCCATTTTTGCCAAACTTGATCTCACGCAGGCGTATTTGCAACTGCCTGTCACTAATGACACCGCGGAAGCCCAGACAATTGTCACCCACCGCGGTGCCTTTAAAGTAAAAAGGCTACAATTCGGCATATCAGCAGCCCCGGGTATTTTCCAGGGTATCATGGAGAAAACCCTGAAAGGACTACCCGGGGTCTGCCCCTACTTCGACGATGTTCTCATCGCCGGAGAAAATGAAGCAAATCTAGCTGACAGACTGTCAGCTGTGCTGAGCCGGCTCAGAGAAGCCGGCCTCAAACTTAAGCGGGAAAAGTGCACCATTGGAGTCACATCCACAGAGTTCCTAGGGTACAAAATAGACGGTCAAGGTATCCACCCTACCACAGACAAACTAAGGGCTATTCAAACGGCGCCAAGCCCCAGGAATAAACAAGAACTCCAAGCCTTTTTAGGGTTATTAAACTTTTATCATGCCTTCATTCCCCACAAAGCCACTATCGCAGAACCTCTGCATAGACTCCTAGATAAGGGAACTGCCTGGTCCTGGACCAAAATTCAGGAAAATAGCTTCCAATCACTAAAAAAGATTATTTGCAATAGTTCAACGATCACCCTTTTCCGAGAAGATACACCAATATGCATCGCTTGCGACGCATCTCCCTATGGAATTGGGGCAGTATTAAGTCACGTATACAAAGACGGCACCCAAAGACCCATAGCCTTTTATTCACGCACTCTGTCAAAAGCAGAAAGAAATTACGCACAAATAGACAGAGAAGCCCTAGCAATAGTCGCAGGGGTTAAAAAATTTCATGACTACCTTTATGGGAGACCCTTCACTATATACACAGATCATAAACCCCTATTAGGGATATTCACTTGGAATAAAATAACACCTCAGATTCTCTCACCGAGAATACTTCGATGGTCCACATTCTTATCTGCCTATTCTTATCAATTAATCCATAAACCAGGTAAGGAATTAGGACATGCAGACTGCCTCAGCAGACTGCCAATTCCTAGCAAGGACCCAGCCCCAGCCCCAGCTGGCCTGATTTTAGCAATTTCACAACTCCCAGACTGTCCCCTCTCTGCAAAGATTATAGCTAACAACTCAGCTAAAGACAAAATACTCAGCAGAATTCTTAGGTGGACCACAACAGGGTGGCCAGCACAAAACCCACACTCCCAATTCCAGCCATACTTTAACAGGAAAAATGAAATATCTACGCATAGGGGATGCCTGCTGTGGGGAAATCGAGTCATAATACCTAACAAAAACATAAATCAAACATTAGACATCCTACATGAGGGACACCCTGGCATTGTCAAGATGAAAGCGATGGCCAGGAGTTATGTCTGGTGGCCAGGCATTGACAAAGAGATAGAAAAATATGTGGGAGGGTGCTACACTTGCCAAGCAACACGGAACAAACCACCCCAAGCACCAATTCACAAATGGGAAACAACAAAAAATCCATGGTCACGCATACACTTAGATTTTGCAGGACCTATCCAGGGACAAAGTTTCCTAATTGTAGTGGACAGTTGTTCTAAATGTTTAGAAGTCACTCCCCTTAGGAAAACTACATCAGGAGCCACAATACAAGCCCTAAGGAAAATATTCGCCACACACGGCCTCCCAGACATCATAGTTTCAGACAATGGGCCTCAATTCACCTCTCGTGAATTTCAGATCTTCGCTATGAAGAATTGTATTAGGCTGGTCACATCTGCACCTTTCCACCCATCGACGAACGGGATGGCAGAAATTATGGTGCGTTCTACAAAAGAAGCTTTAAAAAAATTCGTCAAGGGGAACTGGCAGCGACGACTCAGCCAGTTCCTAATGTCACAACACGCAACGCCATGCACAACAACGGGCAAATCACCGGCGGAACTAAGATGGGGAGAAGGCTGATAACGTGGCTCGACAGATTACATCCTGACACGTTCCCGGAAGAAAACGAGCAACCACAACCAAACCGTACACTCACACCAGGCCAAATGATATGGGCGCGATCTTACACAGACAAAAACAAATGGGTCCAGGGGACAGTGCTTAAACAAACAGGACCCATTTCCTATCTCATATCCACACAAACTCACGGAAATCTACGCCGCCATATAGACCAACTCAGACCCAGACAACCACCACACACCCCAGAACCCCAACCGGAGGAACATGACCACCAGCCCCCAGAAATACTACCGTTGCTGGACCAAGAGGAAGAGGGACTAAGAGACGTGCTACCAGCACAACCAGACATCGCCCCTCTTCCACGCCGCTCCGACAGAAACCGAAGGGCCCCCGCCTACCTAAAGGACTACCAGTGGGCAGGGTCCAACAATCAAGGGGGTGGGAACGCTCCAGGGGAGGGGTAAGGGGTGTATTATATGTATAGACATCGTTAATATCTTTAAAACATAAGTTAACAAGTCAGACGATGAGGTAAACCGATTTGACAGAAGAACACGCGGGAACTTTGACAGCTGTCAAAGTTCCTCGCAGGGCGCAGGCGCGACCACTGACAGCTCGCGGCTGTCAAAACACCGAGCCATGCGGAAGCCGGAGCTGTCAAACACAGACGACGCGGATTGGACGGGAAAGACGCGGCGCCAAATAAAACAAACCTGATTGGCCCTCACTGACAGCCGCCGGCTATAAAAAGCCGGCAAGTTATTCTGTTGTTGTCTTGCTCTAAAATAAACCTTAAGTTAACTAGCCTGTCGTCCCGAGTGGTCCTTCGGCTACTTCAAAATGCATACACCTTAAAGTTGACAGGATTGAGGAAAAACTGCTATAAGGTAAATTTGCATTTGCCCAATGAAGAACAGTCCACCTGAAATACGGTAGGGCAGAGGGAAGCAGCGTGAACATATGAATCATTTTGCTAGATCAGGGCAAGGTTTTTTTTCCTAGAATGATCAAGCAGGAAGCTGGGGCAACAATTCACTTTCAGTGTAGATGTAACAAATGGAATTCAGAGATGACGAATCCATGAAAACTGGAAAGTATTGATTGGAAGGTGGCTCATAAAAGAGAATGAGTTGCTTAAAATTGAAACCTGTATTACAAAATTTGCAGTACTCTAATTGGACCCGGTGAATGCAAAGGGATGAGTAGATTTCTGCACTCTCTCACAAAGTTGTACTAATCAAAAAAGGTGAATTCATGAGTTGTCTTGTAGATACTTTCCCACAAGGTTTGTATCAGTTGGATAAGAATTGTAGTTATTGTATCACTCAGATAAGAATTGTAGCTATTAAATAAGGATACATCAAAATGAAATAGACCTGGAATATTGGAACAGTGGTGTATTTCATTTCTTCCTTTTCTTCTTGTCCCACTGAATGGGGAGAAAGGTGCATGACAGACATGGATAGGCAAGCATGTACTGTTCCGAATCATCCTATAGGAAAGAATTAGGACCTGAAGAGAACAGATGTGCGGTCTCAAGCAAAACACAATTCTGAGGTCAAAGAGCATCACTGTGGGATGCAAGCCCTGGGAGACCTGTCTAGTCAAAGGAGCAGAGCCTAAAATTAACTGCATTCTGTTTATTCCCATGTCATAATCTCTTTACTCAGAAAAACAAATTCTGATTAGACTCAAAACAAACAATTCTCCTTGCTACAGAGCAGACTTATATCATTTGTACCAAAGAGAGAGTCTCAGGAATACTTGTAAATGAAGAATTATGGTACTTCCTTTTTTTGTGTTCTACTTCAGAAATTATTTTAATTCGCCTAATTTTATTTCATTTGGGAATAGGGTGAGACATATGTACTGCTCAAATGTTTCAATAGGTTTCTTGTTCTCTGATAATGACCAACCTGTTTTTTGTATGTCTTGACTTTTTAACATCTTCATAGACTCAGTTCTGCATATAAATTCTTGTTATATTATGTACTCTGCAGCTACTGTCCTGCTACCTTGATTCATAGGAAGGAATATTTTTGAATATGAAAACTTGATATTTTCCAGGACTACACTAGGAGACTTATAGATGTCAACAGAAACTATCTCTTAAAATTCTGCTCCTTAGAGTTATTGATCCTAATGTTGGATGAAATACCACTAAACACTGTGCCATTTTGCAGAATGCATGACCTTACTGTCAAGACTAACTTCTGTGAATCAGTTATGCTAGTTGGCTTGTACACAAAAGCTCTTGATGATATTCTTGAGTATGTCACCGTGTATTGTGTTGCTAGTATTGAATGATGTAAATTCAGTGTTCAGTAGTTCACTGTCCTCTATCAGAATGCTACTTGTATCCAGTATGAAGCTGTTCATGGCTTCATAGGTGTAGAGAAGTATAATTCCAACAAGAGGAGATTGTTTCATAACAATAGAACCAACCTTGGTCAAAGTGTGCATTACTTTTTATACAGATCAGCATTGCTACTGATGAATTTGTTGTGGTATAATTTCATGTAGTTATATATAGTATGATAATTACAAGGCTACAGTCCTGCACCCTTTGCAATAGATCTACCTGAACTCTGGAAGGGAGGGAGGGAGGGAGGGAGGGAGGAAGGAAGGAAGGAAGGAAGGAAGGAAGGAAGGAATTTGTGTAATGTATTATATTGGTTTCCACTAGTTCATCACAGGCTGATATACTCAGTTATTTTCATTATGAATAAAGATGGTGAGAATTTGTTTTGTACATATCTGATAATAAACTGAACTACAATTATCTTTTGAATTCTCCAATCATCCAGTTGTTTGGATGAAGCTTTCAGAGTAAATCAGTTCTATTTATGAGGAAAAAGAATAATACAGTATTTAAAAATGTGGTTATTTAGTAAAATGACTCCTGAAATGCATATACAATACAAATAACCTTTGAGTGTTTTAGAATAATGAATACATTTCATTAACAAAATTATTTGAATTTTTTTAAAAAAAACAGTCCTAGAATCAAACATTCTCTAGTAATCTGTTGGTTGTTGTTTTATTTTTTGGTGAATTTAGTGATTGGTTTACTCCTAGTATTTGGGGATTAATGGACTTTATCAGTCTCCCATCATGAAAGATAGCCCATTATATGGTTGCTTCCTGACCTTCAATTATTAGCATCTCTTTCCAGGTCAGTACAAAACATGGAATCCAATATGGCTTACTTAGTTAATTTGCTGAGGGCAAACGTTAAGTACAAGGTAGAATATTTTAATCCTAAATTGTAATTGTAGTGATTTATTATTAATAAGGGAAACTAAAGTATGTGCGATACCACATTCAACCCTGAAACCCTCAAATGCCTGGAAAATGCACTACGAGAAAATGAGATGACATGGAACTCTGAAAGGCTGAAGAACAAGATGAGATAAATAGGAAGTTGATACTATGAGCCAAATTGCTCTACAAAGCAGAATGACATCCCAGAATGATATCCCAGAATGAGCGTAAATGCCTTGTTTGCAAACGTTCTTTATTCCAAGATCTACAAAATATAATACTACTTTAACATACGGTATATTTTATTAACTTCTGTTACACTTGGGTAAGCACATCTAGCATACATACACTTTTCTTTTGTTATGCTGAGGTCATTTGTCATTACTACACCCAGAATTTTCTTTGTGTAGTATTATTAGTATTTTTTTATTACTCAGCTCAGGTCTCCTATATAGAAGGCTTTCCTCTCTTGGCTTTATGCCTTGTTTTTTACAATTGTGTGTAAAAACAAAACAGAGAATTATTTTAAGAAACAGAGGTGCTTACAACATTTTAAAATTATTTACAAGTATGCAGATGTTTGCTGCTTAGCTTTCTCTGTCCATAGCAGCAGTCCATGAGAATCAAACTGGATTCCCCCCCCCCAAAAAAATACCATACTGATTTCTCTTACTTAGTAGTTCAAGAGGTAGATACTGAGTGTTTATGTGTTAATGTTGCAAAGGAGCAGCATAATACAGTAGAATGAGCAGTAGAAGAACAAAGGATAAACAAACAAGATTTTCTTTTATGATAGGACCTTCCTCTAGTGTATTAAAGCATTCTTTGGGAACATATTTTTATATTACTGTATATTTCTTTTGGTGTAACACAGCACTTCACAAAGTTAAGAATCTCATGATGGAGTGGGTTTTGATTTAAGAGGTTGTGGTTCTTTGCTCTCATCAAAATTACTGCATTAAGGAAAAGCTTTTAATTTCCATTTTCATTTAAGTGCCACTAGGGGGAATTCAAATCACTGAACTCATTCAGCACTGTTTCTCTGTGATTCAGGCTGAAAATAAGCTTTGAAACTAATGGCTTTGGTAGTCAAAGCTTTCAGATGCTAGCTCCTACTTCATTAGGCACTATATGACATGATTTCCTAATCTCCCAATTGTCGTTTAATATCTTTAAAGCATGTTGAGATGAAAAAGAGTTGATAACGATCAGGTTCTTTCCAGTGCCACTGGTGTCTCAGATTGGCCACAGTTCACGCTGTTTCTGAAAAATGAGAAGTTTTGTAGTATGCATAGATATTCTTCCAATCACTGTTGTGAACTTAACAGCTGCATTGCCTGCTTTAAAATGAAAATTGGACAGGTTCATAGAGAATGAAAAGCCTAGCAGATACCAGATAATAATAATAATAATAATAATAATAATAATAATAATAATAATAATAATAATAATAATAATAATAATAATAATTTTATTTGTATACTGCCCTTCTCCCGAAGGACTCAGATACTGTTCAGAGGCTTTATATCAGACTACCGTATATTTAGGATATGTAAATTCAACTTCGTTAGTAATGTGTAAGGACTTTTTTTTTAGCTTTGCTGCTGTTTTATCATATGGAGTTTTGATGCTATCTAAGCTTGGTGGTTTCTTGTATGTGTTTCATTGCCCAACTAGGTTACATCACTGATTAATACTTAGTTGCTTTACTAACTAACTTCCAGTTGATTACTAACTAAATGATTCATTACTAGTTAATCAAATGTGTGCACACAAGCAACCAAGGACTCCATAGCTCAACCCTGACCTGCATCCTTCTTTTCTATAGTTTTATAATACAGGTAGTCCTCAACTTCCGACCACAATTGAGCCCAACATCTCTGTTGCTAAGTGAGACAGTTGTTAAGTGAATTTTGCCCCATTTTATGACCTTTCTTGCCACAGTTGTTAAGTGATTCATCACAGTCATTGAGTTAGTAACAGGGTTGTTAAATAAATTTGGCTTTGCCTTTGCTTATCGGAAGACGGCAAAAGGTGATCACACGACTCCAGCATTCTGCAGCCGTCATAAATACGAGTCAGTTGCCAAGCATCTCAATTTTGATCACATGACCCTGGGGATGCTGCAGTGGTTTTAAATGTGCAAAATGGTCATAAGTCACTTTTTCCAGTGCCATTGTAATTTTGAATGGTCACTAAATGAACTCTCGAGGAATACCTGTATTTAAGATCTGCCCTTCTTCCAAATGATAACGAAGACTGAGATTTGAAAACGAAGAGACTTGGGATAGTGTAAAAGAGAAAAGCAGTCTTCTTTAGAGAAAGAAGGGGAGGGATATGCTGATTTTTTTTTGTTTCCTAAACTATTGTTAGAACATATTCATCTCAACAGCAGATAAGAGTAGTGCAAGCCCATGGACCGGTCCTTTTCTGAGCCAAGAAAACATAACTCAGATAATTTTATTAATATTGCATGCCTGCCAAATGGTATATTAGCTTTCATACTATGCAGTACATGAGAAGATGTAAGAAAAACATGCCCAAGCCTGTTTGCACTGTGGTGAATCTACCTGGAAGTGCATTCATACTGTCAGAATAACCCTCCTTATTCTTCTCATTAATTTCTCAGCCCTTTATGCTTTAATTGTGGCAAATGGAATAGTTGCTCTACAGAAGTCCAATAAAACTGCAGCCTGTCTTCCCAGTAATCAATCACAGATTATGAATTGCACAAAGGAAAAAAAAATCTCTATTCGATGTTCTCCATGTCTAGTATCTTGGGTTATTTTCATGTCTTGTGGTTTGCATTTGGCCACTGTCATTTTGAAGGAATTTCCTGCCATCTGCATTCAATTGAATTTTCTCACAGATTTGGACTTGCTTATAAATACTGAGATCTGGCAAAGGGAGAATCTTTGTTGTCAGGGGCATTTCTTGAAAACCATTACTATGGGATTGGCAGTCTGCCGGTTTAGAAAATATGCAGAAGGTAAAAAAAAAGGTACATTCTATTTTCTGGATGTTTTGAATGGATGAAGCTACTTGCCCTGTTATCAGCTACTGTTGATGGTTCAATGCAACTTTCTTCCTGCTTAGTTTCTTCTGTCCTTTTAAGTTTTTTCCCCCTTATTGGCAGAGTGCAAACCAGGATACAGCGGAAAACCAAGCAGTCCTTAGAATTATATTTCCTGGAGGTTTTTTTTTTTTTGCAATGCACTAATCACACCAAGACTTGATTTGCTATCTTCCCCAAAGAAAGGAGTTTGGCTGTTGGTTTTATTTTGCATATTAATAATCTAACAGGAAATAGCTATGACCCATGTTTTCTTTCATTCAGCCGGGTCTTTACTATATTGTCTGAATGCCTAGCTGAGCGTTGGAAAGTGGTATATTTTTTATTTATATTTTAGACAAAGGATCGTTTTTAACAAGCAAAAACATAATTTAAAACAATTCTGCATAGTATTTTCAGTGGCCTACCTGGGGGCTGGGTAGTTTAGATTTAGTTGAGATGCTTCCCAGCCAGCAAATGCTGGCAGAGATCACACTGGCATTAATCTTTGTGAATTAAAAAACAATGGGCCAGCAGTGTTTTTACCAGGGGTAAGGAGAATATTTGAATAGGGAAAAGGAACGCGGCTTCTCTCATAGTCAGCTACAACGGTGAGATTTTCACTGAGGGACAAGAAATTTAGAAGTTAAAAATAATATGGAAATAATATTCCCCCGTTTTAATTTGTCTGGAGTTGGCGATAGAGTTCAACTTCAGGTTCCTGTAATATTCGGAATGCAGATAAAGCATAAATCAAATGTATTATATGTATAAACATCTTTAATATATAAGTTAACAAGTTATACGATGAGGAAAACCGATTTGACAGGAGAACACGCGGGAACTTTGACAGCTGTCAAAGTTCCTCGCAGGGCGCAGGCGCGACCACTGACAGCTCGCGGCTGTCAAAACACTGAGCCATGCGGAAGCCGGAGCTGTCAAGCACAGACGACGCGGATTGGTCGGAGAGAGACGCGGCGCCAAAACGAACAATCCTGATTGGCCCTCACTGACAGCCGCCGGCTATAAAAGCCGGGCGAGTTATTCTGTTTTGTCTTGCTCTAAATAAATAGTTGTTAATGTAGCCTGTCGTCCGAGTGGTCCTTCGGCTACTTCACTGGCGACGAAGGTGGGATCGCTCCTGAGCTGAAGTCACGGCCGTGGAAGAGAGTTCCCGGCCAGAGCTGTCACGGAAGTTTTAACTTCCAACGGAGCGAGACCTAGGACCGGACGACATGGCAAACTTCGGCCGCGTGAGGGAATTCGATACCCGCCATCCCGAGAGATGGCAATCACACCTGGGACAAGTCGAGGGATTTCTCCTCGTCAGCAAGATCACCGAAGACAGAGCAAAGGCCGCCGCGCTGCTATACATCAGCGGACCCCAGTGTACGACGCTGCCGTCGGGCTGTTTAGCCCGGTACCCATCACCGAGGTCTCCTACGCGGACCTGGTAGACCAGCTCACGAAGCATTATATGCCGGCCCGCTCAGAACTGTACTGGCGGGTACAATTCGCCCTGAAGAAGCAACGACCCGACGAACCCGCAAACGATTTCATCGCCGGGGTCAGACATGCCGCACGGAACTGCCGTTTCCCCGACCTAGAAGACCGCATCAGAGACCAGGTGGTGATCGGGTTGAGGGACGAACGTCTACATAAGAAGCTGACATCCAAAACCGACATGAGCCTGGCAGAATTGACCAGAGAGATCATGGCCTACGAGTATAACCACAAGAAGAAACCGTCTACCATGACCCCCGAAAGCCCAGCGACCGTATACCAAGAAAGCGCAATGCTCAGCGACAGCGACGAGTCGGTGGACTTCACGGACGGGGAAGCCCTCCAGCGCCGAATGGAACGCAGACAACAGAGAAGAAGTGACACATCGGAGCGCCGAAGATCCCGGAACCCCCCTCCGCCACCGCCGCGCTACGAGCCACGGGCCGCCTGCACCAGCTGCGGGGGCAATCATGCCCGAGGAAGCTGCCGGTTCAGAAATGCTAAGTTCCACAATTGCAGGAAGACTGGCCACATCAAACCGGTGTGTCGCAGCCGGGGCCGTGACAACGTCAATGACTTGGAGGCCAATTCCCCAGGTAGGCCAGCTACCCAGGCCAACAGAGGAAAAACGACAGGGGGCCTAGTAGAAACCATAGATAGGGTAAACAGCTTAAGCTCAAAGGTGAGGATTAGGATAAAAATTCAGGGGGTGCCCTGCCTCATGGAGGTAGACTCCGGGTCGGCAGTCTCCTTAATTTCATTTGAAACGTATAAGGAGATCTGCCAACAAACCAAGGGAAAAATTCCTCTGAAACAAACCCAGGTCCATCTAGCAGATTTTCAAAAACCCCCTATTCCTCTGGAAGGGAAGGCTAAGGTGGCTGTGGAATACAAAAAATTCAAGGGCCCTTTAGAGGTTCTAGTAACGCCAGGGAACCGCACCAACCTGATAGGACTGAACTGGTTCGGGCCTCTAGGAATCGCCATAACGGGGGTAAATACAGTCCAATCACCCAGTCTAGAAGCAGTCTGCAACAAGTATGCAGACGTCTTCGATGGCACGCTAGGAAAATACACGGGTCCCCCCATCTCCTTACAATTAAATCCAGCAATCCAGCCCATAAAGATAAGAGCTAGGAGAGTACCCTTTGCCCTTAAGGGAAAAATAGAAAATGAGCTAGAACGCCTCGTAGGTCTCGGGGTGCTCGAACCAACGGAGGGGGGAAGCTGGGAGACCCCAATAGCTAGCCCTGTTAAACCTAATGGGGAAATAAGATTATGCGCGGACTATAAGGCGACCCTCAACCTAGCGCTCAGCCCCCATGCTTACCCGGTGCCAGCGGTAAGGGACGTTTTTGCTTCCATCCGCTCCGGCGCCATTTTCGCCAAGCTTCATCTCACGCAGGCGTATTTGCAACTGCCTGTCACAAATGACACCGCGGAAGCCCAGACAATTGTCACCCACCGCGGTGCCTTTAAAGTAAAAAGGCTCCAATTCGGCATATCGGCAGCCCCGGGTATCTTCCAGGGTATCATGGAGAAAACCCTGAAGGGAATACCCGGGGTCTGCCCCTATTTCGACGATGTGCTCATCGCCGGAGAAAATGAAGCAAACTTAGCTGACAGACTGTCAGCTGTGCTGAGCCGGCTCAGAGAAGCCGGTCTCAAACTTAAAAGGGAAAAGTGCTCCATTGGAGTCACTTCCACAGAATTCCTAGGGTACAAAATAGACGGCCAGGGCATCCACCCTACCACCGAAAAACTAAGGGCTATTCAAACAGCACCAAGCCCAAAGAATAAACAAGAACTCCAAGCCTTTTTAGGATTATTAAACTTTTATCACGCCTTCCTTCCCCACAAAGCCACTATCGCAGAGCCTTTGCATAGGCTCCTGGACAAGGGAACGGCCTGGTCCTGGACCAAAATACACGAAAATAGCTTCCAATCATTAAAAAAGATTATTTGCAATAGCTCAACGATCACCCTTTTTAGAGAAGACACACCAATATGCATCGCTTGCGATGCATCTCCCTATGGGATTGGGGCAGTGTTAAGTCATTTATACAGGGACGGCACCCAAAGACCCATAGCCTTTTATTCACGCACTCTGTCAAAAGCAGAAAGGAACTACGCACAAATAGACAGAGAAGCCCTAGCAATAGTCGCAGGGGTTAAAAAATTTCACGACTACCTCTATGGGAGACCCTTTACTATATTCACAGATCACAAGCCCCTGCTAGGGATATTCACGTGGAATAAAACAACACCTCAGATTCTCTCACCAAGAATTCTACGGTGGTCCACGTTCTTATCTGCCTAGTCTTATCAATTAATCCATAAACCAGGGAAGGAATTAGGTCATGCAGACTGCCTCAGCAGACTGCCAATTCAGAACAAGGACCCAGCCCCAGCCCCAGCAGGTCTGATTTTAGCAATTTCACAACTCCCAGACTGTCCCCTCTCTGCAAAGATTATAGCTAATAACTCAGCTAAAGACAAAATACTCAGCAGAATTCTTAGGTGGGCCACAACAGGGTGGCCAGCACAAAACCCACACTCCCAATTCCAGCCATACTTCAACAGGAAAAATGAAATATCTTCACATAGGGGATGCCTGCTGTGGGGAAATCGAGTCATAATACCTAACAAAAACATAAATCAAACATTAGACATCTTACATGAGGGACACCCGGGCATTGTCAAGATGAAAGCGATGGCCAGGAGTTATGTCTGGTGGCCAGGCATTGACAAAGAGATAGAAAAATACGTGGGAGGGTGCTACACCTGCCAAGCAACACGGAACGAACCACCCCAAGCACCAATTCACAAATGGGAAACTACAAAAAACCCATGGTCACACATACACTTAGATTTTGCAGGACCTATCCAAGGACAGAGTTTCCTAATTGTAGTTGACAGCTATTCTAAATGGTTAGAAGTCACTCCCCTTAGAAAAACTACATCAGGAGCCACAATACAAGCCTTAAGGAAAATATTCGCCACACACGGCCTCCCAGACACCATAGTTTCAGACAATGGCCCTCAATTCACCTCTCGTGAATTTCAGATCTTCGCTATGAAGAATTGTATTAGGCTGGTCACGTCTGCACCATTCCACCCATCGACGAACGGGATGGCAGAAATTATGGTGCGTTCCACAAAAGAAGCTTTAAGAAAATTCGTCAAGGGGAACTGGCAGCGGCGACTCAGCCAGTTCCTAATGTCACAACACGCAACGCCATGCACAACAACGGGCAAATCACCGGCGGAACTAAGATGGGGGAGAAGGCTGATAACGCGGCTCGACAGATTACATCCTGACACTTTCCCGGAAGAGAACGAGCACCCCCAACCAAACCGTACACTCACACCAGGCCAAATGATATGGGCACGATCTTATACAGATAAAAACAAATGGGTCCAGGGGACAGTGCTTAAACAAACAGGACCCATTTCCTATCTCATATCCACACAAACTCACGGCAATCTACGCCGCCATATAGACCAACTCAGACCCAGACAACCACCACACACCCCAGAACCCCAACCGGAGGAACATGACCAACAACCCCCCCCCCAGAAATACTACCGATGCCTAACCAAGAGGAAGAGGGACTAAGAGACGCGCTACCAGCAGAACCAGACATCGCCCCACTTCCACGCCGCTCCGACAGAAACCGAAGGGCCCCCGCCTACCTAAAGGACTACCAGTGGGCAGGTTCCAATGATCATGGGGGAGGGAACGCTCCAGGGGAGGGGTAAGGGGTGTATTATATGTATAAACATCTTTAATATATAAGTTAACAAGTTATACGATGAGGAAAACCGATTTGACAGGAGAACACGCGGGAACTTTGACAGCTGTCAAAGTTCCTCGCAGGGCGCAGGCGCGACCACTGACAGCTCGCGGCTGTCAAAACACTGAGCCATGCGGAAGCCGGAGCTGTCAAGCACAGACGACGCGGATTGGTCGGAGAGAGACGCGGCGCCAAAACGAACAATCCTGATTGGCCCTCACTGACAGCCGCCGGCTATAAAAGCCGAGCGAGTTATTCTGTTTTGTCTTGCTCTAAATAAATAGTTGTTAATGTAGCCTGTCGTCCGAGTGGTCCTTCGGCTACTTCATCAAATGCTTGTATCAGGGAGTCCTAACACAGATCTTGGATGTACCAGTATATCTGCAGGCGTCCTTCTTGCTTTGCATGATTTTTTTAAAAAATTAATCTGTTTGGAAATGGAAAGTTGGCATGCAGCAGTAAAAGCATCAATCTGCATTATTAGCTTTATTTTCTAAGAATGCCTTTGGGTGCCAAATGAATTGCAAGCTATCTTTCAAAATGAAAGCAGTGAGAGTTTTACAGCCTGATGCTTTGTTTAGAGAGTAGTAGGACTAGAAGGAACTGTTGGGTGAAAAGTGGCAGGGCAGGAATTAAGACAATCACTCAAAACATTCTACAAGTGGTCCTCATTTAGTGACTACACAAGGGACTGGCAACCCAGTCATTAAATGAAGCAGTTGCTAAGCGAAACCATGATACAACTCTGCTTATAATCTAGTAGTAGCTTTGGTGCAGTAATTTGGTGCTGATTATGCACCCCACATCTGTCTTTCTACAAATGGCAAATCTTCTCCAGGAACCATTTTACAAGAGCATCCACAGCATATTTTAAAAGCATGCTAATCATCTATTGTAGGTTGGAAACTCCTGCCCTCCTTTGTTCCGATTCAATAAAATGTTGGAAAGAAGTGATGTAACAGGGCTCAACTCTGTTGGCCCTTCAGCAGATAAACTGAACCGAATGCAACCAAATACGGTGTGGCAGGGGAAGCCAGGAAAGTGAAGATTGAATTCGAAAATGGGCCTCATTTGGCAGAAAAAATATAATGCCCATTGCATCCCTTTGTGAGAAGTAAACAGGCAGCAGCTTGGAATGATGGTCACTGTTACATTCTCAGTTTTCTCCTGTCACCTTTGCACTAGTAATGTGACCTAGAACAGTGCTGGCTTTTTCTGCTATATTCTCCATAGCCTTCCCTGTATTTCCCCCTTTTTTGTTCCTGGAGACACTTCCATGACGGCTTCCATAACGGCCATGGACCTGACGCAAGTAATTTCTGAACCAACTCATGAGGGAGGCCACACCCTTGACCTGATTTTTTTTTTAATCTGGACGGTGGTTGGATGATCTTGGTGGGGGCTCTCCATTTATTATGCCCCTGTCATTGACCGATCATCACCTCCTGCGGCTGGTCTTCTGTTTTGCCACCCCCCGCCGTGGGGGTATGGAGCCAATTAGATGGTACCGTCCCAGACGCTTAATGGATCCTGATAGATTCCAAGCGGCGCTGGGGTCCCCACCTGCCTCCATTGCTCACAACTCGGCGGATGCCTTAGTGGAAGCCTGGGAAAGGGCAGCCACTGAGGCACTTGACCGGGTTGTAGCCTTGCGGCCCCTGACCCGGTGCAGATCCCAGCGAGCTCCATGGTTCTCCGCGGAGCTCCGGGAGATGAAGCGTCGGAAACGGGGCCTAGAGAGCTGCTGGAGGTCTAGCCGATCTGAATCCGACTGGTTGCCGTTAAGAACCCATATTAGGTCTTATCTCGCAGCGATGAGGGTGGCGAGGTGTAATTACTTCTCCACCCTCATCGCGTCCGCAGATAATCGCCTGGCCGCCCTGTTTAGGGTGACTCGCTCCCTTCTTAATCAGGAGGTGAGGGAGGATCCCTTGCAGGGTCATGCCGAGGAATTTAGTCAACATCTGTCGGATAAAATCGCTCGGATTCGGACCGGTTTGGACTCCAGCTGGGCAGAGTCTGGCAATCAGGACACGGGCGGTCTTGTCAATGTTATCTGGGAGGAGTTTGATTCTGTGACCCCTGATGAAGTGGACAGGATTATGGGGAGGCTGAGCTCCACCACATGTTTATTGGATCCGTGCCCTTCCTGGCTGGTTTATGCAGCTAGGGAGATGACACGAGGCTGGCTCCAGGCGGTCATATCTGCTTCTTTGAGTGAGGGTTATTTCCCCACCGTCTTGAAGGAGGCGGTGGTGAGACCTCTCCTCAAGAAGCCTGCCTTGGACCCAGCTGTATTGAACAACTTTCGTCCAGTCTCCAACCTTCGCTTTCTTGCGAAGGTTGTTGAGAGTGTGGTGGCGCATCAGCTCCCTCTGGTCCTGGATGAAGCGGATTATTTGGACCCCTACCAATTGGGTTTCAGGCCCGGGTACAGCACGGAGACGGCATTGGTCGCTCTGGTGAATGATCTCTGGAGGGCTTGGGATAGGGGATATTCCTCTGTCCTAGTCCTATTAGACCTCTCGGCGGCTTTCGATACCATCGACCATGGTATCTTGCTGCGGCGTCTCAGGGGATTGGGAGTGGGAGGCACAGTTCTTCAGTGGTTCTCCTCCTATCTCCTGGGTTGCTCGCAGTCGGTGTTGGCAGGGGGGCAGAGATCGGCCCCTAGGTCTCTCGTTTGTGGAGTTCCTCAGGGGTCGGTTCTCTCGCCTCTCCTGTTCAACATCTACATGAAACCGCTGGGTGAGATCATTCGTGGTTTTGGAGTTGGGTATCATCAATATGCTGATGATACCCAACTTTTCATTTCGACCCCAAACCACCCCAGTGATGCCCTCGCTGTGATGTCCCGTTGCCTGGAGGCGGTTCGGGTCTGGATGGGGAGGAACAGACTTCAACTCAACCCTGACAAGACTGAGTGGCTGTACATTCCGGCATCCTGGGACATTCAAAATGTTCCATCGCTTTCTATGGGGGGGGTGAGCTCTTACCCCCCCGTGGATAGGGCTCGCAACTTGGGAGTCCTCCTAGACTCACGACTTACCCTGGAAGACCATATAGTAGCCGTGACTAGGGGGGCTTTCGCCCAGGTTCGCCTGGTGCGCCAGTTGCGGCCCTATCTGGACCGGGATGCCCTGTGTACGGTCACTCATGCGCTCGTGACCTCTCGCCTAGACTATTGTAATGCTCTCTACATGTGGCTTCCCTTGAAGACCACTCGGAGGCTCCAACTGGTACAGAATGCGGCTGCGAGAGTTGTCTTGGGAGTTTCCCGGTACTCCCATGTTACACCTTTGCTCCGCGAGCTGCATTGGTTACCAGTTGTCTTCCGGGTGAGGTTCAAGGTCTTGGTTATGATCTTTAAGTCCTTACATGGCATGGGTCCGGGATACCTCGAGGACCACCTGCTGCCGGCGTCAACTCCCCTCCGCCCTGTGCGTGCCCACAGAGAGGGCCTCCTCAGGGTGCCTCCTGTCAAGGAATGTCGACTGGTGGCCCCCAGGGGGAGGGCCTTCTCTGTGGGTGCCCCGGCACTATGGAACCAACTGCCGGTTGAGCTCCGGATGGCATCGGACCTCCGATCCTTCCGTCGCGGGTTGAAGACCCACTTGTTTGAGTTAGCTGGTCTGGCCTGAAGGGGAATATGGGTTTTTTAATTGGTTTTATTATTTTACTGTTGCTGTATTTTAATTGGGCATGGTTTAATTTTCTTTTAATTTTTGTATACCTATTTATATATGCCCTGTGAACCGCCCTGAGTCCCTAGGGAGAAGGGCGGTATAGAAATCCAATAAATGAAATGAAATGAAATGAAACTTGATCTCAGATATCCAGCATCTTCTGGATTGGATGAAGTCTTTTTGCCAGGTACTCTGAGAGGAGATCATGGATAACAGTAGCTCAAAACATATTTTAAATGAACTGAGCTGTACATTTAAGTCATATTTAGAGGCTGTGTACAGATCCCTGCTCATCTAAAGAGGAGAATGCCCATGATCAGGTCAATTACGCATGCCTAACTGTGGAATGCTTTTCCCAGTGAGGTGCATCTAACTATATTATTGTTTGCCCTTAGATAATGGTTATTTTATCAGGCCTTTATATGAATATTCTATTATTGTACATATATATGTTGTGGAAAAACATTTGAATGCTGGTATACATTTTACATATTGTACATTAAATCATCCCTTTGTTTAAGAAAATATATTGTGATTTTAAGGATTGTAATCTGTTCTGAAAGAACTAGGTTTTGCAAGGATACACACATTAAAGAGAAAAACTTTCACAGTTGTATTAAAATAATCATTTCTCAGTAACTTGGCTGCTCCCTGATTTAACTATTGAGCTAATTAATTGCAAACAACACAGAGTAAACAGTATTTATTCAATTAGATTTGTATTAGACATCCTAATATGCTGTATAGCAGGGCTTTTCAACCTTTTCACCCATTGTACCACTTTTAGGATATGGCAACATCTGAGTACCACCAGTTGCCTAGCAAGGTGTCAAAAACGTGATGACCAAAAAAAGGAAAAAAGTGATGAAATACAGGTAGTCCTTGACTTACAACAGTTCACTTAGTGACTGTTCGAAGTTACAATGGCACTGAAAAAAGTGCCCCCCAAGCCACAGCCGAGCAAGACGCCTGCCCGCCTGCCCGGTGATGCTCTTCTTCCTGTCCGAGGTTTTCATTGTTGTGAGCTTTTCTGTTGAGGATTGGCAACGGTGGTGGGGTGGGGGGGTGTTTGGTTTTTATTCCCCCCATCTACTGGGTGGTTGCAGCAGGTTTTGCTCACTTCACATGACCCTGGGACACTGTGACCGTCATAAATATGAATCAGTTGCCAAGCATCTGAATGTAAATCACAAGACCCTGGAGATGCTGCAACATTTCAGCTGATCAGCACTTGTTCTGGGCTCAGCAGAAGCACCAGGATCAGTGCTGAGCTCCAGCTGGAGCCTGGTGCTGATCCTGGTGCTTCCACTGAGCCCTGGCAGCCCCGAAGAAGCACTGATCCTGGCGCTTCCGCTGAGCCCTAACAGCCCTGCAGCTCCAGCCGTCTCTCGCTCAGGCTTGTGCGGTGCTGCCACCGGTTCAGTTCATTCCCCTCCCCCACTACCACTTTTCTAGGATGGTCGCGTACCACCTGCCAGGTGCCAATGTAGCACAGGTGGTACCTGTACCACTGGTTGAAAAGCCCTGCTCTGTAGAATAGGGTAATATTTTTATGTGTCTCCCCACTCTACACAATAAAGTACAGTACAAAAAAGTTACAACCTGAACTTTTTGTTTTAAATTTCTAATACATACAAACCATTTATATAATCATAAAGCTTATCTAATTCTCAAAACCTAAAAAGTGTTGTTTTTTCCTACTTTAAAATAAAGTTCAGAAGTGAATTCCAAGTGGAAACAAAATTGGATCAGTTCTCTAATTAAAACAGTCAGCTTTGCCATCTTTGTCAACTCCATCAGTTTTACCATTCTTGCATTGTGGGTATTTACGTGTCTTTCCATTTTTATGCATATAAAATTCTTGCCACTGTAAACATATATAATAGCAAAATTCCAAAATTTTCTTTTAAGTTCTTTGTCCAACAGTCCTAAAAATCCCTTCTGGATTCAATTTTATATTAATCTTAAGAATATTCTGAGTTAAGATAAAAATATGGCCCCATTATTTCTCTGCTTTATCACAAGTCTATCAGAGATGGTTAAAAAGCACCTTCTTTACAATTACATTTCTAATATACATTTGAGACACCATCTTTGACTATTTATTGGGTATTGAATATCAATGATACATCAAGCACTGTTAGATGTATCTGTAGCTGGCTAACAAACCGTACTCAGGAGTAGTCCTCAATGGTACTACATCCACATGGAGAAAAGAAAGCAGTGGGGTATCAGAAGGCTCCATCTTAGGCCCAGTACTCTTCAATATCTTCATCAATGACTTAGTTGAGGGAATAGAAGGGGAGGTCATCAAATTTGTAGATAACACTAAACTGGCAGGAATAGCCAACACCCCAGAAGACAAGCTCAGGATTCAAAAAGATCTTGACAAACTTGATGGGCCCTATCCAACAAAATGAGTTTTAATGTGGAGAAAAGCAAAGTTTTATGTTTAGGCAGGAAATCAAAGGTTTAAGTACAGATTAGGTGAGACCTGGCTCAAAAACAGTAACTGTGAGAGGGACCTTGGAGTCCTAGTGAAGTGTGCAGCAGCAGCCAAAAAAGTTAACACTATCTTGGTTGTATAAACAGAGGCATAGAATCAAGATCACGCGAAGTATTAGTACCGCTTTATAAAATGTTAGTAAGACCACACCTGGAATACTACAACCAATTTTGGTCACCATACTACAAAAGAGTTGTTGAGTCTTTGGAAAAAGTTCAGAGAAGAGCAACTAAAATGATCAAAGGCCTGGAGACTAAAATATATGAAGATAGCTGCAGGACTTGGGTTTGGCTAGTCTAAAGAAAAGAAGAAACATGGTGATATGATAGCAGTATTCCAGTATTTGAGGGGCTACCCACAAGGAAGAGGGGGTCAAACTATTCTCCAAAGCTGCAGATGGCAGGACAAGAAACAATGATTGGAAACTGGCCAAAGAGAGAAGCAACCTGGAATTAAGGAGAAACGTCCTAACAGTGAGGACAGTTAACCAGTGGAACAGCTTGCCTTCAGAAATCATGGGCGCTCGATCACTGGAGGTTTTTAAGAAGAGACTAGACCAGGGGTCAGCAACCTGAAACAGTGAAAGAGCCACCCGGAACCGGTTCCCTCAGAAAAGGAAAAACTGGGAGCCGCAAAAATTGTGTGCGCATGCGCGTACGTGCACAAATGCGCAGAACAGGGTTTGACTGAAGAGTGGAGCCAAGGCGAGATATGCACCTACCCTGCATATTTGAATTGATTGGTTGATCTTTTTTAGTCCTGCTTTTTTTTTTTTTGGACTACACATAGCAGAAGACTGGGAGCCGCAGGAGACGGCTGAAAGAGCTGCATGAGGCCCCGGAGCCACGGGTTGCAGACCTGTGGACTAGACAGTCACTTGTTTGAAATGGTATAGGTTCTCCTGCTTAAGCAGGGGGCTGGACTGGAAGACCTCCAAGGTCCCTTCCAGATTCTATTCCTATTCTATTCCTATTCTATTCTATTCTAGTCTAGTCTAGTCTAGTCTAGTCTAGTCTAGTCTAGTCTAGTCTAGTCTAGTCTAGTCTAGTCTAGTCTAGTCTATCCTATCCTATCCTATCCTATCCTATCCTATCCTATCCTATCCTATCCTATCCTATCCTATCCTATCCTATTCTATTCTATTCTATCATTTTGTAAAAAGTTTGTTTTTACAGATTAAATTTCAGTGTAACTTTTACTTCATTTGTCCACATATTTTCCCACAGATTAAATATTATATTATAACCAAAGATTTTTGCTCATTGAATCATACAATCATTAACATATTTATTTTCCAAATTTCAATGACAGTTCATAATCCTCAGCTATTTGTCATACTTTTCTGGTTCATGTTTCTTTTGAGCTCAAAAGTGTGTATACCTGCTTCTCTCCATCTTTATTTTATTTTCAGAACAACTCTATGAGGGTTGTTAAGTTGATAATACTGGTTGATCCAGTTTATTCTGGCCAAGTGGAAATTAAAAGTTTATTTTTTCCCAAGATTTAGCTTCAATTGTTTTTTTCTTCTTCTGTTCAATCATGTCCAGTTCTCACAGACTGGACAGGTTGCTGCAGTTTTTTTGGGCAAATTTTTTCAGAAGTAGTTTGCCAATGCCTCCTTTCTAGGGCTGAGAGAACATGACTGGCCCAACATCACCCAGCTGGTTTTGTGCCTAAGGTGAGCCTAGAACTCCAGATCTCCTGGTTTCTAGCCTGATGCCTTAACCACTGCACCAAACCTGCTTTCATTTCAATATATTAATTTTATTCTGGATCACTTAAATTACAGTTACTTTATTTATTTTAAAAATGATTTTGTTACTACCATTTTTGTCACATTTATTCATGACATTCTTGATAGGATATAGAATTGCATTAAAAATTCAGTTAATAAACTACTTTCTTCTTTCATTTTTGGAAGTCCGTCTTTCCCATTCCACTGTGTTCCTGATGGGCTGAATTATAACTGTCATCATCTCAGTCTCCTGCTGGTTATGGATGATGGGAGCTATAGTTCAAATGGATTTGGAAATGGTCAGGAGAACAATATGTGTTCTGCTTGACCACAGTATATTCATTAGGGAGCATCTGGAGAAATACTCTTTGAAACTCTTAAAAGGCTCCAATCCTCAGAGAGAGAGAGAGAGAGAGAGAGGGAGGGAGGGAGGGAGGGAGGGAGAGAGAGAGAGAGAGAGAGAGAGAGAGAGAGAGAGAGAGAGAGAGAGAGAGAGAGAGAGGCGCAGAGAGGCTTTTTGATTTCAGCAAAGTTTCCAAGATTCTTTGGGTCACTAGTTTATAGTTTATTTATTTACTAAAGAAAGCTGTACATTGCCCAAGCCAAATAAGGCTGGCACCACAAATAGAAAACAGATTCCACTTGTTGCATTAGTCAGCTTTTCTTTGAAAATGTACAGTTACGTACAAATAATACAATGATGTTCCCTAGTTTGCTGGCCTGTAGGCCTCTGAAAGGAAGGCTCTTAATTCTGTGCATAAAATGTTCTCTGTTGCCCTACTTTGTATTTCCAAAGCAGCCTGGATGGATTAGCTGATTCATAACTCTATTGTGGTTCCGTAGTTTGTTTATTCTTTGCAAGACAAAAGTCTTCAAGTTGATTCATTGCTGTGTCATGACATAGTGGTTAAACTACTGGACCTCCTGTCCAAATCCTCAGAAAGCAGAAGATTGGTGAATGTGTATGACCTTAGTTAATCCGTCTCAAGGTGGTGGTATGAGAATAAATAGAGATAAGGGAGTGACATGTCAGCTAGTTTGAGTGCTTGGAAGAAAGTTGTAAGTCCCAAAAAATAGAATAATAAAACACACATACCCAGTATAGATAAATAAATAAATGGATAAATACCCTCTCCTTCCTAATTCTTTAAATCACAGGTGTCAAACTCGCCGCATCATGTGACGTGTCGCGACGTATCGCGACTTTTTTCACATTGCTGGAGCTGGGATGGGACCGGCCTTCGCATGATGTAACCGGCCCATGGGCTGGCAATTTGACACCCCTGTTTTAAACAAAAGTATTGGACAGAGACTCAAAATGTGAATTAGTATTTCATGCTCTTTGAAAATAATCTGTTGTTTGGCTAGCTGTGCAGGTTTTATTTTTAAAGGCATTCTTTAAAGGGCAGTGGATGATAAAACTGACAATTTAAATTTGTGTATAAAATACAGGTAATCCACAACTTACAACAGTTTTCATTTAGTGATGATTCAAAGTTACAGCAGCATTTTAAAAAGTGACTTATGACCATTTTTCACAGTTACCACCTTTGCAGCATCTTCATGGTCATGTGATCAAAATTCAGATATTTGGCAACTGGTTCATCATATTTATGACAGTTGCTGATTCACTTAACATGAGGTTACTAATTTTCACTTAACATGAGGTTACTAATTTAACAATTACAGTGATTCACTTAACAACTGTGACAATTGTTGTAAAATGGGGCAAAACTCACTTAACAAATGTCTCAACAGAAATTTTGGATTCAATTGTGGTTGTAAGTTGAGGGCTACCTGTAATATCTTTATTGTACCATCAACTACAATCAAACAATAATATTTGCCTAACCCAGATCATTGGGAATGACTTGATAGTCAATAAATAGTCCAAATCCAGTCTAAACGTCTGGCTGACCATGTGATGAGCAAAGTAATAAAATGCCAAATCTAGTCTACTATCCAGCTGACCCTGTGATGAACCATAATAACAATAATATAAGTGTATGTGTGGCCCTACTCCCAGCAACAATATTGTAGAATCACTGCAACAATGAGATAGACTTCACACAAATTTAGTAAACAAGTTCTGGATGGAAGTATGGCATTTTTGTATCATCACCAGATTGATTTCTGTATTTATAGGAACAAATCTCTGATTGGCCTCTTTCTTGTATTCAGTTTTGTGGCCAAGGTATATATCTTTTAGCTTCTCTGGCTTAACATTTGTAAAATAGTGTTAAAGCAGACACTTTCTTTTTCTGTTTCCACATTTCTTTTTGTAGAAACCACAACAGCAGAATAAGTATGGTTTTTGTATACATATAGTTTACATCCATTTTTGAGGGCTGGGGAATATGGCTTCAAGTCAGTTATTGACTCCTGGTTACTGCATGGATAGGACTTGCCAGTTATTTTGGCAAGGATTTTCTGAATGGCTTGCCATTGCTTCTTTCTTTGGGCTGAGAGAGAGTGACGTGCCTAGGTCACCCAGCTAGCTCTGTGCTCTGAGAACCCCTGGTCTCTTGAGTTTCTAGCCTGGACCAAACTGATTGGACCAAACTGATCCTCCTATAATGTCTCAAAATCATCATAGGCCCATCTTAAAGTCTCAGTTTGTATTGGTGGTAAATACTTTGCAAGACAGAAAGGCCTAAGAATTTCTGAAGATTTCCACCTCCCTAACTTCACCCTGTGTCTTACAGGATCATATTTCATATCATCCTAAGGATTTATTGACATAGAAGATTGGCTTTTTAAGGTGAGAATAGAAACTACGGTGAGGGAAAAGTGATGGAAAGTCTCATTTTGAAAAAGAAAGATTGCTTGCGGTCCTCTTGGGCAGGCTAATGTCACAGTGCTATAAATGAAACCTGAGACAATGTGATTTGACAGTGGCATCATTTGATTACCTATAAAAAGTGGTAGCGTAATGGATGGCAGCAGAAGAGCTTGGGAGAAACATTGATTGCTATACAGCTTGATACTTCAGTTTGTTAGCGAATGAGGTCAAACTGGTGGTGCAGACTTGCCCAAGCATTTTTGGCAACTTGATTGGAAATTGTGCTTTCAATTAGAATAGAGCTAGAAGGGACCTTGGAGGTCTTCTAGTCCAACCCCTTGCTCAAGCAGGTCTTCTAGTCCAAACCCTTGCCCCTCTACCATTTCAGACAAGTGACTATCTAATCTTTTCTTAAAAACAACCAGTGATGAAGCACCCACAACTTCTGATGGCAAGCTGTTCCACTGGTAAATTGTCCTCACTGTTAGGAATTTTCTCCTTAATTCCAGATTGCTTCTCTCCTTGATTAGTTTCCATCCATTGTTTCTTTTTCTGCCCTCTGGTGCTTTGGAAATAAGTTGACCACCTCTTTGTAGCAGTCTCTGAAATACTGGAATACTGCTATCATGTCCCCCTTAGTTCTTTTTTCTAGACTAGCCAAACTCAAATCCTGCAAAGTTCTTCATATGTTTTAATCATCTTAATTACTCTTCTTTGTATTTTTTCCAAAGTCTTAACATCTTTTCTGTAATGTGGTAACCAAAACTGGACGCAGTATTCCAGGTGTGGTGTTACTAAGGCTTTATAAAGTGGTACTAATACTTCACACATTTTTGATTATATGCCTCTGTATATGCAACCAAGAAGTGTGTTAGCTTTTTTGGTTGCCGCCGCACACTGCTGGATCATATTTAAATGATTGTCCACTAGGACTCCAAGATCCCTCTCACTGTTACTGTTTTGGAGCCAGGTTTTACCTAATCTGTATTTGTACCTATGGTTTTTCCTGCCTAAGTAAAACCTTGCTTTTTTCCACATTAAATTTCATCTTGTTGGATAGGGCCATATTGTTCAAGTCTGTCACAATCTTTTTGGATCATGAGCTTGCCTTCTGGGGTGTTGGCTATTCCTGCCAGCTTAGTGTCACCTGAAAATTTAATGAGTTCCCTTTCTATTCCCTCATCTAAGTCATGTATGAAAATATTGAAGAGTACTGGGCCTAAGACGGAACCTTGTTGTATCTTCCTGCTTAGTTCCTTCCATGTAGATGTAGGACCATTAAGGACCATTCATTGAGTACAGTTTGTCAGCCAGTTACAAATCCATCTGGTGGTGATGCTGTTTATCCCATATTTTTCTAGCTCACCAAGAAGTAGGTTGTGGTCTATTTCGTTGAATGTCTTGCTGAAGTTTAAGTATACCATGTCCACAGCGTTTCGCTGGTCTACTAATTTAGTCACTTTGTCAAAAAACAAAATAAGGTTGGTTTGACATGATCTGTTTTTAACAAACTTGTGCTTGCTACTACTTATAACTTTGTTTGCTTCTAGTTGTTCGCAGATCTGTTTTTTTTATTATCTTTTACAGTAACTTCCCAGGTATAGGCTGATTGGTCTGTAGTTTACTGGGTCTGTTTTTTTCTCTCCCTTTTTTGAAGATGGGAACCACATCAGCTCTTTGCCAATCCTCAGATAATTCTCTGGTGTTCCAGGATTTTTGAAAGATATGGTACAATGGTTCTGAGATAATATCTGCCAGCTCCTTCATAATTCTGGGCAGGTTCCAATGATTTATATTCATCAAGATCAGATAGGTGTTCTCTAACCATTTTCTTGCTTGTTTTAATTTATTATTTCTAGTCTATCTTTTAAAAGGTAAAGGTAAAGGTTCCCCCGCACATGCGTGCTAGTCGTTTCTGACTCTAGGGGCCGGTGCTCATCTCCGTTTCATAGCGAAGAGCCAGCGCTTGTCCGAGGACGTCTCCGTGGTCATGTGGCTGGCATGACTAGCACGGAACGCTGTTACCTTCCCACCATAGTGGTCCCTATTTTTCTACTTGCATTTTTACGTGCTTTCGAACTGCTAGGTGGGCAGAAGCTGGGACGAGTAATAGGCGCTCACTCTGCTACGCGGCACTCGGGATTTGACCCGCCAAACTGCCGACCTTCCGATCGACAAGTTCAGCGTCCTAACCCACTGAGCCGCCGCGTCCCTTCTAGTCTATCTTTTACAGTTAGGTTTTTAGTAAATTGGGCTATAGTTTCTTTTTGTGAAGACTGATGCAAAGAATGACTTAAACAGTTCTGCTTTCTCTCTACTGCTTGTTACTTCCTTGCCATCTTCTTGCTTAAGTGGACCTATTGTTTCCTTGACCTTTTTCATGCTTTAACAACGGACGTATTTTAAAAGCAAATGAAAAAAGCAGCCCATTAGCATTAGTAGTGGTGGTGATGGTAGACAGGAGTATTGTGTACTTTACAAAATCCCAAAGCATTTTGTGGCCAGCAACTTAGTTTTTATTTATTTGATTTGGGGAAAAAAACCTCTGGTTTCTTTTCTTTAATAAACCAATTTCTTTCTATATTCTTTCATGTAACCAGCAAAAGTTATTTAAGAGTTAAAGTGGGTCTTAAAAGTTTTTCTCATATACAGAATGAATTTATTATGTGCAGGTGTTTATTGTGGTCAGTTCATCTCCTTCATTTTAGGTAACTAAAGTAGCTATGTATCCTGCATATAAACTGTGAAAGAACTGAAAAAAGTTAAACATAATAAGTCAATATACAATATATCGCCAAAGTCTAAAACTAGAGTTTAGTGTCGCACATTGGCTCGTTATGTCATAATTTCAAGACTTAAATATTTTCAGAACAGAGTGAGAATTAAGTGATTATAAGGAGAGATGAATTAAAGAAACACTTATTGCAGCCACAGCCTTCCCAACTCATCTGTGCCTGGATTGATGCTGTCATATTCTTTGCAATAATTCAGTGGTTAGAATTAGGTTCATAAGCTAAGAAAATATTTGAGAACCACATCTTGAGAGGAACTGAATCATTCCAAATTTGCCACTTGTTTAATGCATTTTGTCTTTCATTTTCTTGATTATTTATCATTGTGATCCGGTAGTGAAATAATAACAGATGGCTGGTGTGTTGCCTGGGTACTGACTTTTTCTGTCATTCTGTTTACCATGCAACGTAAAAGAAATTCTGTAGTTTATATATTTTTCATCTTTTACTGTTGTGTTGAGAAAAATAGTAGAGGTTTGATGGATCAGAAAGTGGCAGAGAGAAACGGACTATTTTTCTAGTCCGTTTGCATGGAGTCTATAAATATCTTAGCATTTCTCTCTCTCTCTCTCTCTCTCTCTCTCTCTCTCTCTCTCTCTCTCTCTCTGTATTAATGATGATCTTTTGATCAGGTAAATATGTGTCTTAGATGTTTTTATGTGTTAATAATAGGATTAGAGTCCTTGTGAAATATAGCTGTCAAGCCCTGAGGGCTTGAGACTGACAGGAGGGGGGGAGGGGGACAAGGGCAATGCCTGGGACGAGGCCAGCGACCAACCCAATGGCGACAGCCCTTCCCTCTCACATTACCTGGACCTGGACTGGCTGAGCATGGTGCCGTGGTCATCAGCTCCATGGTCACACCACTGAACAGACAGTCAGCTCCAAGGCTGGCCTGCCAACCAGCTGTTCGGCGCTGAGAGGCACCAGGAGGCCAGAAGCCTGCTGTGCGTCCCGACGAGCAGCTGATCAGCGCAGGGACATACCAGGCAGCCAGAATCCTGTAACGCGTCTCGAAGAACAGCTGAGTAAAGGAAAGCTATGCGGAGGCGTAAGCCTACAGGGCGTCCTGCCTCGCTACTCATATCACCTCGCACACTGGATGCTGGTTAGGTGGATGGGGGGGGCATGTGGGAAACGCATATATAAGGTTCTGGGAGGCGATTGCTCCCACTGCTAACTTTGTTTGCCGTTGTGCATGCCAGAACATTCCGTGATTGTGAACTCAACTCAGCGTTGTTTCCTGTTGGAGCCAGGGGTGTGGTAAGGACTTCTGACAATAGCTGTGAAAATATTAGTGATATAATGTAGTAATTGAACAAATAGTTAAATGCTGTCTGAGTTGAGACAGATGTTTGAAAGTACATTTGCCGTATTATTGCGTTGGACATTGCAATTTTATTAAAAAAGTTCATTTTTTAAAAAAACTGTTCTAATGTAGCAAAATGTTGACTTTTTTTTTACACAAAATGCAGTATAATAGCATGGATAGAATGTATATTCAATTTCTGGGTGATTGGCAAAATATCGGCAAGGATTTTGATTCTGAAATGTTTAGCAAACAAACTAAATTATTGACACAAACCCCACCCCCCACCCCCATTCTAATTATTCTGCTAAAGCAAATAAGAGTTGTGGTTACCAGGAATGATTTTTCCTGCACACAATCTTAACCAAAAGACCACCAATATTTGTATTATTTGTGGGCCTTACCAGGCAGACCAGACAGGAAACAACCACATCAGCTTATTTTACTTTGTTGTAAGGTAAAATTAATAGAATCTTGCAAGTCTGAAAGTAAAATTCTCCCTCCCCCATCTCTTTACTCCAAGGAAATTAAAGGTTTCCTTTTAGCCTCTTGCCCCACCCACTACCAGCTGAGGACAGTGCTCTCTCTTATCTAACTTTTCTCTAGGCCAGACATGTCAAACACAAGGCCCGGGGGCCGGATCCGGCTCGCGGAGTGGTTTCATGTGGCCCGCGAAACCATCCTGGAAACAGTGAGGGAACGGCCCCCACTGCCTTGGCCCTGGCCCAGAGACCCTCCTTCTGCCAGAGACCCACAGATCTGCCCCACTCCTGCCCAGGCCCCCATAGGCACCCTTGATGCAAACGATGTAGAGCCGGCCATGCCCACCCAGTAGGCCATACGCACTCTAGCCACGCCCACCCAGTAGGCGACGCCTACCCTGGCCATACGCACCCGGCCCCCTGAGGGCAACCGCAATGCTGATGCGGCCCTCAGTGAAATTGAGTTTGACACCCCTGCTCTAGGCAGTGCCTCTGGGCCAAGTCTCCCAAGGTCGTTCCTACATACCATCGGAGTATATCCTTGGGAGCAGGGGTAGGCAACCTTGGCTCTTTTATGACTCGTGGACTTCAACTCCCAGAATTCCTGAGCCAGTTGACTTAGGAATTCTGGGAATTGAAGTCCACGAGTCATAAAAGAGCCAAGGTTGCCTACCCCTGCTTGGGAGAAAGAAGGAAGAGTTGCAGCCTAAACAGCAATCTTGTAAACAAAATTTGAGTCCTAAGGAGGAGGGTGATGAAAGCATCTCAGAGAGACCTCTCTCCGTAGTTTTCAGGAGAGTGAATGAGGGACAGAAGAGATAAATTCTGCAAAATTCTGTTAATGTAACCTTATACTAAGAATAGAATTAATACACCTGAGTATGCTACTTGTCTGGGCTACCTTATAAGTCTTGACAGTATGGTGCTGAGAAAACATTTCTGAGTTTAGAATTATATTTGTCTCTTTTACACCTGATCTTAATTTTTTTCTTTAAAAAAACCCCCAGATAAAACTGTAATCATCAGGGAGCCATAAACAGCTGGTTATTGTCAACCCCTTGGAAAAGAGTGATGAAAAAAATCCTTGATCAGAATAATGAATGAAAAAAACAAGACAAACTTTAGCAAACCTTGTCTTCTACCCCCACCACAGATTCATAATGTTTAGTTGCAAGAATGTTTTAACTTTACTAAAAGATTTTGAGCAATAAAATTACTGGTTTGTTATCTGTCATAAATGTCTGGTTTGTTATCTGTCATTTTTTTGAGCAAAGGTGCTTATGGTTTATGATAACATGTTGATAGATGTAAAAGTTTTGCTCTGTGAACCAGTCATTTCGTATACGATACTTTGTGTAGAAATGTAAAAACAGTGACTGGTGATTTTCTATTTATATTGAGTCTTACACCTGATCTGACTCCAGTTTTAAATTTATGAGTCATACATCAAGAAGAAATCTGAATATAAGGTTCATAGTCAATTTTATAATATTATGTCTGTTCCAACAGTTTATTTCTTTAACCATTTGATTCTTTCCATATGAAAGGGGAAAATCATTGGGATTTCTGTTTCTTTCTTTAGAAGTTGAGTAATTTTTACCATGGGTATAGATTCTTTCAAATTTACATACATAAATCAAACTTGTTGCATTTTCTTCTGATTCGTAGTGTCCTTAATATTGTATGATTAAAGATATTGCAATTTACTAACAAAAGATGCATTTTTGAAGAGTAAAGGTCAGAGCAATACTTGAAGATTTCCATTGCCTGAAATGCCAAAAGTAATTTTAATCAAGCAGTTTTTCTAGGCCATCATCAAAGTGCTTTTCCTTTCATGATTGAAAAAAGCTTTACTGCTGATGTTTATAATTATGGTGTACCACCATCAAAATCTTTGTTCATCAAACTTCATTACAATGATTTATTTGACATGCTGTAAGTCTGCTAATGCAGAACAGAAATGAAACTATAGATGTACTAGCAAATTCATTAAGATATTGTAAGCCTTAATGCCAATATGTACAGCAAGAAAATAAATTATCTAGTTTTACCTATTAACTTTATAGTTTCTTTGCCATTGATCAATTCCATAAAAAAACCAGATAGACAACATTTCCACACATGAGTGAGTAATTCTGTGACAGCTTCCTTATATTCAGCTGAATGGCTGAGCACTAATAATATAATGGAAAAATTCTACATGCAAAGAAACCCTTTTTTCCCCTATGCGGTCACAATGTAGTAAACATGATAATATATGTTTCTAATTTATGATGAAGAAACAAAAAATAAATCCTTGTCAATCCAACACAAAGTCTTCTGCAACTGATTTTTGCAATGTTTGTGTTCATTAAATTCAAAGTAGTTATTTGGACAATTGGTGCTTATATTTGTTAAAATCTTGAGAAGGCATTTCCACTACCTGTTCTTGTGTGTTGTTATTATTGTTTATTAAGGTAACTTTGCCTTATTTTCTTCAGAGAACACACGTTTAATTGGAGAACATATTTCTGTTGATTCTACTAGGTTACATTGACTTTTTATTGCACTGATGTATTTGGATACAGAATATATTTTAGCATGGTAACTTTGCTGTCATGTTTCTTAGATTACAATGTGATATTTTTATGTTTCCATTTGGCAGACTCAAATATACTAACACCCCATTGTACTGTCAAACAAATGACAATCCCTTACCTAAAGATTTGTATGAGACATACCAATTCTCTAAATCTAAATCAATTCTGTACACCGCCCTGAGTCCTTCGGGAGAAGGGCGGTATAAAAATATAATAAATAAATAAAAATATAATAAATAAATAAATCAGTGTTTCCCAAACCTGGAAAATCACCCAGAATTGGGTTAAAGTGGTTTTTCTTTGGGTAATGTCAGTAAATATCAGTAAACCAATTATTCAATCACTACTGGGACATTTAAGTAGGGAGATTTTAATAAGTGGTAAAAAGGACTTTCTGCTAACCAGTTTTGGGTAATAAAGGAAACACTTTGGGAAGTACTGCTCTAAATAGTTACCTTAACTTTTTAGCAACAAAATTGAGGCCAAATTCTTTTTTGTGGTTACTAGTAGAAGGCTCTCTATCTTAGAAGGGAAAGCATCTGGAGCTCTCAAATTAACCCCATTTCATTTGCTCCAAGGGACAGATGTAATGTTGAATATTTGGAGAATTGCCTTTTTTTAAACCCTGCTTTCCATTTTGTTCAGTTTATTTATTATTGTTTCCCTGGCAGTTGTGTGGCTTGCTTTTTGTGGTTTTGTCAGCTGCTGTATAGAACTCTTCCCCAGGACCAGCTATTGAATTTATCTCCTGCAGTGGCATGAATTTTATATTAAAATTGTTTTGTGCCATAGATTTAAATAATTAAGAGGATAGGGTTCCCCCCCACAAAAAAAACCTGTTTTCTTCCATTTTAGAAAATCCTTATCTGTCCATTCTACCACATAATAGGGAGATTTCTGTCTGTACATATTTTTGACTGATTTGTAATGAATTAGAATAAAAAATATTATGCTAAAATTTAGTAGCCAGTTGAAAATGAATCTAGGTAAGTTCTTCTCCGTTTAAAATGATGTTAAAGTTTGACTGCACAAATCGGCAAATTACCAATCATTATTTTGCTCTATAAATTATTTTTGGGTAATATTGTACCACTACTAAATCCAGTGCCTGATCTAATCTGGAAATTGTCTTATTCAAAGATCTTTCTATTATAGAACAGCTCACAGCAAAACTGTTACAGTGCTGAGATTTAGAATAGAAATTCTGGTTAACAATGAGAACTATCAACAAAAACTTTCAAAGAATGCCAGTCTCAAATTTTAGAAACCTTTATTAGAAACCTTTATTAGAAACCTTTATCTTCATCTGATCTTCAATTGGATTTCATCAGAAAAATAAAATATTAAAGCCCATTCAAACACATAAATAGTTGGCAAGGTGGCAAGGGGAAAGTGTACCCCGTTAAGAAAATTAGTTTCTATTCATCATTGTTTCCTTTTCTGAGAGCTTTGTATTAATTATTATATTTATTATGGGAAAAAAATGCCTTCCTCCAGCCCAAGAGGAATTTTGTTTCCCTTAAAGGTAAAATTTAATTCACTCAAATGTTTGGGTGCATTAGAGTGGGATCTGAGCAAGAACTCCATTAATAAGATACTTAGGAGAGAAATAAAGTGTGGATTGTTAAAATGTCTGATGTGGTGGAAAGCTTTTCTTCATCGCACCATTACTCTGAGATTCAACAGGGAGAACCTGGCCCCCATACAGTCTTCTTTCCAGTATTTTTGTTGATTTGCAAAGGTGAAAAAAAATATCCCATTGCCCTAATGCAGACATGTCAAACACAAGGCCCGGGGGCCGGATCCGGCCCGCGAAGAGGTTTCATGCGGCCCACAAAGCCATCCTAGAAACAGTGAGGGAATGGCCCCCACTGCCTTGGCCCTGGCCCAGAGACCCTCCTTCTGCCAGAGCCTCAGATCTGTCCCACTCCTGCCCAGGCCCCCATAGGCACCTTTGATGCGAACGATGTAGAGCTGGCCACGCCCATCCAGTAGGTCATACGCACTCTAGCCATGCCCACCCAGTAGGCCACGCCCACCCTGGCCATACCCACCTGGCCCCCTGAGGGTAACCGCAATGCTGATGCGGCCCTCAATGAAATTGAGTTTGACACCCCTGCCCTAATGTATTCTAAAGTGCAGAAAACTGGCTTGTCGGATTTTGTAGGCATACTGCATGCGACTAAGCATTTTGTAATGCTTGTAATCACATAGCTCTTACACGACACACAGAATGCACACGAGAGGCAGAAACAATAGGAACAATCCCATCCTTATTTACATACTTGTAATATTGTGACATAGTGAGAGGGGAAGAACAAGTAATGGATGAATGACTGCAGCTCTGACAACAGGACCAAAACAAAACAAAATAGCTCTTCTACATCATTTATCACCGGAATGATGTTTCAAATACTCATTAGATGGGATTTTACTTTTATTAATTTACTATGGATTATGAGCCCTTTTATACTGAACTCAGGCAACCTGTTTTAAATGAGTTGAGCTACAGAAAGTTAATCTTTCCATTTTTAACTCTACCCAGATTGTCACTGGTTGTTATATTTCCAGACAGTTGATTTATTCCTTTATCAAACACAATAATGTTCTTTAGGGATACGATGTTTGAAAATAAATGATGACAGTTAGAAATGGCTATTTAGTTTAGAAGATGACTTGGAACTTTTTAATATAAATGTCCAGGGTGTATTGTTGGTATCTAATGACCAAAAATTTGTCAGTGTTGTATGGAGGTGTTTCAAAGGTTTGTTGAAAATGTAATTTTAAAAACTTTTTATCTTCTTTGTTGGCCTTGTGTTAAAGCAAAGAAATATTGGGATCAAATTACATCTTAATTCAGAAGATTCTGAAAGCAAATTTAAAACTGAAACCAGAAGTTTTCTTTTTAGGGTTGTTGGATAAAGAATCTGAAAGAAAGAGCTTTATAATAAGTTGGTATCGGTGAGAATCATTTATGTACAAAAATGGAAAGACAAGTCAATACCCACAATGGAAAAATGGATGGAAAAAGTGATGGAGTTGGCGGAGATGGCAAAGCCAACTCTTTTAATTAAAGAGAAGAACTTATTGGAAACCAGTTCTGGACTTCATGCATGAAACAGATAAAATTGAAATTTTGATCTTAGATTTTGCTGAATAGGCCAACTTTGTGACTATAGAAATTCTGGCTAGGGAATTCTGGGAATTGAAGTCCACAAGTCTTACAGTTGCCAATTTTGGAGACCCCTGGTCTAGACCATTAGGGTGTCCGTTGCTTTATTGATGTGGGGTGGGGTGATTATACATTGAATTGTGTTTTTTTTAGCATGGAAGCAGCAAACAACGGATTAATGAACAGTGGCTTGCACAAAATTGCAATTCACTTCTATTCCTAATTCTAGAATCTAGGAGTTGAGAGGTATAATCAGAGGTCTGCTCTTCCTCCAAATATATGGCTAGAATACTGTTTCCAGTTGTTCAGCTGACGTTAAGGAACAGCCCCCTTTCCTGCCAGTGTACATATTCTATATAGCAAGAGAACAATTGGATATTATTTTCTTTAGAAAGAACATACAGTGTTCTTACCATTCTTTGGCAGTCATTTCAAAGTGAAACTGTTGTCATCTTTTTTCTGCTCAGTGTCAAGACTATGCTCAGAAACGTGTCCCAATAGAGAAGTTCTGCTTCTTTCAAATTCTTTTTCTCCTACATTTTAAAGAATGGCCTTGTCTATGCTTCCCATCCCAATTTCTTTCTGTGTCAGGGCTTGGGGTGGTTTTCCAACATATGTAGTGGCTGCATCTATCTGATTTCTCTGCATGATAAATAATGTTCATGTGTGATAGAAACAATTGTTTTTTGTTCTGTAAGACAGGGCTTTTCAACCAGTGGTACGGGCACCATCTGTGGTAGATTGGCAGCTGGCAGGTGGTACGCAACCATCCTAGAAAAGTGGTAGTGGGGGAGGGGAATAAGCTGAACTGGCAGCAGCACCGCACAAGCCTGAGCGAGAGATGGCTGGAGCTGCAGGGCTGTCAGGGCTCAGCAAAAGCGCCAGGATCAGCACTTCTTTGGGGCTGTCAGGGCTCAGTGGAAGCACCAGGATCAGCGCCCAGCTCCAGATGGAGCTGGGCGCTGATCCTGGTGCTTTTGAGCCCAGAAGAAGCGCCGATCAGCTGGAATATTGCAGCATCTCCAGGATCTTGTGATTTACATTCAGATGCTTGGCAACTGATTCATATTTATGATGGTCACAGTGTCCCAGGGTCATGTGAAGTGACCAAAACCTGCTGCAACCACCCAGCAGATGGGGGGAATAAAAATCAAAATCCCCACCGCCATTGCCAATTCTCAACAGAAATGCTCACCACAATGAAAACCTTGGAGAACATGCCACTGGTCAGGCAGCCAGGTGTCTTGCTTGGCTGTGGCTTCAGAGGGGGAACTTTTTTCAGTGCTATTGTAACTTTGAACAGTCACTAAGCGAACTGTTGTAAGTCAAGGACTACCTGTACTTCATCACTTTTTTCCTTTTTTTTTTTTTGGTTATCAAGTTTTTGACACTTTGCTAGGTGACTGGTGGTAGTCGGATGTTGCCATATCCTAAAAGTGGTACAATGGGTGAAAAGATTGAAAAGCCCTGCTGCAATACAGCAACCACTAACTGGAAACAACATTTTAAAAAAAGATATAATTCTTACTTTAACAAACTAATGTCAGAAACATTTCAGATACATAAATTAGGGATAATTTATTCTAAAAAAATGGGATTTGGATCCAAGTAGCAATAATGGCATTTGGACCACATCTTAATGTTTACCAATGATATGGGTAGTTGGCTAAAGATATTGTATCAGTTACCTAGAAGTTACCTGTGCTGGTAACAAAACATTTGGAAACCAACCTACAAACTCGGAGAACGAACCTTCATCCTTATCCTACCCCCGAGCTACATATATTCGGCACTATTGCATATTGTATCAGTTCTTGAAGCAGTTCTTGAAACTGCATTCTGCACTCTGATAGACATGCACACCCAGTTCGGTGTTCATTGCATGCAATATTAGCCAAGTTATTCTGGCAGCCAAGGATGGAATTTTCTAGCCATACAGAAGTGCAATAAATTAAACAATGTACAGCTAAATGATACACTCTTTCAGAAATCTGATGTTTAAGGAGACTGTCTCACTTTGTTCAATAAAATAAACTCTGGGTGACCAGATTATTCTCTGTTGCTATACAGGTATATCCCATATAATTCTATCAATCGTTCCTTCACTCTATAGCAGACATGTCAAACACAAGGCCCGGGGGCCGGATTCGGCCCGCGAAGTGGTTTCATGTGGCCCGCGAAGTCATCCTGGAAACAGTGAGGGAACGGCCCTCACTGCCTTGGCCCTGGCCCAGAGACCCTCCTCCTGCCAGAGACCCTCAGATCTGTCCCGCTCCTGCCCGGGCCCCCATAGGCACCCTTGATGCGAACGATGTAGAGCTGGCCACGCCCACCCAGTGGGCCATATGCACTATAGCCACGCCCACCCAGTAGGCCACACCCACCCAGGTCATACCCACCCGGCCCCCTGAGGGCAACCACAATGCTGATGCAGCCCTCAATGAAATTGAGTTTGACACCCCTGCTCTATAGCCACAGTAGCAGCTTTTCTGAGCACTCGAAGCTTGTGAAAGTATTTATGGTACTCCAGATAGAGGGACTACATGTCCAGATGACCTCAGCCAGCATGATCAGTGATGATGTATACTGGGAGTTTACTGGGGGAGCCATACGTTTGCCATCTTGGTGTTCAAGAAAGAAAGAAAGTTTAAGTGACTTTGGTACTGTATGTTCAAGCTTAAAAGTTTGGAAATGCTGAAGATTATCAATTTCTTATTTTTATTTTAAGGTTTATTGTTCATCTTTCTAGATAGAAGTGCCAATTTAAGTTGAGGAAGGGCATGTTGCATGGGGTAAAGGAACGTATTTTAGAATATGTTGGGTGTTTTGTTGACTAAATGACATTGTAGTTACAGCATGATATATGCAAATCCCTGCGTTTTGAAAAATTAACAAACTAATAAAACAATTTTGTGCAGGGTTTTACAGACTGATACTGAACAACTTATTTAATTTTCTTCTGAATTATTAGACGGTAATCAGTGATGCTTAATTTAAAATCTTGAATAGCAGAAAATTAATTAACACACACATAAATAATAGTTACTAAAAATTTTTTAGTTAACATAGTAAAAACTAATACAAATTAAACTAAAAAAAGTTTAGACTGCAGAAAAATGAATAGAAATAAATGAGAATACAGTAAATAAAAATATACAAAGAAATGCTATTCATAACAATAAGCATAAACAATTTTAGTAACGTATCACCTTCTCTCAAAATTATTCTGGGTAGATTTCATCCCAGTATTCATCATATCGCCATTCACCATATTCTTGATCTTACCACAATGCTGTCTCCTCTCCTTCAGAAATTCTTAGTTTGCCATGAATCCCTTACGGAAAATCATTAATTAATGCACAGACACATGATTTCATTGACAGTGAGACAAGATTAATGGCAGACAGAGATCACCGCACTTACAGAGTAGTTGCATCTATAAAAATGGTGTTTGATGTCCATGTTGAAAACATTTCATTTTGGAATTCCTTTTCCCCTTCTTCCACCAAATTCTGTACCAGGGGTCAGCAACCTGAAATAGTGAAAGAGCCACTCGGAACCGGTTCCCTCACAAAAGGAAAGGGAGCTGCAAAAAAATGTGTGCGCATGCACGTACATGCACACATGCGCAGAACAGGGTTTGATTGAAGAGTGGAGCCAAGGCGAAATATGCACCTACCCTGCATATTTGAATTGATTGGTTGAAATTTTTTAGTCCCGCCTTTTTTTTTTGGACTGCACATGGCAGAGGACTGGGAGCCGCGGGAGATGGCTGAAAGAGCTGCATGCGGCTCCGGAGCCACGGGTTGCAGACCTGTGTTCTATACAAAGACTCATTCTTCATCAAAATATTGCCATCTCATTTACTCCTTTTTATATCATAAACTCAAAAAATGGTTGTTACTCAAATTTGTATTTATCATCGCTGTTATTTAAATTTAGCATTTTATTCAGAACTGTTGCCTCCCATAAAAGAAATGCCTTATGTCATTTCACCAGTTTTTATTTTGACATCATGTGGAAAGGCTGTGTGTGTATCCAGCTCTGTGGTGCATATAATTTATGACTTCACCCCAAAGTAGCTATTCACCTATCCTGACTAGCCAGGAATGCACTATCTGAATGGTTTATAAACAATCTTACTGCAAAAGACTCTTTTTTAAGAAAGGAAAATTTCATTTCTCTTAGACTAATAAATAGGTACTTGTCTGTTGTGAAAAGACAAACTGGAAATGTAAGAGCAAGACAGGTGCTGATTGCTCTGATGGATGATTTGATTTATTTCAAATTAGACTCATGTAATGCCTTGTTCTAAAAGGATGCCTGACTAGTAGCTGCAAGTTAAAAAGTAGTTATCTTTAGACATGTAGGTGCATTGTGTATGATGTCTCAAAATAGTAAGAGTAAGCAAATGACTTAGTTTGGCAGATGTCACAAAAGCCACAAAGTCTCTAGGGTTAGTTCAGTGTGTTAGGCTAATATTTCAAACCCATCTTTGCTTGGAATGTGAGTCATTAGTTTTAAGTGTCATTACCACTATTTGTTCATTGTTCCTAATTGGGTAAATTCCTAAAATACAAACTCTGCTTCAGTTGGTTGCCCTTTCCATCCAGCCTTTGCAATTTCACTGTAAAGTTCCATTGGTGAATTTTTTTTTTGGTACTTTGGCACATGTATTGGATAGCTGTTTTCATTTAATCTTGGCAAAATTGAGGGTCTTAAACCCAGGGTATAATCCATTTTGTAATATTGTTAAAATCATGCTAATTTATTTGTTATATAATTAGGGAACTGGGTAGACTTTGAGCATGTGTAATTGGTTTTAAATTTAATACAGTACAATGAATTTTGAGTTTGAGTATCCATTTCAAGTATTACATTTATATGTACAACAAAGAAATTATTGTCTAAAAATAATAATAATAAACAATTTCACTTAATATGCTACATATATTTAGAAAAAAATATAGATAGTCCTTGAATTACAGTTGCAACGAAACCTGCCCTTTCTAATCATATGTCGTGATGGTCATCAGTCGGGTCATCCATGTGATGACCTGATTTTACAGACTTTTTTTATGGTGTCTACTAAGCAAATGCAGTGGCTGTTAAGTAAAGCTGGTTTTCAGCAAAACTACAGAATAAGAAAATTGGAAGGGACCTTGGAGGTCTTCGAGTCCAACCCACTGCTCAGGCAGGAAATCCTATACCATTTCAGACAAATGGTTGTCCAATCTCTTAAAAACATCCATTGTTGGAGCATTCACAACCTCTGGAGGGAAGTTGTTCCACTGATTAATTGTTCTCACTGTCTGGAAACTTCTTAGTTTCTCAGTTGCTTCTCTCCTTGATTAGTTTCCATCCATTGCTTTTTGTCCTGCCTTCCAGGTGCTTGGAGGATAGCTTGACTTCCTCTTCTTTTTCACAGCCCCTGAGATATTGGAACACTGCTATTAGGTCACCCCATGTCCTTCTTTTCATTAAGTATGTGGTCACATAACTGTGAGGCACTGCAAATAGAGCCTTGGTGGAGCAGTGGGCTAATGCCTCCTTAAAGTAACACCAGCTGCCTGCAATTACTGCAGGTTCGCATCCCACCAGGCTCAAGGTTGACTTAGCCTTCCATCCTTCTGAGGTAGGTAAAATGAGGACCCAGATTGTTGGGGGCAATTAAGCTGACTTTGTAATAATGCCGCTTAGGGGGTGTGTGAAAGCCCTAATAAGCAGGCATATACATAGAATGAAGGCTACTGCTAAGCTTGTAAGCCGCCCTGAGTCTTCGGAGAAGGGCGGGATATAAATGGAATTAAAAAAAAATGATTGTAAATGCTTGTAGTTGCTGACTGCATTGAAATATGGTCATTTGACCCCCATGAACTTTGAATCTGGATCATAAGTATCCCCCAGGAAAGTCTATCATAACTTTGACTGGTTGTTAAGTGACTGGTCATAAGTTGAAAACTATGTTGAAACACCCCCATTAGCCATTTTAATTTGAAGACAGACCCAGGAATAGAAAGAACTGTTTCTACAAATAAGGAATCAGAAGGTAAATGGCTTCACTTCATCACAGCAGAGAGAAATAATTGTAAGTGGAAGAATACCAGTCAGAGGGCAGAGCTGATGACAGTAATCTGCACTGCAGCACTGAGAACATATTTTAGGAATCTGAAAGTCCCCTGCATTTAACCTGTTGTGAGATGATTGGATTTATTTATCCAGACTCAATTTTTTTGCATGAGAGATTGTTAGTACCTTTCCTTTAAATGTGAAAGCTGGCTAGTTGTAACTATTTATTCAATAACTTTGTTATATTCTTAGTTGCCAGTAGTGCCAACAGTGTTTTACTTTCTTGAATTAAAATTACACGATGAAGCTAATGGTTGCAGTCATTCTGCAGCAGTCTTGCTCATAGGAACAGGTGATATAACTTTGGTTCAAAGCTGATTTGATTTAATCAAAAATTAGACACTACATCCCTAGGAAGCTATAGTATATTAGCAGTGATAAAATCAGATTTCAAAATCAATAATGGGACTGAAAATGCAAAGCCACAGTAATCTTTCAGTAGTTTGTGAATATCTTACATTCACAGGAAGGAGATGATCTATTCACATGAAGTACCTTTATACATCTTAGCCAACATGTATATTGGAAATGTGAACAACAAGCTGGAACATTATCATTCCTAATGGACAAATAGAACAGCTAAAACTTTGGATTCAAATACGTATATTAACTTAGAAGATCTTAAAGATTAATACAGTATACAGTTGACACCAGAGATATTCCTTTTGGGACTGCTGGGAAAACAGTTGGAAAAAAAACTCACAAAACCTTCTTTTTGTATATAACAACAGGGCACAACGATGGAAAGATGTGACACTGTCCACAATGGAAGAATGAATATTGGGTTGAAGGAGCTGACTGAGATAGCAGTATTGACAGTTTTGATTAGAGAAAAGACATTGATTGACTTTAAGGTTCCTTGGAAACCCTTTTAGATTTTTTGCATGAAACAGAAAAAAAATAAAATTATGAAGTGAATTTGTTGATTGTAAGAAATAGTAGACAATAGAAAAATGAAAGTTATGGTAATGTCTACTGTAAAAGAAAATCAGAAGGTTGTTGAGAGTGTGGTGGCGCATCAGCTCCCTTTGTTCCTGGAGGAAGCTGATTATCTGGACCCGTACCAATCGGGCTTCAGGCCCGGGCACAGCATGGAGACGGCATTGGTCGCGCTGGTGAATGATCTCTGGAGGGCTCGGGACAGGGGTTGTTCCTCTGTCCTAGTCCTATTAGACCTCTCAGCGGCTTTCGATACCATCAACCATGGTATCTTACTGCGGCGTCTCAGGGGGTTGGGAGTGTGAGGCACCGTTTTACGGTGGTTCTCCTACCTCCTGGGACGTTCGCAGTCGGTGTTGGCAGGAGGGCAGAGGTCAGCCTCGAGGCCTCTCATTTGTGGAGTTCTTCAGGGGTCGGTCCTCTCGCCTCTCCTGTTCAACATCTATATGAAGCCGCTGGGTGAGATCATTCGTGGTTTTGGCGTTGGGTATCATCAATATGCTGATGATACCCAGCTTTTCATCTCTACCCAAAACCACCCCAGTGATGCCTTCGATGTGATGTCCCGTTGCCTGGAGGCGGTTCGGGTCTGGATGGGGAGGAACAGGCTTCGGCTCAATCCCGAAAAGACAGTGGTTGTGCGTGCCAGCATCTCAGGAAATTCAGATTATTCTACCTCTAATCATGGGGGGTGAGGTATTACCCCCCCCCCCGTAGATAGGGCTCGCAACTTGGGTGTCCTCCTAGATTCACAGCTCTTCTTGGAAGATCATATAGGAGCTGTGACTAGGGGGGCCTTTGCCCAGGTTCACCTGGGGTGCCAGTTGTGGCCCTATCTGGACTGGGATGCCTTGCGTACAGTCACTCATGCGCTCGTGACCTCTCGTTTACACTACTGCAATGCTCTCTACATGGGGCTGCCCTTGAGGACTACTCGGAGGCTTCAGCTGGTGCAGAATGCGGCCGCGTGAGTGGTGGTGGGGTTTTCCCGATACTCCCATGTAACACCTCTACTCTGCGAGCTGCATTGGCTTCCGGTTGCCCTCCGGGTGAGATTCAAGGTGCTGGTAATGACCTATAAAGCCCTAAATGGCATGGGTCCGGATTACTTATGGGAGCACCTGCTGCCGGCATCAACTTCCCTTTGTCCAGTGCGCTCCCACAGAGAGGGCCTCCTCAGGGTGCCGTTGGTCAAAGAGTGTCGACTGGCGACCCCCAGGGGGAGGGAGTTCTCTGTGGGCGCGGCAGACCTTTGGAACCGTTTACCGGTTGAGCTCCGGATGGCTCCTGACCTTCGCTTCTTCCGCCGTGACCTAAAAACTTACTTATTTGAACAAGCCGGCCTGGTCTGATGGGTTTGGGGTATTTTAATATTAATTTTATTAATTTTTACTGTAATTGGGCTACATTATTTAATTCTTTCTTAACTTTTGTACATTGTATTTTTATTGTACTTATTGCCCTGTACACCGCCCTGAGTCCTTTGGGAGAAGGGCGGTATAGAAATTAAATTATTATTATTATCATTATCATTATTATTATTTCCTTGTATTTCTTTTTGTTTCTGCACTTTTGGCTTTACTTTTCATTCTTTATTCTTTCTTTTATTTTAATTATTAGTTTGTGTTAGTTTTTATTTGAAGTTATTTAAGCAAAAAAAAGTAAATTACTCTGGTTACTCCAATAGAATAGAATTAGTCTACAACATACAAACATAAATTCTATATAGATGGATATTGAAAAAAAACTATTTGATTTTGCTAATGTATAAAATCTAACATTAATATAAAATTGGAAATTACTATGATTTTCTTCAAACAGAATCAGATATTGAATAGAATTCCTTTCTGTCTGTTATTGTGCTAGTCTATGCCTATAATAAATATTAATTTATGTGTTAGTACGCTTTAGTTAGTATATAATTTAAAAGCTGCTCTCTTGAAACTTTAAAAAAAAGAACTTAGCTCCAAAGCTATACAATTCGCCATGTCATTTGTAGCTGTGATTAAGAAACTTATTATTATTAACCTGGAAACAAATAAAATTCTTGTTTAAGTCAGAAAGTATTTTAAGTTGACTTTCTTTTTTTCTTAATTAGTTTTTTTCTAATTAATATTGGTATAAACTAAATATATTGAAATACTTTTTAAAAATATGATTTGTCTTCTTGGTCAGTTTTTTCATTATTAGAGCCTAATAAACTAACGTGTAGGTGAGAAGACAATATTTTATTTTTATTTTCTATTATTTTACTTCTGTTGACATTGATTTCATTTTTCTTCCTTTTTATTATGGAAAGCTGCCTAGAGTAGTAAGATTGGCGGGAAGTAAATTTAACAACAAAAAAAGCCAAATAAATATTAGCTACTAATAAAGAGAGATAGTTGTCAGATTCTAAAATTATCGTCATCTTTAGATCCTGTGCAGAGTACATCGGGCAGCAAGTGAAATTTATTTATTTATTTATTTATTTATTTAATTTCTATACCACCCTTCTCCCGAGGGACTCAGGGCGGTGTACAGGGGAATAAAATGCAATAAAAGTACAATATACAAAAGTTAAAAATGAGATTAAATAGACTAGCCCATTACAATAAATAATTAATTAAAAATTACAAATTAAAATACCCCAAACCCATTAGACCAGGCCGGCTTGTTCAAATAGGTGAGTTTTCAGGTCACGGCGGAAAGAGCGAAGGTCAGGAGCCATCTGGAGTTCAACCGGTAATTGATTCCAAAGGGCTGGCGCGCCCACAGAGAACGCCCTCCCCCTGGGGGCTGCCAGCTGACACTCTCTGACCGACGGCACCCTGAGGAGGCCCTCTCTGTGGGAGCGCACTGGACGAAGGGAAGTTGATGCCGGCAGCAGGTGCTCCTGTAAGTAATCCGGACCCATGCCATTTAGGGCTTTATAGGTCATCACCAGCACCTTGAATCTCATCCAGAGGGCAACTGGAAGTCAATGCAGCTCGCGGAGTAGAGGTGTTACATGGGAGTATCGGGAGACCCCCAACACAACTCGCATGGCCACATTCTGCACCAGCTGGAACCTCTGAGTGGTCCTCAAGGGCAGCCCCATGTACAGAGCATTGCAGTAGTCTATATGAGAAGTCACGAGCGCATGAAATACTTTATTTAAAATGCTTTCCTGGATTTGAGCTTTCAATCTTCTGCAAGAACCATAGAGATAGTGAAGATGCTTTCACTTTCTGAGGTTGGTTTGTTGGGCCCAAAGGACAGAGAGTTTTAGACATAGGGAATTTCTTTCAATCTTTCTTCTTACTAATTTAGGAAAGGAATCAAGGTTTTCTATTTCAGTAGGCCTTTTTATTTTGCATTAATTGATACTTGATTTGGATTGTTTTTATGAGATGTCTCTGGTTTTAATTTTTACTGTTAGATGTCTGGAAAAAAAGCAGGGTTCAAAATAAAAAAAACAAACAGAAAACATTGGTCCTCATTCCTTTCGGAAAGAATCCTGCTAAAAACTGTAATACTATCTGGGAAAATCAATAATAATCAATCAGGGTAGATCGTTCTTTTGGAACTGAATCATGATTAATCTGGATCTTTTGTTTTTTTCTCCTGATTTCATGAAACCGGGTGTCAAAAGCAGGTGGAAAATGGTGGAGGGGAAGAATGAGAGATACTTCAGCTCTTTTAGTGAAGAGTTCATACTTACTTTTCTCTTTCACTTCTCCTTCTTTTAACAGTGAATGGTGGTTACAGCCATTATAATTTGATCTCTGAGAATAACGTGGTGGACATGGAGATGACAAATAGTTTGGGGCCTGTGTGTAGACAGAACCTGCTTTCCCACTCAGGAAACTCACTTGCCCGAGAACACCTGTTGCCGTGTGAAAGACTCCTCCAAGTTAGTCAGCTGAACATGTCTTGCGCAGATACCAGGTATTGTTTTCAGTTTTGTTTATGCTACACACACAAGCATTTTTCATGTTGTATCCGTCCCCCACTGAATATGGTTCCATATTTGCATATCGTCCCTTCACCAGCTTTTCAGTTTGTTCCAGTGACACTTTATACTCAAGTGCACCTCCTGTGTCATAATTTAACAGAAAAACATTGATGATTTAGCTACAGTCCGAAAAGAAAATACCTAAAGAGAACTGTTTAGTCCTCTAGCTATAGTCCAAAAGGAAAGCAGTCCTTGCTTAACTGTGGGACCTGCAACTCTGTTGTTCAACAATGTGATTGTAAAGCAGAACTTCATGTGATTTTGCCAACATGATGGCAGCTGTGGCAATCTCACTTGTGGTGGTTATGTGAATTCCATGCAGTTGCAATATCCTATGGTCACACGAGCACCGTTTGCAACCTCCTGCTAGCTTCTCCATTGACATTGTCTGTTGGAAGCCAACAGTGAAGGTTGCAAATGATGACTGTGGGATGCTGCAGCTGTCATAATTATGAGCCAGTTGTTGAGCACCCAAATTGCAATCATATGGTAGTCATAGGTTCCCCTTGTTCAGCACCCTTGTAACTTTGAACAGTCACTGAATGAGTAGTTATTCAAGAACAATCTCATGCACTTTGAAGAGAACACATTTAGTCCTTTGTCAAATAAAAATTCCTGATGGAGCATCCCTTCTCATGGCACTTCTAATTCAAAATTCCTAATTAATGTAGTAACCCACCTACTTTAATTAGGAATTTTGAACTAGAGGTGCCATGATAAGGGATGCTCCATCAGGAAATTTTATTTGGCAAAGGACTATATCTGTTCTCTTAGGACAATCTTCTCTATTATCATAGAATTATAGAATCATACAGCTTGAAGGGATCTTGGAGGTCTTTACAAGTCCAAACCTCTGCTCAGGGCAAATGGGTATCAGGTAGCAACTAAACCATATTTGGTTTTGGGTTATTGTGTTTTGTGAAGGCAGTCATTTTGACATATTCCGTGAACCATGGTTAAATAAATTGTGGCACATTGCCATTTCTTTTGATTTATATAAACAAATTTAGGGCTTTAATTCTGGAAAACAGTTCTGCTGTGGTTTAGCAATGGTCCTTCCTGTATCTGAGCAATGCCATGGTATCTCAAGTTAATTAATTTCCGGCATTGGTGTGGTTTCCTAAAGCCAAATTAATATTGGCTAATCACTGTCTAAGATAATAATTTAATCAGACATAAAAATCTCTCTCTTTCAACATTGACAACTTTTTGTAGTATAATATATGTTGGGTCTCTTGAACTTTATGAGGGGAGTTAGAATATCTGTCGCATTTTTCTCCAGAGTTGAGTACTGCTTTTACAGACCACAATTTCTGTGTATTCAAATTGGTCTCCAAACTTTTCCATGCACTCTGGTGGATAAGGAGAAAGAAATTACATTTGTAATCCAGGTTAAAATAAATCATCTACTTGAGTTTAAAATGGATCAGAGGCTTCGTTTCAAGTACCAGAAAGTAGATATTTCCAAGCTAAAAAATATCTTTCCTTGGGAGATAATGGCAGATGTACTTTTGGAAATCAGAATTGGCAAGGTTTGTTTATGTTGTTTGAGTATAACTATCTCTTTATAATTACTCAGCAGAATAAGTGCACTTCAAATTACTGTACCATAAAATCCTATTTTTGTGTAGAGAACCCCAATTATTTTGCCTATTACTCGATTCTGTATATAAAGTAGTAATTGTGGAGCAGGGGGTCAAAATCTGCAAGATGGTCACACACATCTACAGAAAGAGCATTTTATTGATAAAAAACAAAGAACTATAAACTTCAACATTTTTGTGAATATTGACTAACTGATTTGATCGTTTTAATCTGATTATATCAGTGGCAGATTTATTTCCAGGTCTATTTTGTTTAAGAAATTGAAACATCCCTTTTAAATCTAGTGTTGTAAAATAACATTTTATCAAGTTTTCAGTTAAGTTGCTTCCTCAGTAGATAGTTAATTTCTACTGAAGAAGAAATTGGCTACAAATAAAAAAATATACTTCCAGTATTTATCATGTTTGAGGAAACACACTTATAAATAAGATATGGCCTTCATATTCTATAGCTCGTGGCCTCCAAATCTAATTTGGAGGATTCCCTCCTCTCTTTAGAACAGTTTTTGTGGCCATGCTGAAGACTGTGAGGTAAATGGCCTCCTGTCTGTCCACTGACAGATAACCTTCTTTTGCTGAGAGTGATTGATAAACACTAAGCCTTTTTTTTTTAACCAAACCTTGAAATATTTTGCTTCTTTGAAAATTTGAACAGTAGCGGACAAAAGCCCTTCAAAATTTCAGCTTTTATTTGGAATGCTGTCTAATCCCAGTTTTTACAGTCCCAGCATGAGACAGCAATGATTTCAATTCAGTCATGGAAGCTTTGCTGTTTTTAATTTTATTATATATGTTAACCATCTTGACCTTGTTAGGAATCCACATGGTGCTTACTATTAACAAGCTGGTTTTATTCTGTCATTGACGACAATTATGATGCAAAGATAATTGGGGTTGGAGCAAACAAAAGGAGGAAGAGAAGACACGGCTTAGATCTTTTCAGGAGCTTTTTCAAAAATCCATAATGAGGAAATGACAGATGTCTGTATTCAGGAGATCATAGTATTCCCTTATGAAACATGAACTCCTTACAACTCTGTTTCAGAGAAGATTCCCAGAACAACACAGGATTATATGCCACAGAACATGAAAGAGATGCTATTGTGATATAAAGCAGCAGGTGACTGAAATAATTCCTTTTATTCCTGAAACCTGCCCTAGGTTCTGTAGTTTTGCCATTTTCTCAGTAATTGAATAGTGAATATATATCAGTTTGCTGATCTCATCATTAGTTTGCCTGCTTTTGGCATCACAGGTTCCATATAAATTTATATCTCTCTCCCTCTTCCCCCCCTCCCTCTTTCTCTCTCTCTCGCGCGCTTGTGCTTGCTTTAGCAGTCGAAGTGGTTATGCCTTGTCTTTCATAGTGCAAACAAGTTGTACACTTAATAATAGTTTCCTTACTTATCACAGTATTCAAATCCTTCAAAGCAAGTGACTGTTGGATAAGGAAGCCCAAGTTGTTATGGTAGGTTTCTCAAGAATGCCCCCATTGCAAGCTGAAAGAGACTGCTTTGGTTTCTGCAAATTAATTGGGCTTCTGGTCAACAGAAATTTGTCATTATAGACCATAGTTATATTAAAAGAAGAGAATGTCACCATTTCTTCAAGTTTAATTCAGACTACAGGTTTACAGTAGTTACAACCACAGTTGAGTCCAAAATTTATGTTGCTGAAACATTTGTTTCTTGCCACAGTTGTTAAGTGAATCATTGCAGTTGTTAAGTTGATAACATAGTTTTTAAGTGAATCTGACTTCCCCGTTGACTTTGCTTGTCAGAAGATCATAAAAGGTGATCATATGACCATGGGACACTGCGACTGTCACAAATATGAATCAGTTACCAAGCTTCTGAATTTTGATCATGTGACCAAGGGGATCCTACAACCGTTGTAAGTGTGAAAAACGGTCATAAGTCACTTTGTTCAGTGCTGCTGTAACTTGGAACAGTCACTAAATGAACTGTTGTAAGTTGAGGACTAGCTGTATAATGTTTGCAGTGTGATTAGTTGACAAACCAGACTTTAAAAAGTGAAATTCAAGAAGTAACTGATGGTTGGATATGACTTGTGATCTATGCTTGTAATTGATAGTATCAGCCTAATTTCATCCATTGTGTTTAGAATTTTAGAATGCTACCGGAAACATGACTGAACCCAGCATTGCTAGATAATGCTGGTAATATGGTTGTGGCTTGGCAAAACATCTAATAAACACTGTCTAGTGCTGAAACTACTACCTTTTTTTCTAATATCGATCCATGGAACACGCTAATATCCTTGTGTTTAATGCCTGTTTAATATAATTTGTTCTGTTTAGACTTTCCATTGATGATTGTTTAATCAAAATCTTAAGCATATAAAAATACTCTAGGTTATCTCCCTGCAGCAATATATTACTAGGATTATATAACACTGTCAATGCTTTTCAGTAATATTGTAAGCACAGTTTTTGTGTCCTATCTCCCTACAATTCCTAGCAAATGGAGCATTTTCCCAATTATAAGGAATAAGACAAATGCATTCATCATTTTTACATTGTACTTGTTGCTTCCATCTGTCAGTTTGTCCCATTATTTCTGTCAGCCTGCCTGACACTTCCTACCCTATGAAATCCAACACTGCATATGTGTTTGAAAATATTCTTACGCTGCATGCTAAGATGAAACCAAATCTGCAACAAATTTAAGTCAGTTGAAGAAAAATGTTAAGTGGACTTCAATTGTGTAAAATACCTTGAAACCTCATCTGATAGTAGCTGATCCAGGGCTTTCAATTTGTTTTTGCCAAATGACTCTTAAATAGTAAACTTTAGGGCTGCACAGTGCTTTGGATTCAAAGGCAAAAATAGACTCAGAGGGCAACTACATGATCCTGGCTGCTTTAAGGAGGTGCAGACTGATGCCTCTGGGAGACTTCAAATCATCTTTTTGCCTTGGAATCATAAGCACTGCACAACCATAGTAAATTTCATCTAGAATAGATGAAGGAGAGGAAGATATGTTGACATTTTCCATCATCATCCACATTGCCTTATGTTAAAAACAACCTTTAAGCTGTTTTCCTTAGCCTATATCCTAGGATTTGAAATCTATCTAAAACTGAGTGAGCTACAGCAGGGGTCCCCAACCCCTGGTCCGTGGACCGGCATTGGTCCACAGCATCCCACCAAGCGGGCCACATAAACAAAGCTCCATCCTCAGGATGCAGGCAGTATTCAAAACCACACCCCTTTTGGTCCATGGAAAACCTTTCTCTATGGCATCAGTCCCTGGTGCACAAAAGGTTGAGGACCTCTGAGCTACAGGGACCATATTTATAGTGATGTCATAAAGGCATCAGCATCTTTGCCTATCTACCATATCTCTGCTTTAAACATGCTTTTTTAGTATTTAGTAGGGTAGAGCGCTCTATCTTAGCATTGTCTTTTTAGCTTGAATTTTCAGAGTGTAGGATTCACCAGTGCTTGTTAGTAAAGAAAGCTACCAGAGTTTTTGGTTGGAAACTTTTAGCTTTGAGCCAAAACCCATTACAAATGAAAAAATAATGAAGTTGTGTTAATGCTTGTTACCAGCTATTTTTTGGGGGGAAGGTGTATTCTTAAAAATTTAGCGCATAATTACTCTACAAATAAATTCAACAAAATGTCCTGTCTGAGGTTAAAAACAAACATACATGGTTGTTGTTATTCTCAGCATCCTTTAAATGAATAAATAAGTCATTTAGAATTTAAGATTGGCAATAGAGAAGAAAAAATGAAATAATTCGAATATATTATAAATATATATATTCTGTGCTTGTTTGAACATTCCTGGAAATTTCTATTGACCATTCTATGGAATTTCAATAATAATAATAATAATAATAATAATAATAATAATAATAATAATAATAATAATAATAATAATAATAATAATAAGTAGTAGTTGGAAGGGACCTTGGAGGTCATCTAGTCCAACCCCCTGCTCAGGCAGGAAATCCTATACCATTTCAGACAAATGGCTGTCCAGTCTCTTCTTAAAAACATCCAGTGTTGGAGCATTCACCACTTCTGAAGGCAGGTTGTTCCACTGATTGATTGTTCTAACTGTCAGGAAATTTCTCCTTAGTTCTAGGTTGCTTCTCTCCTTGACTAGTTTCCATCCGTTGCTTCTTGTCCTGCTTTCAGGTGCTTTGGAGAATAGCTTGACTCCCTCTTCTTTGTGGCAGCCCCTGAGATATTGGAATACTGCTATCATGTCACCCCTTGCCCATCTGAACTCTAGAATAACAAGGCAAAACCTTAAAAAATGGTGTATATTATAGCCAGCAAAACAGTTGGATGTTACCAACAAAATCATCTATTTTTCCTAATGTGCTCAAAACCTTTACCTTTTCTCATTCCTTCTGAATTTAAGAATAGTATTCCAGATATAGCTGTTTATTTTCTTTTTCTACCCAAATTCATCTAATAGATTTCAGAAGTGTGCTTCTGCTTCAGTACAGGTAGTCCTCAACTTACAAACATTTTTAGTGACTACTCAAAATTACAACAGCTTGGGGAAAAGTGACTTACGACTGTTTTTCATACTTACGAACATTGCAACATCCCCATAGTCATGTGATCAAAATTCAGATACTTGGTATTTGAATCACATTTATTACGGTTGCAGTGTCCCAGCGATGCCCTCGCCGTGATGTCCCATTGCCTGGAAGCGGTCTGGGTCTGGATGGGGAGAAACAGGCTTCGGCTCAATCCTGCCAAGACTGAGTGGCTGTGCATACCGGCATCTCGGGTCAACCAGACTATTCCATCTCTAACGATGGGGGGGGGGGTGAGGTGTTACCCCCCGTTGATAGGGCTCGCAACTTGGGCGTCCTCCTGGATTCGCAGCTCACTTTTGAAGACCATATAGGAGCCGTGACCCGGGGGGCTTTTGCCCAGGTTCGCCTGGTGCGCCAGTTGCGACCCTACCTGGACTGAGATGCCCTACGCACAGTCACTCATGCGCTCGTGACCTCCCGTTTAGACTACTGCAACGCTCTCTACATGGGGCTGCCCTTGAGGACCACTCGGAGGCTTTTAGCTGGTGCAGAATGCAGCCGCGCGAGTTGTGATGGGGGTCTCCCGATACTCCCATGTAACACCTCTACTCCGCGAGCTGCATTGGCTTCCGGTTGCCCTTCGGGTGAGATTCAAGGTGCTGGTGATGACCTATAAAGCCCTAAATGGCGAGGGTCTGGGATATTTGAGGGAACACCTGCTGCCAGCATCAAGCTCCCTTTGTCCAGTGCGCTCCCACAGGGAGGGTCTTCTGAGGGTGCCGCCGGTTAAAGATTGCTGGCGGGTAATACCCAGGAGTAGGGCCTTCTCAGTGGGTGCGCCTGCAGTGTGGAACCAGCTGCCTGCGGAGCTTAGGACTGTCCCCAACCTCCGTTCATTCCGCTGGGACCTGAAGACCTGGCTCTTCGAGCTGTCTGGCCCAGGCTGAGAATTTTTTAATTTTAATTTTAACTGGGTTTTTTATTTTTCTCAGGGTTTTATTTAATCTTTTTAAATTTGTTTTAACGTTTGTATTGACTTTCTTTTAAATGCCCTGTAAACCGCCCTGAGTCCTTCGGGAAAGGGCGGTATATAAATCTAAATAAATAAATAAATAAATGTGATCACTGTTTGCAACCTTCTGAGAAGCAAAGTCAATGTGGAAGTCAGGTACAATTAAAAACAGCTACTAAGTTAACAACTGCAACTTAACAGGTGGCAAGAAATGTTGTAAAATGGGGCAAAATTCACTTAACGTAGCAATGGATATTTTGGGCTCAATTGTGGTTGTAAATCAAGGATTATCAGCACGTTGCCAAATATGTTCAGAAGTTTTGATTGATCTAGGAAATTTATCTTCTCAAGTCAAACAGTTTGAAGATCTTTATTGTTGCTCTAGCTGAAATTATAAGACTTCTAGGTAAGGTTCACTAGTACCAAAGCTGGGCAAGATCAAGGAAGCAAGAATTATACACATTTCAGTAAGATATCTTTGATACTAGTCTGAAGAGGTGGGGATCATACAGAATCTTGGAAACTTGGAATCTTGGAATTTTCCATCCTCATGCAATCATTCAGGTAGAGTCTCTTTGAATGACTTGAAAGGCTTCTTTCTGAGGTTTTTGCCACCCTGACTGAGTTGCTGTTTATGAGATAAATCATCAGTAGGCTCACCTTTAACACTTATTTGTTTATTTCTTTTCCCTGCCTCCCCATAATCTCTCACAAAAGGTCTCTGGGTTTGTATTATATAATCATAGGGGTCTTTAGGAATTATCCAAACCAATGTTTTTCAAAATTGGCAACTTAAAATGTGTGGACCTCAACTCCCATAATTCTCCAGCCAGTGGGAGTTGAAGTCTACACATCTTAATGTCATGGAGTTTGAAAAACACTGATCTAAATCTATCTACATTTTACTTAATGTAGGAGCCACTAGAGCAGAGGTGGGGAACCATGGCCCCATTATGACTTGCGTGCTTCAATTCTGAGAATTTCTGAGACAGCATGGCTGGCTCAGGAATTCTGGGAGTTTAAGTCCACAAGTCATAAAAGGGCCATTGTTTGCCTCGTCTGCACTAGAGCATCTATAAGAGATGACTATGTAGGTACCATTTGAGGACCTCGAACAAAAGAAAACGCACCACTTTATTTAATAGCCTGTTCCACCAAATGACATTTCCTCATAAGACATCTTTCTTGATGTCTAGCATGAACCTGTTCTTTGCAGTTTTGACATTGGCTCTGAATTTGATATCAGGGCGATAGAAAGTCCACTTCTTCTTCTGTTGTGACAGCTCTTAAGATGTTTGAAGGCCACTATCATATCTTCACTCTTGTCTTCTCTTTCATAGACTAAAGATATCCAGATTTATCATGGGACTAGATTTCTAGACAGTTGACTATCTGGATTTGTTCCAATTTGTCTCTTGTTTTTCAGCTGTGATACCTAGGACTGGATACAGCATTCCAGATGGGATCTGACTATGGCAGAATAGATTCACAATGACATCTCATAACCTGAACTGTGTGCTTCTGCAGTAGCATTTGCTTTTCTAGCAGCTGCATCATACTGCTGGTTCATATTTAACTTGTGGTTGAAAAGGACACCCAGATCCTTTTCACATGTAATGTTGCTATGCCAGGGCCTATGATTATTCTGTACATATGCCTTTCATTTTTATTACCCAGATGTAACGTTGCACAACTTGATGTTATTACAATTTTTTTCAAAGGCACCATGCTTTTTATACTATGATGTGGTAGCAAATCCCATGCCCCAAACAGTTGAAACCATTAATCTGTAAGAATGGAGGATTCATCTTCTTTCTGCTGTTAGAACCATGTCCTTTTGCAGAGGCTACCTCACAGTAGTAAATTAACAACTTTAGCCAGTTGCCTGTCAGTTAAAATTTAGGGCTGTCTGATGTGTTTTCATCTAAGACTTTGGCAGTTTCTTACTTATTTGAGCAATGTCTAGGACCAGAATGGGTAGATTTGTGAGTGAGTCTACCCAGTTTTGGCTGCATTGAACTCATATCTGAAGAGTTATTATGAAACTAGTAGCTTATCCTAATATTCTCCTGGAAAAAGTACTTTTATGGATGCTTTTTATTGGCTGGAAAAAAGAGGTTAGAAGGACCTATTGCCGTATTGTTTATTATGGCTATGTAAATCCTTTGAATGAGGTTTTCAGAACATTTTTTAAAAATTTAATTATTAATGCAGTATATCTTTTTTCCTTTTAAAAATGCTCCTAGCTATCTCCTGAAACATATGCCATTTGCTCTGCTGTAGAAAATATATGCAAAATACAGTAGATGTTTATCCACACCCCAGGAGCAGCAGTCAAGCCTCAGAAAAGATGTAGATGTTTTAGCCATTTAAGAAGAGGTGGTATATCCACACTCCTGTGGATTCTAAAAATTTTCTTGAAGGGTTTGCATAGCCCTATTATTTGCGGGATGAGTTTCACAGAGTGAAACTGAGTATGGAATTACACTAACCGGAAGTATGAAAAGGAGGCTTGGTAGAATAATGAAGTGAAAGAGACTGTGGATGAGATAAAAAATGCATATAAGAGAATAATTGCTGCATATTATTGTGTAAAAATAGCATAGAGAAAAAGAGATGCAGAGAATGTAATCATGGAGATCAGGGGATGACTAAACTTTATTTAAAAATAGTTCAAATGCAGAACAATATCAATATATATATAAATTGTTTTGGAAGTTGGTAAATAAATTTAAGAAAGAAATTCCACAGGATGTGGAATTAAAAGTAAAAGCAGTGACATGATTTGAGATAAATTTGAACCAAGGAATCCTGAAATTAATATTTTAGAGCTCTATATAAAGGATACATGGAACATCTATTCAGAGATTAGAGTGTTAAATTAAAAGGAGATGTTCATGCAAGTAATGTAATAATAAAATATTAAGATATTTTGAAAAGAAACTAGTGAATTATAAATATTCTAAATATTTTTAAGAGGATATTTTGAATTTGTGGGATTTATTAGAGTGGTCACGTTGGAAACTGTCTCAAACTTCTTTATATCTATTATATAACTTTACATATGAAATTATATGGTGTATGTTTGCGTGTGTGTGTGTGTGTGTGAGAGAGAGAGAGAGAGAGAGAGAGAGAGAGAGAGAGAGAGAGAGAGAGGAGAATGACAATGAATTTAGTCATGGATATATCTTCAAAGTAGGGACGCGGTGGCTCAGTGGGTTAGGACGCTGAGCTTGTCGATCAGATGGTCGGCAGTTTGGCGGGTCGAATCCCGAGTGCCGCGTAACAGAGTGAGCGCCTGTTACTCGTCCCAGCTTCTGCCAACCTAGCAGTTCGAAAGCACGTAAAAATGCAAGTAGAAAAATAGGGACCACTATGGTGGGAAGGTAACAGCGTTCCGTGCGCCTTTGGCGTCTAGTCATGCTGGCCACATGACCACGGAGACGTCCTCGGACAAGCGCTGGCTCTTCAGCTTTGAAACAGAGATGAGCACCGGCCCCTAGAGTCGGAAATGACTAGCACGCATGTGCGGGGGAACCTTTACCTTTACCTTTATATATCTTCAAATCAAAACACGTAGTTAAGAATTCTCCCATCTACTTTAAAATGGTATTTTAAAGCTTATTAAATAAATTATCTTAATGCTAGTATTCCATAAAATTGGCTATAAGTCACTGAGTAGAGAAAATAAATAAATGCTCTTTTATAATAGTAAATAGAGACAATTTCAGAAGGTCTCAATAAGCACAATGGTTTTTATATATTACAATTATTGATAAGATTCTTTTAATTTGCTCCGTATGCAACCTGCATCTGCATAACCTGTTTTGTCTTCTTTCCCCCATTTCACTTTGAATCTTATACCAGTTTAGCCACTGTATAATCTGATGATGTGAGCAGCGATAATTTTACAGCTTTATTAAATGGCTAATAAAATTGGTTAATCATATAAGGTGATACCAGACTCCCCAAATAAATGTCACATTATTGATATTTCTGCTTGAGCTGAAATAAATTGTCCTATTGGAGAGATCTGGAAATAATTTGTGTTTTGCCTAAATTATCCGTTGAATCCATAGCTTGTGTTAAATATATGCATTTTGCAAACTGTTGTAGTTGTACTTTAATTAGTGTGAGTGCAGTTTGCTCATACCTTCCAAGAGCTAGCACTCTTTTTTATTGCCAATGAGGAAGCATTGAAAAATGTTCAAATGCAGATATTGCAATACACAAGAATTTAGACCAGCCCTTTCTTAGAAGCTTAATTGATGTTGCACCTTGCATGAAAATGCTAAATTCTCAGCATCCTAGTGACGATCCATGAAACTGTGTTGCAGGCCTCTCCCGTTTCAAGACTCGGCAGATGCTACCCCTCCGTGCATGAATAGAAGTCACACTACTCAGCATATAAAACAGGAGTGCTTGGGTGATTATAAGGGCCTATCTGAGGTTTCTGCACACAGAGGGATTACTGACGGAATGGAACTGAAAGGCTCAGGCGGCCTTCATCTTGACCACAATAGCCTTACCAATTCACTTTCATCGCAATTGTTTAATAATGAACATAGCCCCTCCCTAGGCTCCTTGTCACTCAACAGCCCTCATCATTCAAGTCGACCACAGGCAAGCAACGTGAAGAAGAGGTGCATCTCTGTGCTGCCATCTTCTGCCGATGGGATTGATATTACAACTATCATCCGCACCTCACAGACCTCGCTGGTTACCTGTGTGAATGGAGTGTGGACTAATTCAGCTGGTGTTTCCTCTTCCCCTAGAGAGATCACTCTCCACAGTGCTCAGAAACCCTCTCGCCCCCAGTCCTGCTCGCAGTCTGGGAACCACTGCCATATTCCTTCCCCTTCGGTATGCCTCGTCCCTGTTTCCGCTGAATCTATCCGGGGGGACTGTGACTATTCCCCAATGCAGCACACAGGAGAGAATGCAAGCTTCTGCCTTATAATGAATACGGCTTCCGCTCCTCAGCCAGATATTTTACACAGCAAACAGAAGTTGAATTTCTTAAAGCAGGAACCACTTGATGAATATACTTCTGCCTCCAGTCTCTTTCAGCATCACCAAGAGCTGCCACCACCTTATCATTTACACGAGCAGCCAAGCCACGTTCAAGGGGCACTAACACATTTACAGGCCTCTATGTCTCCAAAGTCTCTTCAGATGAGCGAAGGTGATGAGCAGGAGGCCAGCGGCGGCAAGCAGATCTGTCGATGGATTGATTGTAGTGCTGCCTATGATCAGCAAGATGAATTGGTTCGGCACATAGAAAAGACTCATATTGATCAAAGGAAAGGAGAGGACTTCACTTGCTTCTGGGCAGGCTGTGTTCGCCGGTATAAACCTTTCAATGCTCGTTACAAGTTGCTAATCCATATGAGAGTTCATTCGGGAGAAAAACCAAACAAGTGTATGGTAAGTCTAGAATGTATTTATTTGACTGGAAATGCACTGGGATGCCCCCTCCCCCCCTTTCCTGTCTTCTAAAATATTCTTCCAATAGAATTACAGGGTTTTTCATGTAACTTTGTATAGTGATATTATGAAGCAGTACCTTACCTGTTAAAAACAGCTGCTCTTTTATTACCCAATATCCTTTTCTCAGAATTATGCTATTACCCTATAGTTGAGTTGTTAATGCTTCGTTGTTTTTTTTTGAGAGGAAATAATATAAATATTGTTTATAAATATTGGCATGTTGCATTTTTTTTTTGCCCACTGCAACGAGGTTAGCTTTTAAATACAAATGTTTTATATTTGAAAAGGCCACTGAAAAATTAACAGAATGTTCAAAGCAGTTTGGAACAGTTAAACATAGCGGAGAGTCAATGTGCCTTGGGTGATATTTTAAATCAAGAAACATGGAGCACATTTTAATGCTTTTTTTTTTGCCCCAGTTTGCTTTTGAACAGTATCCCAGCTGAGCAGAAGCTTTTGAAATGATAGATGGCAGAAAAGAAAGAGAATCCTAGTAATTATTATTAATGACTAAAATTGAGCATCTAATATGACTTTCAGGATGGCCTTCATTTAATATATATAAAAAACAGTTTTCAGAAGAGAGCTATTATAGCTGTTCTTCTCTGATCAGGCAGATCTAAGCTACACCATAATGCCAACACGTTGAGAGAAACATTGTCTCTGGTTGAATTATTAGGTATGTGGGAAATTAAAATAAAAACTAATGATTTGCAGTTCAGTGGCCATAATATGAAACTCTTAATAGAGTAGGTAACCGCAAAGCAAAATTGGACCAGGCTTCCAAACTCAATTGTGAAATATAGAACAACCCAAACTGTATTGCTTACAAAGGAATAACTGCACCAAATGTCATCAAAAAGGATCACTTTGAAGAATTGGTGTTTATTCACAGGCTTGTGGTTGAGTATGTTTTGGAAAAACAAACTCCCCTTAAGTACAATACTTGTCAGATTTTGGAGTGAGAGTTATTGTTTTCAAACTAAGATGTACTTTATATTGAAGGGGTATATGGTAGTGTTGATTGACTTATTTTTCCCAAATGCTGTTTCTAAGAAGCAAAGTCTTAGGGTTAGGAATAATGTCTTAATTGTGATGAGAAGACATTCCTGACAGTCTTATTTTCTCATATTCCTGGTTTATTATGCAGATCATTGTATTACAAAGTGAAATCAAATAATTAAAGTACTGTATGTGGTTTCTTCTGCTCATGGAATAGTTCATAATGCCTCATTACACTTGTACTTTGTATTTATACACAGTATGCTCTTTGTATGTTAGTATTTATCTCTATATTTTTTCTACTCTAAATATTCCTATATAATTTATTACTAATATGATGCCTAATATACTAAATGCTATATTTTTGAACAACAGGGATTTTGCTTGTTTCTTATCCATCCTATCCTAAACTGTTTTATGTGTATAACATCCTTTAAATTTTTCCATTGACGTCATACTGGTAAATGATGTGGCTTATATACTGATGACAAGAATCCAAGCATAATAAAGTAGTACACATAACTTTCCACTGGATTAGATGTTGTTATTGCATTTAGAAAAAGATTAAGATTGCAAAAATTGTCACTAAGCAGCACAGATAGCTACACAGGGGAGATATTCAAATCTCCAGTTTCATTGTGTCTTAATAAGATAATTGTGCTGTATTCCTAAATTAGAAATTTGAAACTATGGAAATACTTGGATTACTCAACAGTGTGTGTGTAGCCATATTGGAGGTTGCTTTTAGAAGATATATGAAAACAGTCCTCTCTCTTTTAAAAGTATAATTTAAAAGCAAAGTTTCAGGCTTTTACAGTGGTAAAAGGTGGACTAGAACTCTAGATTTACTCAATACCATAAAACATGCTGTAGATTTGTTCTTTCGAAGTGTATGTTTGGCACCTATTATGTGGCAGTTTTTTAATGTTACCGTTCTAATCAGTTATCTTTATGTCATTATGTTAACCTCGTGTAATGGGTAATACTGGAAGAATTTATAATTGTAAATTTGGCTGTAGATGCTTATAAATAGTGCATTAGTCTATGGGTCTCGATTTTAGGCTACTTCAAGTATACTCTTCAGTATAAACAAACAATTGTCAGTACTGTAGTCAATTCAGTATATTTGAATAGATCTTTTGTCCAATCAGAATTGAGGTTTTATGTAATATTACAAAATAAACACTGAGTGTCATGTTTATTTTTGTAACTGTGGAAGAATTATGGGGAAGACTATTAAAATATATTTTGTTTCAAAAAAAGAAAAGATGAAATTAAATATTTAAAATAACTTTAAAAGTTTTTTTACAGTTAACTTCCAAAGTAAACCCACAATTGTAGACGATCAAAATGGATTTTCTTTAAATATGGCTTAATTTTTTGAAAAAAAAACTTTAAAAGTCATTTTTTAAGCTAAGAAAGCAGTGGGCAAACTGCTTCAAAAATTAGTGTTTGTAAGGAGTTTATTTGTAGATTGAAGTATTATTGTGGTTTATTCGTGTTTTTGTGCATCTGTTGGCTTCAGGGTAAGTCCAGTACCTCAAATTTAAAGAAGAATCATTTTGCAAATGTTAATTTTCATTTAAAAATAAGACCTTTTTTTTAGAAAGGCTAAATTAAATACTGTCATGATTTTTCTTGGAAGATGCTCCCATTCCCAATTTCTTCCAGTGACAAAAATAACAACATTATTGCTTTATTTGAAATTGGGTATTTTTCCAGTCTGATCAACATCATTTGTTGGTTAAATATGTGTTGAACAGATTCAAGGGAAGCTGGCAACAAGTAGCTTGCTGTCTGCTTGCATAAAAGCTCACTTCTATGTAAAATTATTAATTTCTTATGACAGTCTTTGCTACTATGTATTGTAATAGACAAAGGAATTTTGGAATTCAGGCTACTTGAGAACAGGAAATAAATGAGACATTTTGATTGAAAAGTAAATGGTCCACTAAAATGGCACTTAATCCTTTTATTATCTTCCAACAGCAGTTTCCACAATGTATTTTCATGAGGTAAGCTTCCCCTTCAGTCCAATTGTAATACTCATCATTACAGCTGGTTTAAATTTAGCCAGTATGTTTCCTTCTCAGTAAGAGAGTGGGAAAAATGGAATGCAAATTGTCATAAAGGCATTACTGATATTTTTGGGTTCCCTGGATTTGTTGCCAAAATTTATATTTTTTTAATTTTCAGTTAAAATGTATAATTAATGTATTCTTTTTTTCAACATTGTGTCCTTTCATTTATGTGGGGTTATGTTATGTTATGCTTTGCTTTTGTTCATTCTGTCTTTATTCTTTGAGCTGTGTGAGTAGTCTGAAGGAAACTACCTAATCTCTTTGCAATATCCTGTTATGCTTTATATATAGCTTGTGTTATTTTAGTTTTATTAAATTTGGTGCTCATCTGCATTATAATCAGAAAGATAGCTAACAAAAATAATGATGCAATGTCTTTAAAACCTGAACTTTTGGAAGATTAATTTGATGCTTTTTTATATTTGATGTCCCAGACTATAGGAATTTTGATTGTCTGAGAACAAAAATTAGACCGCTTAAATGTTTTCAAGTTAAAATCAAACCTTACATTTTGTCCTACCATTGTCTTGCATAATAATGATTAACCAACCTGATATAATACAAAAGTGGTTAAGTTTTTGTTTATGAATGTAATTAAGTTACTTCACTTAAAAAGACTTATGTTTGTGTATGTGAGTGTGCTGGACTTTATTCTACATCCTTTAAGCCAAATAATAAATTGTACTGAAATACTTAAACAGTCATAATATTATTATTTAAGTAACAATTTATAATATTCACTAAATTCAATTTCAACATCAAATAGATGAATAATATGGTACAGAAGGGAGATTTTTGGATAGCAAATAACATGTTTAGTTATTTCAAATAACCACATGAAAACATTTGCAGGAGTAGACAAGCGCCCAATTTCTGATGCACAGATACCTCAGTTTCTCTCACCTATACAGGATATTCTCATTTAGCAACCATTAGAAGTTACAACCATGAACTTTATGATCAATCCTTGCATTTATGATCTTTGCGTATGTGGAAAGCAAAGGAAAGCTGAAGTAAGATCATAAGCACAGTTGTTGATCTCACTTAATGTCTTCTTTGCTTATTGACCAAGTTGTCAGTCCTGGTTGTGTTCACTCAACAAGTAACATCTGTAAAGCCAGACTTCTGTAAAATGACTTCATCAGAATTTTCCCAGTTATACTCAATCTTTTTTCCCCAGAGTGTGGGTTCACAAGCCCAGCAGAGCATTAAACAATCCAGTAATTGGATCCAGTGGAATTGATGGCTCTTTGCCGATTTCTGTTTTTTGAATTGGGACTTGTGCAGGTGGCCCTCAACTTGCAACTGGTTACTTAGTAACCATTCAAATTTCTGACAGACTCTCCACAGCTACTTATGACTTAGTTACAATAGCTGCACATGCTCGCATGCACACACATGCACACATGGACCATTTGGGGTGTTTGGCAACCATCACCTCTTATGACCAGTTGCAGAATTCTATAGTCAGATGACTGTAATTAATGACATTTTTGCCTGTTTCCAGCCTTTATTTGGCTTGTTTCCAGTAAAATATAGCCCTATAGGAAGACATTGTTTTACCTTAATAACTGTGGCATTTGCTTAACGACCATTGGGGGAAAAAAGGCATGAACTCACATTAGTTATATGTGTTCCTTGGTTTACAACCATCAGGATTAACAATGGAAATTTGGGGGACTATTATGGTCATAAGACAAGGGCTATCTGTGATCATCTATTAGTTAATGTAGGGAATGTTGAGATTATTCCATTTGTTTAACATGATGGTCCCTAGACATATTTTCATAGATTTTGAGCCTGTTGAGTTCCTGTTGAGTTGAGATTTGGGGCCTGTAGAGGCAGATGATAAAAGAGTTTGGCACATAATGAGAATATAAGAGGATTGCCTTGACCCATTTCAGAGTGACTTTGGATCCACATTTAATAGTGATATGGTTTTGGTGATGAGCAATCTTTGCTGGAAGAAACAGGAAATAAAGATATTTGGATAAGTTGTTTTTATGTACAGGTAGTCCATGATTCATTTAGTGATGGTTTCAAGTTACAACAATGCTGAAAAAGGTAACTTACAACTGTTGTAGCATCCCACAGCCACATGATCAAAATTTGGGCCCTTGGTAATCAGCATGTGTTTACAAAGGCTGCCGAGTCTGGAGATCCTGTGTTCGAAACCTTCCCAGCCGCCTTCCAACAGGCAAAGAAATTCTGATCCCAATTATGGTCGTAAGCTGAGGACTACCTGTACCTTTGGACTATCCCTTCACCTTTTCCTTCTAGTCAAAAAGTATGTACAGAAGAACTGCGCTTAACCCTTACTGATTATATTCATTGGGGTGAGATTCTTAAAATCTTAAGAGATGTTTAAGGGGATTCCTGCAGTTCTCACTGCAACTTTTGGGTAGGCGTTAATAATCTGAAGTGTTGTTGTTTTTTGAAGACCAAAGACAACGTGCTGCTAAGTGACATGATGGGAAGAATTACAAAAAGTAAATAAAGGGGGGTATTTTTGGAGACAGCAGGACATGGAGCAAACTTTCTGGGACTAATTCCAAATGTGAGGAGAGCTCTTTTTTTGTCAGAACCATGGCAGGAAAGGAAAGTAGGACCTGGTTTTCCTGTGCACGGCGGTCCTGGCAACACTCCTTCTTCATGCTATGAATGTTTTTTGTTTTTTTCCAAGGGCCATAGTTGTTAACGATGTTTATCATCTTGTCTAGCTTTGCCCTGTAGGACACAGACCACATTCAAGCATCGTAGCAAATGGTATCTTCCACCTACAGGAATTGGTGTGTTTAGTAATTATTTTGTCATACGTATGCAAAGTCTATCTGACAACTAAATCTATATTATTTTTGATGTATCTCTCTCTCTTTAATAAGGGTGGAAATTGCGGCAGCATATACCTGAAAATAGGATAGGATAGGATAGGATAGGATAGGATAGGATAGGATAGGGCTAGAAGGGATATTGGAGGTCTTCTAGTCCAGCCCCCTGCTTAAACAGGAGAACCTATACCATCTCAGACAAGTGACTGTCTAGCCTCTGCTTAAAAATCTCTAGTGAGGGAACACCCACGATTTATGGAGGCAAATTATTGGATTATTACTCCACGATTATTTCAGGAGTATGTGTAATGGCCAGATTATTTGCATTCTCAAATAATAAATTAATATCTGCTGCATATCGTTCAGGATTTCAACCAAAATATATCATTATCTGCTTGCAAAAGTATATGCACCTTCCAAATCTAACCAGGACATCTTTGATATTACCATATACATTCCATATGTGTTTATGCATAAATGCATTAAAGAACAAAGGAAGTATTACATAATCTGGTCATCCACTCTATTCAAGTTGAACCATTAACAAAGCAGTCTATTGTCATTCTCTGTAAATCAACAAATGTCGTAAATTTTCTTTCTTGCATCTATGCATTTTTTAATGAAATGTTGAAGTACGATCTGCTTTGCAGATCATACTTAAACCACACTACAGTTGCCAGATGTGGCACTCTCTTATTTTGAATTCTTCTCAACACCTTCCCAGGCACACTCAATAAAATTTCCCTTACAGTTTTTGCATTTTTCTATTTTTCTTCGTACAAACCATAATATTCATATTCTTTTTGTCATCACACACAATGTGGTCTTCTCATGGATAGATACAAAAAATTCTAACACCTCAAATCTTTGGCCTCTTGGCCCTAATAAATTGAAAATAACTCAATTTTATATCTCCAATATTAAGTTTAATATCTCTAAGATAATGTAATGACATACCCAGGAAAGAAAGAAATGGAAAGAGAATATTTGTGTATGGAATCAGTAGAATTGTGGCTTCTGGGTGGGGGGAAAACAGCATACTGATGTGCCTCTGCAAACAGTGGCCAGGCATTAAGTCCAGGTCATTGGTGTTCTCAAAAAAAAAAAAAAAAAAAAAAAAAGAGGTCAGGGAATTGCGCACTTGGGCTCTGAAAGGTTGCTCCTTGTGTGGAAACCCATAAAATCCAAAGAAAGGTTTTGTAAGGAAGATCAGAAGTAATTTCCTTAAACGTATCTTTTTCCTCTATTTTCTGCACTTTCTATTTTTCTTCTTTTCCTTTTTTCTCTTAATCTTCCTCTGTGTTATCTTTTACTATTGTTAAAATGTTTAATAAAACTACTGTTTTTTTTAAAAAAGGAAATATATAGAATTACAATGCAGAATATATCTGAATCAAAATCAGAATAAAATGCTAGGTGGTGGTAGGAGGAGGGAAGTCTATAATTCGGGATCTCAGTTTTGAAATTTCTCTCTAGAAAAGCTCCGTACAAAATAGTTTTCCAATGGTTTATTACTTCTACAATGTGTATTACATTTTATGAAAGAAATAAAGTGCTGAAGTGGGTATTTTCTCCCTATATACTATAGTTGACCAAATGTTTAATTGCTTTGGATTCTTACAGTAGAGAAATTCATGAAATAACTGAGTTTAAAATTTGAAGCAAGTAGAATGGTTTTATAATTGTCGGATGAGAAATTAATAGCACTGTCACTCTGTGAGGAATGTGGATGGTTCAGAAATGTGATTGATAGACAGACAGACAACTACCTTGATCAGTGAAGAATGATGAAACAGAGTTTTGGAAAAAGTAGAAGTAAAGCAGTAAAGAAACTGATCGTTGTAGAAATGAATTTTATTGTCATAGTGATGATAAAGTGATAATGAATTTCTGTTGAATGTTGAATTATAAACAGGCATATTTGGAAATAATTTGTCTTTGTGAATTCAAAAAGAAAGGAAAAATTAATGTGAATCCTTTATAAATCATGTGCTTGATGCTAGTTGCAGAAAAGAATTGTGCTGCACATTTTGAGTTAGATCTATTTAGCAAGCCGTGCGGATTCTTCATTTGTTGTGTTATTTTTGGTGAGTATAAGATAACTTGTGTACAAAGGCACTCCTGTGCTCAGGTAATGTGCAACTTGTTTTGCTGCATAACTTGTCTTGGCCTTTATTTTGAAACTGCACCCAAAGCAGTTAAAAATGGGAAATGGAAAAGGCATGTTTTCATAATCCAGCTCAGTAAAGTTTGCACAACTTGTTCTTTGTTTCATCATCCCAACAATAAATCTTTCATTTATGTCAGCTAAGAGTGCCTACCAGGTCTGCAAATGATTACGTCTATGAATTGTGTTGGTACTCTTTTCACTGTATAGGTAAATGTTAAAATGGGGAGTTGAGCAAGGCTCTTTTATGATCTGGCAAGAAGTCTCTTAACCCCCCAAAAGTCTTGGTACTTCAAACTTCGTCAAGTGTTTCCAATTTCTTGTTCTCTTAACTATTGTATGAGATTATAGTAATTTACTCCCTTTGGTTATGGGAATCAGAGATAGCTGATCATACATTGTTCATAAAAACAGACTCCCCCAATCTGGTATTCTCTAGATGCGATATTTTAACAATGCTATTAATTCCCTTCTCACAGGAAGAACCATATCTATGCTATCTTTGAATAGAATTGTTGTAGTGATTTTAAGGGTAAATGTTCTCTCCAGCATGATCTTATGCATTGTTTACTGTGGCTCTTTACGATCGGTGGCCATTACTCCCAAGTAACCAGACATCAGATTGGGAAAGCCTCTGAAAATCATGATAATTAGTTGCTTTGCTCAACACCAGCCAAAACATTTTGCTGCTCATACAAAGCCAACTGGACTAACACTGACACTAGGAGAAGACCATTTAAAGAGGCTCAGGACAGGCAGTGGGACATAGACAGTTCTGACCCACCAACATCTGGAGTGGCCATTGCACATTGTAATATGTGTCTCAGTTACAGAATGACGCATCCTCACGTGTGTTGAAGATAGTGGCTTTGAGTCTGCTTACCTTTTGTTTTATTAGGAGAGGGAATCAGGTCAGAAACTAGTAAGCACTGCTTCCAGAGTTTCAGTTTGGAGAATGAAAAGTTAGAAGACTTCGATAAAAACAAGAAACACTGTGTATAATCTACCCAGGATTCTACCTAACATTGTCACTTCCCTTTGTTTCAGAGGACAGATTTGTCTGTTTTAAAGACAAGGAATGTTAGGTCTTCTAATTCAGCAGGAAAAAAAACACGGAACAATAAATATGGATATTTCTTACTCTAAATTTCTTTTTGTTTTCTGTTTATTTCCCCTTATCGTGGACATTTGGATAGTGTTGGAGAAATGCTTAGAATTGCTTGGCAAAATTGTGAAGTGTTTCTGTGATTCTTAAAGCAATCTTCTCTGCACTTGTTTTCCTCTTGAACATCTGCCAATTTGCTGAAAATGAAATCCAGCCACTGGATTGTTGTGAATGTCTTCCCTCTAAAGGCTGTGATTTGCATTGCAGATAGACTATGTCCAGGTGTTGGATTAGACCAGCTCAAATTAGGTTAGCAGGCAGAAGAGGCAATGTCATTGTATAGTGGTGGTCAAAAGTTTGAGAAGCCTTTTGAATTTTCAATATTTCTGTATAAATATGACCAAAACCAGGATCTTTTCTCCAAACAAGAAGAGAAAGAACTCAAACAAGTGAATCAAAAAACATTATACCTGTTCTTTCATTTATTGAGGAAAATGATCCAACAGCTGTTAACACCTGGTTAATTCTTATGATTGCATTTAAAATAGAACCATTTATCCTTTCCCTAAAGTACAGGTTTTGCTTTACTTTCCTTACTCTTTGAACATATTAGTTATTTTTCAGATTAGCTGCTTGATATCTATGTTTCTATGTTCATAATTTAAAGCAAGTAGCTCATTATATTTTGGGATAGTGCCACCAACTAGCATTTGAACAATAAACAAGAACAGTGTGTCTACTCACTATTTAGTATTACATAAGATGGTTAAGCAACTCGGAGTAATATCCTAATTTGCTGATGCTCACATCAAGATTGGGAACATATCTAATACTTCCTCCTTCTATTTTCCCCACAACAGCAATGTATATTGGTTTCATTTGTGTAGTGTATCTGGTTCTGATAAGGATTTTGCACCTTGCAATTTGGACTGTTGTTTCAAAATATAATGATGTGACTGGATATTGTGATTATTTTCTCAACTTGGATGTGGTCTGTGGAAATGTGACAGAATCTCAGCTTTTTCAAATGTGATCTTATGACAGAACAAGTGATTCTCCAGAGACGCAGTGGAAATATCATTAGACTATTGTGAAACTTCAAGGCATAATGAACTTTGATGAACACTTTATTGTAATAGCTAAAATTAAACTAAATCAAGACTAAGATGAAAATCACATTTTCAATACAGTGGTCCTTCCCCCCTTGAAACATTACAGAATAGATTTACTCAATAGATTTCTATTTGCAGAAAATAATGTAAAAACTCTGTATATAAATATTGTGTGCATAGGCATTAAATAGTTTACAAATTTTACATTAGCATTTATTCATAGAGGAAAACTTATTTATGCAACAACTCTTTTTTTCAACTCAAGGAGAGTAAAACATATCTTCCAGCTAAGTCCATTGTATTCAGCTTGCTGTCAGTACTAGAATAAAAGAAAAATAGTTTTTAGGGAATAATTTTAGCTAAAACCAGCTTGGACTGCGCGCGCACACACACACACACACACACACACACACACACACACACACATATAAATACTTAATTTGAAGAATCAGAACCTTTTATATCAGGAGTCTTCAAACTTGGCCCTTTTATGACTTGTGGACTTCAACTCCCAGAATTCCTCAGCCAGGCAGACTGGCTGAGGAATTCTGGAAGTTGAAGTCCACAAGTCATAAAAGGTCCAAGTTTGAAGATCCCTGTTTTATATCATTGTTTAGTTACAACTATTGAATTTTAGAGTCATCCTTGATTTTCTGTTAGTGCAGATGGTGAAACATCGACAATAGGTACACTTTGGTATCATTGGCAACATGTTGTACCTAATCTCAACTCTTTATTTTGCCCTGGCATTGAGAGGGACCTAACTTTCACAACCTGGCTAGACACATTTAGAATTGTGGAATAGGTTTTCTAACTCATACAACAAATGTTTTGGAGAGAACCATAATGTAGCTCTTATACTGAGAGAAGTACAGAACAATATTTTTCATATATTTTCTCAAAAATAATGTATGTTTTGATCAGTTAAATAGAATTATTTCATGAATGTGGTCTCTGGGACAATGGTTTCAACCCATCTCTCATTTAAAAAAAGAGTGTCTCTGGTTCAAAGTCATCCAGCTGGCTTCATACCTAAGGCAGGACTAGAACAAATAGTCTCCCCTTTTTTAGCCTAGGAGCCATTACATCAAACTAGATCACTAATTAAAATGAATAATGGCCATACCCACAATGACAGGGCAAGTTACTAGAGCAGGGGTGTCAAAACTGCTGGCCTGTGGGCCGGATGCATCATGCTGAAACCGCGGCCACCCCATTGCCGACAATGGCAAAAAATTCGTGATACGTTGTGACACGTCATGTTGCAAGTTTGACACCCTTGTACTAGAGTATAAAATGAGAACAAAATCCTACTCCCCACTGGCACTGATGATGCTACCTGGTTTGGTAGTGAAATGTCTGTAAGAAAACAAGCCCCAAATGAATAAGCCCGGGCAAAAACGATGTTCATTTACCTCGTGAGAAGAATGAGGTAGAAGTATGAGAAGAAAGCATGAAAGCATCAAATCAAGAGAGTATTATTTTATAATATGATAAACATTAGTTGTTGGGCTTCCACACTGCAAAGTATTTCAGAGCTAACTTGCACAGCTGCTCTTACTGTGTCTTATTGTCTTGGAATGAGGAAGGACTTACTTCACCCTAAATTTTATCAGTGTTAAATTTGTTGCTCTCACAGCACAACTTTTTATGCAAGCAGAATGTGATCATGCTACGCAGTTGTCTGTATAGCTGTACCATGAAACACTGAAAGATAGCGATTGATGGCCCTTCCTGGCTGAAATTTGACTATCATCGTCAATCATTCTACTACCAGTACAATGCACTGAAACTGATTTGTTTCTGGCCAACGATAAAGCCAAAAAGGTGGACTCAAAATGAGTTTAAGGTTAGGACAGGGGTAGGCAACCTCGGCTCTTTTATGACTCATGGACTTCAACTCCCAGAATTCCTGAGCCAGCCAAGCTCAGTCCCAAGCTGGCTCAGGAATTCTGGGAGTTGAAGTCCATGAGTCATAAAAGAGCCGAGGTTGCCTACCCCTGGGTTAGGAGATACAGAAGTATAGCCAGCCGCACCAACAGGCTGAAGAACAGCTTCTATCCATGGGCTGTCAGGCTCCTGAACGGGAAATAACTCTATGTATGATTGACTTGCGGGGCTGGCACGTTGTGCAATTAGCTAACATGGTGTAACAAGATGGTGGGTTTGTTGTCACTGTGAGTTGTGGTGGGGGGCACGAGGGGAGGCTCAGCCAATATCACTGTACACATGTTGTACTTTGATAATAAAGGTTCATTTTGGTACTTAGTCCAATCTTTTTTCTCTCTCTACAATTGTCAATCTAATGAAATTACATACTTCCTCTGTCTTTTGATCATTGTTTTGTGTTTCCCATTGCATAAGTTAGTTTTTTGCTATATATACTGTAGAAGATGTGTTAAATTGTGGGGTGCTCTTAAGAACATTCACATAATTTTTCTGAAATAATTATAAACTTTCAATGGATTAGCCACTAAATGGCACAGAAGAATTAGAATATTTACATTATTTGGCTGCCCTCAAGAGGTTGCCCCAAATTATGCAGCTGAGATGCATTCTCTGGGTAAGTGTTGTAGAGCTAGATTGTGGGGGAAAAAAGAAAGGCTTTATGTGTAAGTGTGTGATATATATGTAAACAGTCCCGTAATAGACATGTATATATGTTAACAGTTCAAATAATACTGCAGCAGCAAAGTGTATAAACTAAAAGCCTCCTGACAGAAAAACACGCGGGAACTTTGACAGCTGTCAAAGTTCCCCGCACAGCGCAGGCGCCACCACTGACAGCTCGCGGCTGTCAAACTCCGGACTACGGGGAAGCCTGAGCTGTCAAAGCATCCACCGCACAGCGCAGGCGCGACCACTGACAGCTCGCGGCTGTCAAACACCAAGCCACGCGGAAGCCGGAGCTGTCAACGAAAGACGACGCGGATTGGTCCCTGCCTGACACGGCGCCAAAATAAACACCTCTGATTGGTCCTCGCTACCAGCTGCCGGCTATAAAAGCCAGACAAGTTATTCTATGTTAGCCTTGCTCTTAAATAAACCTGTTGTTACTAGCCTGTCGTCCCGAGTGGTCCTTCGGCTACTTCACTGGCGACGAAGGTGGGATCGCTCCGGAGCTGAAGTCACGGCCGAGGAAGGAAGTTCCCGGCAAGAGCTGTCACGGAAGTTTTAACTTCCATCGGAGCAACCCAGGACTGGACGACATGGCAAACTTTGGCCGTGTGAGGGAGTTTGATACCCGCCATCCAGAGAGATGGCAATCACACCTCGGCCAAGTCGAGGGATTCCTCCTCGTCAGTAAAATCACTGACGACCGAGCAAAGGCCGCCGCTCTGCTGTACATCAGCGGGCCCCCGGTGTACGATGCAGCCGTCGGGCTGTTCAGCCCAGTGCCCATCACTGAAGTCTCCTACGCGGACTTGGTGGACCAGCTGAGCAAATACTACATGCCGGCTCGATCAGAACTGTACTGGCGGGTGCAATTCGCACAAAAGAAACAACGGCAGGACGAGCCCGCCAACGAATTCATCGCCGGGGTCAGACACGCCGCAAGGAACTGCTGCTTCCCCGACCTGGAAGACCGCATCAGAGACCAGGTGGTGATCGGTCTGAGGGACGAGAAGCTACAAAAAAAACTGACGTCCAAACCCGACATGAACCTGGCCGAGCTGACCAGGGAGATCATGGCATACGAACACAGCCACAAGAAGAAGCCGACCAACACGACCCCAGAGACCCCCGCGACCGTCTACCAGGAAAGCGCAGCCTTCAGCGACAGTGGAGAGTCGGTAGATTTCACCGACGGAGAAGCCCTACAGCGCCGAATGGAGCACCGACAGCCGAGAAGGGGAAAAACGTCGGACCGCCGGGGGTCCAGGAACCCTCCACCGCCACCACCGTGTTACGAGCAACGAGCCGCCTGTGCCAGCTGCGGGGGCAATCATGCCCGAGGAAGTTGCCGCTTTAGGAACGCGAAATGCCACAATTGCGGGAAGACTGGCCACATCAAGCCGGTGTGCCGCAGCAAGGGCCGGGACAACATCAATGAGGTGGAGGCAAACCCCCCAGGTAGGCCAGCTGCCCAGGCCAGCAGAGAACCCCACCCAGGCCCCCTGGTAGAGACAGTGGACAGGGTAAACAGCCTAAGCTCCAAGGTTAAGATCTGGGTCAGAATTCAGGGGGTGCCCTGCCACATGGAAGTAGATTCTGGGTCGGCAGTTTCCTTAATTTCGCTGACAACCTATCAGGAGATCTGTCAGAAAGGCCGAGGACAAATTCCCCTGAAACAAACTCAGGTACACCTAGCTGACTTCCAGAAAACCCCCATTCCGTTAGAAGGGAAAGCCAAGGTCGTAGTGCAGTACAAGGGGTTCAAGGGTCCCCTGGAGGTTTTAGTTACACCAGGGAACCGCACCAATTTGATAGGACTAAACTGGTTCAGTCCACTAGGCATCGCTTTAACTGGGGTTAACACCATCCTAACACCCAGCCTAGAAGCCGTTTGCGATAAGTTCGCCGACGTTTTCGATGGCACTTTAGGGAAATACACGGGTCCCCCCATCTCCTTACAGCTAAACCCTGCAATCCAACCAGTTAAGATAAGAGCCAGGAGGGTACCCTTTGCCCTTAAAGAAAAAATCGAAAACGAACTTGATCGCCTCGTAGGACTAGGGGTGCTTGAGCCAACAGAAGGGGGAACCTGGGAGACCCCTATCGTCACCCCAATCAAACCTAATGGTGAAGTGAGACTGTGCGCTGATTATAAGGCGACAGTCAACCTAGCCCTCAGCCCCCATGCCTACCCGGTGCCAGCGGTAAGGGACGTATTTGCTTCCATCCGCTCTGGCGCCCTTTTCGCCAAGCTTGATCTCACACAGGCGTATTTGCAGCTGCCTGTCACTGAGGACACTGCGGAGGCCCAGACAATTGTCACCCACCGCGGTGCCTTTAAGGTAAAGAGGCTCCAATTTGGCATATCGGCGGCCCCGGGTATATTTCAGGGTATCATGGAGAAGACCCTGAAGGGAATACCCGGGGTCTGCCCCTATTTCGACGATGTTCTCATCGCCGGAGAAAACGAAGCGAACTTAGCTGACAGGCTGTCAGCTGTGCTGAGCCGGCTCAGAGAAGCCGGCCTCAAACTTAAGCGGGAAAAGTGCTCTATTGGAGTCACATCCACTGAATTCCTAGGGTACAAAATAGATAGCCAGGGCATTCACCCCACCTCAGAAAAACTTCAGGCTATTCAGACCGCACCCAGCCCTAGGAATAAACAAGAGCTTCAATCCTTTTTAGGATTGTTAAACTTTTACCACGCCTTCATCCCCCATAAAGCCACTATTGCGGAGCCTCTGCATAGACTCCTAGACAAGGGTACAACTTGGTCCTGGACCAAAGAACATGAGAGTAGCTTCCAATCGTTAAAAAAGATTATCTGTCACAGTTCAACTATCACCCTTTTCAGGGAGGACACCCCAATATGCATCGCTTGCGATGCCTCTCCCTATGGAATCGGGGCTGTCTTAAGTCACATATTCAAGGACGGCACACAAAGACCCATAGCCTTCTATTCACGCACTCTAACCAAAGCTGAAAGAAACTATGCACAAATTGACAGGGAAGCCCTAGCAATAGTAGCAGGGGTCAAAAAATTTCATGATTACCTATATGGAAGACCATTTACTATAATTACAGATCACAAACCCCTGCTAGGCATATTCACGTGGAACAAAACTACTCCACAAATTCTCTCCCCGAGAATGCTAAGATGGTCAACCTTCTTAGCAGCCTATTCCTATCAACTAATACATAAACCAGGTAAAGAATTGGGACATGCTGACTGCCTCAGTAGACTACCCATACAAACCAGGGACTCAGACCCAGCCCCAGCCAGCCAGATTTTGGCAATCTCCCAACTTCCAGAATGCCCCCTGACTGCAAACATTATAGCTAATAATTCAGCTAAAGATAAAATACTTGCCAGAATCCTCAAATGGGCCACAACAGGATGGCCAGCTCAAAATCCACAACCTCAATTCCAACCTTACTATAACAGGAAAAATGAGATCTCAACACATAGAGGATGCCTACTGTGGGGAAATAGGGTCATCATACCCGAGAAAAACATTGACCAAACATTACAAATATTACACGAAGGTCACCCTGGAATTGTAAAAATGAAGGCGATGGCTAGAAGTTATGTGTGGTGGCCAGGCATAGATAAACAAATAGAAAAGTATGTGGGTGGGTGTTATACCTGTCAAGAGACCAGGAATGAACCACCCCAGGCACCAATCCATAAATGGGAGACTACAAGGAACCCTTGGTCACGTATACATATAGATTTTGCTGGACCCATCCAGGGCCAAAGTTTCTTAATTGTAGTAGACAGCTACTCTAAATGGCTGGAAGTCACACCCCTTAGAAAAACAACGTCCCAAGCCACTATTCAAGCTTTACGAAAAATATTCGCTACGCACGGCCTACCTGATACCATAGTTTCTGACAACGGACCTCAATTCACCTCTCGTGAATTTCAGATCTTCGCTATGAAGAATTGTATTAGGCTGGTCACGTCGGCGCCGTTCCACCCATCGTCGAACGGAATGGCTGAAATTATGGTACGATCCACAAAAGAAGCGTTAAAAAAATTCGTTAAAGGGAACTGGCAGAGGCGCCTCAGCCAGTTCCTCTTAGCACAACACACAACTCCATGCTCTACAACCGGCAAATCACCGGCGGAATTGAGATGGGGGAGAAGGCTAATAACACGTCTGGACAGACTACACCCCGATACATATCCAGAAGAAAAACAGCACCCCCACCCCGCCCGCACACTCAACCCAGGTCAATTGATTTGGGCACGATCATACACAGATAAAAACAAGTGGGTCCAAGGGACAGTAATAAAACAAACAGGGCCCATCTCATACCTTATAGCTACGCAAACACAGGGCATCATACGCCGCCATATTGATCAGCTCAGACCCAGACAACCACCACACAATTCTGAGCAACCAACCAATCCCGACATACAACCCCCACCGGAAATACTGCCTATGCCAAACCAGGAAGAAGAACACCAAAACGAGGATCCAGAACCAGACCACCCTCCACCCCTTCGCCGCTCAACCAGGAATCGGAGACCACCCACCTACCTAAAAGACTATCAGTGGGCAGGTTCAAACATCCAAGAGGAAAGAAACGCACCAGGGGAGGGGTAAGGGGTGTGATATATATGTAAACAGTCCCGTAATAGACATGTATATATGTTAACAGTTCAAATAATACTGCAGCAGCAAAGTGTATAAACTAAAAGCCTCCTGACAGAAAAACACGCGGGAACTTTGACAGCTGTCAAAGTTCCCCGCACAGCGCAGGCGCCACCACTGACAGCTCGCGGCTGTCAAACTCCGGACTACGGGGAAGCCTGAGCTGTCAAAGCATCCACCGCACAGCGCAGGCGCGACCACTGACAGCTCGCGGCTGTCAAACACCAAGCCACGCGGAAGCCGGAGCTGTCAACGAAAGACGACGCGGATTGGTCCCTGCCTGACACGGCGCCAAAATAAACACCTCTGATTGGTCCTCGCTACCAGCTGCCGGCTATAAAAGCCAGACAAGTTATTCTATGTTAGCCTTGCTCTTAAATAAACCTGTTGTTACTAGCCTGTCGTCCCGAGTGGTCCTTCGGCTACTTCAAAGTGAATAAGTAAACCTCCCCTTCAAAATACAGTGAATAAAATAGATTTAGAATACAATAGAACAGAGCTGAAAGGAACCCTGGAGGTCTTCTAGTCCAGGGCTTTTCAACCTTTTCACCCATTGTACCACGTTTAGGATATGGCAACATTCGGGTACCACCAGTCGCCTAGCAAGGTGTCAAAAATGTCATGACCAAAAAAAGGGGGAGGGGAAAGTAAAAAAGTGATGAAGTACAGGTAGTCCTCGACTCACAACAGTTCGCTTAGTGACTGCTCGAAGGTACAATGGCATTGAAAAAGTGCCCCCCAAGCCACAGCCAAGCAAGACACCTGCCTGCCCAGCAGCGCTCTTCCTTCTGTTCATTGTTGTGAGCATTTCTGTTGAGGATTGGCAGTGGGGGTGGGGTGGGGTGAGTTTGGTTTTTATTCACCCCCTCTGCTGGGTGGTTGCAGCAGGTTTTGGTCACTTCACATGACCCTGGGACACTGTGACCATCATAAATATGAATCAGTTGCCAAGCATCTGAATGTAAATCACAAGACCCTGGAAATGGTGCAACATTCCAGCCGATCGGGGCTTCTTCTGGGCTCAGCAGAAGCGCCAGGATCAGCGCTGAGCTCCAGCTGGAGCCTGGCACTGATCCTGGCACTTCCACTCAGCCCTGACAGCCCCAAAGAAGCGCTGATCCTGGCGCTTCCGCTGAGCCCTGACAGCCCTGCAGCTCCAGCCATCTCTCGCTCAGGCTTGTTTGGTGCTGCCACCGGTTCAGCTCATTCCCCTCCCCTGCTACCACTTTTCTTGGATGGTGGCGTACCACCTGCCAGGTGCCAGTGTACCACAGGTGGTACCCGTACCACTGGTTGAAAAGCAGGAGAAGCAATAGTAACTACAGATAAAGGCTTCCTGTCCATTCTCTGTCTATTATCCATATAGAAAGGACCCCACAGCACCCACAGAACCAGTATTCTGAAGCAGAAATAACGTGTGCAAGGTCCTGGATTGAATGTGCTTTGGATTGCATGGTCTCTCAATCGAGACAGCAATTTTTAGGTTTTTAGGTTGATTGGTTCACCTGTGTTTGATATGAGGAGAAGAAAGCACAAAGAGAAGATTCTGATCTCCTACAGAGCCAAAATACATCTTCACCTTAACAACCAGACACAAGGGGATGATGTCACCTTAGCTGCATCCTCTTCTTATGTTGCCTCCTATACGTGCCCTAGATCAGGGGTCCTCCAACCCCCAACCCCCTGAAGCAGATAATGCTCATTGAGGACCAAGGAAGCATATTCTAAATTAAATGTGCCAAAATGGCAAAAGGATTGGTGTAGAATTAGTTTCACAAGATACGGATGTACATAATTATGTGTTCCCAAATTGTATTCATTCAACTGTGTCTATGAAAACATCCTTGAAAAAAAGGTCCTGTTAAATTTAATCATAATTGTGAATATCTTTTGTCACGGTATTGCTTTTTATTTAATTATTAAACCTTATGAAAAAAATAAATTCAAATTGTTCTTCCAAAAATGCTGTTCAACTTTTGTGTTGTACTTTGCCTGGCTTTAATAATCCACTTCCAAATGTATATTGGTTTCTGGAAAAGAGGACTTATTATTAGGAGTGGTTTTTCTAAATTGGCCACAATGATCTATTGTGACCTACCAGCTGAATCATTGCTATATTTGCAGCACTGCCAAGATTGCTGCTGGAAAGGGATTGAACTGTCCACAATACATCAGTGAGATTCAAATATTTTCTTGTGTGTTACCCCAATAAATTGTATGTACAAAAGTTGCTTCCTTGCAATGTTCAATAAAGGTATTGCTGTGGTTGGACCGAGAGAGTTGTGAGTGGAAGTGACAGAGCAGTAACTAAACAGTCTTGTTCACATATCTTATTGAAAAATCTTAGGCCAACTCTCAGGGTAACTTAATTTTCAGCATAATTGTGCATGTCAGATGTAAAATGCTTTCAAAGTGGTTAAAAATGGAGACTTCAATGGGAACATGGCTCCAACTCATTTAAAAAGGTTTAGCTAATTATATACACATGAGACTATTGATAAAAAAGAGGGCAGCACTTCTTTCTTAAGCAAGCATCTATTCATGAACATGCTGTTTGCTATTTCTAGATATTTGTGTCTATATATATAGACACAAGAAGTAAAAACACTGCCTAACGTGCAAGCAGCCCAGGTTCGAATCTCAGAAGGGTATGACTGACTGATGAAGACTAATGAGTCCGAAATGCATATCAGCCTCCCTAAATTCTTTGTTAGTAATTTACACAAATATATGAACTGTCCGGTGTGACTACAGCCTGTTCGATGGCCTTTGAGATAAGGCTGAAAACAGGAAATAAAGATTTGCCCCATGTTTGGGGCCTAGCAAGGTAATCTAAGAGTTAACATATGACACACACACACACACACACACACACACACACACACACACACACACACATATATATATATATATATATATATGTATGTAGATCTAGAGTCTCGGGTTTCTTCCCGCGTTCCTTTCATCTTCAGAAAGTTGTGGCGACGTTTCGACGAAATCCCATCCGTCATCATCAGGCCGGAGTGTTCCTCCTGCTGCTTCCAGGAGCAATGCGTGGTCTGGCTGTTCCTTTCCTTCCAACTGCCGGTGGGGCTGTGTTCTGACTGGGTGGAGGCGTGGCTGCTTTCTGATTGGGTGGGGGTGTCCTCCGATTGGGTGGAGGCGTGGTTGTCTTCTGATTGAGTGGAGGCGTGGCTGTCTTCTGATTGGGTGGATGCGTGGTTGTCTTCTGATTGGTTGGAGGCGTGGCTGTCTTCTGATTGGGTGGGGTGTGTTCTGAATGGGTGGGGTTTTTTTGTTGTGTTGTAATATCCTGAGTGTTGTGATTTGGTGTCCTGAGGAGTGGGCTGTGTAGTGGCCTCCAGAGCTTTGGTTTGGCTCCGGAGGCCACTACACAGCCCACTCCTCAGGACACCAAATCACAACACTCAGGATATTACAACACAACAAAAAAACCCACCCATTCAGAACACACCCCACCCAATCAGAAGACAGCCACGCCTCCAACCAATCAGAAGACAACCACGCATCCACCCAATCAGAAGACAGCCACGCCTCCACTCAATCAGAAGACAACCACGCCTCCACCCAATCGGAGGACACCCCCACCCAATCAGAAAGCAGCCACGCCTCCACCCAGTCAGAACACAGCCCCACCGGCAGTTGGAAGGAAAGGAACAGCCAGACCACGCATTGCTCCTGGAAGCAGCAGGAGGAACACTCCGGCCTGATGATGACGGATGGGATTTCGTCGAAACGTCGCCACAACTTTCTGAAGATGAAAGGAACGCGGGAAGAAACCCGAGACTCTAGATCTACACATACAGACACCCGCGAGAATCTACGAAAACATATATATATATATATATATATATATATATATATATATATATATATATATATATATATATATATATATACACATATATATACACATACATACATATACACACACATACACACACACACACACACACACACACACACACACACACACACACACATATATATATATATATATATATATATATATATATATATATATATATATATATATATGTTTTCTGAGGTTTTCGCGGGTGCCTGTATGTGGATCCTTGGTTTTTCGGGTTTTTCCCCGCGTAGAATTAGAGGTGTAGGCGCAACATTTCGACGGAATCCCATCCGTCATCATCAGGCTTTAGCTTCCTTCTTCTGGGAGAAGCATGTGGCTGATTGTTCCTCTTTTTTAAACTGCCAGAGGGGGTGTGTTCTGTGGAGGTGTGCTCTGATTGGGTAGGGGACCAAGTGTGTTCTGATTGGGTGGGAGTGTGTTTTGAATGGTGGGTGTGTTCTGATTGGGTGGGGGGGTGTTCTGAGTGGATGGGCTGGTCTCAGCTGCCAGCTCCAGACCTGAGCTGGTAAGTTGTGCTGCTTTTGTTCGGCTTCGTGTTTGTGGTGGTGCCATGTTTTTATAGTGGGTGTCAGTTTGCTTATTGTGTGGTTTGGAGGGGTTTAAAGTGGCTGATGTTGCAGCTGTAGTTAGGTTTCTGTTTTGTGGTTGTGTGTCTTTATCGTTGTGGGTTCGGATTTGCTTTTTGAATGGTTGTGTGGTGGTGATGTCATGTGATGTTATCATGAGTTTGGGTCTGGTATCATTCTTGGTGGTTGGGCCTCGTCTGTCAATCAAGGCGGGTTTCCAAATGGCTGGTAGACGAGAGGTATCATCTCGTTTATTCATGCTGTGGGGGCGTTTTTCTATCTCAATGGCTTCTCTGATTATTCTGTTGTTAAAATGTTCAATTTTGGCGATAGTTTTGGTTTTTTTAAAATCAATTTCATGTCCCGTGGCTTCAAAGTGTTGGACCAGGGATGAAGTTTGTTCTCCCTTTCTGAGTGAGTTTTTGTGCTCTTCAATGCGTGCACTTATTCTTCTGTTGGTCTGTCCGATGTATGTGGTGGGGCAGGTGGTGCATGGGATTTCGTATACTCCTTGGTTTTCTAACCCAATTATGTCCTTGGGGTTTCTTAGGATGGTGGATATTTTTCTGTCTGTGTAGAATGCTGTTTTGATGTTGTGTCATTCCCAGAGAAAAATCATCCAGATGTCCCAAGCTCTATGGTCTGCCCAAGATACACAAAGAAGGAACTCCACTCAGACCCATAGTCAGCTCCATAGGCTCACCTCTACAAAATCTAGCCAAATTTCTTGCCAAACAACTACAGCCTTATGCAAATTCCATCACCTCACACGTACAAAACTCATTCCAATTCATAGAGATCATAAGTAAACTAAACTTACAGCCCTGTGACCTACTTGTGAGCTTCGATGTTGTATCCCTCTTCACCCAAGTGCCAATCAAAGAAGCCTTGACAGCTATCCTAAATAAATACAACCCCCCAAAACACATCCTAGATCTGACCAACCACTGCCTATCTAACACATACTTCATCTACAATGGACAAAGATACAAACAAATGGAAGGAGCACCCATGGGATCACCCCTCTCACCTGTCATCGCAAACCTCTACATGGAACACTTTGAAACCCTCGCTCTAGAAAAATCCAACCACAAACCCAAACTCTGGCTCAGATACGTAGATGACACCTTCGTAATCTGGCCACACGGCAAAGAAAAACTGGATGACTTCCTCATACACCTCAATAGCCTACACCCCAAAATACAATTCACCATGGAAACAGAAGCTAACAATCAACTTCCCTTCCTTGATGTCTTAGTCTACAAGAAATCCAACGGCTCCCTAGGACACACTATCTACCATAAAAAAACACACACAAACCGCTATCTGAACGCACTCTCACACCACCACCCAGCACAGATCAACTCCGTAGCCAAGACACTCATCTCCAGAACAAAACACCTAGCTGACGAACAACACCTAAAAACCGAACTACACACTCTCACTAATGTACTAACAGCCAATGGATTCCAAAGAAACACGATTACCAACTTAATCCGAAGAGAGACACCCACAAAAACCCAAGACAGAGAACAAGAAAATGGCAAAGCCCTCCTCCCATACTTAAAAGGGACCACAGACAGAATCAGCAAGGTCCTCCAAAAACACAACATCAAAACAGCATTCTACACAGACAGAAAAATATCCACCATCCTAAGAAACCCCAAGGACATAATTGGGTTAGAAAACCAAGGAGTATACGAAATCCCATGCACCACCTGCCCCACCACATACATCGGACAGACCAACAGAAGAATAAGTGCACGCATTGAAGAGCACAAAAACTCACTCAGAAAGGGAGAACAAACTTCATCCCTGGTCCAACACTTTGAAGCCACGGGACATGAAATTGATTTTAAAAAAACCAAAACTATCGCCAAAATTGAACATTTTAACAACAGAATAATCAGAGAAGCCATTGAGATAGAAAAACGCCCCCACAGCATGAATAAACGAGATGATACCTCTCGTCTACCAGCCATTTGGAAACCCGCCTTGATTGACAGACGAGGCCCAACCACCAAGAATGATACCAGACCCAAACTCATGATAACATCACATGACATCACCACCACACAACCATTCAAAAAGCAAATCCGAACCCACAACGATAAAGACACACAACCACAAAACAGAAACCTAACTACAGCTGCAACATCAGCCACTTTAAACCCCTCCAAACCACACAATAAGCAAACTGACACCCACTATAAAAACATGGCACCACCACAAACACGAAGCCGAACAAAAGCAGCACAACTCACCAGCTCAGGTCTGGAGCTGGCAGCTGAGACCAGCCCATCCACTCAGAACACCCCCCCACCCAATCAGAACACACCCACCATTCAAAACACACTCCCACCCAATCAGAACACACTTGGTCCCCTACCCAATCAGAGCACACCTCCACAGAACACACCCCCTCTGGCAGTTTAAAAAAGAGGAACAATCAGCCACATGCTTCTCCCAGAAGAAGGAAGCTAAAGCCTGATGATGACGGATGGGATTCCGTCGAAACGTTGCGCCTACACCTCTAATTCTACGCGGGGAAAAACCCGAAAAACCAAGGATCCATATATATATATATATATATATATATATATATATACTTTCATCAGCGTCTGCTGACATCATCAGTTCTGGCTAGGATTGAGAATCACGTTCTTATAGTCTCTGTAACACCAATCGTTTGGCTAACGAGCATGTTACTGGTCTATTTGGCTCCCACCCTCCCGTAATCAGTTGCTCTGTTGTTTCCGTCGCACTCATTGACAGCTGTTTGAATTTCAGCACTATACTCTCCTCATGCCCCGCCCGTGCAGAGTGTGCGCTCTGCCGCGCGCAGTCATCTCACTGCTTTTCTGACATTTCCCTATGCAATGCTACCATTTCAGCTGGTTCTTCTTCCTTGATGTCATCATCCCTGTCCATGTTGGTTCCAAATCCTTTACTGTCACTCATCAGTGCCATCTGCCTCCTCTTCATTGTTTGCTGCAACGCTGAGTCCGTTGAGGAGGGGTTGTGATCCTCTATTGGCCTGTTCGTGTCAGTGAGGATCTGTGGCTGTTTCATCCTTGCAGTTTTCCTATTTAAAGATGTCTGCCGGCATAATGTCTGATAAGCTGGTAATAGTTCAGTGTGCCGGTTAATGGAATAGTGGTTGGAGAGCCATGCCTCTTTTATCAGACGGCCACCCTTTGTTGCACCATGAGCAATGACCCTGGCCTTCGTGAAGTTAAAACGTGTGGTTATACTCTGCGGTGTGAGCCCACACTTGGGAATGCTGCTCATGGCATTTGATGGCCAATTCATGTTCGTGCAGTCTGGTTTGGAGGAGTTTTGTGGTCTCACCCACATAATTGTATGCACAATTATTACAATTAATTTGATAAACCACTGATGACAACTGACAGGTAAGGGTTTTTTGGGTTACATTACTCTGTTGTTGTGCTCAGATAGTATTCTTGCAGCCGTGTCTGACACCCCATGGATATAGGGGAGTGTGGTCCAAGTGGTAGTGATTGGAAGCCTGTCATCTGCAGCACATCCTTTGGGCTTGTGGGACTATCGGTAAAAAAAAAAAGTTCCATCAGACTTTCTAACTTCTCACGAGATCTTGCGTGAAGTTAGAAAGCCTCACGGAACTTTTTTTTGTCCCACAAACACGTGGCGAAGGCTGAGAAGCGAATGGAGAAACAGAATGCAGCTGAAAGACAGGTTAGTAAAAAAAAATTGGGGGGCGAGGGCATCTGGGCGGGGGCAGGGGTGGCAACTTTACCTTGTGCGGCTTCAGGTGTCTGGCAGGGGGAGGGAAGCAGCAGGCCCAGCCCCACCCCTTGCATGGAGCGCCCTGCTCCTGCCACTCCCCCCACCCCCACATGGCACCTTTTTTCCAACTCCGATGTGTCACTTCCTCCACCGCTGTGTGGGACCGAAAATAAAGTCCAATCAAGCAATTCTAACTTTGCGAGATCTTTTTTCCCCCACAAGAAGTTTATATTGATTGATTGAACCTTTTTTTTTTGCAAACGGCGGTGGAGGCCTAGGACTGGGGCGACGGCGTGCATGCCCACAGAGAGGGCTCTGTGTGCCACCTGTGGCACGTGTACCATAGGTTCGCCACCACGGCCCTATACCATTTCAGACAAATGGCTGTCTAGTCTCTTCTTAAAAACGTCCAGTGTTGGAGCATTCATTGCTTCTGGAGGCAGGTTGTTCCACTGGTTAATTATAATAATAAAACCTTTATTGTCAAAGTACAACATGTGTACATTGAGATTAGCTGAGCCTCCCCCCGTGCTCTCTCCCCCCAACACACAGTGACAACAAACCCTCCATCCCACCACACTATGTGAACCAACTACACCACACACCGGCCTCCCAAGTCAGTTCTGCATAAGATTATGTCCCATTTAAAAGTCTAACAGCCCACGGATAAAAGCTATTTTTCAGCCTGTTGGTACGGCTGGCTATATTCCTATATCTCCTACCGGATGGTAGGAGAGTAAAGAGATACCATCCAGGGTGTGAGTCATCCCTGAGAATTTTCCTCACTCTTCCAAGGCAACGAGCCCTGGCGATGTCATCCAGTGGTGTCAGGGAACAGCCCACAATGTCTTGTGCTGTGCTCACTACCCTCTGTAATACTTTCCTATCCGTGGCTGTCAGACCAGCATACCAAACCACAATACCATACGAGAGGACGCTCTCTATAGTAGACCGGTAAAAGAGGGTCATTAGCTGTTGTTCTACCCTGTTCTTCCGCAAGACCCTAAGAAAGTGAAGCCAATTATTCTAATTGTCAAGAGGTTTCTCCTTAATTTTGGCTTGCTTCTCTCCTTGATTAGTTTACATCTGTTGCTTCTTGTCCTGCCTTCAGGCAGTTTGGAGAATAGCTTGACTCCCTCTTCTTTGTGGCAGCCCCTGAGATATTGGAACACTGCTATCATGTCCCCCCTCACCCTTCTCTTCATTAAACTACATATACCCAATTCCAGCAACCGTTCTTCATATGTTTTAGCCTCCAGTCCCATAATCATCTTTGTTGCTCTTCTCTGTACTCTTTCTAGAATCTCAACATCTTTTTTACATCGTGGTGACCAAAACTGGATGCAGTATTCCAAGTGTGGCCTTAGTCAGGCATTGTAAAGTGGCATTAACACTTCACATGATCTTGATTGTATCCCTGTGTTAATGCAGCAAAGCACTGTGTTGGCTTTTTTGGCAGCTGCAGCACACTGCTGGCTCATATTGAAGTGATTGCCCACTAGGACTCCAAGATCCCTCTCACAGTTACTACTATTGAGCAAGGGACCACCTATACTATACCTGTACATTTGGTTTTTCTTGCCTAAATGTAGAACCTTACTTTTTCACCACTGAATTTCATTTTGTTAGATACCGCTCAATGTTAAAGTTTGTCAAGATCCTTCTGCATCTTAAGCCTATCTTCTGGAGTGTTGGCTATTCCTGCCAGCTTGGTGTCGTCTGCAAATTTGATGAGTTCCCGGTCTGTCCCTTCATCCAAATCGTTGATGAAGATGTTGAAGAGCACTGGGCCTAGAACAGAGCCCTGGGGCACCCCACTACACACTTCCCTCCATGTAGATGCAGTTCCATTGAGGACCATACGCTGAGTATGGCCGGTCAGCCAGCTACGAATCCATCTGGTGGTGATGCTGTCTAACCCACATTTTTCTATCTTATCAAGTAGTAGGTTGTGGTCTAACAAATGCATTACTGAAGTCCAAGTAAATTATATCTACAGCATTCCTCTGGTCCACTAATTTTGTCACTTGGTCAAAGAATGAAATAAGATTTGTCTGGCATGATCTGTTTTTGACAAACCCATGCTGGCTTTTAGTAATGACTTTGTTTGCCTCTAGGTGTTCTCTGATTCGTTGTTTGATTATCTTTTCCAGAATCTTCCCAGGTATTGAGGTCAGGCTGATACAGTTTCCATATAAGTTTTCTTTTATGGTGCTCTTAGCTGGAGTAGAGTGAGGGTAGATTGAGAACTAGAAATGGCATAGAAAGAAGAAAAACATGATATTTTCTGTATTTTCTGTAAATATTTTGTTTTAAATCCAGTCAGAGGGGGCTACTAATGGGAGAAGTGGAAGAATTACAGAAGGACATGTTTATACATTTCCCATAACATCTCCAGGTTTACTTCTGGCAGATCCAGTTGTCCTCTTTCTTCAACCTTGAGAATCAGTTGATAATGTCATGTGAAGTCTGCTTTTAACCTTTATGAGAAAACAGATATTTTAACAATTCCTAGAACATGGTTATATCTTATCCCTGGATTTTCCAATTACTACTTTGCACATTTACCAAGTGTTAGTTTTATAGCGACTCAACATTTTTGCTGTGTGTGTGTAAAACAGTCCTCCTATCTAGCTCGAAACCTCTGATCAATTTCTGCTTCACTTACGTGTCTGTAACCTACTGGTACAACTGGTTAATGGTTGTACAGGAAAATTGTATATTTCACAGCCGTAAAATTGTAAGGCATTTCTTTCTGCACTAATTGAAACTGCAACTATGGTTTAAATGGGTTTGTTTATGCCATTCCATATAAATCTAATTTAGCTATTAGAGGAAACTTTGTGGCTTTGGTGCTATGAATTATTGTTTTCTCCCTTTCATTCTGCTCTAGACAGTATTCATTGAAATACAAATAAATCAGGAGAAGAGAGGAAGATTGATTTCTTTACAAATGCGTTTAGTGTTGCCTCCCAGTTTTGAAGTTAAAGTTTGCTTGGTAGATGAACACAGAACATAGGAGGCAGATTTGGTTTGCTGATTTACACTGTTGTCTTTATAAAACCCATAATGATGTATGAAAATTTGCAGCAGGAAAAGATTTGCAGTAGATGCCACTAAGGACTGTGTTGGTGGTCCAATTCATCTTCAAAGAGCCATTTCTAGTTAAATGGTGCTAAGTTGCTCGCTTCAAACCCACCTTATGGCCAGATTCTGATCAAGACTTTGGGATAGCTCCTTCTAAATGCATCCTTTAGAATGGGTTTTAAGAGTTTACATGATAAAAAAAAATTGAAGACAGATTTTTAGATGCAGATTTCATGTGAGCATTTAAGTAACAAACACATTTTTTTCAGAGGAACTCTGATATTCAACTCTAGATTCTTTAAAAGTTAATACAGGCATTAATCTAGTTAAGAAGCACATTCATTCTGTTGCTTTTTAATGTATGAATGCAGCTAAAATATTCATAGGCCCAAATGCATTATTAATATTTAGCAGAAAAATGTCAGATTTTTCCAGACAAGAAATGATGACAGCTAAAGATCAGGAATTAAACCTGTTCAGAATAAATGATCAACACCTGATAGTTTAATATGCATAATAATTTGCTTTTTATCATTTGTAATTACTCTTAAAGGTAAAGGTAAAGGGACGTGGTGGCTCAGTGGGTTAGGACGCTGAGCTTGTCGATCAGAAGATCGGCAGTTTGGCGGGTCGAATCCCGAGTGCCGCGTAGCAGATTGAGCGCCTGTTACTCGTCCCAGCTTCTGCCAACCTAGCAGTTCGAAAGCACGTAAAAATGCAAGTAGAAAAATCGGGACCACTACGGTGGGAAGGTAACAGCGTTCCGTGCGCCTTTGGCGTCTAGTCATGCCGGCCACATGACCACGGAGACGTCCTCAGACAAGCGCTGGCTCTTCGGCTTTGAAACGGAGATGAGCACCGGCCCCTAGAGTTGGAAACGACTAGCACGCATGTGCGGGGGAACCTTTACCTTTAATTACTCTTAAATTTCTATCTTTTACACAGCAGTTATGTTGAAATCAGTTTTAGCAGTTTACCTTCCATGTAAATTTGTTTATAAGTATAGTTTAAGTCTAATACAGATTTATCAGGAGGGAAGTTGGCATCTTACAGAGGAGGGCAGTAGGGTCTAATTGCAAAAAGCACAGTTGTGTGTACAAATTAAGTAAGCGAAATTAAATCCAAGGTCACCGAGATGTGCTCTTTTTTGCACGAGGTATGTTCAAATCTCAGTTGTGCATTTAAACATATGAAAATGCAATTTATGTGCCTGTTTTGTTAAGATGCCAGGTATATGCAGAAAAACATCTATACTTTGGGGGCAGATTCAGTACTGAATAGTTTGACTTCCTGTTTCCCCAATTAAATCTAGGTATAAGTATCCTATTGCATACTAATATATGTGCTAATCAGCCCATGAAAGAGATGTATCATCTCAATCTAATTTATCCTCTGATGTTATTTTGAAAGAGTTCTGTCCTATGATGTGTATGTTCCTCCTATATAGGAGCTTTTTCTTGCTGGTCATCAAGATTAGGTTTCTGATTGCTGCTGTGAGTTAGTGATCATATTCGTTGAACTTTGTTGCAGAATTTAAATCCTGTTGCTGATTATCTGCATTGCAAATGCTACATATACCAACTTAAGCTAGAGACTAATATTTGACAATTTAAAAGGAATTCCTTTTACTGCAGGTTTTATATAAAGCTGTTTACATTAAAGTAACATCCAATTAAAATGTATTATGTAAGCCACATCAGAGTTGAGTACAGATTTTCTGTTTTAACTGACATATGGCCTTATTTATGAAAATAAAAATCATCATGTTTTGATGGTATGTTCACATAATTTATGTGGAAAACCACGGGGGAATGCTTTTACTGAGCATGCTATTTTCTGGGATTCATTAAGTTCTTTTTAACCCATGTGCAAAGTGGCCCTCCCTCCCTCAATTCTTTAGCCTGGAACAAAGAGCCAATATCAAATACTAAACGAGAGTGGGTACAAGAAAGAACAAGATGTACTATACCTTCCTATGGCATCAATAATTTTGTGTTTAGAACCATCTATTCATTTGACTCATTAAATAACAAAACCTTTTTAAAAAATCAGAGAACTGCTGTTGCAGGCAGAAGTCCAGAAACTTTCATAGTCAAATGGAGTTCATTTTTGTCTCTATTGAGCTGAGATCTTTTACTTTGCATTTCTTGCATAGTAAATCCTTTAAACAAGACATTCCTTTAAGGTAGGTGTTGAAAATCAATCTGGCTGGAAAGATAATGTCTTTATTGGGTGGCTATTGAATTCCCTGTAGAGTTTTTAAGGTCAATTAGAACTACATTATTACCCTTGAAATGTACTATTGTGGAATTTCCAGTTAAAAAACTGTGGGGTGATATCTTTTCAGTTCAATGTATTGGTGGTCATCATTGTACCCTTGCAGTCTATATCAGTGTGTTATGACATTTTATCTTGTCTCTGGAGATAATACCAATCAGGTCAGTTGATCTGTTTACAAAATCTTATATACCAGATTCTGCACAGAAAAAGTTTGGAAAGCGACTAAAACACTGTAATAAAGCAATCTACTTGACTGATTCCTATCAGGAGACATATACCAGTTCTAAATTTATATGCATTTATCTCATGGCTGTAAGCTCTTTATTAAAATTCTAGTCCACATATTCATATTTAGTTTTATCTTAAGTGTAACATGCTCTAATATATTAATTATTGTGTGCCTTATGGCAGTGTGAGAATGTTTTATTCTTTTATCCATTTAAATCTGTTTGTACTATATTATAGAAAGTGGGAGTCAAATTAAGATAAACATTCAGTATTAACAATAAGGACAATTCCCTACATATTAAGCTCAATTTCTGATGTATGCATGAAATGTTCTTAAAAGCACTATGGAAGTGGATTGCCTCTGTCTTACAATTTTTTTTACTTCATAGATTAGACAATGTTGTGGAATTCCTTGGTAGTTCACAATCAAATGTTGACTAGACCTAACCTTACTTTGCTTCTGATCTCCCCCCCACCAATAAATAAATAAATAGGCTAGATGCTATTGAACAGCTGAGGGACTATTAACAATTTCAACCTGTATTTGTATTATATCTTTTCCTCTCCCTTTTCCTTCTCTAGTGCTCAGACTATTATTATTCTTTTCCATTGATGTCTCTCCCCTTCCGGAGATGTCACCATGACATGCATGATCTCTACTATCTCCTGCATGGCTTGCATCTGGTCCTCCATCTTCCCCTTCGAAATTGCCCTAGCAGTTTTCCATGATGATGATGATCTTCATATACAAAGCAGGGAATATCTGTATATTCAGTATTTCTTTCATAGATGAGAAAGGGTACATGCAGGTCTTGGATCTGTGGCTTGACTAAAAAACTCATCAGCAGGAATCTTGTGTGTGTGTGTGTGTGTGTGTGTGTGTGTGTGTGTGTGTGTGTGTGTGTATTGGATAATAAGAGTTTATGCCTAATACCTATATTTGTCCACTATGGAATTCTGTTTTGGCATTATCAATATCAAATAAAGTCATAAAGAAAACTAAAATGCTCTGGGCCTTGATTAAAGCCAAAGCATTATGGCAAGTTATATTCATTATGCTGACCCTAGTGAATGGCAGTGAATTATGGGAAACATGTTGTTTCAGTTTATTCTTGGATGACTTGTTCAGCCATTACTCCCAAAACATGTTAGGTAAAACAAATTCAAAACCTATTTTCTTGCCAGAATTTCTTTAACAGTTGTGAAAACTACTAAATGTTATTACCATTTCAAATCTACTGAGACCTAATCCACATGATGGTAGTATTCATTTCTGAGCATTGTAATACTTCCAATCAAGTGTGGCAGCTGCTGGCAGTGCCTCCTATTCCTAATGTAATTTGCTATTTTATGTACCGTTGGAGAGCTAAATAGAGCTAGGTTAAGAATTGTGCATTCTGGTTTTGATTGTTTTTACTGGAACTACGTGGACTATAAGTGCCAGGTATGTGGGGCAAAATAACCTAGGATGAAAACAAAAGGGATGATGAATGATTCCATTTAAAAAATAAAAATAAAAAAATGGCTAAATAAGATTAACAAATCCTTTGATTCGACAGATGCCCTTTTTTGTATAAACTGGATGAAATTAATAATGAGATAATAAATAAAAATTATGCATGAATTCACAATATAAACTTCTTCTCTCAAGCCTTCACAATGGACATTCCTTTTTAGGCCCTACTGTTCTGCTAGAAAAAAGGTAGAGAGAACCTTAAAAAGTTTCAAGACAGTCATCTAAATTTATATGAGGTGATTGTAGAAATAGGTTTGCTTTATGTGTTTCTATTGCATTTGAAATGTTTTCATTATAGATTGTAAAAGACTGTGTTGTGATGGTTGTGAATGGATGCTGGGAATGATACAGATATGAAGGTCTTTAGGAATACAAATTTTGACTGCTTTTTTCCCATGCCGCTGTCTTATTTGCCCCTCTTCCCTTCCCTTCTTGTTTCAGATGTATCTGAATGGGTACCACGTGCATCCTTTGCAAAGATAATAGTGGTATTGGGAGAGAGGAACCTGATCAGATAATTTTAGAATAAAAGAACCTCTGCAGATTGCAGAAATATTAAATTTTTCAGAAGGTTATAGACTATAAATTATATTTTCTTTATTGTAAGTTGCATAAAATAAGCAGTGTTTGTATGTTAAGGTCACAGGCTTAATGGAAACCAAAATTTGGGTAGCATCGTGGCTACCAATATTGTGTAGTTGACATTGTGCCACTACTTTTAGACTCTGAAAGACCTGTGGAAAAGTGCCGAATCTTGATGGCAAAAATGTATGGATCCATAAGAAACAAAATCAGTGTGTCCATGAGGTTGCTATTTCATGTCAACTGATTGTCTGCAGTAACCATCCAATAAAGTATCCAAACACAAATAGAATTAATTTAATCAGCCTAGACTCTTTCCTATTCTGTTCTGTCCTCTCTTGATATGGCAGTTTCATCCTCTAGGTAGCAATCAAAACAGTAGGATCTGTGGCTTTAATTGCAAGTTCAATTCTTAATCTGAAAGCAATTAGCATGGAAATTATTGAGGATTACTTCTAGGTAGGGTTGATTCAGTGTTATGTATTGGCTTTTTGTTCTGCTCTATATCTGTATAATTTATTTAAGTATATAGAAAATTGAGTGTTGTGTAATATTCAGCTATCATTGGATGTGGAAATCATTTATTTCAGTAATTTATTTACACATTCAATAGCCTAGAGAACGGGTGATCAAACTTGCTGTGTCACATGATGTGTTGCAATGTATCACAACTTTTTTCACATTGCCGGAGCTGGGATGGGCGTGGCCTTTGCATGATGCAACCAGCCCATGGGCCAGCAGTTTGACACCCCTGGCCTAGAGTGTATCTATGGTAAATATACAGATTTATGGTATATCCAACTTATTGGAAGAGTTCAGCCCAGGCATTCTCTCTCAGTCCAATGTACCTCACAGGTTAGTTGCTGTTAAGGAGAAATAAGAGAAGGGAGTACTATGTACTCCACCTTAAGTTCCTATATGAAAAGCAGGATATAAATTTAATAATTAAAAGTACATAAACCTTGATATATATATTTTATAAATAGAACTTCAGTCCTCTAGTCTAAACTGCTAAGCAGATTATAACAAGTGATGATCTTGTTATCGATATCCTCGATATCCTCTCGGGGTTGGTGATTGAGTTCCCCAGATTTATAATTTTGGGCGACTTCAATCTGTCATCCCTGGGGGGATCATCTGAGTTAGCTCGGGAGTTCATGGCTTCCATGACGGCCATGGACCTGACACAAGTAATTCAGGGTCCGACTCATGGGGGGGTGTCACACGCTCGATTTGATTTTTCTATCTGGCCAGTGGTTAGATGATCTGGGTGGGGGTTCCCCAACTGTTACGCCCCTGTCATGGACCGATCATCATCTCCTGCGGCTGGTCTTCCGTTTTGCCAATCCCCGTCGTGGGGTTGTTGAACCAATTAGATGGTTCCGCCCCAGGCGCTTAATGGACCCTGAGCGGTTCCAGGTGGCGCTTGGGTCCCCACCTGCCGCCCTAGTTCACAGCTCGGCCGAGGCCTTAGTGGAGGCCTGGGAAAAGGCTGCTATGGAGGCACTCGACCAAGTTGTACCCATGCGGCCCTTGACCCGGTGCAGATCCCAGTGGGCTCCGTGGTTTTCTGCGGAGCTCCGGGAGATGAAGTGTCGGAGACGGGACCTAGAGAGCTGTTGGAGGTCCAGCCGGTCTGAATCCGACCGATTGTGACTAAGGTCGTTTACGAGGTCTTATCTCGCGGCGATGAGGACGGCAAGGTCAAATTACTTTGCTACCCTCATCGCGTCCGCAGATAATCGCCCGGCCGCCCTGTTTAGGGTGACTAGCTCCCTCCTGAATCACGAGGTTGGCTCCAGGCAGTGAAAACTGCTTCTTTGAGTGAGGGTAGTTTTCCCGCCGCCTTGAAGGAGGCGGTGGTGAGACCCCTCCTCAAGAGGCCTGCCCTGGACCCATCTGTGTTAAACAACTATTGTCCAGTCTCCAACCTTTGCTTTCTTGCGAAGGTTGTTGAGAGTGTGGTGGCACAGCAGCTTCCTTTGTTCCTGGAGGAAGCTGATTATCTAGACCCGTACCAATCGGGCTTCAGGCCCGGGTACAGCATGGAGACGGCATTGGTCGCGCTGGTGAATGATCTCTGGTGGGCTCGGGACAGGGGCTGCTCCTCTGTCCTAGTCCTATTAGACCTCTCAGCGGCTTTTGATACCATCGACCATGGTATCTTACTGCGGCGTCTTCGGGGGTTGGGAGTGGGAGGCACCATCTTATGGTGGTTCTCCTCCTACCTCTTGGGACGTTCGCAGTTGGTGTTGGCAGGAGGACAGAGGTCGGCCTCGAGGCCTCTCATTTGTGGAGTTCCTCAGGGGTCGGTCCTCTCGCCTCTCCTGTTCAACATCTATATGAAGCCGCTGGGTGAGATCATTCGTGGTTTTGGGGTTGGGTATCATCAATATGCTGATGATACCCAGCTTTTTATTTCTACCCCAAACCACCCCAGTGATGCCCTCGATGTTATGTCCCGTTGCCTGGAGGCGGTTCAGGTCTGGATGGAGAGGAACAGGCTTCGGCTCAACCCTGACAAGACTGAGTGGCTGTGTGTGCCGGCATCTCGGGAAATTCAGATTATTCCATCGTTAACTATGGGGGGTGAGATATTACCCCCCCATAGATAGGGCTCGCAACTTGGGTGTCCTCCTAGACTCACATCTCTCTTTGGAAGATCATATAGGAGCTGTAACTAGGGGGGCCTTTGCCCAGGTTCGCCTGGTGCGCCAGTTGCGGCCCTATCTGGACTGGGATGCCTTGCGCACAGTCACTCATGCACTCGTGACCTCCCGTTTGGACTACTGCAACGTTCTCTATATGGGGCTGCCCTTGAGGACTACTCGGAGGCTCCAGCTGGTGCAGAATGCGGCCGCGCGAGTGGTGGTGGGGGTTTCCCGATACTCCCATGTAACACCTCTACTCCGCGAGCTGCATTGGCTTCCGGTTGTCCTCCGGGTAAGATTCAAGGTGCTGGTTATGACCTATAAAGCCCTAAATGGCATGGGTCCTGGTTACTTATGGGAGCACCTGCGGCCGGCATCAACTTCCCTTCGTTCAGTGCGCTCCCACAGAGAGGGCCTCCTTAGGGTGTCGTCGGTCAAAGAGTGTCGACCGGCGGCCCCCAGGGGGAGGGCGTTCTCTGTGGGCACGCCAGACCTTTGGAACCGTTTACCGGTTGAGCTCCGGATGGCTCCCAACCTTCGCTCCTTCCGACGTGACCTAAAAACATATTTATTTGAACAAGCCGGCCTGGTCTGATGGGTTTAGGGGTATTTTAATATTATTGTATTAACTTATTGAATTGGGCTGTAGTATTTAATATTTTTTTAACTTTTGTATATTGTATTTTATTGTATTGCCCTGTACACCGCCCTGACTCCTTCGGGAGAAGGGCGGTATAGAAATTAAATTATTATTATTAAAATTATTATTATTAAAGAAGAAAACTAAACGTTAATGTAGCATCTTAATTCCTTCAGAAGTAGAGTATGTGTGTAACTCTTTCTAGAAAATGTAGAATCACTCGGCCTTTAAAACAAATTCAAGATGAATTCTTATGTTCAATGTGCTGATCATTTTTCACTTAATTTGATTGATACAGTTGCAAGAAAAAGTATGTGAACCCTTTGGGATTACGTGGAGTTTTGCATGAATTGGCCATAAAATGCACTCTAAACGTCATGTAAGTCACAATAGAAAAACACAATCTGCTTAAAATAATACTACACAAACATTAGCTGTTGTCATGTTTTAATTGAACATAAGATGGAAACATTCACAGTGCAGGGTGGAAAAAGTATGTGAACTCCTAGCCTAATGACTTCTCCAAGAGCTAATTGGAGCCAGGAGTGAGCCAACCTTGACTCCAACCAGTGTGATGATATTGGATGTGTTGCTGACAGCTGTCCTTCCCTTTAAAAACACATACCTGTTTTGGGTTTACTGGTCTCAAGAAGCACTGTCTGATGTGAGCCATGCCTCGCAAAAAAGAGCTCTCAGAAGACCTATGATCAAGAATTGTTGACTTGCATGAAGCTGGAAAGGGTTACAAAAGTATCTCCAAAAGCCTTGATGTTCATGTGTCCACGGTAAGACAGACTGTCTACAAATGGAGAAAGTTTAGCACTGTTGCTACTCTCCCTAGGCGTGGTTGTCCTGTAAAAATGACTGCAAGAGCACATCTTAATGAGGTAAAGGAGAATTCTAGAGTGTCAGCTAAAGACCTACAGAAATCTCTGGCACATGATAACATTTTTGTTGACACATCTACAATAAGGAAAACATTAAACAAGAATGGAGTACATGGGAGGACACCACGGAGGAAGCCATTGCTGTCCAAAAAAAATATTGCAGCACGTTTGAAGTTTGCAAAAGAACACCTGGATGTTCCACAGCACTACTGGCAAAATATACTGTGGACAGATGAAACCAAAATTGAGTTGCTTGGGAAAAACACACAACACTATGTGTGGAGAAAAAAAGGCACAGCACACCAACATCAAAACCTCATCCCCACTGTAAAACATGGCGGAGGGAGCATCATGGTTTGGGGCTGCTTTGCTGCCTCAGGGCCTGGACGGATTGTTGTCATTGATGGGAAAATGAATTCCAGAGTTTATCAGGACATTTTGCAGGAAAATGTACGACCATCTGTCCGCCAACTGAAGCTCCGCAGAGGATGGGTGATGCAACAGGACAATGACCCAAAGCATACAAGTAATTCAACAAAACAATGGCTTCAACAGAACAGAATACGCCTTCTGGAGTGGCCCAGGCAGAGTCCTGACCTCAACCCGATTGAAATGCTGTGGCATGACCTTAAGAGAGCGATTCACACCAGACATCCCAAGAATATCGCTACACTGAAACAGTTTTGTGCAGAGGAGTGGTCCAAAATTACTCCAGATCATTGTGCAGGTCTGATTTGCAACTACAGGAAATGTTTGGTTGAGGATATTGCTGCCAAAGGAGGGTCAACCAGTTATTAAGTCGAAAGGTTCACATACTTTTTCCACCCTGCACTGTGAATGTGCAGGGTGGAAACTAAAACTAAAATGTTCAATTAAAACATGACAACAGCTAATGTTTGTGTAGTATTATTTTAAGCAGACTGTGTTTTTCTATTGTTGTGACTTACATGACGTTTAGAGTGCATTTTATGGCCAATTCATGCAAAACTCCACGTAATCTCAAAGGGTTCACATACTTTTTCTTGCAACTGTAAGTGTTCAAAATGCAGGCCAAACAATTAGCCAAGTTTCTTTAAAACCTAAATATTTTTCTTCTAAAGACCAATTCCCTGCTTTTTAAAATTGCAAAGTGTGCCTTTAGCATGATTGATATTGGCATATCAGAAAATTTCTACCATATTGTCCTGATACTCTGCCCTTATCAGATTGAGGATTTACTACCCTATCATTCATATTGCCTACTACATTTATCAATCCATGAAAAATTCACTGAAGAAAAAAATAGGTTTTAATTTGATTTTAAGTACGATTTGTCAGAGAGTGCAGCTGTATTTGCACTAGCAGCACAAAAATCTGTATAAATCATGTAAAAGTTAAATGGGAGAGGATGTAGGGCATCGCTGAAGCCTTAAATCAAAGTCTCGTATTAAATATCTGTAACTCTAATGGATGTGATAGCTTGTTTCATAATAAAACATGAAACATGAGCTAATTCCATACTCATTCATTTATCACATGCATGGCACTGCACTTTTGGGTTGCCAAGAGACGCATGGGAAAAAGTTTTTAGACACAAGCTATTTCTTGCCAGTTGTAGGTAGAATCTTTTCTGCTCACTTCTGTAGATCTTCAGGCTTTTAACATTTTGTGACTTGCAGCTTCTAGAGTCTTCTCAAAGGATTATTCGTCTAGGCATCTAATGGTTATATTTTGTTCATGCAAATACCTTTTTCATCTGACTTGTTTTCTCCTTCACAAGCTGATTGCACTATATTCTTGGGTCAACTTTTGTAGCTGGTTCTGGAAATCTATCTAGGTTGGTAAATTGACAGAGGTCAAGGAACCAAGTACTTGTTTCAGTAGGTTTTATGTTACTATTGTCATAGTTCTTATTTTTCAGTGTTCTGCTCCTACTTTCTGACTCATCATCCATAGATTTGCCAAAAACTCTCCCCACACATAATTGTTTTCAGAAAAGTGATTATAACCTATTCCTTACCTCAGCATCGTTAACTAAAATGTAAGCGGTTTGCTTCAGCTCTTATTGTAGCTAGTAATCAGTGGAGTAGTGTAACACAAGTTTAAAACTACATTAAATGCAGTTTGAACTGTTCTGTGCAATTTGCTGGTGTACAGCATCTGCAGGAACCTATAAAATTGGCTTCTTATTATTTGCTTGTCCCCGGATTGAAACTAGCCTTCATATTTAGGAATGTTAACAGTATTTTGAAGTACACATGTACAGTATAGGTGTGATAGACAGACCAACAATCATTTAAGGATTGCAGTTTATTCCATGTCAAGAATGAGGATTATAAAAGATAAATGAACACATAAAAGAATGTGGTTCCAATTAGGTAGGAGTGTCTTTTTGCATTCTACACAAGACCAAGTGAGCATTCCCTTTCCCTGTCGCACACACAGAACATCGTGTATGACAATATTTTTTTAAAAAAAATGCTGCACATTCCCCAGGACACTCTGTCCATTATTGTACAAAGGCTATTTAAATAGAAATAAATTTACAATTAATCAAAGGGTTGAACTCTTTATTTCCTGTGGTTTGAACAAAGCATACTTCATAAATTTTAATCATCTTGCCAGTGAAGACATGCCTATGTTGTATTCTAGCAACTGTTTTGTGAATGGCTATTGTTAATAAGGTAATTATTACTGTATGTTCTTACTGCTTTTAATTTTCCTCTGACATCCTGATGACATGAGGGTGCATACTGTATACTTAAGATTGCTCAATACATTTGCTCTTTTTCATCCCAAAAGCAGCTTCACTGTGAAAGTTTTATTTGTATACCAGACACGCCAAGCTATCCCTCTCCTGGACATCTAATCACAATATAAAGATTCACAGCTAATCCTACTTACTTAGCAGGTACACAATTCATTCATTTCTCAAGATTTTTTTCTGCACATGATGGTAAGTTAGGAATTTATTCATAGTAACTTCACTTCCTACATCCGTGGGTTACTGCAGCATTTAATGTATTTATGAACTTGATCTAGATCATCTCTAGGAAAATTGCATAAATAACTAAGCTCCTCTAAAATGTTAAAGAATAACTCCTTTCATTTGTTTATTTGCATCTATTCACAAAATTTGAAAGTGTGCGTGTAGAACATTGTGAAGCCTACATCTGATAATGGTATGATTTCAACATCCGTGCAAAAAAACCCCTTTCTGTTAACTGAATTCTGTACCAAAGCTTTGTCACGTCACGTGCATTGTTGTTGCTTAGTGAGCACATGGTAGTGAACACAGTGTAAATATTCCTGAGTTCATAATGAAATACATGCTGCACATGCAGAATGTTGCAAACCTTGTAGAAATAGAAGTCGATATTTGAAAGGTCATGCGTGCATTACTGAGTCTGTTAATTGTATGTCCATCTCCACATCTGTATGGCAATGCGATGGAAAATTGTCTCGGTAAACAAATGAAGCCCATGTATTCCTCCCCATTTCTAGCAGCTAGATATTGAGAACTTTCCTTCCTACTAATGGTGCTTCAGAAATAAGCTCTTTGTTACATGGACCCAAGTGAATAACAATAACTCTTAGCTTGTTCTTTTTCTTTGTTTCCTGAATTGTCCTGCTCTTCTCAAGAAAGTGTAATTACTGCAGAGTCACTTTTAAATGGATGGTAGCAGATAAGTTTTATATAATGGAAAGAACATGCACAGAAAGATTATAGTTCTTTGACTAATTGACCTGTTTTTAAATGGAATTTGAACAATACAAGTCTTCTTTCCAAACTCTGTATCTGATTTTATATCTTGGAGGATATGGCTAGCATATGTTCACTTCTCATGCACAGAATGCTTTTTCAGGATTCGATTGATATTACAAGAATGCCTCTGTCTAGAGTATCTCTGAAATGCTCTTAACACTGGATTTATTCTCTGGTTTTTCCCCCCTGTTATTGCTGAGGTTCTTATTGCTTTGTCTTTAAAAAGTAATGTCTAGTTTACAGAGCTTTGCTGTTAAATCAAGATCTATTGTTGTTGCTTTTGTCATCAGTTAAGCTGTTCATGTGCTGGATTTCAGCATAAGATCAGAAGTCCATTTAATTCAAGGTATGGATTAATTGGACTGTATTTTAGGGATCAGTAAATACTGATCTCTAGTAATTTCCATAATTTTGCTTCTGGTAAGATGACAGAGAGGGAACTGTGGGCTAGCTATCCTGGAAATTGTATCTTGTGTTGTGCTGAGTACATCTCTTAGTGACACTCATCAGGATGAAAGTGGACTTTTTGATTTGTTCAGGCTGGAGAGTTGGAGGTGCTCAACTGGAGTGGAATGGTGAGGGATGGCTGTGCTTCTCATTTTGCAATACTGGTTGTATAATCCAACTGTGTTTGTGGATTGTTGGGTGTTTTAGGATGTTTTGGGGTGTTTCCTGGAATAGCACACTGAGGTGCAGGCCAGTAGGCTTTTAATGTTCAAGATGTCTCTGAAAATCTGGCTATGACATCAGACCTGGGGATCCCAGTGGACTGTTGAAATTCTAAAATGGCTCCATGACTATGTTAATATTCACTCTTTCTTGTGCCTTATAGTTTTTATTTTAATATGACTGGTCTAGTTTTTAATAATGATTGGTCTTATATATTTACTGTCTTAACTAGTTGTTGTATACCACCCAGAATTGCTTTTTGTGAGATGGGCAGCCATATAAATTTAGTAAATAAGTCATAAAGTGGAATATTTACACTTTAGGGCTGTGAAGAAGCTCTCATTATTGTTGGAATGTTGTCAGAGTTATATATTGATTCCAAAGCTTTATGGACTCGCCAGAATCCATTTTTTTCAGTCCCTGTTCAAGCTTGATTGCTTAAAGTTCTTAGCTTAATTTAACAGTATTTTGTGGCAAGGAACAAATTAAATTGTAGTGTGAGCCCTGAGATAGACTTTGGAAATAATAATACCTGGAGACAGCAGAACAGAAGAGAAAGAACTGGAGAAAATCATAAAATATAAAGACCTGCAAATAGAAGTAGAACATCTGTGGAAAAACAAAGCATAGATAGTACCAATAGTAATAGGCGCCTTGAGTGCAATCCCAAAACATCTGGAGCATTACTTTAATACGATCAACATTGAGAAAATCACCATCAGTCAAAGGCAGTTTTATTTGGAACAGCTTATATCCTGTGACAATATCTTTAATGCCATCAAATAACAATATTTGCCCATTCCAGGACTTTGGGAAAGATTAGGGGGATAAAAATGCCAAATCCCATCTAAATATCTGTCTGACTATGCGATGAACCATAATAATAATAATAATCACTGCATTTTCTCCATTCACACAAACTCAGCCCCATTTCCACATGCAATGTGGTTTCACCTGCTTTGTGGTGCAACCACTGGCTAACCAAAATATTGCAGATTCCCATGGGACAACTTTCTCCAACCTACTGCTCTCCAGATGGGTCCTAACTGGCTGGGAATTTTTAGAGTTCCAATCTTACATTTCTCAGGATACAAGATTGGGACAAGTAATTGAAATAAGCCTCATTGATTTTATTATATAATTAGGACAAGCTTATTGGTCATCCCCTTTGAATCTGCTGTTTTGAATTTGCATTATACTTCCAGCTATATATTTGAAGTATTTAAATCACAGAGGTTCTCATTTCCTCTCTTTCCCTAAAAATGCAAGAACCATTTAGTATTTGTAAAAAGAAAACATTTTAAACATTTACATAATAGCTAATACAAGTCCTTTCTTTAAAATGTCCTGAGCTGAATGCAGCCATCTCCATTCCTGCGGCCAATTTCTGTATTTGTGAAAAGCAAATGCAATTCCGTCCATTAGATCAATGCAGCATGTTAAGGAGTGGCACAGATGAATCACACAAGAATGCCCTGTGTTATTTCTCCTTGAAAATAGGAACGAGGCATGTGGAATTTCCTAAATTTACTGTATAAAAATTATTCCAGGTCCAGCTAATTCGTATTTGTGTAAGTGATTGCTTCTACAAGTCTAATCTAATAAATACTTTTGACATGAAAAGTTGAAAAGGATAATGCATGTTTGGTTGTGTGTTAATTGTGTGTTAATTGTTGTATTGATAGAAAAATGTGCGTAGGACTACAACTACAGTCACGGCCATAATTTATCTTAACATGTACTCCATGATTTCAATTGTTAAAAACTACTCCAAAGCAAACAACAAGAAAAAAACAACATTTTAGATTTTTAAACCCCTATCTGTATTATTTTTATAAATTACTCAAGGCAAACATGCCTAACACTTCTTACTCCTCCCATTTTCCCCACAACAACAGCCCTGAGAGGTGACTTGGGCGGAGAGAGATGGACTGGTTTGAGATTCCCCCCAGCCAGCTTTCATGCTTATGGCGAGACTAGAGTACACAGTCTCCTGGCTTCAGGCCTGGTACCTTAACCAGTGGCTGTCTATATTTACCATATTTTTAAAATTGGTTTAAAAAGGAATATTTTAAGTCACAGAATGCAGACTAGTACCAATTTACCCAAAGGCTTGGAGAAAGAGAAACAAGGCTTACAAATTCTTGGACTAGCAAGACAAAAATTACCATCAAATTGCTTGTACTGTATTTAGCATGCCCCCTGAGTATCTGTAACGCTGTCTGCACAATGCATAATGTGCAGGAGATGGCCTTTAGTTGGATGCTACTGTGTCAGAGTTGCATTTTATTTTGTTTTGTCCGTGTTAATTATTGTAATGGACTTAATATAGATTGTAGTAATTGTGGTTTTCTAAATAGCAAAATTAATTTTGAATTTTTAAAATAATTTCTACGAGTTTGGATATTTTAGGGTTTTTTTTCCCTCCCCTTTTCTCTGGCGATTTGAAAACCCCCAGTTACACTACGTTTTCAGCAGGCAACTCTTTGAGTAAATAGGAAAACTTACAGCGTGGAAAAAACCTTAATTGTTGGAAACAGTGACATTTATTGCTACATGAATGTTTTAGAGACCTATTTGAAAAGGATAAATATGTTAATTGTTATTTTAATCATGTGAATTCATTTTGACTTAATAAGGTGAAGTCTAAGCAGTATTGCAATTTATTTGAATTGGAAATAATCCATTAATATTTGGTAAAGTCAACTTTAATATTTCATTTTGAAAAATGACTACAAAGTTTGATGAGAGTTGACTTACTGTACCTTGAGAAAACATATTGGATACATGAGATGAGAAGGGAGATTGCAATGGATAGTTTATTTTGTTTTGTGACATTAAGTAAGTACAAAAGAAAGAAAATAAACCCTGACAATAAATAACTTGGAGCAGGAAAGTAGAGTTTTTAAATTAGGAACACATGGTTTAGGCATTGACACTATCCAGGTTGACACTTACATGGCGACATCACTCCTTGGTGATTGTTGTTACTGTTTAGAAAACCCTAAATCATATTTTCTGGTAGAAAATACCCAGAGAACATCAAAAGGATTTTGAAAAGATTTGTAGTACAATGTCCTACCAACAAATCTTTCAAATCCACTGAATCTGGGACAGACAATTCAACCCAGATGATTGTGCTTGGCATCCTGATTTACCTGGACAGTATTCTGTAGTTGCACATATGGTCCTTCTCTTTCTTTGCCTTGACCACAAATCCACTTACTCCTGAGTCTGATTAGTGGCAAAACTTTAAGGTAATGAAAAATGAGTGTTAAAACGAAAGAATTAAGTCCAAAAACAGCAAAGTAATATCAGGATATAACGGTGTGATGATGGTCTCATATATATATATATATATGTATGTAATCATTGATTTATGACCATTTGTTCGGCATCCATTCAAAATTGCAATGGTGCTGAAAAAAATGGACCTACAGCCTGTGCTTGAAGTCATGGCTGTTGCTGCGGCTCTGTGGTCATGTGATCAAAATTCAGGTGCTGGGTAGTTCACCCCCCATTCATGATCACAGGGCTTCTTCAGCTTCTCCCATCCACTTATCTCCCCCTGTCTCTGTCCTTTGGTCACTCTGCAGCTGCCCCAACCTAGTCCCAACCACAGGTCACCCTCATCACCTTGGACTCTTGAGATCCTTGCTGCCATGTGCTCCCCTGCGCTAGTTCACCTTCACTGTCTTCTTGTTCCCACCGCTGAGGTGTGCCCAGTCTGGCCACTGGGCTGGGCTGGGACTGGACTTTGCTGTGCACTGCATCTCAGGGGCTACTTTTGCAGCCCTAGAGTCACAGTATACCAAAACGATGGTTGCGTTGCATTACATGCTGACCAAAATAACCATTGCACCTGGGCTGTATGCTATAAAAGAAAAACAGAAGTCACTTCTTTACAAGCTTTCCGTTTTATTTTCTTTGATTTTTGGACATTTTTCTTTGCTCTTCTTTGCTTTCATTCTAAATATTAGTGATCATTAGTTATATTGCTTTCAAAATTCTAATAAGTTTACTTAAAACAAAAAAAAGTGAGGTACTGTCACACTATGGTTACATTAATACCTGTTAATACCTTAAATCTTAAGATCGTACACATACATAGCATCCCTGGAAGATAACAGTTGTGTATGTCAACAAAAAAGGTTAGTTAAATTGTGGCTATTTTTTATTTTAAAAAAATCCAACTCTTTACCTGTTCAGTTAGATACTGCTCCTATTTAGTTATATAACTTTTGAATCTGGTTTACTGGTGAAGATGAGACCGCCAAAGTACCCTTGAAACACAGTTTCTTACCCTTATAACATTTCATCAGGCAAAACTAAAAAATGCATGGATTTTATGTCACTGATATAATTTCAGTTACTTGTTAGCCAAAAATAATGTAAAACATATTGGGTTTTTTAAAGATTGTAATTAGAAACTTTCTAGTTACTATACTCTAATAGATAGAGATATGTAAATAGTGCATCTTATAATGGCAACATACAGTATATATCAAGAATATAACCGTGCTTTCTACATTCTTTTGGTCATATATATTTAAAAAAATGTATAAAATGATTGAAAAGAATATCAGATAACACTTATGTATTTTACAAGCACAAGAGTTATTTCTCTAAAGCAGGCTGGTGGTTGTTACTCCTTCATTTCTTGTAGTTGAACTGAATGTCCGTTTCCTAAAGTCTCTGTTTGGCAATCCTGAAGGTCAAGCTGACATTCAGTAACTTGATATCCAAAGTTTTAAGAGTATTCTGCTGCCCTGAGCACGTTGCTTAATTTTCTTCCTTGGCCAGTATTGACCTCACTGTGACAATAACATTGGTGGTCATGCATCTCTTCTGTTTTTACAAAACCTAGATTGGTCACTGAAATATTTGGGATTGCATTCGGTTGGGAATCAGATAGAAATGAGACTGCTGTATAGATCACTATGACCCTGCCTTGTTGCCAAATGTGCAAAAGCAGGCAAAATGATGCTCCATACAAAACAAACCCAGAGAGCTGAAAGAAGAGAACATTCCAAGTCAAATAAAAGGAATGCTTCTATCTTATTGTTTTGAGAAAACATTTCTCTTGTCTAAGGAGCCTTCCCCAATTTGGGATGGATGGAGAGAGATTTCTCCTATTTAGTTTGAGACAAATGCACTCTGTAGGCATTTGAGAGTACTTTTGCTATCTTTCTTGCACAATATCTGAGGTGTAAGCTTGGCATAAGTGAAATACTAAGTTCTAAGGATTTCAATATTTGAGAATATTTGAGACTTTTTCCAAGAATGACTCTTTTATATAGGTCTACAAGTAGTCCATATGCTGCTCTAAAGGTATTTCTTGATTTACAACCGTTTGCTTAATGTCTGTTTGAAATTATGAAAACCAGAATTGGTGCTTTACAGCCCATAAAACACTTCTGGCTGTCATAAAATGTCAGCCCAACCCCCACTATGGATTTTGGCAACCAACCTGCCTTTATAACAGGTTGCAGTGTCTCACAGTCTCATGACTGTGATTTGCAACATTTTTCCCTGTGCACCGCTCAGAGTCACAACTGTGAGCTGGAATGCTTTATAAATTGATAAAATAAACATAAATATGAGTATAAATCCTTGCAAGAGTGCATTCTCAATAGTGATGTAAATATTTTGGGAGGAGGAGAATGCTACCCTGTCTTTGTTTCTTTTTTTAAAATATAATTTTATTGATTTTCCAAAAAAATGTACAAAGTTAAAAAATAAAAAGAGTTTAAAAAGAAGACATTAAAAGACAACCTGAGAACTGACTGGATATAATATAATGTTTATAAGAACATAATGAAAAGCAAGCCATGTTAATTAATACTTACAAAGAAAACTTTTGACAATTTGAACTGGTCCTTCTTGTTCAAAGTACTGAAAGATGGGGAGTTTGGCAAAAATTTTCTTCATGGAATCATGTCAGTATATACATCTCAGAAGGCTCATATTTTAGTCAGTGGTGATTTGACAAAACCATGTGATAACCAGAAGGGGTAATCATATTGATTTGGAATTTGATAATTAGCAAGGTAAGGAACTATGGAAATAATTAGTCAGATGTATACTTTTATTTGGTTCTATATTTTTTTATGTGTTAGGTGTATTTATTTATTTATATACCACATTCATTATTTTTACAAATAACTCAAAGTGGCAAATTTATATCATATCTTTCTTTCAAAGACTTCTTGGTACAGCCCACAGTTCTCCTTGTGTTTTTATTCTTGCAACCACCTTGACAGGTAGGTTCATCCTAAAGAGTGATTGGTCCATATTCTAAGAATTAGACTATTTACACCCAATGTCCTTAACTAGAAAAAAGAGTGGTTGGATTATGTCGTTGGTCTCATCTTGGATTTTATATAAATGCCCTTCTGTATTGGCAGAACGGCTTCTATTTGTGGCTTGGAATCTACTAACTACAGGTATGTTTGATGCGTAATTGCTAATGAAATGTTCCTAACTACAATAGATGCTATTTGTGCCATCAGGCCAGGAATTCTACATCACAGTTTGTGGCTTAACAAGTTGCATACTTATGAGGTATAGTAATTTTACCCCACGCAATAAACATTATACTTGCTTCCGTTAAACTTAGTTGTGGTATTAAGTGCCAGTGCAAAGAGGATGAACTTGACATTAAAACAAATATGATATTTGGTGATATCACAATCCCCGGTTACTGCAAACTTCCTATAGTATAGGCCAGGGGTCAGCAACCTGAAACAGTGAAAGAGCCACTCGGAACCGGTTCCCTCACAAAAGGAAAAACTGGGAGCCGCAAAAAATGTGTGCGCATGTGTGTACATGCGCGAATGTGCAGAACAGGGTTTGACTGAAGAGTGGAGCCAAGGCGAGATATGCACCTACCCTGCATATTTGAATTGATTGGTTAAACTTTTTTAGTCCCACTTTTTTTTTTGGACTGCACATGGCAGAGGACTGGGAGCCGCAGGAGACGGCTGAAAGAGCCGCATGCGGCTCCAGAGCCGCGGGTTGCAGACCTGTGGTATAGGCCAAACAGTGTGGTGTGTGTGTCTGTGTCTGTGTCTCTGTGTGTGTACGTAAATTTCTAATGAAGCACAGTATAGCTTTTAAACAAATACAAAGCTTTATATTTGTGCTGTTCTTAGTTTTTATGTACTTCTGATTTCTAAATATCCCATTATTTGTACCATCTGGCCCATTGAAATACTGTAATTGTTTAACAATGCAGCAAAAGAAATACATAAGTAATCTGGCAATTTAACGCAAGTCTGTGATTTTATTTCAGTCACTGTCAATCATCTGCCATTCATGTAATCTGAAATCAGTGTAAAGCCAAAGCATGTAATCGAATCAGGGAGGATGTCCTGGGATTAGGTGGAGAGAGAAGGAATATATGAACACAGAAAACTGTGGCGTGTGCAGCTGCTATTGTATATATTGGTAATGTTTTAGCTGGGGGTTTTTTCCTGGAGTACTGCACAACCTACGTTTCTTGTCTCTTTTGTTTTGTTTTGCTTGATTTATTTTTGTTTTAACATAGCTCTTCCTCCTGACGGACCCCAAAAGAAAGCGCAAAAAGAATAAAAACAGTCTTCAGTAAAACAAACCACCAATGCAACTACCAGTCCTGAACAAAACAATAAATATGCTGTAAGGAAAACTAAATTCATTTTGAAAAATCATTGCATAAGCAGCTGAGTCTTGAAGCATTTATTAGCCTCTGGTTCCTTGCTGAACTGGCTGTCTTCAGCTGTCACATGAAAAACCACAGCATAATGGCGAGCCCTCTTCCCTGTGGTGAGAATTCCCCCCCCCTTTTTTTTTATTCCCTCAGTTAACCTGTTGCCTTTCACCTTTCAATGGAACAAATAATCCAGGGTAATCAGCAGTAGATGTTCAAGAGCAGCAGAAATATTAGTAGTACAACTAGGGGAATTCTCTGGAGTCCGGCCTTCTCTCTTTTACAAAACTGATTTTTTTAGTGGGAAGAGCAATTCAGGGTAGTCATAAAAGTAGAATATTCAAACTCTTCAGTTCCTTTGATTTGCAAAACTTTACTGTTATTCAGAAAAATCCTGCCTGTCTGTTCAGAAGGGGGAAAAAAAAGCAGTAAATAAGGGACACACACAAACATCCAGATTGTTTGTCAGAGATACCAGTTGTTATTAAAATGTTACACAGATACAGCGTGTGCTTTCTTACAGCTACAGGGTGGGATAATAATAATAATAATAATAATAATAATAATAATAATAATAATAATAATAATAATAATAATAATAATAATAATAAGAAGAAGAAGAAGAAGAAGTAGTTGGAAGGGACCTTGGAGGTCATCTAGTCCAACCCCCTGCTCAGGCAGGAAACCCTATACCATTTCAGGCAAATGGCTGTCCAGTCTCTTCTTAAAAACCTCCAGTGTTGGAGCATTCACAACCTCTGGAGGCAGGTTGTTCCACTGGTTAATTGTTTTAACTGTCAGGAAGTTTCTCCTTAGTTCTAGGTTGCTTCTCTCCTTGACTAGTTTCCATCCATTGCTTCTTGTCCTGCTTTCAGGTGCATCACTGTAATCAAGTCCATCCACGTTGCTACTGGTTGCCCTCATCTTCTCCAGATTATCTATCACTTCTTTTGATAATTCGTAGACATTAGAATTTAGACAAAATTGGAACTTGTGAGTAACACTTTTCGCTTTAGGATCAGGACCAGAGAGGAATGAGTATGTATGTGTTTATAGCAAAGTGATGAATTGTTGAGGGTGAATAGGTGGAGAGAGGATTTACACATGCCTAACTACCCATCCATCCCTGAAATATTAATGTGTAGGTATGTTTGCCACCTTGAGTTATTTATAAACAGTAATAAAGTTCGGATAAAAGTCAAACAACCAAACAAATAAATGTTGAGCACTCACAAAAGAAACTTAAATGCAAGATCATCTAAGAGCTGCTTACTTTGCTTTCTGATTAGCTGTTGAGCCTAATAAAATTTGATTATTCAATAGCCATATTAAGTTGCCATGACACGGTCATTAGTATAATTGTGCTTTATAGCTGTATTTGTTCATTCATTGGATCAATTTATGCATTTGCCCATCTCATGTGCAACTCTAGGTGCCACACATATGAGTGAACCCAAAACAACATCAATTAATAATGGAATAATAATGATCAAAGACAACCCCAATTCAAATCATAAAAAGCACAATATCACATTGATGGGTTCATCTAACCCCAGAACCCATGCCCAAGGGACACTCCAAGTCTTTTAATAGCTTAAGAACTGCTAACAGAGTTGAACCCCAACAAATCGTAGGAAATGTGGTCCTTCAGAGGGCAGGCACGCAACCAAGAAGGTACACTTCAGGAGTCCTACTAGATGTTACTGTTTAATTGACAGGACTTGGACTATGCCTACTCTATCACCTCTGATGGGAGGGACAAAAATGATTGGAGAGAGGCAAATCTGCAAATAGCCTGGTCATTGGCAAAATGCACTCTTACTGTGCTCTCCACCAATGTCAGCAGGAATCTGTCCAAGGTGAAATTTTAATTGCAGAATGCTTCTAAGTTAAATACTTAACCTAAAATAGTTCCATCTTGGTCTCCCACTCTAACGCTTATCCTTGTAAAAACATTATTCCATATTTTCCTCTTTTTGGAGGAGTGTGCGTCACTTTTTAAGCTGGAGAAAATGTAACTTTTTGTGACTCTCTCAACTTCTATCAGCACATGGAATCTTTATGTACCTTATAAAGAATCTCAGCAACTTTTAATGTCAGAGATACTTTAACAGGATTTTTTCCTTTTTTTTAAAAAATTATCTATGTTACCTGTTCACTGACATTTATAATAGAGTTGTTTTTTTTTTAAAAATGGAATTTTGAAAATTGATTTAAAATGGATTTTAAAAATGCTTCCTTGTTAATGCTGTTTTATTTCAATTAGTACAAAAACTGTTAAGCAGTTTTCGTAGTCTGTGAAAGTAATTATGCAATAGTTCATAAATATTTTCTGGGAAAATTATAGATTTGATTTAAAAAATAAACTAGAAAAGGATGGTTTTGGTGTTGGAACACTCAGATATTTTACATTCCTCTCTGTACAGATATGTCACATTTGTAAGGGTAGGATATGCAATACAAACAGACAAAACTTCTACACCTAGATTAGATTTGATTATGTGCCATCCAGTTGCTGTCAACTAGTTGACACACAGATTTTATACATGATGATCTACCCTCAATTTAGTCCTTCAGATCGTCCACATTGTAACTAGGATGATCTACCTTGCTCCTGGTCAAGGGTCTTGTCTTCCCTTCTACTTTTCCTAGCATTCGAACCTTCTCCAGATAGCTAAATCTTTGCATAATGTGCCCAAAGTACTATAGAATAACTCAAGGCTGGTCATTTGTGCCTTGAGTGACAACTCTGGATTGATTTGCTTGATTTGCTTGGCCTGATGGGGGATGGGTTGGGTTTCTATTGTCATTTTTAATATATGTATTTACTGTTTTTAGCTTGGGCATATGTTTAATTCTTTTTAACTTTTGTATTTTTGTATTTTTTTATATGTCTGCCCTGTTCACCGCCCTGAGTCCTTCGGGAGAAGGGCGATATATAAATAAAATTATTATTATTATTATTAATCCATTGGTTTGTTTTCTTGGCTGTCCATGCTATTTGCATGCGTCTTCTCCAGCACCAAAGTTCAAGAACATCCATATTGTTTCTACCTTGCTTCTTCAAAGTCCAACTTCCATAGAAGGGAAATATTGAATAGAGCTCTGCCCAGAGCATCAGGATAACTTGAATCCATGTTTTCTATTACTGTATTTTTGAAACGAGAATGTGCATATAATAATCAAGATATTGTTTTTGCTTTCAACTATATATGAAGGTTTCAATGCTTGTTTTGAAATCTTTTATTGAAAATAAATAAAGGGTCATCCATTTGAGTCAAGCAAATTAAATAAAAAGCTTCTATGAATTCCAGTACTATATGAAACAAGCACAATATTGTTTATTATTAAAGGAACATTAAATGAAACATGTCAAACATTACCATTTAAACAATGACTACCGTGCTTATAAAGTATCATACCACATAGCATTTGCAGAAAATTTCCAGACTTGCCTTCCAGCTTTACATATGTGTCTATCTCCTTAATTTGAAACTGAAATGCGGTACTACTGGAGTTGAACAAAGTAGTCACTTAGTTTTATGTACTCAGATTGAATGGGATTTTGCCCAGGAAAATGGCTTTATCCTCACTAAAATTAGTTAGAATAATATTTTTCATATTTTTCTATCTTATGTGGATATAATTCACAGGTTTAAATAAGTCTGCTATATTTAATAACTTAAAAGTGAAATTCCATGGGATTGAAGCTGAGCCCTGATAACTGTATGGACAAATGCCTATTATTTAAACCTCTCCTAAGTGATAATCCAGAGTACTTCCAAGTACATTGTAGTGATCTCCACTACTGTGTTCCTATCCTTTTCTTTTTGTAAGAATTGTGCTGCTGTTCTTTAACAGTTATCAACCGAGATCCAATTTCAACTTTCAAAAACTAAGTATCGTTCATAATGTGGAAAAAAATGCTTCTATTTCTTAGATCATTACAGAACAAATACTCACAAATGCCCTTTTCTGAGTTAATTTCTGTGAATTTTCTAATTTGTTTTTGCTTCAATTTATAACTGTAATTTGCTATTTGGAAGCATTATGTGGCTGCCTATATGCCTCAAAGGACTATTTGTGAGAAGAAGAAAAATATGATAGGTGGAATGAGAAAATAAGCTTATGAAATTAAAATCATCTGGTTCTTTCCTTCTTTCTACTCCCTGACCAAAATTGAGTGACATATGACAATTACAAAATACATATTTGATTGAAATCTACTATTTTTACCAAATAAATATAGGTAGTCAACTTATGACCACAGTTGAGCCCAAAATTTCCGTTGCTAAGATAGACAATTTTTAAGTGCGTTATTCCCCATTTTACAACCTTTCTTGCCCTAGCTGTTAAGTGAATCACTGACATTGTAAAGTTAGTAACACGATTGTTAAGTGAATCTGGCTTCCCCATTGACTTTGCTTGTCAGAGGGTCACAAAAGGTGATCACATGACCCTGGGACACTGCAACTGTCATAAATATATGCCAGTTGCCAAGCGTCCAAATTTTGATCATATGACCCTGGGATACTACAATGGTGGTAAATGTGAAAAATGGTCATAAGTCACTTTTTTCAGAGCTGTTGTAATTTTGAACAGTCACTAAAAGAATGGTTGTAAGTCAAGGACTCCCTATACAGCATGAGAAGCCTGGATCTTAGGTATTTGGTATGATGATCAGTACAGTTATTGAGAAATCTGGTTACAGTATTTGTAGTGCTTGATATGTGAAAGTTTGAGTAAGTTGTATATAAAAGAGAAAATAATACTTTCTTATTAAACTAATCTGAAAATTCAACTCTGTCTCATTATTCCAGCACAATGCTGGCTGTTCCTATCTATCTTGATTGCATTGAAACAACTAAGATGTTCCGTATTTAATTAAAAGCATAGATTTGAAGCAACTATAAGGCAAGAATGCAGATCCTTAGGGATGGTGGCCAGGCCTAAGCTTTTAACATACTAACTGAAAAATTGCCATAGCATCTGGGAACAGTCATTATGTTTCTTTATCACTTTAATTCCTTTTGTATGGAACGACACAATTTGGCAAAGGAAAAAAAAATGCCCTATATTGTATTAACCTAAAAGGAACCATAATTGAAAATGTTTGCTTTACACTGGAACAGAACCATGTCCTCCGTACTTGCCTTTGGCACACCAGCCTGCTGTTCATCTTTACACAGGTCTGACCTTCAAGAGCAATAAGATTGGTCAGTGTTCAAGAGGACAACCCCATATTAATAATATTTGTTATGATTCTTTTATCAATGTAGCAACATAAAAATATATCTTTTTAACTCGTGGAAGGGTGACTGTGTGTCCTTATGCAGAAAAGTTTGATTTTGCAGGACATGAGAAAGAGGCATAAGGATCAATTTAAATGATTGAAAATTTAAAGACTATTCATTCAATTTGTGTAGCTGCCAATTTTACATATGTGACTGGGTGGGTTGCATGGTTAAAAAAATGCACAAAACAATACAAAACAAAACAGATAGTCTTTGATTACAATTATAACTGAGACCAGAATTTCTGTTGCTAAGTGAAGTCAGAGATAAGTGCCCAATTTTACGATACCTTTTTGGCTGTAATCGTTAAGTGAAGCACACGTTCATTAAGCAAATTCAGCTTCCCCCATTGACTTTTACTTGTAGGAAAACAGCTGGAAAGATGACCACGAGATGCTGCAACCATCATAAGTCCATGCTGTTTGCCAAGGTTTTGAATTTTGATCGTGTGACCACAGGGAAGTTGCAATGGTCGTAAGTGCAAGGCCTGGTCATAAATAACCTTGTTAAGCACCACTGTAACTTTGAATGGTCACTAAGCAAATGATTGTAAGGTGAGGACTTCCTGTAACATGAAAACCAATTACGGCATAATAAAACCATAAAAAACCATAAAAAGTGCAGCAGTTAGTAATCTAAATTAATCTAAGCAGGTTGTGGCTTACTGGCACTTAGAAAAAGCTTCTCCATCTGATGCTTATTACAGCTGTGCTACCCAGATGTGTTAAGAATCCAACTCCCTTCATCCTTGCCATTGTGGTTCTCATTTGCAAAGGAGGAAATATAGAGAAAGTAGTAACAAAAATGGATAATATGACTAGGGCCCAAATGAAAGCTATTTCTGGAGAAGGAGCAAGGCACATAAATATAGGATGATTTTAGTTTATAATTGGGTCTCAGGAATTGTCCTTAGTATATTGATGTCCTGTAGAATTTTAAACTGGAGGAAACATTTATATAAATTAACCAGTTTGACTTAATCCATTCAGTATACACACCAAACTATACAGATTTTTAAAATCTGTTACTTGCGTTGTAATTAAGAAAATAGAACATTTTATATACAAAGCAGATCAAAGTCAGTCCTGTATTGTATGTTTTCACTGGGAAATATTTTAGACACATTGTAATAAGCTCCTTCACAGCTAGCTAGCCAACAGCAAAAATCAGGTCAGGGTGACATTTCTTTAACGTTCTAAATGAATGTTTCCATGATATTAATTAGGGAGTTGTTATTATATAGCAGCACTGAAGGTTACTTCCCTGATTTTATGAGGGCACAGTGACTGTTGAGCGCTGCAGAATGAGGCTGAGTATCATGAATTTCTGTACACAATTAATTTTGCTGTCATTTCTCTAGTTCCTGTTTCTTCATGCAAATATAAACAGGTTAGGTGTAATTGGCCAGAGAGGGATTGACTACATCCGTGATAGGCAAAATCCTTTTGGACCGGAGACTGCAAGCAGGCTAAAAACAAACAAAACCTAATCCTTCATTGAACAAAGAAGCTGGATTTGATAACTAGAGGATTGTGTTGGTATACTTAGTAATGTTGAGTCAGTAGTCTAATACTTATATGGAAAACAGTGATATTAATTACTGAGTTCTCCATGTATTTAGAAGAATTTTAATAAGCGTGAATCCTTTCCCAATTATAATGGGAAATGGCTGATTAAAGTATTTTCTACAGAGCAATTAAAAATGCATGTTTTTACTTAGTATTACCAGTAGTAAAGAGAAATCAAGATCAGTAGCTGCGAAAAAGCAGAATGATATAAAAACAGAGTTCCACATTTCAGAAGAGAGTTCAAATTTAAATGTTAGCAACATAAGAAATTGTGTTACCTAAAATAAGACTCCAAAATGTTGGACAGGCTGTTCAACAGGTCTTTTATTGCCATGCTTGGATACAGAGACTTGAATTCGAGATCTTCTAAATGAAAAGCATGTATTTATCCCGGGGCTGTAAGCCTTCCTGAATTCTACTTTAGGAAGAAGAACTCCATATATTGATTAAGATATTTCAGGGCTAATTAAATTTGAACAGAACTTGTCAGCTATCAAATTAACCATCTCACTTTGGAGAATATTTTAAGAAACTTAAGATAGAATTGTGATTCCATTCACAATTCTAAATATTCTGAAAACGTGATGTTGAGTTGTGAAAATCAGTAGCAGCCTCCCCAAAATTAATGGTCTCCAGATAATGTTAGGACTTTTCCAAAATTCACAGTCAGCCTGGAGAAGACTGGTTTTTCATGGTAACTTCAATCTCAGCAGAGTATTGGTAACTATGAAATGTCATTTTATTTCCTAAAATTAAGAAGGTGTTGTTTCAAGTACCTTCTACCTGAGTGTGCACAGATAACACATGCAAAAGAAAAGCACTTCTTTTTCCAATTGAAAAATGTTTCTTTACCATCTGGGCAACAGAGTTAAAGGAGAGAAGTGTTTGAGCACAATAGTTTTATGTAATCCTTTTATGCTGCTGTGTGGAAGAATCCACAAATTGGGCCAAAGAAACATTGAAAAACACTTTATCCAGGCCTTTTTGTTGTTGTTGTTTTCCTTTCTTCCTAAATTTTGCATTCCAGTGGTTCATGAGCTCTAGCTCTTTGTGGGATGGATAAAAACAGAGAACATTTGTTTTCTGACAATGGCGTTTAATTTTTACATTGAATACCTAGATTCTGTGTTACATGATAAAAACATACTGATTTTAGGCCAACTAATGCAGGAGTAGATCAATATCACATAGAATTCATTATGCAGGTGTTATTTTTTTATTTGTTAGTTGTTATGGTATGTGTTAAATCATCAAATTAATTGCTTCCAGAACAATGAGATCAGAATCAAATATTTCTGTAACATATAAATTATCTATTTATGCTTGTTGATTATAGACTTTTCCCACCCTGGGTTAATATATTTTGCTGCTTATTTATTTACACTCTTGCAAAGGTTCAAAAATGTTGTTTCCATTGTAATTTAATTAAAGTTATTACACTTCCACATAGAACACGATAGTTGTGGGCTGAGTATGGACACTTTTTAAATGTGTGATAAATGGAAGAGAAAATAATAGCTCCCTTGAGCTTAGAGGCTGGAAGGAAGATTAGGCAAGACTCTGGTGCATGTGGCTTATATAATCGGGAAATCAAGTTAGCTATTTTTCTTTCTTTATTTTTTTGCAGCCAAATTTGTTTATATAAATAGGGCAAATCAACACTACCAATTTTATATGGACACTGAAACCCTCCAGAAATTAAAAGTTATGCAACTTATAGTGGGGATGAGTTTACTTGCTTCAATAATCTGGAAGGCATGTAAAAGCAAGAGCAAAACCAACAGAAAGAAAGATTGCTCAGAAGCCTCAGCATTAAAAAATATTCAGCTTTGTTTTGATTTCAGATAAATTTGACTAGAATAAGGAAACCATTAATTTTAAAACACATTGATATTATAGGCCCAGGTAGGTTCAAATATGATCCAAAAGCAGCACCAAGAGTATTGCGAAGGCCCCAAATCAACGCAGAAACTGTCAAAAAAATACAAATAGAGGATTCTTAAATCTTAACAATTCATAATCTTAGCTCCTTTGGGGTGATGCTAAGCAGAAATCCAAATGTCCTTATCTTTTCCTGGAATCTTGGTGATGAGAAAGGGGAGATCTGCTCGAAGATATCTATTTTGTGAAATACCTCAGAAGTCCCAACTGTCACCATACTTTTTAAACAGTACAGTATCTACACAAAACCACTGGGGGACATCATGCATCAGCATTGGGTGTCATGAATATGCTTGTGATACCAAGCTATACATTTCAACCTTGTACCAAAGAGGCGATGGGATAGAAATGTTGACCCGGTACTTGGAGGCTGTCAGAGCCCAGATTAGGAGGTTTTGGTTTTATGGACCAGGGAAATACCTTATTAGATTCTGAATAAAGTTACATTCCTCTTTTAAGAAATGGTTTGCATTATGGAGGTCCTCCTGGACTCATAGCTCCTGCTCAATTAGCAAGTGAGAGGGAAACCACCATCATAACTTTGAACGGTTGCTAAGCAACTGGTCATAGGCCAAGGCCTTTCTGTAGTTGGAAGGGCAGTTGAAGCACTCCTATAGTTGTGAGTGCAGGCTACCAAGAATTCAAATGTTCATCTTATGACTGTGGGGGCATTGCAACAACTATAATTTCAGGGATCGGGTGTAAGTATCACTTGTTTAGTGCTGCCGTAACTTTGAACAGTCACAGTATGAATGGATGTAACTCGAGGACTAGCTGTTTAAGTAAAGCAGATAAATAAATAGAAACTCACCCTTTCCTTATATGATGATCTCTTTCATTTGAACCCTTTCGTAACCTAGTTTGAAGCACGCGGGTTTGGGCAGTAAATGCCAAAGGAAGAACACTGTAATCTGATCTCAGAATCCTTTCTGGTTGTATTTGTACTGTTAAGCAGTTGTTCTCCATGGCTTGCTTTAAACCAAAGTGCCTGTGGGCTGCACTCTTAAGTTTAAGGGCTGCAATTTTTTCATGGTACATTCTCAAGGAAAATCATAGATTAGTCATGGTATTTTAAACAAAAATCTACAAAGAGCCTAAGAAGAACATGAAAAGTTATTCTTTTTTCCCTATGAGATTAGCATACATGGGCACATGGTTATTTTGTTTTATTTTGATTATTTATTAATCAAATTTATATAGGTACCCATCTCATAAGAAGTGATTCTGGGCCGCATACAATGGCCAGTAAAAACAATACTTATCAGACATTAAAAATAGAGAAATCAGCATTAAAAATGGAGATGATTAAAACTGAAAATACACACAAACCTAAGCAAAGAGAGTACATCCATCTCAATATTATGTAGCTTATTTATCAACTACTTTTAAAATGTTCTAATAGTTTGTAATTTCTTCTTACATTCTCCCGTAAATGTAATTTTTTCCCCAACCAGATCTTTCCCAGAACTTTTTAATAAATAACTTTCAGTTGTCGTATATCCCTGTTTTCATGATAAAGGTATATCCCTCATTGAGAGTAGGCTGTTTTGGAGCAACTATTTAAAGCCTTACATTTTCTTTACCTTTTCATTATCTTTCATATCTTTATTTGCTTTGTGGTCCAAAACACCATTTCAGCTACATATGGTAGTTCACTGGGCCCAATTCCTAACCATACCTGGATTTTAGGTGAGGAGAACTGCAATTCCAAAGGACAAGTTGACCTACACACACACACACACACACACACACAAACACACACACAAAATAAAGTAGTTGTTGCTGGAGAATATATACATTTAGTTACACTGGCTTACTTTGATGACACTGGCAAATTTGTAATATCTTGATAGTACTAGATGTGAATCTGCAGTTACCTGTTGAATTAAGAACTGTTGTGATCATGTAAATTAAACCAAATTAAACTCTCTTAGACCTCTATTTTTAAAGCACCCACCATAAAAACTACTATTGTTTCATTACTTGAATGCGTCACAGACAATACTGAAGACAATTAACACCAACCACAACAACAACAACAAATAGAGCACAGTTATGAAGATTTACTGTGGTTTAGGTTGCACAATGAGTTAAGTCATAATTTAGTAATATACAGGATGTATTATGTTACAAAGCTTTATATAAGCAGGTCCTTAATTTAAGATGTTTTTCAGTAGTTATTACATAATGTATATAGTGTAACTCTACAACTGAAAATTCCTTTGTTATTTGTTAAAGAAAGTTAAAAATAAGCATTACCACTAATCTATATATATATAGCGAATTGGATCCAGACAATCCCTTCTGGGAATAACTGGGCCTCTTGCCATTCATAGCTGAACTCCAGCAGACTCTTCTGCTAGACAATTTGTGGACAGGTGATTTTTCTTGTTATTCACCTTTGCCGCCATACAATCTGCCTCCTATAGAGTTCTAGAAGATTTTCCAGTTTTTTAAAGTTCGGTAGGAAAAAAAAATCAGAATAAAAATTGTTTCTCTTCATCCACTGGGAACCCCTCCCTTAAAGGAATTTCACGCACTGAAATTTTGAGCCCAAATATGTACAATCTAAACAAATTCAGTCTTAAAAAAAGAATTATTTTTAAGGTCAAAAGCTGAGGGGTCCCAGAATATGAGCCAAGATCCTTGTATTATATATCTCACTTCTATGTTTAACGCAAATGCTATAGGCCAGGGGTGTCAAACTCAATTTCACTGAGGGCTGCATCAGCATTGTGGTGCCCTTGGGGGGGGGCATGGCCCACTGGGTGGGTGTAGCTGCAGTGGCCATGGCAGACTTGATGGGCTTGGCTGGTGTGGGCGTAGCCACCTCAGTGTTGCTCAGGGGAGATCCAGGGGAACTCTGGTGGGTGGGGCGGTGGACAGGATGCTCATCCTGCAGGGTGAGGGGAGGCAAGGTAGGGGGCAGCATAGCTGTTGCCTGACACCATCGGCCTCCGCAAACAGAGGCCGGTGGGGGGGATGACAGTGTTTGTCAGCAGCCACAGCCTGCTGACCCCTCAACCGGTGCACTCTGGGGCTCCTCAGCCCTCTGCTAATATCAGGCCAGCTCTCCAGCAGCAGGCAGAGTAGAGGGGAGGCACGTGATGCACACCACTGTACGCGCCTACTCCATCTCATCTGTTTTTTTCTTGTGGCTGGAGAGCACATCGCTGCTGGTCATCTCCTTGGCCCCCTTGCAGATCTTGCCCTTGGCCCATGCATGGAGCCTGTTCCCCTTGTGCACCCGATGCACCTTGGCCTCTCGGGCCACTGCCAGCCACTCATGCAGGTCCATTAGGCTGCCTCCCAGAGCTGCAGGCCCACCCATGAGCTGCATGAGTGGCTGGCGGCCACGGCTGTGATGGGTACCAAGGTGTGTGAGGGGAATGCACTCCACCCACAGGCCAAGTACAAGACCCATGAGGGGGCTGAGGATATGACCAGTGGGGAACTGCTCTCCAACCAAAAAGAGAAGGGATGGAGTAGGCATGTCTGGCGGTCTTCATCACATGCCCGCCTCCTGGACTCTGCATGCTGCCGGTGCCACTGCAGTGCTGCTCCTGGAGGGCCAACCCAGTATTCACAGCAGGCAACGCAGCCCCTGCTGCCAGATGCTGTCAGCCCCTGCGCACTCACTGCCTCCTGTGCATGTGCCTTGTGAGCCACTGGGTGGGGCGGGGCCAGGGAGGTAAGGGCCAGTCCCTTGCCATTTCTGGAGCATCCCCATGGGCCAAATTTCAGCCAATTGCAGGCCGGATCCGCCCCGTGGGCCTTGTGTTTTACATGTCTGCTGTAGGCTATAATATGGAAAGTTTCTGGAACTGGAAAAATGAGTGTTCAGTTAATCATATTCAACACTGTTAATAATAAAAAATGACCCACTGTTTTTAAGCCATAGCTTTATAAAAATGTGATGACAAATATGGAAGATACAAAATTGGTATTAGCTTTAAATTTTCATGAAAATATTCCCTGTATATGATAAAAGTCTCCTAATTTAGCAATATTATATTCTGGATGGATGGATGATTTTCAGATTTAAGGAGGAATAAGCCAATTTGAAATTCTAATATACTAATGCAACTGAGATTAATATCTCAGAGTTTAGAAATTCATAACTAGTCCAAGTTACTCCCAGTCATAATTGCACCAACAGCTCATTTCGTGATTCTTCAGATATTCTCTGATCTTATTCATCATCCTAAATCTCCAACAACATGTCATGATAAATGCAAGGAAGGAAAATCTCAATGTATACATGGTTGTACTTTCACAATAAAGGTTCATTCATACATTCATTCAAAAGAGTTGGCTCTCCCTTAGTCTAACTTCTCTTCTATTTGCTGCTTGTAGAATGTTAATATGGTTCTTCGAGGGGAAAAAAGGTATAAATTTTAGAATGAGTAGAAAGAAAAAAACACAAATGAGTTCTCTGGTTAAGAGAGGATTCATGGCCCAAGGAACAGAGAAGTAGAATAAGCCAGGATTGATTGAAATGATGTATTCTGTGATTCGTACGGAAATAAATACCGCTGATTTGCATTGAAGAGAGGGATGCTTTCCCCCTCCCCCTCCCAAGTAAGTAATCTGATGATTTGATTTATATTGGGACTGTGGCAAAGATTGAAAAGAGGGGACATGATTCTGTTACCAATCCCATTATCTCATGAATTTATACATATGCACATGTACAGTGGAGTGGAGAAGAAGAAAACCTTCATGGAGGTATAATGATTTAATGTGACAACAAATGGAGAATACTCTTAAACTAATCATAATACAGTTGAGAGGGGTGGAGTTGTCAACATTTCAGGAATAGAGATTTGCTTAGTGATTGCTTGTCTACGGGAGTGTTTGGGCCTAAACAGTTCTAGCAAAATTAATATTTTGTAAAATGTGGCCTCATCTGAGAGCGAGTTTTGTAAGGCAGTTAAACCCTTTCTCCTCAAATAAAGCCAGAAAATAGAAGCAAAAATCTAGCGGTGTAATAAATAGTTTAATCTTAATCTACATCAGTTACCTTTATACTACAAGCCCCATTCATTTCTAGCTCTGTCACAAGTCATACATTATTACCTTTATCCAGAATACTGAACCAGCCTGGATTTTCACAGACTCAGTGCTATGCCCTTATTAAGCAATGCAGAAAATAACTAATATTGTAAATATGTCTTAATATTATGATTGATCAGGATAAAAAGTCCACTTCTATTGAATAAGTAGGTTAAACCCATCAGCACTGTGTCAGTCCCTAACTTTTATATTTAATTTTAGAAGTCAAAACTAAATGTTTTAATTTGACATTATTCTTAACATCATGCTAATTTCTCCCAGATGCCTCCATGGAGAGACACACTGCAATTTTTGCACAGAAAGCATGTGTTTCATTGATTTATTCCAAAAGAACTTCTATTTACTGCATTACATTTTCTTCTCAATGAAGCACTTAACAACATGTTTCTCTTTAAGGATTTTACTTAATCATATGGATTTTTTTTTTCAATTTACATTTTCAGTTCTTTAGTACTGTGGCCACAGGACGTTTCTTAAACTAGGTAAATTAAATACACATGTTGAAAAGAAGTTATATACAAGTCCAAAGCACTTTTTGTTGTAAAAGCCTTCGTGGCAGGTAGAGAACTGATGGTACTTCTCTGCTAGTTTGTGGGATAGAATTAAAAGTACCATGAAAACTTAAGTTTTTCCTTCCAAAATATTACATAATCATGTATTAGAATAATGTAGTTTACTATTTTTTTGTACCCTAAATAGCTGAAGGCTGAATGCACTGTTGAAAACATGAGAGGGAATAGGAGAAAAACATATTTTTGGGGAGGGGGGGGTGATTTCTGGGCTGATATTCAACATTTCAATTTAAAAACTCTGTTGGGTTTTATTTCCAGTTTTTTAAAAAATATAATTAAAGAGACATTTTTAGAGCTGAATGCAAAATCTTTCAATTGTAAACTTGCCACATTTGACATCTTATACAGTCATTGTTATACTTAGCAACCCCATCTCTGAAGCTTTTCGGGAATCTAGTCTTGGTCTTTCAGACTGCAATATGTATACAATACAGGCCATAACAAGAAATCACCATAAACATGTCACTGTTAGGAGCTAGGGAATGGTGTCCAGAATATATGCTTTTCTGCTTTTCACTCTTTAATGACAGAATGATTTTGAAATTGAATTTTGTATTTTAATATATTATCTGTATATTTAATTGGGGTTTCCCCAGAAACATTGCTTCTTTTAGTAAGTGACATGATTATTAATACACATATGGATTTGAGTGTTAAAAACAGAAGAGTTATTAGACATTTATGTGGTATTATCATTATGGTATTTTGATAAGAATATAGCAATGCAAACAGACAAAAATCCTTACATATTTCCATAGTTGTTCAAATGAAATCTTTTCTTTCTGAGGACCTTTCTAAAAAAAATTAGACTTCTTGGAGTATGTAATCCTCATAATATTTGCAAATTGTCATATAGGACAGACAGGTTTTCCCAACTTGCCCTATTTTTCTATGGGAAACTGAAATATAAAAATTACTTGCATATATAAAGATCTCAGAGAAGCCAAGATGGCATATGTTTCCTCTTGAAGGGTAACAATTATACTTTGGAACAGACATTGACAAACTGACATAAGCTGTATGAGCATGTCCAAATACAGTGGTTTCGGAGGTACCATGAATAATTAGAAACTCTAATGTATCCTTTGCCCTCAGTTTCTCTTGCAGCATCTGTTCAGAATTGATTAGTACCCTGTTTGTGCTATGCATCTGAATATAGGAAATGTATTTGGACACATGCAGCATGCATGGTTTGTTTGTAAAAAGATAAGAGTATAAAACTGAGTGTCAGGGAAGAATTGACAAACTGAAGATGGTCCACTAAAAGCAGAGGAATGAAGGGCCAGCAAGTAGACTGGCTAATTGTAATTCCTCTCTGGTCAAGGAGAGGACATGAGATTGTCCACAAGTGATCCTTGCAGTTGCTCCTCATAAGGAGTTTGCAACACAGTTGTCTCTAGCAGGTTTAAAGCTCTGGGAGATGAGGGAATAAACAACTTGCTGAAACTGCAGGCAACACCTTCAAAAGAACACGGGATTCTAATACTTCCTTCTCTAATAACTTTTGAAAACATTTGTTAACTATTTTTCAGGTATTAGGAGCTTTTGGATTGACAAGTTTTACAACACCAGGTGAATTTCCTTCAAACCCTAGTTTTAAAAAAAGAATTTTAATGCAAGTTTAAGTACTTTTTTTAATAAAAAAAATAGATTAGAATATACAGCAAAAAAGAGAATTAGAATATTGATTTTGGGAAGTTACAAATGGGCTAAGGGTCCAGATAGATTTGAAATAAGATTTTAGAATTATAAGAACCCTTCCTATGGGAAAACATTTTTGTTTTGAATTTTCTTTTTGAAAAGCGTGATGGGATGAATTGAAAAACAGCTGGTTACAAGAATGATATAAAAAAGATGGTACATTGGACAAATAAAAGTAACCACCTCATATCTTAATAATTAAAAGGGATATACAAATAACAATCAAGACAGAGACCTGGATAATTTTCCTCTGCTGGATGCGCAAAAGAAGACTTGTTAAAACTATGATGAATTTTGTGAGAAGGGACAAAAGAAAAAATGAACAGAAATCAAGTTCTACAACTTTATTTGAAAGGACTAAAAATCAAGATTATTAAAAGTGAAAGGAAGGAATATAAAATTGGTTAATTGATCAAGGTTATCTCTAGTAACCTTAATAGACTTTTGTTGATCAGGACTGAATGATAAGGCTATAAGGAGCAGTTTATAGATAAGAGATGAGATGTAGGAAGAAGAGATCATTTGTTATGTTTTAAGAGAAGATGATAAGTAACTAAAATTATTGATAGGTGTTGTGATGCAGGGAGAAATCATTGCTTTATATGTTTTCTTTTTCTTTACTACAGTCTTTATTTTTTCTTTATTTTTTCACTTTCCATTTTTTTCTTTTTTAGTTTTATCTTTACAATTGTACATTTTAATAAAATTGCTTTTAAAAATGGAACTGCGTCAGTTAGTAGTAACTCATTTTTCCCATTAATATTGTAGCCCACATTAGGCTGTCAAAATGCAAAACATTCACCAAATAATGTTGGCTTTCTTATTGGCAGTAACACAACAGTCTTTAGAAAGAAGGCTTATGCATGTATAATTGTAGCCATATAGGTTCTGCCTGTTCAAAATAGCAATATTGTCAAGGAAACTAGCTCATGTGTAGTAGTGGAGACACTGAATTGAGTGACTAAGACTATAGGGAAATAGGAATAAAAACCATAAGAGAAAACTCATTTTCTTTTACTGTTGTATTTCTAACTTTCCAGTTAGTGAGCTAGCTATTCCATCCCATTTAAAATAATTGTAATATGTAATAAAACAGAAAAAAATCACATATATATCAGTTATTTATGCAGCATACCGGTATATTCTCATGTTTAATGATCTGAGATTATTTGAAGTATAAGTCTCAATTAAACACAGGCCTTTGTTATCGGTACATTTTCATCATAAATGACTTGTTTGGAATAGCCAGGATGGCTACCATAGAAAGAATATATTAATAATAGTTAGATTTATAATTCTGATTTGTATTATTAGCACAATTAATGTCAAATTGAGTTATTGCTGCTTAATACATTATTATACGAACTAGGAACTTTAGGCTGCTGCTTTAATTTTATATAATTCTAAATCAGAAAGCAAAAGACATTGAAATTGGCTTACAAATCTTTTACTTTGGGTTTATTTAGGTAAAATATGAATTGATATATATTTGATAACAGATGCCAGAAACTCCCGTGATTTAAGCAAATGTGGTCTGACATCTGATGGAGGAAGTATCAACAGATACTCAAATATGTACTCAAAATGTAAAATTAGAACAAGGTTACCATCATCTTGGGAAAAATGCTTTCTTGACCTCAAACAGAGGAAATCACCTGTTGTGTAGCCAGTTCTTTGGAGGCAATAAGTGAGACAAGAGGTTGCAAACAGGAACATTGCTTTATTGAGGCAAATGGGAACAGAACTGAAACGGAGGCTGCTGCGCAGCTACTTATACGGTTGGCCACTAGGTGGCGGCCAATAGGTTTAAAGGGATCCATTCCTGCCCCAAATCATCCAATGATCTTCTTGGAGACAGCAAGTCTGGCTTAGTGACTGTTACACAGACACACCATTGAGCAACCATAAGCAGCATTCAAACAGACACGTGAAAAGTTCAAGTAAAAATCCCAATACATTACACCCCTTCCCCTTAGAATGTACACACATTATTTAAGAATATAATCTTGTAAATATTGTGGTGTTCTACGCAACCATTCAGAATGCCTGGGGGATCCAGGCAACTCCTGGTCTACCAGCTTGTCCGCTGGGCTGGGTAGACCAGGGCTCTTAAGTTCACGTGAGTTGGATTGACTCGAGTTCCTTTGGTTGGCCATTCCTGATCGGCACAAACCAATATCCAGTGAGGTAGCTGTGTCAGCAAAGCTGCCACGGTGTTTGGGTTGACTTTCCCCGTCTGGAGGCCCATGTTGCACTCCCAGACTATGTCCATCTACGACCACCTCCCTGTTGTACTGACTGAGTCCTTAGAGTGTGTGAACTGCTCTGTTTGGCTGCTGGTTTCCGGCTCTAGTTGCAGACCTGCCATGAGGTCCTCGCTTAGTGGCCATTCTGCAAAATGCTTCCGCAGCTGATCAATATGACGGCAAATGACTTGCCCCCCCATCCAGAGCCACCTCGTAAGAAAGAGGTCCCAAAATTTTGACAATTTTACCCGGCACCCACAAGTTCCCATGCCCATAGTTCTGGGCCCACACCCCATCACCCACTTGCAACCCCCTTGGAGCCTTTGGGTGTGTGGTGTCTGCTGCTACCTGGTCAGGATGCAACCTGTCCAGTTTCGTGATTAGCCTTCTTCCCCAGCAAAGCTCTGCTGGGCTCTTGCCCGTTGCTGTGCAAGGCATAGTGTGCTGGCAAAGCAAGAAATCAGCCAGCCTATGGTGCCAATCCCCGGTCACAATGCGCTTGAGTGACTCTTTTGTCGTATGTACCATGCATTTGGCCTGCCCGTTAGTCGAGGGGTGAAAGGGAGCCAATGTTGCATGCCTTATGAAGTTAGTCCTCAAGAAGGCCTGAAATTCTGCCACTGTGAACTGGGCCCCATTGTGTGGCCCATTTCTTTGCCAGGTTTGTGAACCAGTCTGTAGATGTAGGCTGACATAAAAATGGACCATCTTAACGTTCTAGGGGACAGTATTTGAGGCGTCTGCCTGTCTGTGGTAAATAACCCCAACAATGGCTTGTGGTCAGTGAAGACCGTGAACTTCCTGCCATACAAATAATTATGGAATTACTTGTATGGCAGGGCCTCTTTGTCAATCTGAGCATAATTGCACTCAACTGAGGACAATGTCCTTGAGTAATAGGCAGTGGGTACTTGAGTCCCGTCACTTAACAAATGGCTTAGTACAGCCCCCACCCCATAAGGGGATGCATCACATGCAATGCATACAGACAATTTCATTAAAGTATATAAGCACTGAATTTGAGGACAGTAGTGACTTTACTGCCTTAAAACTATTTTCGTGAACCTTGGTCCACTTCCACGAGGTGTTCTTGTCTAAGAGCTTGTGTAACGGCTCTGCCACTGTGGCCTTGTTAGGCAGGAATGCCTGGTAAAAATTCAGGAGACCCAGGAATGCCTGGAGCTCTCCTTTGGATCTGGGGCTTGGTGCCAGCTGAATTGCCTTCAGCTTGGACTTTGCAGGATGGATGCCTTCAGCATCAATACGGAATCTCAAGAACTCATTGGAAGGGACCCCAATTTTACACTTGTCCCTCTTCAGTTGGAGTCCCGCTGTACAGAACCATTGAAGGATGGCCTTGAGCCTCCTTGCAAGCACCTCAGTGGACTCACCGGCAATGAGCACATCGTCAAAATAGGGGCAGACCCCCAGAATGCCCTTGAGCGTACAGTCCAAAACTCCCTGGAAGATTCCTGGGACTACGCTAACCCTGAATTGAAGGTGTTTGATCTTAAAAGCCCCCCTATGTGTCACAATGGTTTGTGTGGCCCCTATGGCCTCATCCACATCCACTGCTGATAGGCCTGTGCCAAATCTAACTTAGCAAACATGGTACCCCCTTGCAGCGATGCCAAAATGTGACTAACAACTGGCACCAGGTACGCGTGCTGCTGTAGTGCCCGGTTAATGGTGTACTTGTAATCAGTGCAAATCCTGACCTCCCAGTTGGCCTTAAGTGGCATGACAATGGGAGTTTCCCATTCACCCCCATCTATGGGCTGTAATACCCCCTGACTGATTAGCTTGTCCAGCTCTGCATCAATTTTGTGTTTCAGTGCAAATGGCACTCTACGCGGCTTGATCCTAATAAGCGTTACGGCAGGATCAAGCTTAAAGGCTATCGGAGGGCCCTTGTCCTCTCTCAGGCTTGTGTCAAAAACATCTGCAAATTCCTCTCATACTGACGCCAAATTTGCTGCTTGTGTCTGGTGAATCCCAGTTACTTGAATGTCCTGTGCATCAAACCAATCAAGCCGTATTAAACTTGTTCTCTGGCCCTCCACCACAATCACATGTAGGGGTTCCAAAAACTCCTTGAATTTGACGGCCAAAGTGGCCTCGTCCTTGATGGCTACTTGGGAATTCTGGAAGTCAGTTAGAATGATATCAGATAGCCTAAGCTTGGCCCATCTCTTGCTGTGGTTGCACACAAATCGGAAAGTCTCCAGGGAAATAATGGATACAGCTGAACCAGTGTCCAGTTCCATCCTGCAAGGAACACCTTGCAGCTCGACGTGAAGCCGAAGTTTTGGCTTAAGGGGGCGGTGAGCTCCAGTGCGGCAAATGCTCCGATGACTGGAGCAGAACCCTACTCTATGCTGCCCCGGGGCCCTGGTACCTCTGCTGATCAATTGTCCAATTGGCGGTTCTTCTGGCAACCTCTACAGACGGCTGCGATGTGGCCGGGTTTTCCGCAGGCCCGACACGTGGCCACTTGGAACCTGCAGTCCGCTTGTTGGTGGCAGCCGCCACAACCCAAACACTGAAGGAAGGGGAACTGCCTTGTAAGAGGGCTTCAGTTCCTTGTTGTGGTGACGTTGGATCTTGTCAACTTCGTGGTCGGAGTCAATGTCTTCTGAATGATCGGCGTCCTCATGGTGGACAGCTTCCTTGTGAGGAGTACTTTTGGCGGGCCGCAACGCCTTCACAACCCCAGCAGCAGCTTCGTCCACCATGACTTTTTTTAGGGCTTCCTGGAGCAAGAGAGTCTCTTTTGCAAAAAGTTTTTGTTAAAGCTCTGCTCCTGAATCCACAGACGAGTCGGTCTCAAAGCCTTTCTTCCAAGTCCGAAAATTGGCACAGGTGCGAAGCTTGTCTCAATGCCACGATGAACTCTGTGGCCATCTTGCCTGGTTGTTGGACTCGCTGTTCGAAGGCATGCCTCCACGCTATCACCGACAACTTCGGTTGGAAATGGTCGCCAAACTGTTTCTTTAGATCCACGTAAGTAATGGACTCCAGCTGTGCCGGTGCAACTAAGTTCTCCGCGATGTCGAATGTTGCAGGCCTGCAGACACATAGAAGTGTTGTGGCCTTCAGGCCATCTTCGGCGACTTGATTTGCGCGGAGGTAGTTCTCTACTCTTGAAATGTAGGACAACCATCTCTGGGTGAGTGACATCGAATTCCTCGAGCTTTCCAACCTTCGACATGGTGAGAAGTCTTCACGACTCAGGTCTCGCTTTGCTTCTTGCTGCTTCTTCGTAGGCCCTGGACTGGACCGCAGGGCACGTGGTCGCTAGCATGGCTTGCTAGGCCGACCGAGGGGGGGAAAACACGGTCCCTGCCAGGCACTATGCTGGCCTTACCCCCTAGTGACTTCAAGCTCTTTTGAAGAAGCAGCATCCCATCCTTGGCACCAGTGTTGTGTAGCCGGTTCTTTGCAGGCAATAAGCGAGATGAAAGATTGCATACAGGAACATTGCTTTATTGAGGCAAACAGGAACAGAACTGAAATGGAGGCTGCTGCGCAGCTACTTATACAGTTGGCCACTAGGCGGCGGCCAATAGGTTTAAAGGAACCCATTCCTACCCCAAATCATCCAATGATCTTCTTGGAGACAGCAAGTCTGGCTTAGTCAGTGACCGTTACACAGACACACCATTGTGCAACCATAAGCAGCATTCAAACAGACACGTGAAACAGTTCAAGTAAAAATCCCAATACATTACATCATCATATACTAATTCATTCACTTTCAGTGCACAGCATGTCAAACCCAAATACTGCTATTGCCACTTAGTTTCCCCACCTCACAGCTAGGAGAAATGAAATCAATATATAATGGTTGCTAGAATAAATGAATAATCTGGGTTGTTGATTTTTTTATTATGAAGGCTGTTTGTTTATTTCCATTTTTATATAGCACTCCATTCCCAAAGATTCCGAGCAGCTTACAGCAAACTAATAAAAAAATAAGGTTGGTAATTCAAAATACATAGTTCATTACAACCAACACAGTATACCACAGTTCAAGGATCATGTGAGCTTCACTCATCCCTAAATGCCCCTCTGTAGACCTACATTTTCATGGCTCTTTGGAAACATAATAATAGTCCAATATCTTAGTAGACTATTCCAAAAGAATGGTAATGCAATTGATGATAAAAAAGATCATGAAATGTATAGAAACAAATTCACATTTTTTAAAGTACAATATGACTAATCAAGATTTCAATCTCAACCCCTTTACTGCTTTTCCAAATGGGAAATGCTGAAATGTACTTTCCATTAAAATACACTGTTATATTGTTTAATTGTAAGATTCATCTGAGTATCATAAGTGACAGATAAGACCCTCCCCCAAAAGTGATGTACTAAAATTAAAAAGCAAAATCTCTCCTCCTCTCCTCCCCCATTAAAGAATTATAAAATTAAGTAGACTATATGAATAGTTAATTTTATCTTTGGTGTATTATCTTTGGTGTTGAAAAACAGCTTTAAAAGGAAAACGTTTTGGGGAGCTGAAATGGGTGGGAAGAATGATCAAGCAGAATTGTGAAGGTATCAATTTAATATTTGACACAGAAGATGTTTGCTCAGTAAGTTGGGGTATTTCCTGACTTATAATAAACACAAGGAATAGGGCATATTTATTTTTATTTTATTTTAATTCCATTTATATCCCGCCCTTCTCCGAAGACTCAGGGCGGCTTTACAAGCTTAGCAGTAGCCTTCATTCTATGTATATGCCTGCTTATTAGGGCTTTCACACACACCCCAAACGGCATTATTACAAAGTCAGCTTAATTGCCCCCAACAATCTGGGTCCTCATTTTACCTACCTCGGAAGGATGGAAGGCTGAGTCAACCTTGAGCCTGGTGGGACTCGAACCTGCACTAATTGCAGGCAGCTGGTGTTACTTAAGGAGGCATTAGCCCACTGCTCCACCAAGGCTCTAGTTCTTCATGCCCACTTGGCTTCCCTAGTTAGCCATCTGATGCTTTTATGCAGGCCAAGTTTTATTAACTGAGAATACACTCTGGTTGAACAATCAGGTTCATAAACAGCGGTACTGTGCAAGCCAGGAGCTTGAATTCAGATATAACAGTAGGGTTTTCAGTTTGGGGTTACCGTAGCTATTTGTCTAGCAGGAAGAACCAAGTGGGAGCAAACATACTGTCTGTAAAAGGCAAGACAAAATTTATATGAATTTATTCGGTGATTCTATGGTTACACACTAAAAGTTCTCTAAAGAGCGTAAATGCATAAAATAAAGAACAAGAATTCTTGGATTATGATAGGAAAAGAAAAGGGGGAAAGGAGGAGATAGAAATATGAACCCGACTAACTGTGTAAAACAGTTGGTTTGAAAAGTGAACTAAATTTTCACTTTAACTCCAATAGCTTTATATGCATTCTTAGATAATATTTCTTCACTGTCAACATTATTGAACTTTTCAGGTGTTCTGATACAATTAATGTAGAGATTGTAAAAAGCACGGTAGATGAACAATCCACAAAATATGGGGTGATATTGATTTGATACTTTCTCTAATACAGATTTGTATCTAGGTGAGCAGCTATATATCCCAGCCACTTCACACACTAACTTGGGGATATCATTCTAAACTCTATGTTGACAATTTGGGGTCCAAGCACCAGGCAACATAATAGATACCATTGTGGAAGACTATATGTCATCCACCTGATATAGCTAGTTCACTTGATCTTTGTGCACCTATATTATTTCCTATTATTAAACAGGACAAACTTGTGGGAATCAACTGGATAATCCTTGAACAGGCAAATATTTTTAACTCTTTAAATGCCCCCCTTTTCTCTATATCAGGGGTGTCAAACTGCGGGCTGGTTGCATCATGCGGAGGCCAAGCCCAGCCCATCTCCAGCAATGCGAAAAAAGTCACGATATGTCGCGACACGTCATGTGACACCCGTGCTCGCTCTCTATCGTTCCTTGTTTGTCTTTTTCCTTGTTTGCCTTTCCTCCACAGATCTATCATTGTATAATAATGCATTGCATTAGACCTTTTTTCATAATGCTTTCCCCTTGTTACTTTAAAACTCCAGATGCTTTGTAATTCATGATTCCTTTTTACTAACTTTCTTTTGTAACACGCGACACATGTGGTATTTTAGTTTTTAAAATGCCGGGCTATGCTAATCAGCCACTTCTTTTCATTCTCCTCCTCCTGCTGTTGCTTTTTTGTCTTTGATATATTGGTTCTAATATAAAGAGAACCTTTGTACCAAATTGAGTTGAAATTAGCAGAGAAGAAGCAGAGTGGTTATAGAACTATAGTTATTTCTAAAAAGGATGTACAGGAGATTTTTTGTAAAACCTGTACTCTTTGTTATAATGAGAAGCCTTCTGAATGGGGAACAGATTAGAAAAAAAACATCTGGTGGAAGAAAGGAAGAGAAAGGGCTAAAGTCACAAATGTACTGTAAACCACTGCTTAGTTTCCTATTTTATTTGCAGAAGTTGGAGCTGTAATGTGATGATGGATATGTTTTGTTGTGTGGTTCATCATACCCAGATTATCTAGAATCTAAAAAATCTTGAAAGACAGGGAAATAAATGACCTGTATTTTTGTTCTAGACCAGACATGTCAAACACAAGGCCCGGGGGCCGGATCCGGCCCGCGAAGTGGTTTCATGCGGCCCACGAAGCCATCCTGGAAACAGTGAGGGAATGGCCCCCCACTGCCTTGGCCCTGGCCCAGAGACCCTCCTTCTGCCAGAGACCCTCAGATCTGTCCTACTCCTGCCTAGGCCCCCATAGGCACCCTTGATGCGAACAATGTAGAGCTGGCCACACCCACCCAGTAGGCCATACATACTCTAGCCACGCCCTCTCAGTAGGCCACGCCCACCCTGGCCATACCCACCCAGCCCCTTGAGGGCAACCGCAATGCTGATGCGGCCCTCAGTGAAATTGAGTTTGACACCCCTGTTCTAGACCGTAGACTAATAAACATCTGTGCTACAGGATCAGCTTGTTGAGCTTTGTGAATGTTTGATTTTCATGAAAAAAAAATCGTTATTCTCTTCTATGGTTGAAAATAATAGAATGTTTGCAAAAGTTAGCCAAATCATATGCAATGCATATTAAATGTAAGTTTTATTAATTAAATACTTCAGAAGAAGAAGGAACATTTCATAGAGCTCAGAAGAAGCTCAGCTCTTTTGAGAAAACAGAGGATTTCCTATTGATAGCCTTAAATGTTTTGGGAATGAAACATTTCAGGTTTTCCATCTGTAGGCTGTCTGAGATGTCAACAGCCAATATGACCTACTGTTTTCCTTGTAAGTCTATAAATAAAAGGTAGCTTGTTTAACTGATCTTGCTACTGAAAGCAGAAGTGTGTATTAATAAGCTTTCTCTAATGGCACACTAACTCTATTTACAGCAGTGCTCCTGTGAAACCTTCTCCTTTACAGTCATAATTCATTTCCAGTGAATATGTACTCCACCTTATGGCCCCAAATGATGTATTTTTATTGGTTTCCTCCCCTTCCTGACAACTGACAGTTGTTCTAGACACCATTGCAATTAAGTATCCTTAGGAGCACATTCAACATTTAATAATGCATTGATATTTGTGTTTATCCATGTCTTTATGAATTGCTGTGTAAATACATGGCCCTGATAAAATGGCACAATTATTTTTGAAAAATTGAGAACAATGTAATTTGTCATTTTTGTTATGTTTTCAGCTCTTTATAGTAAGAAATTGTTTTGTTAAATATTTAATTAAAAAAGTCTCATATGTTAAAATGTTCAGCTATAAGAACTTTGGCATGCAGGGATAGCAAGCGGTATAGCAGCAGGTTAGGAAGTTTTCACAGGATAAAATTAACTTCTCAAGTCACAAAGGTTTGTATAGATGCCCCTGTTGTCACATTTGCCGACATATGACCATCACAGAATAATGATGTAAAATAATCAAAAGACTTTCTAAAAACAATTCTCAATCTATAAATTATTTATTATTCTTGCATGTATATTAAATGCATTGGGTTAAATATATTTGTGAAGTGTTGCAGTTCCTAAATTTGCTATCTTGTCTTAATTAGGTAAATGTGTGTTAAGTAAATGCGCTTAATTCAGCTAACAAAATTATTCATTTGCAGCCAACTTGTACAAGTGCAAAAATTAATAATTGTATTGTTATCCCAATTATCAGACTTTAGCAAAACATGAGAGGTACTCAGATGACCTGTTGATAAAGCCAAAAGCTTTCTAAGATAATAACATTCATATTATTCATAATAATTCAGATTCCTACTTCTCTTTAGAAATGTTTTAATAATTCATTCTGAGTGTTTTTATATTCTACAAAATACAACTAAAATTTTCCAAAGAAAATAATTTGGAAGTTACTTTTTTAAAAAAATCTAAGATTCAACCACAACATATTCTGTGCAGTTGGAGATGAAGGTTATTATTAGATCTGATCTGAAAATCAATGGGCATTTTGTCATTAAACTTTTTTAAAAATTACTCTTAAGTGACATGGGTTCATACCTTCAGACTGAAGACAGTGTGATGCTACAAACACTGCCCTCAATCTCAAGTGTTTATCCTCGGTGACATCATTCATACAGCCACATTTTATTAGCCATATAGTCATCATGTCATTGTTGTGTTTAGACTGTGATTAATGGTTTGCTCCGTAAGGCCATATGATTCAGGAAGCCTTGCCCTAAATTTGAGCTGTCTTCAGCAATGACTTTATAAGCCAATCTTATTTGACTATGTGATGACATCACCTCTTTTGAGGAAGAGAAAGACCAAATTAATGACACCAGTCTAACAGGTGTTCAGACTTCACATACTTAGGGCAAGATGTAAGATAAATAAAGAAAAAGATTGTGGAACATCCTATTAACTCCTGTTTTGAGTACACTGAAGATGTTTACAGGTAAACTGTTCTGCACAACTACAATTACTATTTTGTAATGCAACTATTTTCCCTATATTATACTTGTAAGCAATCAGACTGGCTTTGGGAAATCCCTATAACTAAATTTTAAAAACTGGAGATTTTTTGTCCATAAATTCAAAGAATTGCACTCTTTAAAAAAGATATTTTTATTTGCACTCCAGAGTTTGTTCATTTGGGAAATGTTATTTCTGTATGTGCTGGAGGCAGAAAATCCAGAACAAGCTGTACTGCTTTTTTTCTTAACGAATTGGGATATCTACATCAGGAGAGTGATCTGCAACATCTGTATTTTATAGGGTTTTTTCTGATCTTCTGGCATGTTGCTGCATTGTTTTCAGTGGAATTATGCCAGAATCAGCAACAAGTTCAGCAGCCAGGGAAAAACATGTTTGCACACTGCAAACTTAGTTACTCTAAAGAAATGGCAGCAAAATGGTTGTCATCAGATCTAAGAGCTGGAAACAACACAATGGATCATTTGGCTTAGAGATTGCCAATTGGCAGTCCGTGAATCATTTGTGGCTTGCAAAAGCACTTTTATCTTGCCACCTCACCAAATTTAGAATAAAGACTTGTAACTCTTTCGATCTGTTTTTTTCTTCCAAAAACATATAAATTGTTTTCAATGAGATATTTTATATGTGATTTTACATTGCTACAATCCCCAATTGTGTGTAACAATATATGAGTAGTATATTTTTGTTTTGAAATGTACAAATTTCTGTGTTTATAGGAAGATTGTTATTGTCAGCCAGTTTGCTATAAAGACACCAAACTTTATTCATGTAAGTTTTTAGAATCAGATGAGTTAACCAGATGGAAGTTTTGGATGTCATCTTGGAGTTTTTTTCTATGGTCTTTGAGAATTTATGAAGAATATAATGTCAAAGGGTTGAAAAAGCCAAGTATTTTTCTTGTCTTCAAAAAAGGTGATCCAATTAACTATAGATGAACCAGTGGTGTACTGGTGCAAATAGGGTGTATATGACTGTGGTCCATAATCCTGTGTTTCAGTAGCAACTGTGCTTGCATCTTCAGTGGAAATTTTTTTGTCTAAATCACGTTTACTAAATGTTGAAGCTCACTGCTCCTAACAAATATCAGCCATGAAAACCTACAGCAATTAATATCAAATCTTCCCAGGTTTGGCCATCAGAGCAAGTTGAGCCTAGAGCAGAATGACACTGAAATATCAACTATAAAGTCTGACAGTAAAAGTGATTCATCATCATTATGATTTGGGTCTGCTTTACTGCATCAGGGCCTGGACAGCTCATCATTGTAAAATCCATTATGAATTTTTCAATGTACCAGAGGATGCCTAAGGATAATGCAAGACCATCTGTCAGAAGATTGAAGCTCAACTGAAAATGGAAAATGACAATGACAATGACCCTATCCATTTAATCTCTGAGGCATTGGCTGACCAAAAAAAAAGAGGAAATGGAGGATTCTGGGATAGCTAAATCAAATATCAAGATGTTGTGGATTGATTTGAAATGGGCTGTGCATGCAAGAAACTCCTTAAACACTGCATAGTTGAAAAGATTCTGGATGGAGGAATTGGAAAAATACCTCCCAGTTGATGTCAGAGACTGTTAGAGTTATAAGAAATGCCTATTTGAGGTAGTTTCTGCAAAAAGGGGCAATACCAGGTATAGACTCAAGGTGTATCACTTTTTCTAGAGAAAAAAAATGGCAAATCTTAATTTTTTGATGAATAAATAATTGCAGAATCAGTTTTTCATACTTTTTTGTTCAGTCAGGTACCTTTTAACTTCATGTACCTTTGAATGAAGATAAAATATTGGTATGTCTACATCTGTTAAAAAAATTCACATGGAGTGTACCTACTTTTTCACATGATAATAAACTGTCTTGGGATTTTCCTTTCCTTTGGATGTTTAAATAGAGGCTAGATTAAATAAATAATTAATACTAATTAACCTATAGTTGTGGATTCCTGCACTGAGCACAGTGAGGGAGTAGATAGAATAGAATAGAATCAAGCTGGAAGGGACCTTGGAGGTCTTCTAGTCCAGCCCTCTGCTCAAGTAGGAGAACCTATACCAGGGGTAGGCAACCTTGGCTCTTTTATGACTCGTGGACTTCAACTCCCAGAATTACTGAGACAGCCATGCTCAGTTTAATGCAATTTATCTCAGTGAAATATTAGTCCACTTTCATGGATATACTGTATTTTTTGGACCATAAGATGCACTTTTCCCCAAAAAAAGTAGGGGGGAAAACGAGGGTGCATCTTATGGTCCGAAGCTGATCCGTATGGCCAGCCCCAATCTCCGCAAGTGGAAAGCAAGGGAGATTGCCAGGAGCATAAATCGGCACGTGCTGAGAAACGCCAATCTCGCGCTCCTGCAATCTCCCTCGTTTCAGCCTGCTTTCTCTTGTAGCAAGGGAAGCTGAAACCGAGCAAGGGAGATTGCAGGAGTGTGAGATCAGCCGATTCGCGTTCCTGGCAATCTCCCTTGCTCCGTTTTAGCTTGCTTTCTGCAAGAGAAAGCCGGGCTGCAGGGCCGCCTCCGCAGGTAATGCTCTAACGTGGAGAGGGAAGGACAAAGAGGGAGGGAAGGAATGAAAGAAGGAAGGGACAATGGGAGAGGGAGGGAGAGAAATAGAGAGAGAAAAAGGGAGAGAGAGAAGGAGAAAGGGAGGGAGAGAGAAGGAGAAAGGGAGAGAAATAGGGAGAGAGAGAAAGGGAGAGGGAAAGAGAGGGAGAGAGAAAGAAAGGGAGAGAGACAAGGAGAAAGGAAGAGGGAGGGAAATGGAGAGAGAGAAAGGGAGAAATAGAGGGAAAGAGAAAAATAGGGAGAGAGAGGAGAGAGGAAGAAACAGGGAGGGAGGGAGAGGGAGAGAAAGAGAAGGGGAGAGAGAGAAATTAAATTAGTAACATGATTGTTAAGTGAATCTGGTTTCCCCACTAACTTTGCTTGTCAGAAGGTTGTAAAAGGCAATCACATGACCCTGGAACAATGTGACCATCATAAATATGAATCGATTGCCAAGCATCCGAATGTAAATCACATGACCCTGGGGATGCTGCAATGGTCATAAGTGTGAAAAATGGTCATAAGTCACTTTTTTCAGTGCCGTCGTAACTGAACAGTCACTGGGCGACTGGTGGTACTCGGACATTGCCTTGTCCTAAAAGTGGTGCAATGGATGAAAAGGTTGAAAAGCCCTGTTTTAGTATACCGGTACTATTTGGTTCAGAATATTTTTTTTCCTTGTTTTCCTGCTCTAAAAACTGGGTGCGTCTTATGGTCAGGTGTGTCTTATGGTCCGAAAAATACGGTAAGTGTTGCCTTTTGTGTTCTGGAGAAGACCACACAGTAAATTCTTGTAAGAATAACTAGGCTTTTACAGCATAAACATGACACAAGCATTCCTCTCATCTGTGTGCCACACTTTGCAAACAAGCCATCATAGTGAGATATTCTTTTATAGCCCTTTTATCTTCCTGTTGTCTTTACATCATGTCTTAAATAGGTCTGAAATTCCTGTGTGGAGTCCAGGACTTTGCTTTGTTCTTACTAGCATCAGAAGAATCAATAGAGTAAATCTGCCTTACCTTCTCCCAGTCAAAGCAAATAGGCATTTGTATTTCGGATCTTTCAGTCAGAATAACAGAACAACAGAGTTGGAAGGGACCTTGGAGATCTTCTAATCCAACCCCTTGCTTAAGCAGAAGACCTTAACCATTTGAGACAGGTGGCTGTCCAGTCTTTTCTTAAAAACCTCCCGTCCAGAAGTACCTACAGCTTCTGAAGGCAAGCTGTTCCACTGCTTAATTGTTCTCAATTTCTCCTTAATTCCAAATTGCTTCTCTCCTTGATTAGTTTCCATCCATTGTTTCTTGTCTTGTCTTCTGGTGCTTTGGAAAATAGGTTCACCCCCTCTTCCCCTATATCATTTTTAACAAATGTCAGGTAGAGGTCATTGATCTTTATCTGAGATGCTATCTATGTCCTTGCTGCTGGGTTCATCCATTTGGACCATCTTTTCTCTTTTGGGTTAAATCTTAATTTTAGAATAAAAATGTGAATAAATCCCATGTAGATCTTTTTCCCCGCACCATTCCTCTACATTGATCAGACCCAGCACTTCCCATCTCATTTATTTTGAATCAATTATATCTGTATCTGTAGCCACTTCCCCCATGGTCATTCTGCCTTCAGGCTCATGTCCTCAACCATTGCTTGCTTCTAGGACTATCATCACCACTCTACAGTCTCTGGTTAATCCATCTATGGAAGCCACAGTACTATGATGCTGATTACTACAAGGTTAGCTAAATATGTTTCTTATACTTGATCACCCATGTATTTATTTCTATATAGCTGCATATCTTGCTGTTCTGACTCTGGGAAGCTCATAAAATTAAAAAGCAAAAAGCATTACAAAGACAACCACAAAAACCCTGCAAAAATCATTAAAAAACAATAAAAGGATTAAACTATTAAAAACAATTTGTGGAAGAACATTGTTTCATTTTCCTCGAAATGTAACTATTTAATTGTCTCTTTACCATCTCTAAATCCCCAGGCTAGATGACAGAGCCATGTCTTCAGGCACTTCTAGAATGCCAATGATGTTCCTTTTTTTAAAAAAATAGTAATTATATTAAAAATTACAACTACAATGATACAAAAATAATGCAAACTAAAAAATTTAGGAGAGTAGAAAAGAAAAACAAAGTAGGAAAGAAGGAAAAAATGAGAATCTAGTAAAGAAAAATATATCAAAAATGACTTCCTCTTTATCTCAACAAGTATCAACAATTAAGTAACTTATCACCTTCTCTTAGGTAAAGGTAAAGGTTCCACCACACATGCGTGCTAGTCGTTTCCGACTCTAGGGGCCAGTGCTCATCTCCGTTTCAAAGCCGAAGAGCCAGCGCTTGTCCGAGGACGTCTCCGTGGTCATATGGCCGGCATGACTAGACGCCAAAGGCGCACGGAACGCTGTTTCCTTCCCACTGGAGTGGTCCCTATTTTTCTACTTGCATTTTTACGTGCTTTCAAACTGCTAGGTTGGCAGAAGCTGGGACGAGTAACAGGCGCTCACTCTGTTACGCGGCACTCGGGATTCGACCCGCCAAACTGCTGACCTTCTGATCGACAAGCTCAGCGTCCTAACCCACGTTCTCTTCTGCTCATATCCCATCTCTTATTTATAAACAGATTCTTAAAAGCCTCATCAGTCAATCAGAATAGAGCTGGAAGGGACCGTGGAGGTCTTCTAGTCCAACCCCCTGCTTTAGCAGGAAACCCTGTACAATTTCAGACAAGTGACTGTCCGGTCTTTTCTTATTACTTTTTCTTTGTCCCCTCTCATAGAATTCTTCAAAGCTTTAACAAGTCTCTTTTGTAAATCTGATATAGGAAAATTATCCAGGTCACTCTCATGGTTGTTATTTGTATAGTCCTTTTAATTATTAAGGCATTGGCTGGTTTCTTTTGTATACCCAATGTATCATCTTTTTCTATATCATTCTTGTAACCAGTAATTTTTAGATCCACTTTCAGATCAGCCTCAAACTTGTCAGGTTAAACTTGTTAGTCTTCCATAACATCTTTGAAACACATTCTCTATTCACATAGCTTAATAGAGGCAGATATTCTTAAAATTAACCTCTGGTTCCATTGTTCAAAAACATCCTTCGGTATGTTCAAGGGTTAAAATATTTTGCTCCCTTTATTAGTAAATCAAACTTAAATGTTCTTTTCCTTTAATTGTGATTTTTATTTCCTTCTAGTGTCCAACCTTCAAAGTATCATCCTACCATTTTTTATGCAAAACAAGATTAATTTCCCACTAATTAATATATAATTCCAAATTCTTTCAAATTTATCTGGACCCTTAGTTCATCCAAAATCAAAGTTTTAACCATCCCTTTGCTGTTTATTCCAGAAAAAAATCAAGTCTTTAAACTTGTAGCTAAAACTTCTTTTGCTAAGGATTGAACGAAACTCATCCACTGATGTAAAGCTTGTATATCCAAAGGTTCCTAATAGTTGAATACCAGTTAACAAGCAGCTTCCAAAAGCAAAGTAAAAAAAGGAAGTAAGCTAACCCAGTATGTCTTTAAAGGCGCAATATTGGATTGAATAAGTAACTATTCCCTCATCTTTCAGAGCTCTAAATCTGCTGGTGACTATTGTCTTGCAGTCTCCTTGTAAGGATGGAGCATTTGTGGGCAACATAATTTCACAGGGACAAGTGTCCTGACCTTTTAAGGCCCATCTAAGAGATTTCATATCAGAATAACAAAGTTGTAAGGGACTTTGGAAGTCTTTTAGTCCAATTCCCACTCAAGTAGGAAACTACACCATTTCAGACAAATCTCTTCTTAAAAACCTCCAGTGTTGGAGTAACACAATTTCTGGAAGCAAGACATTCCACTGATTAATTGTTCTAACTGTCAGGAAGTTTCTTCTTAGTTCTAAATTAGTTCTGTCCTTGATTAGTTTCCATCATTGCTTCTTTTCCTACCTTCAGGAGAATATGTTGACTCCCTGTTCTTTGTGCCAGCCCCTTAGATGTTTGAATACTGCCATCATGTCATCCCTAGTTCTTCTTTTCTTTAAACTAGACATAGTTTAATTTCTACAACTGTTCTTCGTATGTTTTAACCTCCAGTCCCCTAATCACCTTTGTTTCTCTTCTCTTCACTCTTTCTAGATTCCCAACATCTTTTTTTATATCATGGCGGCAAAAACTGTGGTCATAACAAGGCATTATAAACACTTCACTTATCTTGATTCTAACCATCTGTAAATGCAGCCTATGTAAATGTTGGCTTTTTTGGCAGCTGCATCACGTTACTGGTTAATATTTAAGTGATTGTCCACTAAGACTTCAAGATGCCTCTTTCTACTCAGCATTTTTCCAAGTGGGTAGTTGCAATTATCAAACTTTCTTACAAATTAGCAAAGGAACTGTTCCTCTCTTGTGACTAATTACATGCAATAGGCAAGAACGATATACCCATCAAGAAATTCTGTAAATATTAGAAGCTTCCAAATGTGCTCTGTCCAGGGATATACCCCATGCATGTGAAGACCACTCCAAGAACTTTAGTTATCAGTAAGTATCTAGTAGTTTTTTCCCTAATGCTCCTTTATTTAATGCCATGTTTTGGAGGCTTAACACTGTACATATGTGAAAATTGTATTACCAACCCATGTCCCATTCATAGTAAAATATTCAAACAGCAAAGCCAAATGTGTTTCATCCATAAATTTTAGCAGATGTTCTGAATTCTGGTTGATTTGTTGCATGCTCACTTTGGATGGTCTTTTAAATATTGTACTCATTATAATACATTATGGTTTATTTAATAAAGGTTTACAGAGTTTTTTATGGCTTTATTGCAGTTTGAAGGATGTAACAAAGCATTTTCTCGGCTTGAAAACCTTAAGATCCACCTACGAAGTCATACGGGTGAGAAGCCTTATCTTTGTCAGCATCCTGGCTGCCAGAAAGCTTTCAGCAACTCTAGTGACCGGGCTAAGCATCAACGAACACACCTGGATACTGTAAGCATGATGTTATTTCATAAAATGCTCAGTGAAATACAGCTGTCATAGCAGGTCCTTCTCTGCAACCTGTTCTGTCCCAGCCCATGTGAGTCCTTGCTATGCTCACAAGAAGAAACTCCTCTTCCAATCAAGCAGGCGGGAACAGCAGGAAAAATCCAAACCTCTTTTATTATTCACAGACCTGAGTCAGTGTCCAAGGCAAACACACAGTTCACAGCAACTCGATCCTTAACACAAACAGTTGCCTTCGGCAACCAGCACCTCCCACACCTTCCCTTTTATTATGCAGCCAAGGCGTGGCTTTCCTAATGCCTGCTCCTTTGCCTTTGGAGCCGCCCCATTTCATTCCTTTGTCCTGCTCTCTTTTCTTCTCAGCGCTGTCGTACATCCTGGATATTTCCCAGCTGCACTTCATCACTGTCCCACTCACTCCCAGCACAGCTGTGTCTCAGCCTCAGCGCAAGTAGAGGGGCCAGGCTCCTTGTCAGACTGTAAGTCTTGGAGCTCCTCAGAGTCATCCTCTGACTAATGTCACTCCAGGCCCCTCCTCCTCCTCCTCCTCTGAGTCCTCAGACTCAGCTGCCAGATTCACAGGCTGGCGAGGAATCACAACACAACCATCACAAGTTTCTTTTGATAAAATACAACAATTTAGTCAGTGCCATGATGGAAGAATGATGAAAATAGGGCCCATGATGTTCCTGAATGACAGAAAATAGAAAAATAGAAAATTAGAAAATAGAGCAAGTATTCGTAACAATTCAGAGATAGCAATAGCACTTAGACTTATATACTGCTTCATAGTGCACTCTCTAAGCAGTTTACAGAATCAGCATATTGCCTCCAATAATCTGGGCCCTCATTTTAACGATCTCGGAAGGATGGAAGGCTGAGTCAACCTTGAGCCGGTCGAACTCCTGGTTGTGGCAACGTTAGCCTGCAACACTACACTCTAACCACTGTGCCACCACGGCTCATGGTGTTACATGTTATTGGGTTTATTTATGTATATTGTTCTTCATTAACACATGATTTTAAGTGGTTTAACATAAAGTTAGATTTTTAAATTTTAGCCATCTCAAAATGTAACATACTAAAAACACATGACCATGCATCAGATAAAAGAGTCAGCCAAAATATATAAAATATCAGAGTGAAGAAATCTTACCTAATATTTTAGATAGTAGTGCTAGTACCTAACAAAGCATTAGAACCAGTAAATAGATATCTATAGTTGATTTCCTGTTCTTTCCACTATAAATTCCAGCATTGTTGATAACAATGGTAAGGAATCCTGGAATTTTTACCCAAAATATCAGGAGAGCATTTGGTTAAGGAAGGTTATAATACATCAGCCACAGAGAATCACCAAGTTTGCTTTTCTACTATTTTGCCATGCAATTAATTTGTCTTCATCTGAATTAATATTTTACATACCTTTGAAAACCTTTCTCTGTAGACTTAAAATCTTCGCTATGTGATTTTTTTTATTGAAATTCTTCCACGAATCATTTGAAATGTCAGGCCATGTCTCAAACTAAAATGCATTTTGTTACCTAAGATTATAAATGAAAGCCTGCATGCCTGATCCCTCATCTGCTGCCTTTTATAGGTTTTGGATATCAGCTCAGAATTGGCAGTCAAACTCATCTGTAAGCCATCAGATGAAGAAAATTGGCCCGTAAATATATTTACTTCTTTTCTATGCTCCACCCCACCATTTGCTCATAACCTATATTTCTATAAAGGTGTCGAATGAATGAATGCAGTTTTCCTTATCTCTCCCTGACTTTGTTTCTGGCTTATTAATGAATAGTGTGCAGAAATGATTTTGTATTTTTAGGATATTTCCCAGGTTCATCTACAGACACTTTTCAAAATTAAAATAGACATTCTCAACCAATAGTCCTTTTTGTTTATGTTCTTTTCATGTTTTACAGCATTACAAGCCAGTCTCTCTCTCTTTCTCCCTCTCTCTCTCTCTCCCCACCCCCACATTAGCACATGTATCCGCTTACTTTTTGGAATATTAGAATGCATTACTCTATCCTTTTTTTCTTACACCTCATTATAATGAAACTTTATTAATATAAATAATCCACAGCACTTGCAAGAAACAGAGATGAACAGGAGATGTAAAAAGGTTGTACACGGAGGCAGTTGCAACTGAATGTTCTATTAACTTTTTAAGAGACTTGGATAATGGCAATGTTACTGTACTGCCCAGGTCATGTTAGCCTCTACTCTTGGCAGTCACCCATGAAAGCTAAGCAGACTCTTTAGTCATCTTAGCTACTGCTCCACAGCTCATAAGTCCTCCCTTTGTCTTTTTTTGAAAGAGGTGAATATGTGGTTTAATGTTTGGCTGGGTGTTTATGTGGCAGAAACCTGGAGGTTAATTGATATTTACTTTTAAACTAGCTACACATTTCAGACAGTGCAGCATTAAGGAATGTGTAATGTACATTATGCCTTCCAAAAACAAACAAGCCACTCGGTCACATTTTCCAACCCAAGCACGCTTACAATAACAATGTTTTATTTATTTGAAAATCAGCTTTAGGGATTTGAATTTGTAATTACTTCTAAAATGTGGCCCTTTTGAAACTTAATATGTCATATAGGATGCATCTTTTTGAAGTTTAATGGCTTGACATTAATACAAGTGGAAGGGAGGGGGAGGGAAGGCAGATGTATCCCTCAAAGCAGTTTGTAGACTTTGTGATGTACGCAGAGCCAAGTCCCTCTCTTTCTTTGTATCTTTTTGGATGGTCTTAATGTCAAAGAGCCTCTTTAACTTTTCTACTCTGTTTTTCTCCCTTCTTCCTTTTTCTTCCTTTGTTTGTACCGCTTATTCCATAATCTTCCTTCCTATCTGAAATACTTCTAATCAGCAAAAAGGTACGGTAATAATTTTAACTAACCTTTTAATTAATAACTTACTTACTCTTGCTGAACCTATTTTTACATATATTTTTGCAGTATTTATATTCTGCACAAGATAACATTCATTTGTATCCTGTTAAATCTTCCCAGGGATTTTAGCTTCTTATCACACTAGCAGTTTTTGTTTTTGATTACTGAATATATAGTAAATGACAATGCATCTTGCATGCTGGTGTTAGTGCTTCATATGCACATAAGACAAAACTGGCAGTTCATGAGAGTTTAAACTCCAATCCCTTTTATAAGCCAGCTGTGTAACCGAATACTGTGTGACAGTGAGATTGAAAAGGCTTGGACTAGTATGGATGGACATTTTCTGATCTAGTTTTCCCATCCTTAAATTGCAGGGTAGAACTCTACCTGGTTAATTCCACTAAGGAATTACTAAATGGTTTCCATCATCCTTCCTCAAATTTCAGTTCTCTCTGTGTTCCAGGCACTTTCAGCAAATTGACTTTCATATACAGGTTTTTGGGTACATATCAGGTTAGCCTTTGGAGTCTCGAGCTGGTGAATGATCTTATTATTCCTTTGAAAATTTCCTGCTAGCACAAGAAGCAGGACTGATTACTCCTTTGGAGGTGTCTACAAAGAAAAGGGATTTATACGGACTGCCTATTTCTTATTGAATGCATGTGGAGTTGATTTCAGATTCCAAAGGCAGGTCAATCTGTCATTTATCTTCTCTGAAAGGAGAATCTGTAAATAATTACAAAGACCTGCTAGAATGTACTGGTTTGATTGAATAGCAGATTATTAGGTTAGATTTAGGTCTCAGGCTATCCTGAAACTGGATTACACTTACAATTAAAAGAAAAGCAGCAAGCTGACTGATTTTTGAATATTGGCAATGTTATTAACCTTGTAATCCAAAGTCATTTAATTTTGTCAAAACTTTTCTGTGTGCCAGTGAAAAGGTATTAAAAGATATTAAAACTATAGCAAAAATGCTTTGAGACTGTATAATCATCCCAATATTGGATATGATAGCTCAGTCTTCCATATTGTAAGATAACAGACACTAGAGAGCAATGGTGGGGCCAGCATGTAAACAGAGTAAAGAATAAATACTACAGATCAAGGCCACCTCTAATTTGTTTTATAGTTCCTTGGCTATGTTAACTAGGGCTAGGTTCCTGACAACTGTAAAGCATCCTTGTAATTATCCTTGTAATTAGATAATAAAAGATAAAATATTCATATAAGGTAGAAAGCAAGTTTCCTTTAACACTCTGATTTGAGACATACATTTTAGATTGAATTTCTTAAATAATGATTTATGCCAGTATGAATACCTTCAAAGCTGCCCAGGTGATTTTCACTAGGATTGAACACATTGGCTGATGAGCTGTTTGTCCTTTGGGAAAGGGCGGTATATAAATCTAAATAAAGATTTATCATGTAGAAATGCTATTTGCATGAACTGGTGTTTCTATCTGCGGGTTGCCCAAAGGAACTCAAGATCCATGACTGTGAAGACTTGATAAAATATCTGCTGAATTGTATGTATAGTTTCTGAGTATTGGAGACAGCAGAGGTACTTCTTAAAAGTGATTAATAATATATATGAAAAGGATAAAAGAATGAAAAGAATAAAAGAATAAAAAGTGACTGCTACGGCAGACCTGGATTTAAATTTGCCTTTTACGTATATTCACCTGTAACTTGTGCTTTCAAGCTGAACACACAGTTAAATCCTTTACAGCATGTTTGAACATCACCAATGAATATTACTGTTTCATTTTGTTAACATAATAATTCATACCTTAAGGAGGATATTTTCAAAGCAGATGTAATTTCCATGTTACCTTTTTTTCTCTTTTTCCTTTCCATGCACTTACAGAAGCCGTATGCTTGCCAGATTTCTGGATGCTCTAAACGCTACACTGACCCAAGCTCCCTTAGGAAACATGTGAAGGCTCATTCTGCCAAAGAACAACAGGTGCGCAAGAAGGTAAGACCAACATTCCATGGTGAGCCGTGGTGGTGCAGTGGTTAGAATGCAGTACTGCAGGCTACTTCTGCTGACTGCCGGTTGCCTGCAGTTCGACAATTCGATTCTCACCAGCTCAAGATTGACTCAGCCTTCCATCCTTCCAAGGTTGGTAAAATGAGGAGCCAGATTGTTGGGGGCAATATGCTGACTCTGTCAACTGCTTAGAGAGGGCTGCAAAGCACTGTGAAGCGGTACATAAGTCTAAGTGCTATTGCTATTACTTATTCCAAAGACCAGGAGTTCTGAGAAATATATGTCTACATATTTAACTGAGAGGATATTGGGTTTTTTTTTATCTTTCAGTGATTTCACTACAGGAATAGGATCTCAATTCATTTTCTTAAACCTATAGTGTTTGTTTGTGTTAAGACAAATGTCTCACTCTTTTGCTTGCAGCTATGTAACTGATGACACTGTTCTTCTAATTGTACTTAGATCAGCTGATGAATTGGTCTCTGATCAGATTCTGAATCCTATCTACAGATAGTCCTTGATTGATGACCGATCGTTTAACAACTGTTCAAAGTTATAATGAGCTCAGAAGGGGTGCTTTAGTGCAGAGGCCCCCAACCATTTAGGCACCAGGGACCGGTTCTGCGGAAAAAAGATTTTTCCGCAGACCAGAGGGGGCGTGGTTTCGTGTGCTGCATGCATCCAGCAGGTGGGGCTTTGCTTGTTTGTGCGGACTGGTTGCTGGCATGCCGCAGCCCAGTACCAGTCTACGGACTGGGGGTTGGGGACCCCTGCTTTAGAGGTTATAAAGCACTTTCACGCCACACAATTTTATCTTGGGTGACAAGTTGGCAAGCACCCCACAGTCATGGAAATCTACTATGAAAATTGTTAGTGAATAGGCACAGAAGTTGGTTTCTCTCTTTGGTGGGGGGAATTTCCTCCTTTTTCTTTTATTAGATTTTGTATTTCTATCAACCAGATGACTTTAAAACTGCCCTTCTATCAAATGTGCACTCTTATCTGAACACAGTAAGATAAAGCATAAAGCAGAAGTAATTGAACCAGTATCATAGCTGTCTTGTTTTCAAAAAATCTTTAATAGTTTAATTTATTAAATTAGTAGTTCATTTAGTATGCTTAGCTATTTTTTTTACAACAGCTTTCTCACATTCTGTCTTTCTACATCATAAGCTGACTAGAAGTAATCAAACAAACTCCAATCTGCTTGAGTTCCATTTATATGTGACAATGGATTCTGGTTATTTTGATGTTCAGTTGAGCAGGACTTTCCTACCTATTCATCTGGGTTAATAATTAACAATTCTGGGTTGTTATTTATAAAAAAAATACTGCAGTGGTCTGTGAAAATAAAAGCAATATTGAACATTGCAAAATAAAAATATGTTATAGAAAAACAGTCTCAATCAGAATAGAGCTGGAAGGGATCTTGGAGGTCATCTAGTCCAACCCCCTGCTCAAGCAGGAGACCCTATACCATTTCAGACAGGTGGCTGTCCAGTCTTTTTTTAAAACCTCGAGTGTTGGAGCACCTACAACTTCTGAAGGCAAGCTGTTACACTGGTTAATTGACCTCACTGTTAGGAAGTTTCTCCTTAATTCCAGGTTGCTTCTCTCCTTGGTTAGTTTCCATGCACTGTTTCTTGTCTTGCCTTCTGGTGCTTTGGAAAATAAGCTTTGACACTCCTTTTCTTTGTGGCAGCCCCTCAACTACTGGAATACTGCTATCATGTCACCCCTAGTCCTTCTTTTCTCTAGACTAGCCATGCCTGCAAGCAATTTTCATGTTTTTGTCTCCAGGCCTTTAATCATTTTAGTTGCTCTTCTTTGCACTTTTTCCAAAATTCTCAACATCTTTTTTTAATGTGGCGACCAAAACTAGATGCAGTATTCCAAGTGTGGTCTTACTAAGGATTTATAAAACAGTACTCATACTTCATGTGATTTTGATTCTATGCCTCTGCTTATACAACCAAGGATTGTATTAGCTTTTCTGGCTGCTACTGCATACTACTGGCTCGTGTTTAAGTGACTGTCCACTAGGATTGAAATGAAACCCTCATTTTTAATGCGTGCCAGTGTTCTTAGAATAAAAAATGACAATAAAAGTTATCTCTTAAATGATAATCAATGGTATATTTTTTAAAATAAAAGTGACCGGAAAAGATATAAACAACAACAAAAAGAAGTTAGTATTCAAATATCAAACATTTCATTTTCAAGAATCCAGCAGGAAGAGAAAATGGATGAATTTTCTGGGGGGGGGGGAAGCCACAAAAATCCTGAATTCTATGAGGTAGATGTCCTATTCCTGAAAGACGCTAATAAAGCATCCAGTATCTGGAGACATCCATGGCAGAGGGATGGGGTTGGGGGATATAAAAAAAAATCACAATGACAGATGCAACAATGTGGCTGAAGCCTTGCCACTTTGTACATGTGTGAAATGAGATACAAAAGAAATGAGGGTTTCATACTGCAGTTGTAATTCCCTTCTTGAATAGTTCTATCATGCAGATGTCTTAGGTTAATATCTATGTTGGCCAGAGCCAAGCTTTCTTAGAACCAAGGACATAGAAGTTGTAGACTTCAGGTTTTGAGGCAAGCATCCCCTTTCCTGGAATTTTCAACCTGAAATGTCTTATGCGTGTAGTACATCTGCTTCAACATTGAACCTTTACTTCCTAGTTTATTTAAGCAGTATTGCCCCAATGAAATTCTATTCTTAGATGAAAACTAAGCAGTTATGCAATACTTATAGCAGTAGTAGTAACAGCGTAAACCTTGATTAGCTGGTTGTGTTCTAGAATATTGAATGTTTATATAAACTGATTGTAAGAGTGAATGCTAAACTGCTTGACCTAGATCTTTTAATTTAGAATAACTAAGGGCAGAATTTAAATCTATAAACTTCAAAAAAATAAGCATTTATTAGCAGCCATAACAGGGCATAGATATTTTGGGGTAATTTGAGCTTTGTGTTATGACAAAAACTTGGCAGCATCAGTTTGTTTGAAAAAGAATTAGAAATGCTTTTCTTTCTTAATTCTCCTCTCCTGCTGTTTCTAATATGATTGACATTGTGGCTTGCAAAGAGGGCATGCTTCAGACACTTTTGCCAGTGCATTAATTTACATGGAAAACAGCTGACAGATCAGCAATACCTTTTGCACATGACCAACCTCCTACCATTTTGCTCATTTTAATCTGATAAGTACCAAGGCAGTTAAGTAATTGATACATTTCTTTGAGAAACAGAACTTAAGATATGAGAGGCAAATACTATGCAGCTCAGTTACTCTATAAAATTATAAAATGCACAATAATTTTCTAAGAATAAACATGATTGTAGATTAGCATGATAAATTTGCCTATGCAAGAAAACCCAGATTAGAAGCACTAAACACCTAATATATCTCCCCTTGCTGAACTAAGGGAAACAACAATGTTTTGTTTCTTGCATGTATGTATAGACTATGGGCAAAAAGCCATAGGTATTAAATTAGCATTTGAATTCTACTCTTTGGAATGAAAATCTCTTTGTTTTATCCTCCTCTTCTAGCTACATTCATATTCTGATGCCGAACGAGAAATATTAAGTGAATGCTTAACTATGCAGCAGCTTCACCCTCCTTCACAGCACATTTTGGATGGGAAATGTGGGAGATCAATCAGCCATCACGATCTCATTACAGGTGGGAGTATTTCTTTTAAATACAAAAAACAAGATTCACCATGGAGAACTCAGATGCAGATTCCATCTAACTATAAAACTTGCTAGATGCCTTGAACATACATCTCAGCATACCTTTCAGGATTATTTTTAAGGATATAGTACTCCAAAGAACATATCAGAGGAAGAATGTAATAAAGCAAATATGTTCAGACCTGAAATTCAAAAGTAAGATTAAAACAATTTGTTAATAATCGCGCTGTCACATAATAGACTTATGTTTTGAAATATGCCCTTGCTATAGCTGATGGCATTCTCTTGAGTTCTTTTTTTTTTTTTAGAGAGTATAATTATATAATTTTTTCCCAACAAGAAACAATTCCTGACTACTGTCAGGAAAATCCACAGAGGCCCAATTACTGTGGTAGCATTCTCCATTTATCTTCTACCACCTTGTCATCCAAATAAAGGTTCTCTGGACCTATGAAAGCATTGAATATGAACTTAGGAAAATGACAGATTGCTATTCCATAATGACCTCTTTGGAACATGTTAAAAAGCCATGTGGACATCTCTGTTAACAGCTATAGTAATTGAAGACAGAAGCAGTAATTATGTATTGTATTTTCCACAAGTTCCACTAAGAAACCTTTCCCTAACTTCATGCCCTTCATATGTACATGTTCACACAGTCCAGAATTCCTAGTAGTTTGGGAGTTGCTGTCTGATCTCATCTGAAGGAAGTCTGTTTACCATGTCATGTAAAATACTTTGTAGCACAGTTTTCCGTACTGGCGATACTTTGAGCTCAGGTGACCAATTTTAACTTTGTTTTTAATGTTAGAATGTGCACCAAAGAACAGCGATACCTTTATTAACGAATGAGTTCTTGACCCTCCCATCTGTCACGAATGGATGAACAACGTTTTTGCTTTGTTACCACCATGTATTGCTTTCATAGCTTTTCTTAATGGCACATGGGTTGGAATGTTACTTGAAAGATGTCATTGGTTTCACTGCTCCTTAGCATTGACAGTTAATCTGATTGTATGTCTTTTGAAGTATATAAACCAACCGGTATTATCTGCAATATTATTAAGTGTTATGTCTTGGGCAACATTATGTATTACGCAACATTAAGTCAATATGAAATGCATCTTTTTAGGGTCTGATTATATAGAACCTAAAGTCATGCCAGTTATTTGAAATAGAAATAATTTGGTATTTTGTGGAATTATAAACAAAGTGAGATTTGCTTGCCTTAATGAACTTACCAACTACATTGTGATAGCAAGAGAAGAGGAAGTCTTGGAGAAATAAGAAAGATAGATACAAGCATAACAGGATAGACAGGTGTTCATGGAATTGGGAATGCTTAGACTTCATTTTAGTACAGACTCAGCATCTTCCAACCTAGTAGGTTATATCTACATGTGCTGGAGACATCTGGAGAGCACCAAGTTGGAGAGGGACTGAAGTGATACTTGGCTAAATATAGCTATTTATTCAAGAATAATGGCTCAGTACCTTATGGTTAGGATGTCAAACTGCCAATAGATATTTGAAAAACAGAGCATAGAGCCACCAGGTCCTACTTAGAACCAACAGGTGGGTTGCAAGCCGTGGTAGGATTCCATTTGGAAGGTTGCTTCATTAGCATTAGTGAATCAAATTACTTTGTAGTATACATAGCAGACTACAGGCTTTTAAAAAATGTATGGTCAAATCTTCTATACTACGCCTCATTCTATTGTCTTTGAAAATATTTGTTGAAGCTAAATTTGCTTTCTCATAGAAATAATAGCGTAAGGAATAGAGTGCTGCTTATTTAGATTACCTAGAACCTTTCCCCTTCAACTAAGGCTGCCGCAGATTTTAAATATGCCAAGGACAAAGTTAGCATCTGGAGATGTTTTCCGTCATTCTACCCCTGTTATGCTGAATTTCAAAGCAATGAGCCCATGTGCTTAGGCTAAAAGGGGAGAATGCTTTAAAAGTGCTCTTGTGGTTATTGGATTTGCAGTGCTGCATTTCCAAATCATTAAAGTGAATGTAGTACTACTGCTTCATAGAAAATTCAGACTGCAAATCTTTAGGTAAAGAACTCCAAGAGAACCTGGTTAAAGCAGACAGAGGGGCCAGCTAGCCCAGCAATCTGTTGCCTACAAGAGCCAACATGTTAACTGTTCTAATAGAATTGTTTCACATAAATTACAGTCCACCTTACGTCCATGTATATGATAGTCCTCTATGTTAGAGCTATTGTTACCATACCAGTTTTACAAGAGAGACTAGTTCACATCTTTCTAATTAATTTGCTATAAATCCAGTTTGAAACATAGATAGAAGAAAAGAATAAATTCAGATAACTTGGGATGTAAATTTTCAAAATTTAAAGTGAAATCTTTGTAAAATCCAAAACTTAGTACAGGGTATTAACTTTCTGGAATATGAACCAACAGTTATAATGTTGGGGGGGGTTTTTTGGTGTGGTTTTTTTTTTTAAAAAAAAAACAGATATGGATAACATTTACGAACATGGTATGTTTTCTGAGTGAATGAAACTTGCCAGTTTTCAGACCAAAAAATGCAGAATAGTTTTTATGACACATTATTAAAATAAAAGAATGCATACATTTGTGAATATAGTGGGCCATTAAAGTGTAAAGCTCTTTTTTTAGGAAAAAAACTTTTAAACTATTTTATTTCTTAGCAAATGTGACTGAGTAATTGTTGGCCTCTCCTGAGAGAATAAAGTTTCCACAAATTTATCCAGAATTGATGGAAGGGAAATATTGTTCCAAAGAACCTGGCAGAGAGTTACAAGGGATTCTTCGTTTCCCATCACTTTAGGAGCAATTTATATGAATATGACATATATTGTAGAGATGGGCTTTAAAAAGTAATCTGCAGAATTTTGGAAGTGTAGGTGGAATCCAAGTGCTCTTATTAATAAACAACAGTTTTAAGTAGTTTGTTATTTTGGCAGAAATGGGCAGTATGTTTTGCCTATATTAGTTTAGAATGGGTGTGAAACACCTTCTTGAGAGAAGTGTAGCAATAGCATTTGGTCTCATTAAAATATCATACAAAGAAATCAAGGAGCCCTTTGCCAGTTCATCAGCACATAAAGAAGTACTTGATGCAAAACTGACTTTCTTAAAATAATTGACACACAACCAAGATTCTAGCATTCAAGGCGTTTGTGCATGGAATAATGCATTGGAGGTTTCTCACTCTTTTGCTGCAGAGAGGTGCGGACCAGAGCTGATCAATGTGGCCTTTGAGTTCAGCAGTCCATCTAACATCTCCCACTGTTCTGTACCAGCCTGCTACCGGCCCTGCAGAAAAGGCAGGGACAACCCCTTTTACAAGAAAGCAAGAGGCTGGAATTAAGCCTGCCAAATTTATTGATACAAACAAGACACGAACCAAGAAACAGGAGCTTTTCAAGCGGTTGCCTTCAGCAAACCAGCACTCCCACGCATTCCCCTTTTATACAGTTCAGGGCGTGGCTTCTCTCTGCCTCCTTCCGAGGTGCCCCATTGCCTTCCTCTGTTTACTCCTGATTGACTGCCTCCTGCGTCGGGCATCCTTGAACAGGGCCAGCTGTGGGTCATCTTCACGCTGTCAGGCTCACACAGCTGGGTCTACGTCGTGACCAGGTGGGAGGGGCCTTGCTGAGGGCTCTCATTAGCAAGCTCTCCAACCCCCTCAGCACGCTCTTCAACACCCCCCTCCTCCTCCTCTGAGTCGTCCGACCCAACTGCCGAACCCACAGGCTGACCCTGAATCACAACACCCTTTTTGTAAACTCTTCCAGGTATTCCTCCCCTTACCCGCTTTTAGGCAGAGAGGTGGTTCTCTTTTCTCACTTTGCTTCATGTTGAAAACCTAAGTTGATTCCTAGCTTTACTTTATGAGAGGAGCACAGAAAACAGCTCTGTTGGCATGCTAGTTCTCCTCCAGCTACTTGTAACTCAAAAGATTCTCTTTTTAATTTGCAGACAGGCAGAATCTTCAGGAAAAGCAGGTTTTTATTGCTGATAGTAAACCAGATTCTAAGCAGTCCTGCTTGCACCTTCAGCCAAATACAGGTAGTCACAAAATGGAATGAAAGGGTATATAGTCACTCCTTCTGTAAAAGCAAAGCTGTCAATGACAATCTACTTTTAACCTTTGTCGGGTGTTTCTGTGTGTGTGCATGCAGAAAGACAGCAAAGCAGAAAGACAGCAAAGGTGCTGCTTTAGTCTGGCAAGACTTATGTAAAGCACACGGAGCCAAAAATGACATGCGTAATTACTTTTTGAGTAGTTACTTTATTGTGTTCACCTATTGACAGACTTCTTGCCAAACTAAAGCAACAGTCTGCTAACTATTAGATATACTCTGTGTCTTTCTAGGGAGGTGTCTGCCTTCGCCCTTTTCCTGAATATCAAATATTCCAAGCTTCATGGTCTCTTTGCTCTCTGGGAAAGGGCCCCTCCCACCTGCAATTTGGGACTGCATTCCACCACTACTTGTGGTCATTTTTATCTGATTCTGGATTGCCTAAATCACTCTATTGTAGTTCTAATCATTTTGGAATAACTTGATTGGTTTTGGAGAAGACCCACTTTACTTCAGAGGAAGTACAATCTTCTCTGAAGGAGCTCACTGTGATTTAGAATAGTTTTCAGCAGATCCTTAGAGTGTTAACCATCCACTATGTTGACCCCAGTTTTGAGATGTTTGTGGGACTTACAGGAAAATAATACGGTGTTGAGAACTTTTGTTTTGTTTTGCTTTTTCTGAACTTGCAATTTTATTTCTTTTATCTTTGCAGTTACTTGGCAGAATCCCTAAAAAGCCTTTAGCCCAGATGATTGTGATGCTGGTTTTCTAACAGATGTTAGTGCTAAAGGTTAAGCCATTTAGATTTTGATGGATTACATGTATTTATAATCTGAAGTGGTTAACGTGTTAGGAAACCACACACACACAAACACACACCAAGCTAAGATATCTACCAGTAGTCTGCACTTATGCAGCTTAGGTGCAGCACACTGTACCTACAGTGAGTGACCACTCATATTAACAAACACAGAGGAACTAAAATAACTAAATATTTTGGTCTTTAGGCTGTGCCCAGGAAAACAAAAATTTAGCCTTATGTTACAGTGACCTCTGCTTTACCATAATTACATAGTTTTTGCAGAACAGACAAATAGTAATTTGCCAAGAATGCCAGTTAAAAATATTTCCTGCAAATTAGCAGCATTGGATGTTTCTTATTGATGATAATGATAATGTCCTAAAATTGCTATTTCATTTCATTGACATGTTATTTGTCAATGTAAGCAAATAAGCATAGTATAAACTGGAATGTGTACCATTTTAAAAACCTCACTCATCCTTTCAGGGACACTTTAAGTCTTATGTATAGTCTTATCTTTAAATATAAAAGGTAAAGGTTCCCCCGCACATGCATGCTAGTCATTTCCAACTCTAGGGGCCGGTGCTCATCTCTGTTTCAAAACTGAAGAGCCAGCGCTTGTCCGAGGACGTCTCCGTTGTCATGTGGCCGGCATGACTAGATGCCAAAGGCGCACGGAACACTGTTACCTTCACTCCGTAGTGGTCCCTATTTTCCTACTTGCATTTTTACGTGCTTTCGAACTGCTAGGTTGGCAGAAGCTGGGACGAGTAACAGGCACTCACTCTGTTACGTGGCACTCAGGATTCGACCCACCAAACTGCCAACCTTCTGATCGACAAGCTCAGCATCCTAACCCACTGAGCCACCGCGTCCCTTATCTTTAAATACAGCCCCCCTTAAATGCAACTTTCCAGAACTAAATGAGTATGAAACGGTTGCTTTTTAGTACCCAACTTATGGATGTTTATTAAAATACCTGCACAGGATTCCATGCAAATAGGGCTCTATCCACATAATGAGAGCCTGTTATAAATATTCATTATTTACTTTCTATCCCACTTTTTATTATTTTTACAAACAATTAAAGCCAGTGAATGTACCAAACACACTTTCCTCCTCCTATTTTCTACACAACAACAACCCTGTGAGGTGGGCTGGAATGAGAGACAGTAACTGGCCCAAGGTCACCCAGCTGGCTTTCCTGGCAAAGGTGGGACTAAAATTCATGGTCTCCTGCTTTCTAGCCTGGTAACTTAACCAAACTGGCTCTCTAATAATTAATTAATAATTAATTGGACCCTGTGTTGTAAACATGAGATCTTTGTTGAGTTGTCAGTTAAGCAATCACTGGGAAGTTATCACAGTCTAGTCATATTCATTGTGACCTCATCTCTGAAGTAGCTCATATGGCTTCCTTCTGTTCTTATCTGAGATTTACGCTGTTATATGCTAGCAAAAGAAATCCATATCAAACTTGGCATGTGTTTAAATAGTTAATCCCAAATACATCAACTTCCCTCCACTTTATTTTACACAATACTTAAATTCAAATGTTTTGTATATGATACTTAATACCAAAGAAACTATACATGCTATATTCTGGTATATATTCCCAAATGCTGAGAAAAATTAAATACTTGATATTTTTTCTTTTTTGAAAAAAAATCCATTTACTGTATATGTTGGTAAGGACCCATACAGATCGACAATATGTAACTGCAATCTAGGTGTAGATTTTCCCTTCTGATGTTGTATAATAATGACATTATTATCACTGTATTGTTGAAAAAGTCTGTTTTGAGATAGTCTAAATAACATACAGTATATTTCCTAGATAAGCATGGTAATTCTAGAATTACTGTTCATTAAACTTTTGTTAGGTATTCTCTGAATTGTCCAATAAAGTTGAAGTACTGTTGTATGAACCACATTTGAGATCAAAAGAAGCTTGTTTCACAATTTTTAAAATAAATTGCCACTGGTTTAAAAAGACATCTAAATTTTGAGTTTGCATACCTGTCAGCTTCTAGGGATTAAAAAGAAATGGGACCCCAGATGTATGTCTAGACATTGTAGATAGACTAATACACTCAATCTTTGTTCTTTCATAGAATTAGCCAAAATAATTTTTTGGTATCTCATAGCAGTCAAAATAATTTATCAGGCTAAAGGTAGAAGTTAAAACTGCAAACCTTATTTGGAATTATTGGTTTAAGGTCTTTGACTTCAGTGGATGCCACAATTTTGCACAGGATAATAGAAAAGAATATTTAGTGTGCAAATAGATGATAATTGTTAAAACCATCAACTTATTGTAGTTTTCAACCAGCTTATGTGTAAAAAACATTAACAATATAGTGCAAATTCATTCCACAAGTAAAAAACTTCTCAAAAATAACTTGGAATATATGTTTACCAAAAAGTGTAAGAATAAATAAATTGTTCTTTTCAATGTAATTGCGAATTGTAAGTAAAAATTCTCTTTTTATGACCCTGTAATCCCTAGGAAGCAATTTAAGAAATCTGAATTTCTCAATATAAACCACCCCTGTCATTCCAAGCAAAAGAGTTTATTGATTAGAATCTAATTACTCACTTAGTTTTAAGTTATTAAAATTTGAGATAATTTTACCTGAAGGACAAAAGCTTTACTTAAGTTTGATTCAATTTAAAACCGAACCTGTTTATAATAGAGTCATCCTGTTTTATAAAAGCAAAGGATATGGTTTTTCCCCCCTTAACTTCCACATTGGTTTCTTAACTTCTTTCTTTTCTAACGTAGAATTAGCTCTGATCCTAGTTCCTTTGTATTATTCCACTTTTTAAAATTTTGTTCTCTATATGACATTTATTATACAGGTAGTCCTCACGTTACAACCATTTGTCTAGTGACTGTTTGAAAACTTATGACTGTTTTTCACACTGACAACTTTTGCAAGCATCCCCATGGTTCATGTGATCAAAATTCAGGCGTTTGGCAACTGGCATGTACTTATGATGGTTGCAGCGTCCCAGGGTCATGTGTGTTAAGGAATTTGTTGTGCAGAGGTCTCCTTGTGCTACCAAAGAGTTGCACAGACAAGGAATGGTACTGAGAGTAGTAAAAGTCACACACAGAAATACACTGAGTTCTAAAAGCAAAAAGTATTTTACTTTTGAGGTGGTGTAAAAACAAAAATGCACAGTCAAAAATAAACAGTCCAGGTCATAAACAATAGCAACAGTCCAAGTAGCAATCCACAATACAAAGTCTTCTTACCGGTCCAGAGGTCAATACACAGTTTAGGTTTACAACAGTAGTAAACCAACAGCAGAGCAAAAACAGTAACAGTAGAGATCAGTGAAATCAGAGAGAGAGAGAAGCTACGTTCCTAGCTTCTTCTTATGGCCATGAGAACACTTACACACCCATTGGCCAATTAACAACTTAAAGACATAGCATTATGGTTAATATATTTTCAACCCAACATTGTAGGCTAACACCATATGCCTAACAATGTGATCATGACCCTTCTGACAAGCAAAATCAATGGGGAGGACAGATTCACTTAACAACTGTGTTACTAACTTAACAACTAAAGAGATTCACTTAACAACTGTGGCAAAAAAGGTTGTAAAATGGGGAGTGATTCACTTAACAACGGTCTTGCTTAGCAACAGAAACTTTGGGCTCAGTTGTGATCATAAGTCAAGGACTATCTGTAGTTTGATAACACTGACACAACAGCAGCTTTTATAATCCTACTTCTGCACACATGTTTCAGCTAAACAATAATAATATCATAATATAATGTAATCTATGTAATGTAATGTAATACAAGATAATCTGTTTTAAAATGCTGTATGAATGTTAGCATATGGATTAAGCATCCCAAGCTGTTCTAAGAAAAAAACTATAATGCCCTGAAATCACACAGGTGTCCGATATATAAATGAAAACAGACACAGAATCCATTATACTGTCTGCAGAGAATAAAACAATAAAACAACATTTTCTTTAACAGCTTGTAATAACTTGTCATGTGTTCTCAAAAGGACTTTCCCTCGATATAAGAAAAAGCTTGTGGTTGGAGCACTTATAAAATTATAAGGGGAAAAATGGAAGTCAGCAAATTGGGATTAAAAAATGCAATTTCCAGGAAACCAGTTTGAGTTTTGAATGATGTTAGTTTATATCATTCAAATATTTTTTTATTTTTTTATTTTAATTCCATTTATATCCCGCCCTTCTCCGAAGACTCAGGGCGGCTTTACAAACTCAGCAGTAGCCTTCATTCTATGTATATGCCTGCTTATTAGGGCTTTCACACACACCCCCAAGCGGCATTATTACAAAGTCAGCTTATTGCCCCCAACAATCTGGGTCCTCATTTTACCTACCTCGGAAGGATGGAAGGCTGAGTCAACCTTGAGCCTGGTGGGATGCAAACCTGCACTAATTGCAGGCAGCTGGTGTTACTTAAGGAGGCATTAGCCCACTGCTCCACCAAGGCAATATATGTAAGTCACTAGAGTTGTACAATTTATTACTAATATTCATATAATTTCCTGATTGGTTTTGGGAAGTCGGTGCTGAACTTGAATCTGTCTGACAAGAATATGAACGTTGATCAAAATTTTTGTCCTATTTGTGATCAGAAATAAAAACAGTGTCTATGTGTTAAAGTAATGTTACAATGCTAGTTGGCTAAGGCATTATTTTAAATTTGGTATATACACTGGCAGGAAAACATAATTCAAAGCTGCCGAGTCATAATAATTCTCCTTTGCTCTAAAAAAAGGGGAAAAAAGAATTGGCATTGGCATTGTGTTTCCATTGTCTTTCTCCTCCTCCTTTTGACCTTCAGTTCAGGCAAGCTTATTTCCCATGCAGCAGCTCCACCTCATAAGCAATACTAGGAAAAATCAGAGATCCCGCCCTTTCATGCTTCTTCAATTATTTCACTTTAAATGGCTACTCCCTGTGGTGCATATGAAGATTTGGCTATTTCAGGGAACAGAATTCAACGCGCTTTATCTCTGCATGATTCCTTTTCTTGCGAACATTTTTTCAGAACAATCTTGACTTCTCACTGGTTGAAATCCGGTCCTCCTGGTGGATTGTCCTCCTTAGTCCATAAGAGCTTGATTCAAACACAATTACATTGCAACTAAAAATGCTTTCTTGGTTCGTTTTTTTTTAATCTCCAAAATTGCTCTTCACTAAGGGGAAGAAGTGCTTTGTTGCATTTTGATTTCTACCCATAAATAAATTCATATCAGCACATTTCTGTCTGCTCTACATGCAAATCCCAAAGCTCCTGTATTATCCTAATTGCCGTTACTTATTAGTTAGAAGAGGGACGCGGTGGCTCAGTGGGTTAGGACACTGAGCCTGTCAATCAGAAGGTCGGCAGTTTGGCGGGTCGAATCCCGAGTGCCATGTAACAGAGTGAGCGTCTGTTACTCGTCCCAGCTTCTGCCAACATAGCAGTTCGAAAGCACGTAAAAATGCAAGTAGAAAAATAGGGACCACTACGGTGGGAAGGTAACAGCGTTCCGTGCACCTTTGGCATCTAAGTCATGCCGGCCACATGACCACGGAGAAGTCCTCGGACAAGCGCTGGCTCTTTGGCTTTGAAACGGAGATGAGCACCGGCCCCTAGAGTCGGAAACGACTAGCACGCATGTGTGGGGGAAACTTTACCTTTACCTTTACCTTTATTAGTTAGAAGAAAGAGATATTTCCATCTTGGGATCATTAAGTTTATCTGGCGCCCTTTCAGTCAAAATTCAGACCTGGACATGGGAATGAAATGGCATCTCTTTCTTTCTGGTGTATGACTTAAGTGTAGGCTACAGGTATAGTCCTCCTGGTGCTCTTGTTTGCTATCCTCAACTATGGAATTCCTCAGGTTTGCATATCATTCTTGGGAAGAGGGGGATACAGATCTAGAAAGCTTTTGCTCTTTCTTGAGAATTCAGTTCCAGTTGGTACTAGGGAAGAACAACCATCGCAGACAAATATCTCCCTATGCTTCTTGGCAGCAGTCACAGATAAATTTATATTTTAGCTTCATAAATCACGCATTCATTTTTAATTTTCTTTGCAGCAAAAAGCCCATAAGAGGTTAACATTCACTAATAAATGTAGTTATTGATCTCGCTCTAACCAAACAAGATACTTTGCTATCTTTGCTACTTCTGCCATCTTCACCAACTTATTTCCCCAATGTGGGTATTTTAGAGCCTTTCCATTTTTGCATATATAATAGTCTTACAGTAGTAATCATATAGAAAAACAATCTTCCATGGTTCTTTCTAATTGAGTGTCCATAAATCCCAGTAGTTCTGATATCTCTTGAATGTTATCTTTAAAATTCTTTGTGTCATTATATGACTTGAACCCAAAACTTTCCAGCCTTTTTACAAATCCGCTAGGCATGATAGAATGACTGTTCATATTGCCCACATTTCCAACATAAATTTGAAGTACTTTTATGCATTCTAGACAATTTTTCTGGAGTCACATACCAATGGTACATCATTTCATAAAAAGTCTCTCAAGTTACAACATAATGTAAATATCAGCCCTTTTAATCACATATTTTCCCACTGTTCCATCAGTTTGTTTTATAAGTCTTTCACTTGTTTTTTTCTGCTTCAAATTTCAGTAAAAGTTTATACATTTTAGCAATTATATGCTCAGCATTTATACATAGTTTAACCTCAAATTCTGTTTTCTGTTGCTCAATTTCAAATGTCCTATTATCTACTTTTAATCTTAAATCTTAAACCCATTGAAAACTGTTCTGTACAGCCAATTGCTCTTGGATATGTCAATCTTAACTGAAGGATTGCAACCAGGTTAATGAGATTTTAAAAGGAAATTAGAGAATTCAGCGGCAAATTAATTGTTAATTGTGATGATTATATCTTATTTCTAATATTGGAGGCAGCATGTTAGTATAAGTTGCTGGAAACACACATTAAAGAGTTTTATTTATCACCTTTGTTTTTCCACGCACAGTAGAAGCAAACTATTGGATCTATTTCAGTTTGAGGGGTCCTTGGTCCTCTGAGCTCGCTTGTTTTCTTGCAACCATTTCATTACCCTAACTAGGTAACGTCATCAGTGCACTGATGATATTACCTAGTTTGGGTAATGCAGCGTTTGCAAGAAAACAAGCAAGCTGAAAGAGCACCAAGGACCCCTCATTTCAATCCTGAAGTTACAAATATTCTCCTTCATTGCTACTTCAGTTTTTCTTTATATTCTAAATATTTTAAGATATACGTTGTTTTATATTTGCAAAACCTGGAAGATGTCTTCAGTCCCAGAACATATCAGTGTAAGACAAAGTTCCTATTCACTGATGATAGGTAGCTTAAGATGAATGATTATGAGAAGATATTACAATAGTGCCACTCTTTCTAACCAAATCCAGGAAGAAATTTTATAGCAGTGAACAACCTGGCTATTACAACTTGTTCGAGACATCTGTGCTAAGAAGATCCTTTTTAGAGAAAGTTTAACATTTTCTTTCCTTAGGGATGTATACTAGTTCCAGTACAAACCACAATGGACCATCACCTGGCCTTCTACCACCGCATCAGGATGCTCTGTCAAGGCAACACATACTTGAGTCGGCTCTCAGTAGTGCACATCATCATGTATCATCCATAGAAAGTGATGGAGAAGGGTATGTAATAAAATATTTTGCCATTTTTAATGTTGCAACTTTCTTTCATTTGGGGTGTGGGGGGGACGCATCTCCTAAACCCAGGAACAGGAAAGACCTTTGCATGTAGTCATATGTCATACGCGTTCAGCCTGCTATTACATTTGAAACTTCATTGACTGGCAATTATTCTTCCATTAGAAAAAAGAATGAGCATTCTCTAAACTTTTTCTTAAAGATGAAACATTGGAAAAGTGAAGGATGAAAGAGTGACTCTTTCTGAGCTTCCTTTGTAAATCATATTAGGGTGCGAAGAAACCAAAATAGATCCCTTAAGGCAGACATGTCAAACACAAGGCCCGGGGGCCAGATCCGGCCCACGAAGTGGTTTCATGTGGCCTGCGAAGCCATCCTGGAAACAGTGAGGGAACGGCCCCCACTGCCTTGGCCCTGGCCCAGAGATCCTCCTTCTGCCAGAGACCCTCAGATCTGTCCCACTCCTACCCAGGCCCCCATAGGCACCCTTGATGCGAACGATGCAGAGCTGGCCACGCCCACCCAGTAGGCCACACCTACTCTAGCCATGCCCACCCAGTAGGCCACACCCACCCTGGCCATACCCACCCGGCCCCTTGAGGGCAACCGCAATGCTGATGCGGCCCTCAATGAAATTGAGTTTGACACCCCTACCTTAAGGGATAAAAGGTCACTTGCCTAAGACGTATTGATCCATGGAACTTGCAGGACAGTCCTGTTAGATTGTAGTAACAAAAGAAATCTAAAAAGCATCTTGTTGTACCCTTTCTGACTATCAAATTATTTTAAAAGGTATAAGATTTTGTGTAACTCACTTCATCAGATACATAGAGCCACATCTGTGTTTTCCCCTGAAACTTGAGCTCTCTGCTCCTACCTTCCCACGTCCTCTTCTCATGTGATTGAGTATATGCATTTGGGGAATTACATTTTCTTTTACATTAAATATGGGTAAGTGGGGATACATATATACACACTTTTAAAAGGTACTTTTGAAAACTACTGTTATGTGGTAAAATTGGATAAACTGAATTCCTTTGAGTTCAAAACAAATTATACATGGCAGTGTTTTATTCCAAAAGTATACTTAGGAAAGAGGTTAAGATTGTAGCTTCTAATGATGACAGGCCTTCAGGGTGGAGAAAGAGAAAATTATATGTGACCCATAATAATGCCTATAACTGTATGGCTTACTAAACCAGCATCTATCAGCCCTATTTGGATAGTGGGGAAATTAAGTTTCCTGAGGTTCAGTAATTTTTCAGACATTCAAAAACTTAGTGTATTTAAAGAAAATAGAACTTCCATCCAATTTCTATTAGAAAGTTTTCCCATACTGCAATTATAAAGGCTTGCTTTTTTTGGCCACCCAGCTTTTGTTCTATTTTGACTTTGCTCCCATAAAAAACCTGAATCACACACTGCAAGGAGAGTGATCTTTAATTTTGAGAAGTAAATAAAAACTGGAAGAAACTGTTTCAAATGTGGAACTTGTAGATGTTCCCTAAACATTATTTAAAGGAAAAGATTTTGTTTCTGAGTCTGTTCTGATATTGCCTAATTATGCTTAGGTTCCAACCTGTTAAGCAACAGCATGTTAAATGTTATTAGCAAGTGTAAAAACCCGTCTTTGCACAATTGTAAATACAATTTTGGATTACATACGCTTTTTAAAATAACTTCATCTGCTTACCATACCATGGAGCACTAAATTAAGTGATTAATTCACTCCTAGTCCAGAAGGAATTCTAGTTTTTCAGATATAATCTTTATAACCTTGTAAATTATTTTATGAAGTAATATGTCAAGTTATTTTAAAAAGTGTGTGTATTCATGCAAACACCCATGTATGTTATGGCTTTCCTATAAATATAAATCAGTTGATGTTGCTTCCTTAGAAAACAATCTGCACATGAAGTTGGGACTACAGCTCAGAGTTTGTGGCTTGCCAAAGATCAATAAAGACTAGAATTTTTTCTGTTGTAACATTCCACTTGAGGGAGTAAGATATTGGGAATACAAATAGAGGGTGGGGATTTTTTTGTTTGTTTCTGGTTTTATTTTTCTTTCTCCATTTGCTTCCTTCATTGTCTTCATTGTCTCCTGTGATTTTTCCCTTCCCATTGTCATAATACTGATTTTGATCCTTCTTAAGGAAATCCATCCAGAACCTTTTTCCTAGTTATATATTACTGATTGATTTATTCCTTTCCATTTATGTAATCTCTATTGTGTCAAAGGCATATGAAACAAGCCAAGTGATTTCACTTTTTATTGGATGTTCCTCCTTAAGTTTCTGCCAGGAACAAATTTAATATTTATTGGCTTTGATTGTAACTGGATTAAATTTGGAAAGAGAGAGAGAGAGAGAGAGAGAGAGAGAGAGAGAGAGAGATTGCTAAACATGCAATGGAAGAACATGCTAATCTAAGAAAGCAAACAATGTAATTATGCTTTTTAACTATGCTTTTTTTCAGAAGCAAGTCTAACATTTAATTGACTTTAAACCAGACTCTATTTGTCTGAGAACTACGAATGCCTGAAAACTAACAAAACTCACACTCTAACACATATTAATTTGAATACTTTTTAATGAGATTTTTTTTAAAAAAAATCTAGTAATCCTTCTGAATTATTCTAAATGCAAGAAGAAATATATTTTTAAAATTATGCTACTGGTCTCTTGCTTAATTTTTGGGTTGCATGCAGAAGAATATCTTTAACTTTAGAAGTTTATTAAGTTGGAAAATATTTTATTTCAGATGATAGTGTATATATGTAAATTATATAATAGCCATTATATGCCACTAGTTTATAATACTATTTATTCTAGTCATAGTGATGACTAGCAACATAACGTGTGGCATGTTTCCATCATAATGAGTTTTGCAATAGTTTTTGCTTACACAGGTGCATATTTCCTATGCTGAATTTTGAAGTAAACCATCAGTTGTTTTTAAGACAAGGCATTCTCTATAATCCCACACTTTTATATTTATAAGTCAAGGAATTGCAGTGTTGTGGAAGGGGGGTTATAGTGAATGCTACATTAATTCTCTCATCAATGATACTTTGCTGTCATTTGCTTGAAGTAAGCTAGTAAAATGGTGTTCAGACAAATCTGAAACACACCACCTGAATAGTTTTTCATAGCAAATTAAGGGACTGAATCTTTTCTGAAAGGTTTATGATTCCCTTAAAAAATTAGGACTCTGGGACTCTTTCTGGATGTAACACTGCTAGAAGAAGCTCTAATGGATTATGTGGCATGGCTTTTTATCAGTTGGCATCACACCCTAATTCTGTCTGCAAGTGGATAATCCACCATGATTTGTGTTCCACATCTATTGATATAATGTACATGCATGTGCTTTTCAAGATAACCTATAATCTTTATCTAACATGAAATATAATCTTGGGAAAATTCATTGGAATTTTGCAGCCATGTTTGTCACCTCTCACTTAAATGTTGGCTTCCATCTTTTTACTAGACTAATTCAAAATTGTGGTTTGAATTTACAAAACAAAACCTGCTTTGGAATCTCAAGTCATTTATAAAAATCTTTCCTGAACTAGTGTCAGGAATAAAGACTAGGCAATAGGATTGAATCTGGACTGTTCTTGCAAGTGACATTTGTTCTATGTGCTCCCATTACTATCGCTTTGACAGCATGAAAAGTTATTTTTCCATTTCCAGTATTTTAAAATAAGATAACATGTAGATATATTCCTTCTATGATAAGATCCCTTTTTAATATCTTCTTTTAGATCTTGTTGTTCTCTGATGATGGCTGCACTTTATATTTTTATAAATGAACTAATTTTATCTTACAGATTGTTCTTTTACTGCTTTATTGCATTTTATTGCATACATTGCACAGAGATTAGAAACACAATTTGATGCACTGTTAAATACTATTATTAACAACAATAAACATGCCAAAATAAGTACCGTAACACCCAAATGTGCTCTGAGATTTCTAAAATCATAATAGAATATTTTGTAGCAGAAATAACCACACAGAAAGCTAGTGCTATTATTTGCTAACACAAGGCTGATGTCCTTTTTCAGAGTTTTCTGCAATTGTATATTAATAATTAAATATAATTTTGTATATTAATAATTATAATTATACCTTTGTTAATACAGGATATCCTCACTTATCAACTACATTGGGCTCAGCAACTCTGTTGCTAAGTGGTGCAGTTGCTAAGAGAAACATCACATGATCGCACTGACATACGGTTTCCATTCTGGATACAGTCATTAACCAAATCATCATGGGTTGTTAAGCATGACATGCAACTTCCTGTTAGCTTCCCCCAGTGTTGGAAGCTAGCTGTGAAGATCACAAATGGCCATCACATGACTGTGTGATGCTGTGGCCGTCGTAAATGTGCATCAGTGGCCAAGGAAATGAATTGTGATCGTGTGACTGCATGACACAACTTCGAGGATTGGTTGTAAAACTCCTTTATTTCTGTGCCATGTTTGCTGAATGAGTGGTCAGTAAGTGAGGACAATCTGCAGTAGATAAAAGTTCCATCAGGATAAAAAAAATGTATACTGATTACTGCACAAATTTGATCTGTGGTAACTTATTTAGGGACGCGGTGGCTCAGTGGGTTAGGACGCTGAGCTTGTCGATCAGAAGGTCGGCAGTTTGGCGGGTCGAATCCCGAGTGCCACGTAACAGAGTGAGCGCCTGTTACTCGTCCCAGCTTCTGCCAACCTAGCAGTTTGAAAGCACGTAAAAATGCAAGTAGAAAAATAGGGACCACTAAGGTGGGAAGGTAACAGCGTTCCGTGCGCCTTTGGCGTCTAGTCATGCCGGCCACATGACCATGGAGACGTCCTCGGACAAGCGCTGGCTCTTCGGCTTTGAAACGGAGATGAGCACCGGCCCCTAGAGTCGGAAACGACTAGCACACATGTGCGAGGGAACCATTACCGTTAACTTATTTTTTACCTAAGATGCTTTATACCCTTTGGGCAAACTGTGTTTTGCCTCATTTATCACCTATCTCAGACTCCTTGTTGAAGTATACTTTAATGTACAAAATTTCTGCACCATGAGCCAAAGTGATGACAGGGTTTGATTCCTGAGCTTAAGTCTTTGGGACAGAACAAAATGATTGCTATCACAAATTTTAATGACTGAATCATCAACTATGAAAGAAGCCAACACCACAAGATGCTGAACACAAGAAATCTACTCATGTTTGACAGAAAGGCTAAAAATTTGATTTAAAGCCTTTTAAAAAGAAAAAGAACAACAACAACAAAAAGGCCCTTGTTACTGCCAAAGTCAGTAACAAGGCAGCCCTCAGTTTTCCCAAATGATTTTTAAGACATTTACATAGTTTGACAAAAAAAATATTTAATTTACTTGAAAATGATCTAACAAAAACTGACTTCATTAACCAAGTATATTTACCCTGGCTATATATGAGACACATTTATTTCCCTTTAATAAAGAAGCATGTGACGCATAGAGATCAAGTAACTTTATATCAATTGATATTAATATTAATTAAAATGTGTTTTATTTAGAAGTTGCTTGTCGTATAAAAAGTAGACTTTGTCATGTTAGAGTTTCTTGTTACTGTTTTTAAAGTTTCAGGTGGCAATGTGCTATATTGACATCACATGCACTTGGCCAGTTTGATTTGTAGAACCTGAAAATATGTGTTGGGGGGCAAACCATTTGTTTAGTGACCATTTGAGGTTGTGAGGCATTGAAAAGGTGACTTACGACCGTTTTTCACACTTAGGACCATTGCAGCATCCCCGTGGTCACACGATCAAAATTCAGACACTTGGCAACTGGCATGTATTTATGGCAGTTGCAGTGTCCCAGGGTGACCTGATCACCTTTTGTGACCTTCTGACAAAGCCAGCTTAATTTAACAACCATGGCAAGAAAGGCAGTAAACTGGGGTGAAATTCACTTAACAGCTATCTTGCTTAGCAACAGAAATTTTGGACTCAATTGTCATTGTACATCAAGGATTACCTGCCATTCAAAAAAAAAATTGAAAATTGAAGCTACAGAGCTATTTTGTAGTACCAAAGTATAATAGCATTCAGCGAAGAAATATGTGCCCCAACGTGTGCACTAAAACAATATTGCATGTTTCTCGGTGTTTGCCTCATTGTGGTTCATTTAGATGAGCTAAATGGTTATTTGTAGCACTATTTCACTCTTCATAGAAGAGTAGAGTTGCCATTTTTAGTAAGATGAAAACCTCAATCTGCAAAGTTATTCATAATCCTGGACAGCCTATGCTATTGCATGCCACCTCTTTAAAGAGAAATATTCCTCATAAATGTATTTCGAAAACCCAGTAATATTAACAGAATAACAAGGTTGGAAGGAACTTAGAGGTCTTCTAGTCCAACCCCCTGCTCAGGTAGGAAACCCTATACAATTTCAGACAAATGGTTTTCCAATCTCTTCTTTAAAACCTCCAGTGTTGGAGCACTCACTACTGGAGGCAAGTTGTTCCATTGGTTAATTGTTCTCCCTGTCAGGAAATTTCTCCTTAATTCCAGGTTGCTTCTTTCCTTGATTAGTTTCCATCCATTGCTTCTTGTCCTGCCTTCAATACTAAATAAGATGTTTGTTTTTTTACATTTTATTGAATATATGCCTCCCAATAGGCTTTCCTAGGAGACTCCAAACTTATGTTAATATCTATTTTATTTCAGTATTTTTCATATGATCGTTCATATTTAGAATCTCTTGTTTGGAGGACAACATATTAAAACAAATCTTATGTTAGATTTTCACTTAAAAAAGTAGATGTAAGCTATAATACAATATTCATTTCCCTGAAGCAAAGTCTCCTAAAATTAAATAGGACTTATTTCTGCATAGGAAACAAAGAACTGGATTTTTTCAAAGCCTGTTTGCTTTTGCCTCTAGCAGCCATATACAAATCTTATAGAGAAACATTGCTATACCAGTTCCGATTTTGTTTTAGAATAATGTTAAGTATTGATTATTCTTTGATACATTTTAGCTGTAACATACTTCAGATTTCTAGTTAACAAGTATTCAAGAGGGAAAAAAGTTAAAAGATGATGATGATGATGATGATGATTTTATCAAATAACAGGGACTCAAAAGAAAAACATATTTCTGCCAAGTGTGATAGACATATGTGTGAAAGAACAAAACAACTGGTGCTTGTTAAAAGTTTAAACTGAATCAGCATTCAAATCCTTATGAATAGGCGAGAATCTTTACATGGATGGAGAAAATTGATGGATCCCATGTGTATAGTACTTTTTTGTTATCCTAGTTTAGTGGCAAAGCTTTAAGGGATAGATTTAAAATAGAGAACATTTGGTAGGGTTAGTGAGACACCCTAATTGGATGTGGGATCCAGCAGTTAGGCTTTTACTGTTTTATGAGAGAATTGACTTCTCCAGAACGGACATGCCACTTGTGCAGAACGTAAGAAACTGACACAGTATGGAATCATCTTGGCTAAATTCAAAACACGTGGGGATGCTTTTTCATTTCTGTCAGCACTGAGAAGCAGTCTTGCAATCAGTGAGGAAAAAGTGAATAACTAAAATAGAGTTATGTTAACATTTGTGAAATAGATAAAACTTTTATCTTTTGCCTAGCAGAGTGTAACCCATGCCTCAGTAATAGGATTCTTGAATATAGCATTACATAATCCTATATGAGGATGATGGGCAGTTGTGAAGTTTGATATAAGAAGTTTGAAGTTTGATAAATAATGACTTCACTGGATAGAATGTTGCTTTTTTTCTAAGTTAGGCTCTCCTCTCAAAACATTAAAAATAAGTTAAGAGTTATGGAACTAAAATCGGCCCTTGTTAGCTGATAGACACACACACACTTAACATACACACAGATAACATGCACGCACAAACTGCGTATTTAGTGTGTTGTAGAAAATAATTTTTATTAATTATAGCACTTACTGAGAGAAAGCCAAATGATTTCTACAGTGAAAATATAGATTAATCTGTGTAGTGTGATCAGATGAGGAAGATATCTGACCTAGCTAGGCTTCCCAAATCTTATGTCTTTCACTGTCTTGACTATGTCTTTGATAATTTCCAGCCAGCACAATTATTGTTCTGAGTTGCAGCCTAACAAGCAAAGCAAGAGAAAGATGATACAATCCAACCTCTCCTCAGAGGAGAATTTCTAAACTCTTTTGAAGTTTCACCTAACTGTCTGCATTGTTGAAAAGCTCTGAAATCTCTCTAAGGTGGAGATGAAACCTGCCCTCCCATAACCAAAAATATTAAATTGACATTGCTTATCTTAGTTCAGATGTTCACAGTTGATTAGGCTTAACATTGGATATCCAATTTAGACTATCTAATGTTTAACCAAAAAGAATATTACATGAAAGGTTTGGCAGGTTTAGAAACCAAGTTTGGACCTGCTTTTGTTTTGATACCATTCCAAAAAAAAACCCAAAAGAGAACAAAATAAAAATTCAGAAAAATAAATATCTCTGCAAAATGTGTATGTTTGTGGGTGTCCATAATTTCTGGAGCATTGAGCCATTTCTTCAAACTCATGAGGGAGAAACACTTGTTTTGTCTGATTTATTTTGCTTCCAACTGCAGGGGATGATGTCATGAAGGTAAGACAGTTCAGATATTGAGGAATAGTAAGGAATGAAACAGGATTCCTAAGTTGGTACCAATTTTAACTTCTACCCACCAGAACAGGAGAAATTCCAGTTTTTTAAAGCCCAATTTACAATTCCTGCAGAGGAGAGAGGAAGAGAGATAGAGATGATAGATGGATGGATGGATTGATGACAGACAGACAGATAGATTTTGGTCCAACTAAATCTAGGACCATAAAAATTATATGGGGAAACTACCAGGGACACTGACTGCCCAGAGTGTGAATTCCAATAGAACATATAATATGATATAACCCAATAGTATGTTTGTTTCTTGCTTACAGTAATGTAATGTAAAATAAATAAATAAATAGAATGTTTGGAAGAGAAAGGGACAGAGACTGATTTAGTAACATGCTATTAAAACGAATGCTGCATATTCTGTGAAATAAGGCAAAGCCACCTGGGACTGATTAGTAGTAAAGTGCACCAAACTTCAGGTTTTTTTCCCCCTCTAGAAAGTCTATGGTAAGAGTATTTCCTGAGCTTATGTTGACAGAAATTCCCCTAAGGCTAGACCTAGACATGCATAGAAAGAAACGGGGCACTCTACAGAAATCTAATTAGGAGAGCTTTGCACTTTGTTTTTAATATTATGGGAAGAGATGAAAATCAGTGTTAAGGTGTGGTTTTTTTGTTTTTTCTTTCCTAGTCTTTTTTCTTACTTTCTTTCCAGTTAGCTTTGATATGTAGATCCTATATCTGCATTGAAGTGTTTATAATTCACATGGTTTTCACTTCATCATTTACAGATTAGACTTTTAATTCTCTCTATACTGCTTGTTTATAGAACATTGTTTTATCAAAAAATTTGAGGGGTGGAGTAAAAGTTGATTGATTGATTGATTGATTGATTGATTGATTGATTGATATGGCTACACCATCCAGCTCAGTAAAACTCTTGGCAGTTTACAGAGAATAAAGATCTGGGGGGAAAAAGTTGAAAAATTAAATGAGATGGTTGACAAAACAATCAAAACCGACAATACTGAACTCCTCCTGAATGCTCGTTCAAACATCAAAGTCTTGACCACTTTGCAGAAGTCTTAACATGGGTGATTTCAGGTGCAATTCTGGGGGTAGGGACAAAGCATTCCAAAGTGTGGTTTATGCAACAGTGATGGTCTGCCTTTGTGGCCATGTCCTTTTCAGTTTCCTGCAGGCATGAATGCACTGAAATGCACTTGAACAAGATGGTCCATAAGGTACCCTGGAATCAACAGTAGAGAGATTTACAAGTCAATCTATTGGCAGTCAATGAATAGGTGTTTAATACTGGCAGAACTCTCACCCACCAGAAATTTGGCTGCTGCATTTTGTACCAAATAATTTCCAAATCATTTCTTGAGCTGTAAAGTCAACAGGAGAGAAATGTACTTTCTGATTTTTAACATTCATGATTCTGTTAATGTAAACTCACAGTAAAGTAAAATTAGTCCATCTGGTCATGCTTGCTGTTTGGACTACCTTACATGGCTGACATCAGTCTTGCAAGTCTGAAAATACATTTCACTCCTGTCACCCTTATAGCCCAAGATACCAAGGAGGGTCCCTTGAGAGACATTTGGCGTGTCCCCTTCGCTAAACTACCTTGTCTAACCATCCCTCTGGCTGAGGCTTTTCCCCCTATCTCCCAAGGCCATTTCCACGTACCATTAGAGCAGCAGAATGGGTAGCATTTCTAAAATGTTGCCCTCTGTTCAAATCTGAACTACATGTATCTTAATGTAATCCTCCACAAGGCATTGCAGTTATAAAAACTGTCCAGAAATAATTATCTTGCAGGTGCTAACATACACCAATCCTGTAGAGTATAGAGACTTTTCTTCAGGATTAATAGATTGTAGTAATCTCTCTTTCATCTAAGTTACTCATGGTAACACTAATATCCCAATGCAATTAAAAATATTCTGTGAAAGCGTTCATTTGGTTTGTTAATTACAGAAGTCTGAAGTAAAAACAGATACATCAAGGCATAATGTTGCAAAAGATACATTAAACCTCTGGATAATGTTCATTTTTATACTGTAAGGTTTTTGTTTTCTGAATGATACTTTTCATATGACTAAGCAGACAACCCTAGGAACCGACTCAAAACAAAAAGGAATGTTTGGTTACAATTACCAGGGAAGGATGATTTGACAATGTGTCTTTGACATTCTGATTGGCAAACTAGCTGTGGCCTGGATGAATAAGTGGCTCCAAAATTGCTCATCAACTGTTCCTTATCAATTCATTTCTTATGGAAAATCAGACAAATGCTAATATTAGATATAAACTAGCTTTCAAATAACCAGTGACTTTTGGTTATTTATCAGACAATGGTCTTGAATTTGTGTGATAATTTCAGATCCTGTAATTTTCTTCTGGCATGTCTATGGGGATTTTTCAATCATCCAGGGCAGGGATCTCGGAGACCTAGTGGACGATCACTTAAATATGAGCGGGCCGTGTGCTGCAGCTGCCAAAAAAGCCAACACAGTGCTAGGCTGCATTAACAGAGGGATAGAATCAAGATCACGTGAAGTACTAATACCACTTTACAATGCCTTGGTAAGGCCACACTTGGAATACTGCATCCAGTTTTGGTCACCATGATGTAAAAAAGATGTTGAGACTCTAGAGTCTAGAAAGTGTGCAGAGAAGAGCAACAAAGCTGATTAGAGGTCTGGAGGCTAAAACATATGAGGAACGGTTGCTGGAATTGGGTATGTGTAGTTTAATGAAGAGAAGGACGAGGGGGGATATAATAGCAGTGTTCCAATATCTCAGGGGCTGCCACAAAGAAAAGGGAGTCAAGCTATTCTCCAAAGCACCTGAAGGCAGGACAAGAAGCAATGGATGGAAACTAGTCAAGGACAGAAGCAACCTAGAACTAAGGAGAAACTTCCTGACAGTTAGAACAATTAATCAGTGGAACAACCTGCCTCCAGAAGTGGTGAATGCTCCAACACTGGAAGTTTTTAAGAAGAGACTGGACAGCCATTTGTCTGAAATGGTATAAGGTTTCCTGCCTGAGCAGGGGGTTGGACTAGATGACCTCCAAGGTCCCTTCCAACTTCATCATCATCATCATCATCGCTGCAAACATGCTTTTCAAAAGGCCAACTGGACTTTCTTGGGTTTTTTTCCCCTTGAAAATGTTTCACTTCTCATCCAAGAATTTTCAGTTTATTTAGTATCCTATGTTTTAACAGTTAATTTGATATAAGATTGGGTTGAATGGAAATGTTCACCTGTTTGCTTCCAAAGCATATACACAATAGGAATGTGTATCTTTCTACATTTTGGGTGTGCTTCTTATAAAACAGATTTCTCCATCACAATTGCTGGGGCCATACTAATTAAGTTAGATCAAGCCATATGTTAGAAACCATTGCTTTGTTGTTAATTTAGTGGTTTGTCTTCATGCTGATTGGGATACACAATAACATTGTTTGGGTTCTTTGAAAAGCTGTAGTATGAGATACTGTATTGGGCATATTTCCTTCACCAAAATACATTTTTGCCACAATAGATTGTTCATGTTATATCAAACATATGAATGTGTAACATACCAGTATGTGATGCACAATACATGAATTGGCCATTCTTCTCTACTGATTTATAGGGCTATTGTTTTTCTTTTGTGTTAGCATTTAGTAAGTAACCACAGCACTTGATAAAGTGGTTTGAAGTTACAGGCAAGCACCACATCACAAACCATACAGGAATTTATTTGAGATAAAGTACAGATGGGCTGAACTCTGGATCTGATCTTCTTCCTGCTGGGATGGATAGAAGAAATATTGAGATCCATTGTCTAAGAGAAGAATTTCACTGTCAAAGCTTTTCTTCCCAAACAACAACAAAGTGAGACAGTGTTTATATTGGAAACATCCATGTCTCTGTTGTGGTTGTATTTTACCCCCAAGGGTAAGTAAAAGAGCAGTACATTTTAGTCATTCAATTTTATATCCTTTCAAAGTAGTTACCAATTACACAGGCTGTGTTGTATTTTCTGTTGTCAGGAACATATTAAAAGGGACCAACTTGGTAGCGAAGCGTGAAAATCAATACCTTAAAATGTATGTGTGTGCATGCACACATGTGTGAAGGCACATTTTGGGGCACACATGCATATTTTTTATTTTATTATGACAATTCACATACAGCAGATTCACACAGACTGTTGGTGGTTTGCATTTTAAAACTGCAGCAATAAAAAATGATACAAAACATTAAAAAAGTACAACTATAACAACATAGGGAGATACATATATAGGTAGTCCTTGACTTACAACAGTTTGTTTAGTGACTGTTCAAAGTTACAACCACATTGAAAAAAGGGACTTATGACTGTTTCTCATACTTACGACCGTTGTAGCATCCCCAGGGTCACGTGATCAGAATTCAGACGCTTGACAACCGGTTCATATTTATGGTGGGTGCAATGTCCTGAGTTGGTGTGACCTTCTGGCAAGCAAAGTCAGTGGGAAAGCCAGATACACTTAACAGCCCTGTTACTAGCTTAACGACTGCAGTGATTCAGTTAACAACTGTGACAAGAAAGGTTGTAAAATGGAGCAAAAACTGACTTAACTTTTTCACTTACCAACAGAAATTTTGGGCTCCCTTGTGGGCATAAGTCAAGGACTACATGTAAATGGGAAATGGTCCACTCGAACTAGGGTTTTTGCCATTTGCACTGCAGAGCCGGTCACTCAAAAGAAGTGTAGACCCTGTGTAAAGAAGAAAAGGTGTAAGGAGGGAAGAGACTCTTCAAAGGGAATCGGGGCCCAAGGGAATGAATGCCTCTCAATGAGATCAAGGATCATAGTGACAAGTTTAAATATTGCAATCCTCATAATCATCACCTCAACCTCCATATTTATCTTCCTCCTCTCTTTTTCTGGTGGGAAACTGAATTACAAATAAACCTCTATTAAAAGATAAAAGTAATGATGGCTTATTTTGTATTAATGTACAAACTCTACGGTAATCGGGGATTGTTGCATTATGCATAGGATTTAGGTTGGCGGTGGCATCCTGCCTGACAACAAATTTACATATAGCCACTCAAATATGGGGACAGTAAAAATCCTAACCATGAAAAATAATGTTAATTACAGGGAACACAACACAATATTTCCCTTGTTTCAGAGCATATTAAATATAGCAATAGTTCTTGTGTATGTAGCAGTATGTGCAGCACTCTGAATTCAATCTCCAAAAAAATCTTTTGAAGCGTGTGGTTGCACAAACGTAGGACCTTGTGATGTGCATGAAATAGGGAATCTGTTTTGTTTCAAACCGGAACAAACAATTCCCTGCGTTCCGCTGAACCATTTCAAGTCAGACACAGGCCAGGATAAAATCCAGGATGTTTCAGTTTGTGTGGGCCGGTGTAACTATTGCAAACTGCAGTGATCCCAGGAAATGAAATGTTGATTTCCAATCCATTTGAAAAAAACCTTCACCTCATCCTACACCTGAGCTACAGGTATTCACCACTATTGAGCATTTGTGTTGTGGATCTCAGTAAGAACCACATTGCATTGTTTCGGTGGCTCCTAATGTGCTGTAACAAATGTGCTTTACAATATGAGATTTTGTGGAGTCTCTCTTCTCAGAAACAGTTTCCAGGGCATTACGGCGTATGAACATCAGAATTCTTTGGAATTTGGTGGTGATCAGATTCAGCTATCCAGAACAGGGCTTTTTTTCAACCTTTTCACAGATTGTACCACTTTTAGGATATTGGCAATATTCAAGTACAACTTAGGTGTCAAAACTTTGATGACAAAAAAAAAGGAAAAAAGTGATAAAGTACAGGCAATCCTCAATTTACAACAGTTCGCTTCGTGACTGTTTGAAGTTACAACGGCACTGAAAAAAGTGACTTGTGAGCATTTTTCATACTTATGACCATTGCAGCATCCCCAAGGTCATGTGAAAGGAGGGCTGTCCCCAGCTGCATTTATTGTCTTTTTTTCGCTGCCACCTGTGTCCACAGCCGGCACAGATGGCTGCCACAAAGTAAATTGGCTCCCAACCGGCCTGTTTTATCTCCTCTCCTCTCTTCCCCTCTCCTCCTTCTTTTCTCTCCGGTGCAGCTCCAGCAGACTCCTCATCGAATGCTGCATCTTTTTTCTCTCTCCCTTTCCTGCCCAAACTATTTCCTTTTATAGCCTCTCCTGTCTCTGCCCCCCTCCTCCTTTCTCTTCCGGGTGCACTGGAAGTGCCCATCCTGGGGCCTTTGTCTTGCCCCAGCAGCCTTGCAGCTCCTGAGGACTCTCTCACGGCAAGTCCTGTGCTGTGCCACTTTAGCTCGTTCCTTCCCCCCACTACACTTCACTAGCTAGGCAACGTCGCGTACCACTTGCCAGGTGCCAATGTGCCACCGGTGGTACGTGTACCGCCAGTTGAAAAGCCCTGATCTAGAAGGCTTATCAAAGTTGGTTGCCTAAGAAAACATCAGTAAAGATAAGGTTATGAAATCATACCCCAATTACAGGTAGTCCTTGACTTACAGCCAGCTGTTTAATGACCATTTGGAGTTAGAATGTGAGTGACTTATGGCCTGTAAAGCAGTTCTGTCTATTGCAAAATGTCATATCACACCCTCATGTTTAGATTTTTTTTTTGCTTGTTTCTACCAAAAAACACACATTTGGGAGAATGGCTTCTCACTTACGATATGAGTAGCTTAACTATGTGATTCACTTAATGACCGCTATTAAGCCGCCCTGAGTCTTCGGAGAAGGGTGGGATATAAGTGGAATTAAAATAAATAAAAATAAATAAATAAGAACGGTCATAAAATTGGGTCCAGTAATGTGGGTGCCTGACTTACGATCAGAATTCTGGTCCTAATTGCAGTTGTGAGTCAAGTACCTGCATCATTTGTGCATGAGAGTAGCCATAATGATAAAGGCTTCTGCTCCACGTTTTTTCCCCATTTCAAGATAAAGCGATCAACTGATACCTGTTGGAATAAAACTGTAGGGAAAATAACAACCCTTAGTCAAAATTTGAAGATGTTAATAAATATACAGGCTTCAACTTCAAGTGCTCCTGCTTCCAAATGAAGAACAGCATTAGGGGCACGCTAAGACACTTGAAGAATATTAAAAGACAAATAATGGTTTAATGGATTATATAGACAATGGCTTTGAGTTCCATACAGACAGAATTACAGCAAAATAAAATATGATTAAGGGTTTTTAACCCAATAAAAATGCAGTTCTGTTAGAAATGTGTCATTAAAAAGGTAATCACTATTTATGTGTATCCGGGAATATGTTCAAGTCAAAGCTTTATGGAAGAATTTTGTAGTTATCCTGTACTTTTCAATCTACACACAATCAAAAAGTGTTTTTTTTAAAGTTGTCATTTATGGAGCACCAACAATGAGATGAAACCCAACTGATCATCTCTTTTTTTCTCTCTCTCTCTTTTCTGGTTCCAGGATTGTTCCAAATACTCTTGTCAGCCCACTGAAAGCTGTAGTTGCTCCTTCCCTCCTTCAGAAACACAGCTCATCACCATCACAGAGCCAGTCTCCAAATGGGCATCATTTCTCAGCAAATAAATTATATGTGCCGTTTCCAAGCCATTCTACGCCGCAGGGGCCACAAGGTAATTTTATACTGTATATTTATAGAAGGATGCACCATGCATAAAGAAATGTAAAACGCATACACTAACCCACTCTCGGGGCCAAAGTAACCATAACGACCAAAGTATATTGAAAGTTATACTGTGCCTTGACATAATTATGTCAGGCAAGATCCATCTTTGCCATTTTATAATCTGGATAAAAGATGGGGGCATGGGAAATGTAATGACTTTAGACTGTGTAGCCTGTTGTATTATTCCTCATGAACAGGAAAGCAACATGAGCTTGCTGTTTTCAGCGGGTCCTCTGTGTTTCTCATAATGTTTAGTTTGAAATGAAATTTGGCATTTGACAGCAACTTGTATAATCCCAAATGCTATGGGCTTTGACTGATTATGGGAGCTGTGCTTCCCTTATTGGAGATGTCATTCAAGCTGACGAGCACCAGCTTAGAGGGAACCATTTGAATCATTTACATCATGCTTTAGAAAATGGCAAATATTTTATATTTTCATATGAAGCAGGAATAGTATCGATAGGGTCATTGGCATCATAAAAGGTAAAATTATAGTCATGTCCAGTCATGTCCGAGTCTAGGGGATGGTTTCATTTCCATTTCTTAGCTGAGGGAGCCAGCATTGTCCGCAGATGCTTCTGTGATCACGTGGCCAGCATGACTATATGCCGAGGCGCACGGAACACAGTTACCTTCCCACCAAAGTGGTACCTGTTAATCTACTCTACCTGGAGCAGATAACAGGAGCTCACTGCCACACAGCACATCTAATTCTAAGAGTAAAACATAAGAAAGAAAATGGTTGCATCCCCATATGTTGTCAAAGCAAAAACATCTGATGTTAGCAGTGTGGACATCTCAAACCTGGGCTGTCGACTTTCCAGCTGACAAGCCCAGCATCTTAATGGTTGAGCCATCTCACCCCTCTCATTGGCACAATTGACTATAGTAAATGGAAAATGTATTTTTTATTTTGTAATAAAAATAATAATCCATTTATACTGGTAGAAGTAGCCACTCTTTGTGAGATAATGCAATGCTCATGAAGTACACAGTTTGACACATTCAAATGCAGTCACCGCATAAATGCTAATAAGGAAAAATAATGAAGGAGCAAGCAACCAGTGATGTCTTCAATTTTTCAAGGATATTTTCTTGAATGCTACAGTTTACCACTGCTACGTATCTATCTAGCATTTGAAAAGGAGTTTGCCTTTCTAGATTAATCACAAATGGCAAAAATCCTAGTTTGAGTATACCATTTCCCATTTATTTCTTTTTTGTGAACCTGCTTTTTTAGCCTAGTTGTGGACAGGTTTAGTAACTGTTAAAGAGGTCTATACAAGATATTAGCTAACATAGGTTTCCAAAAAAGCTTCATCTCCCAGCAAAAAAACCCCAAACAAACAAAGTTGGGGAGTAGGTGCATGATGTCCTGAACTATTAACCAGCCAAGAATATTTTAATTCAGTATATAACAAATGTTCAGTGTTTCATAAAATTTCATTGAGTGTACCATAAAGTTAACCTGGAATAAGTGTGCAATATGAGCACAACTACAGGAATCTAGTTGACCTCAAGGTAGTTTGACTAGAGAAATTTCGTAGTTCAGGTGTTTGCAACTCAGGCAAACCATAGATGGGTCATGGATTTGTTCAGAACCTTCAGATTTTATCAGAAATATTAGTAATTTTCCAGGGTATGCCCAAAATTTGTGAGTACAGACATTGTTCGTCTGGCTTATTAATAATACTTAATTACTGTTGGAGTAATTACTTAATTACTTAATTAATTATTAATTAATTAATTACTGTTGGAGTGCCACGTAGCAGAGTGAGCGCCTGTTACTCGTCCCAGCTTCTGCCAACCTAGCAGTTCGAAAGCACGTAAAAATGCAAGTAGAAGAATAGGGACCACTGCGGTGGGAAGGTAACAGCATTCTGTGCGCCTTTGGCGTCTAGTCATGCCGGCCACATGACCACGGAGACGTCCTCGGACAAGCGCTGGCTCTTCGACTTTGAAACGGAGATGAGCACCGGCCCCTAGAGTCGGAAACAACTAGCACGCATGTGCGGGGGAACCTTTACCTTTACCTTTTACTGTTGGAGTAATTTTAGTATGGTTTTAATTACGTTTGTTGTCCTTCACTGGTTACATGAATAGATTTTGTACTCCATTTTTCTGCAGAGAGAACCAGTTTAGACAATTACTTCAGCATGTAAGAAATTACATTACTATATTGATTCAGTAGTTAAATTGTGGCTGGAAATACAGCTAGTTCTTAACCTTCAATTTATCTTTGTTCTTGCGAGGTTTTTCAGCACCAGAGTGGAGCCTCCTAGGATCTCCCCTACCTCCCTGACTCACCCCACATTCCTTACCTGGGACCTTGGCTGCTTAACAACCCACATGTTTTCTAAACAACCACAACCAAGAGTGCTAAAAATGTGGTTGTTGAGCAAAGTGGTCATGTGGTCTCTCACTTAACGGCTGCTTCTCTCAGCAACACAGATTATGGTTTCAGTTGTGGTTGTAAGTTGAGGACTACACTTAGTTGAGGACAGTCTTGAGGCTTCTTTTCCAGCTACAGTCTGCATGACCTTCTGTTTCTCTTCCCGATTGCCCATTAAAAGAATGAAAGTAGGTTTTGCCTTTGTTTCGTTAAGGTAATTCAAACTTTTGATATATCCAAATTCAAGCACCTGAGGCTACAATATATTTTACATTAATAAACTACATTTTGTCAACGAAAAGATAACTAAGCTGTCAAAAAGAGAAAATGGAGCTTGTTGCAACACATTATTTGTTGCTGTAATAAATGAAAGCTAAAAAAATTAATAATAAACAAAACTCATTACCTCAATCTGGCAATTTAGAGATACACAGGTCTACCAATCCAACAGATTGGTTGAGATAATGGAAATTATCTCCAACACATCTGAAAAGTGCCAGGTTTGAAATGCATCACTAAAAGCTAGTAACATGGAACCTCAAGGATAAAATTTAGCTGCTTGTGAGTGCAACAGAAGGAAAAAAAAATAACTTGAATTGAGGCTTTTGGAGAAGACAGCACTTCCCTAATTGTTCTGTGTCATAGGGTTTTTTAAAAGTAGTAATTGTCAACTCAGACAAACACCAACATGTCATTTGTGGTAATCTCACTCTGTTTCTGTTAATACTTTCAAATTCAAGCTGAATACATTTTTAATCAGTGTCTGCTAGCAGACATACATACTCAATTTAAGCCGAAAAATTATAAAGAACAGTCATCCAATTGCAAAATCAATTATAAAGTTATTGTAAAAGAAAAGGCGTATTTGTATTTCTACTCTGTTTTTGGTACAATAACTCAAATGAACTATCTCCGGACATGTTAGGGATATGAATGCCTGGACAATGGATGAGAACAAAATTCCAGTAGAATTTATGACTTTAACTAAAGTAAGATCCAGATGGAAATTATTATAAATTGAAAGAATTTGGCGATCATATGAAGTAGTACATCTATTTATATCTTACGTGATGTCTTTGCATAGAAACTTTATATAATTTGACGAGTTTGACTTATTTATATTCATACATTAGAAGGAATGACACAAATGGATTGGCATTTAGGAGGCATATTCCAATACTTTTACTCCTTCTATCACTCGTTTAAAATTGCTTCAGATTTTTTGGCTGACACTTGAGGGAAATAGGAGCAACCAGCATATTTTATGATGTGGTTAACTACAACTTTTTTTTTATAGATCACATATAGCAAAATTATAGCTGAATGTTATGTTTGGAACATAGTTGATTCCTTTATTAACTGTTGTATTTCTATATTTTATTCCACATAAAATATTTAACAGTGATCATTTAAACCGACAGTATGTTTAGGAAATTCTTCTTTGGAAATTAGTTGCCACAGATTTGATTTAAATCTGAGAAACTGAAGGAATGCCTGCAATCCTCGTGGTTGGACCTTGTGCTGGTGGCAGTGTGAATGACATCTTAGCTGCAGCTGCCAAAATGTGTTACAGTTCTTAACATAAATAGAAATGTTTTGTGAATTTTTTTTACAAGGAAATGTGGCAGGGGATAGTCATTTTATTGTACACAGTTTAATGGAATGGTTCATATTTTAGCCCCTTAAGAGTTTAAAAATGGATCTTTTAGAAATGTCTTCAGATTTCTGCACAAAACCACATGTGGTTAATTGCACTATAGCTATAGGATTCGAACGTCACTTTAAGCTCCTACTGTTACCATCTATTACGTTTTGAAAGGTACATAGGCCAACAAATTGTGAGCAGTTAAAAACAAACGGAATAACAAAAACAAAAATTTCATTGTTGATGATGGATATAACTCGGTTAAGTGCTGGCAAGGCTCATTTGAAACTTCTGCACTGTGACATCACTCATTATTGGTATTAATTCTGAAGACAGGGGAGCCTTGGAAGTTAACCAAATTGAATCATTCTTACAGTAGATTGGGAGCTATATTTTCAGGAAAAATGAGAACAATCAAGTTGCTTGGAAAGCCTGAAAATTAAAAAAAAATCCTTCTATGCCAAAGGAATATTCTTTTTTAAGCAGGAGATACCTCTGTGCAAAAATCTCACTGTAGAGATGCTATCATGAAACAACAACTACAAAAAGGTTTCACTGGATTGTCTCTTCTCCACAGGGTAACTTGTAATCACTGAAACACTGTAATTGGCAAAGCCAATTTATAACCCAGCTATTGTAACTGCCAAACATCATTTTTGGAAAAAAAAATCTCATCCAGCTGTTCAGTTTCTGTGTTGGACCTTTTAAAGAGTCCACTATGACTGCAAATGCTAACAATAGGTAAAAATTAAAAACATACAAGCAGAGAATAGACAGATAATAGTTATGGTAAATGGGAAAGTCTGTGAGCCTTAACTTCAAATATTGGATGAAATGCAGTAATTTAGGGAAAGAATTGTTAAAAAGAGAAATAATTTGAAACCAAAATTGCTGTTCCATTATATATAAAAAAATAAAATAGAGGACCAACAGAGATGAAGCTGACCATATTAGACAACTCTGGCCTGAAACATCATTGCACTGCAAAGGAGAAAAATATTTGGTATTAATGGAATAAAAAGATCCCTGTTCATGTAGCTAAAAACTTTACTAGGCAACAGTGGCCCATTGGGGAATGCTGATCAAGGGCAATATGCTTCTTGATTCATTTGCTGTCCTGCTAAACCAGGGTGTTTGCCAGATGCCAGACTTTGAATCTGGCTTTTGCTCACGTAAAAGGTGTATTGAATGGGGCATCAGTTTCAGAAACAAGCCGGTTGCATTCTTCTAAATGTCTGAACACTCTGTTTGCAGGTTACCAAGGTAGCTTTCACTCTATACAAAATTGCTTCCACTACGGAGATTGCTACAGAACAATGGACTCATCTTTCAGTAGTGATGTGCTATCAGGAGAATCTCATTGCTGTAACCCTCTGCGACAAAATGGATATCACATCCTCAGTGCACCTGTAGCTTCAACGGGTAATTGATTTAGACTATATTCCTGTCATTTTAGTTGGACTTTCTTCCTTACAAAAACATTACAGATAGACGATCTACATTTTTAGACACAAGATAAGTCACATTTCCCCCTAGATTCTGAACTGGGTTCTTTAATTGTCTCCTTTTAAACCACAGGGGCTTTATCAGAGGTTGCAACTAATAAATGTATTTTAGAGTTATGTGAAAGAAGGGGGACTTAGTTGAATCGGACAGATGCTGTGATATCATTGCATTAGTATGGCACATCTGCTCCAGCCTAATATTACTGGAATATGCTAGAAAGAATTGCAAATTGGCAGTGACTATACATAAAGATTTGCTTGGTTTTATAGCTTGACTACCTGACTTTAAGCTAAAAGCATTCATTTTACAGAAATAAACATGCAATTTTTTTAAGGATATTTACAGTAACATTCATAAAGGAAATGTTGATCTTTATAATATTAGCCAAATGTTGCATTCATATAAGATCCTGTCAGATTTTTAAAAGGATAGTTTGATTAAATACTTTAGTGTACAGGTTTTAAAACTGCATTGAACAAAATAGTTTTCCTTTTCTCAACTTCCTTCCAGCTTTCCCAAGACTATCCCCAATATTCATGAATGATTCACTTGAGATTCTGTTTAGTAGAAAGAAAACTTTAATGAAAAATTTATCTTTATTTATTTATTTATTTATTTTATTAGTTTTATATACCACCCTATTCCCAAAGGACTCAGGTCGGTTTACAGGGCAAAGTTTAAAAAACAATATAAAGGTTAAAATAGAAATAGAATTAAAATAAAATAAATTAATTAGTAGCCGAACAAATTAAAACAAAGTTTTAAACTTAAAACCCCTCAGTCCAGACCAGATAGATCAAAGAGCCAAGTTTTCAGGTCCCGATGAAACGAACGAAGGTCGGGGGCGGTCCGGAGTTCCACAGGTAAGTCATTCCATAGGGCAGGCGCGCCCACAGAGAACGCCCTCCCTCTGGGGGTCACCCGCCGGCACTCCCTGACCGGCAGCACCCTAAGGAGGCCCTCCCTATGGGAGCGCACAGGACGATGGGAAGTTGATGCCAGCAGCAGGTGCTCCCTAAGATAATCCGGGCCCACCAGGCTCAAGGTTTACTCAGCCTTCCATCCTTCCGAGGTAGGTAAAATGAGGACCCAGATTGTTGGGGGTAATTAAGCTGACTTTGTAATAATGCCGCTTGGTGTGTGTGTGAAAGCCCTAATAAGCAGGCATATACATAGAATGAAGGCTACTGCTAAGCTTGTAAGCCGCCCTTAGTCTTCGGAGAAGGGCGGGATATAAATGGAATTAAAATTAAATAAAATAAAATTTAGGGCTTTATAGGTCATCACCAGCACCTTGAATCTCACCCGGAGGGCAACTGGAAGCCAATGCAGCTCGTGGAGAAGAGGCGTTACACGAGAGTATCGGGAGACTCCCATCACAACTCGCGCGGCAGCCCCATGTAGAGAGCGTTGCAGTAGTCTAACCGGGAGGTCACGAGCACATGAGTGACTGTGCGTAGGGCATCTTGGTCCAGATAGGGCCGCAACTGGCGCACCAGGCGAACCTGGGCAAAAGCCCCCCGGTCATGGCTTCTATATGGTCTTCCAAACTGAGCTGTGAATCCAGGAGGATGCCCAAGTTGTGAGCCCTATCAACGGGGGGTAACACCTCACCCCCCCATAGTTAGCGATGGACAAAGTTGGTTCTCCCGAGATGCCGGTATGTACAGCCACTCAGTCTTGGTGGGATTGAGTCGAAGCCTGTTTCTCCCCATCCAAACCCAGACCGCCTCCAGGCAACGGGACATCACGTCGAGGGCATCACTGGGTTGGTTTGGGGTGGAAAGAAAAAGCTAAAAAGCGAAGGTTGGAGACTGGACGATAGTTGTTCAAAATAGCCAGGTCCAGAGCAGGCTTCTTGAGGAGGGGCCTCACCACTGCCTCCTTCAAGGCGGTAGGGAAGGTACCCTCTCTCAAAGAAGCAGTTATTACTGCCTGGAACCAGCCTCGTGTCTCCTCCCGAGCTGCGTACACCAGCCAGGAGGGGCACAGGTCCAATAAACACGTGGTGGAACTCAGTCTCCTCATGATCCTGTCCACCTCATCTGGGGTCACAGGATCGAATTCACTCCAAATGACATTCTCAAGACCGCTCGATTCCTCCCCGTCAGTCTCTGCCCAGTCAGAGTCCAGACCGGCCCGAATCTGAGCGATTTTGTCTGCAAGATGATGACTAAACTCCTCGGCCTGCCCCTGCAAGGGCTCCTCCCTCATCTCCTGATTAAGGAGGGAGCGGGTCACCCTAAAGAGGGCGGCCGGGTGATTATCTGCAGATGCGATGAGGGCAGCGAAGTAATTAGACTTCGCTGTCCTCATCGCCGTGAGGTAAGACCTCATAGCGGCTCTCAACCACAATCCGTCAGATTCAACAGCTCTCCAGACCCTGTCTCTGACGCTTCATCTCCCGGAGCTCCACAGAAAACCATGGAGCCCACTGGGATCTGCGCCGGGTCAGGGGTCGCAAGGGTACAACACGGTCGAGCGCCTCGGTGGCAGCCCTTTCCCAGGCATCCACCAAGGCATCAGCCGGGCTGTGAGTGAGGGGGATAGGTATAGACCTAAGCGCTGTCTGGAACCGTTCCGGATCCATTAGGCGCCTGGGGCAGAACCACCTGGTCTGTTCCACAGCCCAGCAGCGGGGGGTGGCATAGCGGAAGACCAACCACAGGAGGTGATGATCGGACCATGACAGGGGGACAATAGTTGGCGAGCCCCCTCCCAGATCATCAAACCACTGCCCAGATAAGAAAACTAGGTCGAGAGTGTGTCCCCCCCATGAGTCGGACCCTGAATTACTTGGGTAAGGTCCATGGCCGTCATGGAGGCCAAGAACTTCCGGGCTAACTCAGACAACCCTCCCAGAGAAGGCAGGTTAAAGTCGCCCAGAACTATAAGTCTGGGAAACTCAACCGTCAACCCTGAGAGGGCGTTGAGAAGCTCGGGCAGGGCTGTTGCCACATAGCTGGGCGCCAGGTATGTTAGCAACAAGCCCAACTGAGCCCCAGGGCCACACCTCAGGAGGAGGGACTCCCGCCTATCTGTACGACAGTGGTCTCCCGCGGACATAAGGTCTCCTGTATAACTACTGCCGCCCCTACCCTGAGCCCGCGGCCAATGTAACACACAGAAACCTGGAGGGCAAAGCTCAGTCAGAGGGACACCTCCCTCTGAGCCCAACCAGGTTTCTGTAATGCATGCCAGGTCCGCACGTTCCTCCTCGATCAAATCGCGGACGAGGGGAGCCTTGTTCACTATGGATCTGGCATTAAAGTACATCAGCCTGAGCTCAGGGGCCTGATCCCCCTCACCCCTGGATAAACGGGTACCAACCGGAGGGTCGGAGCACGCCACCGCTTGAAGACAGCAGGGGCGCGATCCCAGGTGTTGATATGGCCCTCCGTGCAACCGCCTGCTGCCGTTCCCAATCATCGTGGGGATTTGAAACCCCACCCCAATGCCAGGAAAACCAGAAGCCTCCAACCCCATCTCGCCGGGAGCCATCTCAGGCCCGGACTGACAACCAGTTGATGGGGAACACCCCAATTCCCTCCTAGCCCTACCATTCCCCCCCTCCCTAGCCCTTTAAAACAACCGGCAAAAAAACATACCAGGGGCCTCTTAATACATTTCCACCAGAGGCCCCTATCTATGCCCAACCACCTCTTGGGGTCCCAACAATTGGGCCCGTCCTTAAGGGAATTACAGGAAAAGGCGGCAGGTCGTACCCAGGAGGGAGGAGCCCTCCTGAGGGCGTACAGGTCAGCACTGGAGTAACACAACCGAGCCATATAATAATAAAATATCCACATAGGGCAGTTGTAAACAAGTGGGTAGACAGATGGTATTAAAATAATATCAAGATGACACTGATATTGATTCCGGAAAGTACCTCAAGTCCACCAATCCGGCTCCGCTCTCACCCGAGCCGGTAACCAGGCAAAGAAACCCCAACCGCCCTCTCACTACAGCTGAGGCATCCAACCTGGGTGGACAGAGTACGGCCTACCGGGATAAACCTACCCCAACTGGTCTCTCACACCAGTGGGGTGGTTGATGGCCAATCCAAAACCGCCCTCTCAGCACGGTCAGGTCCCAGGTCCATTCCGGACTATCAATAGGGAAGTCACAGGAGGAGGGGCACAAACCATGTCAAAATGCTGGTAATGACCTATAAAGCCCTAAATGGCTTGGGTCCAGGATATCTGAGGGAACACCTGCTGCCAGCATCAAATTCCCTTCGTCCAGTGCACTCCCACAGGGAGGGTCTTCTCAGGGTGCCGCCGGTAAAAGATTGCCAGTGGGTAACGCCCAGGGGGAGGGTCTTCTCAGTGGGTGCTCCTGCCCTCTGGAACCAGCTGCCCGTGGAGTTGAGGACTGCCCCCGACCTCTGTTCATTCCGCCGGGACCTGAAGACCTGGCTCTTAGAGCTCTCTGGCCCAGGCTGAGAATTTTAATTTTAATTTTAATTGGGGTTTTTACTCTTTCAGGGACTGTTATAATCTTTTTAATTGTTTTTAATTTTTGTATTTCTTGTTTTAATTCCCTGTAAACCGCCCTGAGTCCTTCGGGAAAGGGCAGTATACAAATCCAATTAAATAAATAAATAAATAAATAACCAGCATAAAATTAAAAATGAGCAGATAAGCAGAAAGGTCCCGGGTCAAAACACCACAGCTATAGTTCCAAGACCACGTCCGCAGCCGGTCTCCAGGCTGCTGTTGTCTCCTCACTGCTTCAGCTTCTGCCATGGGGAGGGGGGCCACCGTGCCAAAAAAACGGCGCCCACCAACTGCACCCTGCTCCAAACTCCAGCCGGGCATTAAAACGCGGCCGCAGTTGATCTTCAGGCCGCTATAATCTCCCGGCCGCTGCTGCCATTCCGAAAGGGCGGGAGGCCTGCACACCGCAGAGAGTGGCACCTGCCAGCTGATCTTCGGGCCGCCAGGCCACTGCCACCATTCCAGGAGGGCGGGAGACATCTACGCCGCAAACAGCGCCCGCCAGCTGATCCAAGGCGCTGGGCTGGGCCGCGGCTGATCTTCGGGCCGCAAGGCAGCTGCTGCCATTCCAGGGGGGTGGAGGCCTCCGCGCCACAAAAAGCGGCGCCCGCCAGCCAGCTGTTCCCTACTTCAACCCCCCGTTAGGCTGCTGAGCCTCGGTTGGGCTTCCCAGACTGCCCAATTTTTAAAAGCCCATCACGGAGCTCACAGAGCTCAACAGATGACCGCCGCCATCTTGGGCAAAAAAAAAAATTATCACCAGACCAAATTTGTCCATCAGTCATATGTCAGTTGACCTCAGTATAGTATCACTACAGACAGAGAATAAATCTGTGCCTATCAGGGTAGCTTTGTTATTATATTGTTATATAAATTCTCATATTAATTTCCTTTGGTAATTTGTGAGGGATCATTGAAGAGAAATTTGTGTGGGTGTGCGTATATAAATTTTCAAAAAAACAAACAAACTAAAAGATAAACAGAAAAAAGATTTGGAGAAAGAAAAGCTCAGAAATGAAAAAAAATGAAAGTACAAGATCAAAATAGAAAAAAACAATATATTCAAAATCGTATTAATTATATTAAATCTTACTAAAATAATAAGAGTAATAAAAAAGAAAAAATTAGAATGTCCTGATTTTCTTTAGTACAGATGTAAGTAAAAATATATCAAACTCTTATTCTAAGATTAATATTTGTGTACATTATTTCCATAATCCCATGTAATTCTAATAATCAAATCCCCAAATAAACTTTTCATTTCCTTTAATTTGTCACAAAAAGTCCAAAAATGATTTCCAGGTAGAAATTAAATTTGTTCAAGTCATTTCAATTGTTTGCTGTCACTTTCACCATTTCTACAAATTCCACCAGCTTCACCATCCATTCTTCCATTATAGATATTTATAAGCCCTTCTACTTTTGACCACATAAAAGTATTGCTGCCATTATCATAAATGAAAACAAAGTTCCATAAGATGGAGCCTTAAAAGCAACTTTTAACATCCATATTTGATTATTTGCTCTCATGAGACACACTGAGACTTTAAGTTGTTCTGTCTTTTCCCCCTGGATTCTTAATAGTACCAATGTTACATAAGAGCATACTTACTAGCAGGGCTTTTTTTCTCATAGAACGCTCAGAACGGAGTTCCAGCACCTTTTTTGGATAGAACCTTGTAGGGTAGGCAAGGCAGGTTATATGACATGTGTGAGTTCCGGCACCTTGTTCCTTTACAAAAAAAGCACTGCTTACTAGGAATGCTATGTACAACAACAGAGTACTGTTCTGTGAGTCAGGAAGTGATACTTCCGTTTCAGAGCTTTGGATGGTTTAGTCGTGTCTAGGGTATTTCTTTTAACTAATCCTTTTGACAATTTGAATGGTAAAAGTTTCTAAAAAAAGAAGAGTGCATGAATTTATTTTCAAATTTATTCATGTGAAGTTTTTAATGCTTTTCAGCACTGAGTGGCTCTGACTTCAGTAGCTATCTGCTTAGAATCTCTCCTGAGCTTGAATCTCTCCAAAAAGATCCGAAATGAAAAAAAAATGGTTCAGAAATTATGGGGAAACAGGAAAAAGTCCCAGAACCGTGTACTTTCCTTAACCCCATCTTCACCTTTTATCTTCAAAGGTGTGCTTTCCTCCCTTTGTCCTTCCCACATCTTTACATGATAGGCTTACGCTGGAGCATCTGGCATCAACAATTTTTGGCTATAATTCTGTCATTTAATGTAAATTGTAGCCTAGGAATAAGATGTTACAGTTAAAATGCTGATACTCTTAGCTGCTTTGCAGCACATTCTTCAGTACAAGAGAATAACAGAGTTGGAAGGGACCTTTGGGATCTTCTAATCAACCCCCTGCTCATGCAGGAGACCCTATGTCATTCCAGACAAATGGTTGTCCAGTCTCTTCTTAAAAACAGACAGAAGCAGAAGTTGTTCAGACTCATGTGTGTATGTGTATGTGTATATATGTATATATGATGTGTGTATATACATACATATATATGTGTCAAATGTTAACTATTTAGATTACCTTGCTAGGCCCCAAACATGGGGCAAATCTTTATTTCCTGTTTTCAGCCTATCTTGAAGGCCATCGAACAGGCTGTAGTCACACCGGACAGTTCATATATTTGTGTAAATATATATATGTATGTATGTATGTGTGTGTGTGTGTGTGTGTGTAGATAGATGATAGATAGATAGATAGATAGATAGATAGATAGATAGATAGATAGATAGATAGATAGATAGATAGATAGAGATATGTAAATTTTTTGGCTTGCTAACAAAGAATAAAGGGAGCAAGCCAAAAAATTTACACAAATATGAGCTGCCACTGCTGTGGCTACTGCCTGTAGATGGCCTTGGGGTAGGCTGAAACAGGAAATAAGATTTGTCCCATGTCTGGGACTAAGCAAGTGTATTCTGAATGCTTAACAAACATTTATATATATATATATAATATATATAATATATAATATGTGTGTGTGTGTGAAGAATTTGTCAAGGCTTTTTGAATGCACCTTGCTAATTAACTCTTTCTTTCCTGCTTTGGCCTGACTCAAGGCTTATCCATAGGATATAGTCAACTTATGACAGCTCATTATTTGTGTAAATTATTCAAATTGCTAATAAAGAATTTGGGAGGCTGAGATGATTATTTCGAACTTATTATGCTCTCATCAGTCAGTCATACCCTTTATCTGAGATTCGAACCTGGGCTGATTATATATTAGGCAGTTGTTTTTAACTTCCTGAGCCACAGGTTCTTTCTCTCTTTTATTAGCTAGAAGGCAAGGGAAATATGTGTTAAGAATTTGTCAAGGCTTTTTGAATGCACCTTGCTAATTAACTCTTTCTTTCCTGCTTTGGCCTGACTCAAGGCTTATCCACAGGATATAGTCAACTTATGACAGCTCATTATTTGTGTAAATTATTCAAATTGCTAATAAAGAATTTGGGAGGCTGAGATGATCATTTCGAACTTATTATGTTCTCATCAGTCAGTCATACCCTTTATCTGAGATTCGAACCTGGGCTGATTATATATTAGGCAGTTGTTTTTATATATATGTGTGTGTGTGTGTTTGTGTGTGTCTGTCTATGTATGTATCTATATATCTATGTACATACGTACTTGGTTTCTACAGGCATGAAAGAAGAGAAAACTTAACAATTAGATCTTTCAAAAGAAGAAATTTAATGAGAAACAGACATTGTTCTTCAGAAATGCTTGATTGTTACAAGTAAAGCTGCAGGGCTATGAAGTTGTGAAATGCAGAGGCAACAGTTCACCAATGAACAATCCAAACTGAAAAAGGACAGTCCTCTAACAGCAGTGTTTTGCTGTTACTGGTGCATATTTTTCAGAGATTTAAAGAACACCACCACCACCACCAAAATCAAAAGTCCAGTCACTACGATTCCATTTTAGAAAGCTTCCGTTTCCATGACTTGATCCAGTACATACGAAACTGTCACCACTTTCTAATAGTATGACATCTCATTTGATGTATGACCAACCCTTGGTAATTCAGAATAATTACCAAGGTCATGGCAGTGTAGACATTTAAGTTGAATGGTTACTGAACATGTTAACAGATTGAATGGCACTGTAGAAAGAAATAATAGCCATTCTTATCATCATTACACATTCCTGGAAGCTATAATATTGTTTTCCGTGTAGACTGAAGCACCAATTAGTTTTAAAGTTCTAGGGCAGCAAGCATCCCCCATCTGATGTGCTTCAGATGTGTTGGGAGTGCAGTATTCAGGTTCCCAACTGGCACAGTTAGTTATGGCAGCTGGGAATTCTGGGAAACATAAAACAAGCATTTCAGCCCACCAAGCTGTTGGACACCTCTTTGTTTGTTTATTTATTTGTTTTGCATGTCTTTCTTCCTGATAACCAGAGGGAAGGAGGGAGATTTGCAGTAGACAGATGGAAGGAAGCAGAAGAATTAAGCAACTTCCATCCCTTTCTTGCTAAACAACTTAGGAGGCCTTTTTGTATTAAAAAAAGGGGGGGACGTACAGTAGAGCATCATATTTAGTCTGAGCCTGCAATTCAGATTGTTCTTGCTACCTCATAGTTACTCGTATATCTCATATGCTTACCATATTTCCAGGCTATGAAGTCATCTCTGAAGCAGAGAGCATATCAGAAGAAGTTATCAATGGAACTGAAGAGAATAATGGATTTTTCCAAAATGGCACTTTTGATCACTGTTTAAATCACATTCCTCCCATCTACACAGATACCTAAGTCTATCTTAAATTGTTACTTTGTCTACCATGCTTATAATGCCTTTTGTATTTACAGAATTGTTGTTGACTTACCTTGATTGTATTTAATCTGCAACCTTTTATGTGTCCATTTAAATCAACTGCTCGTATTTACCAATTTATTTTATAAAGGAATATACTGTGTAATTTGTTGGTATCTATTCCTTTGTTGTGGCACTTTGAAACTGACTCTCTTAAGGGAGAAGGAGGACCATTTAAAACTGCTTGATGTGTAAGTCCTTTTGAGTAAAATATAAATTTAAATTATAAAATATGCTTGTAAAGATTTTTTTAAGAAGTATGTTTTCAATTTAAGACTGCTGGTCCCTTTAATCACAGTTAATTCATGGGATGTTTTCTTGACTATAAAAGGACTTCTTTAAAATTCACAGACCTCATGTACATAAATGTTTTCACTTTGCTGAGCAGGTTTTATATTTTCAATTTTACAAGAAAAAATTAAAAATTGGAAATTAGTGTGCTCTCTTTTTTTACTTCGTTCTATCAATGAGAACTATCTTTTAACTTAGAACTCATACAGTTCTATACACAATTTCTCTCTCTTCTTCCCAAAATGCTGTAATTCAAACCATTTATCTTTTGACATTCCACTTTTCCAGCTTTTCTTCTGCACGAAGATAATGTAATTGGCTTATTAGGGGAAACCTAAAAGAATAAAAACTAGTGTCTCAGAAGATATATGCTATACTAAATCTATTGTTATTTTGGCTGCAAGAGTTTAATACAACTACATTTCTCAAAATGAATAGCAGCTTTAATAGAAAACAGAACAAATAACAAATATCATTTTCTCTGCTTCATAAAGGAGGAATCTTAGAAGTGGCAATAACGAGGAAGGGTGGGCTAATAGTGGCCCATATGATGGGAAATGAAAATGGAGAAATGAGGACTACGGTATTGGTGTAAACCAAAGTAATGAGAAGAAAAAAACCAATAATCAGTGGTTGGAATGTACAGAATCATCTGTTAAGGATGAAGGGAGAATTGAGAATGATGGCAGGCAAGGTGGTCAGTATCAGTGTGAGAAATATATTTGAAAGGTATATCTGAAAAAAAATAAAATGTGTGGATCATGATTGAGACAACAGCATAAAAACAAGACTTTAGAAGAATTTTTTCCAATAAAAGGATTAAAATCTGCTGTATACTGAGTGTCCTCATATAAACAAACTTTCATTTAATGGTGGTTTTCTGTATATGAGAGTGAGCACTATCAACTTGACAGCTAGTTTGGATTTGGTACCTTTGGAGCAATTCCACCATTATTATCTAAGGTTACTATATCTGGACTGCAAAATTCCAGCTAACCACAAGATGGAAGCAGAGAGATGCAGAGAAATTCGGGCTCTTTGTTGCGTTCCAATAGTTGTCTGGATTTTGCAGCCCAGATATGGAAATTCTAAAATTGCCATCTTATTTGAAAAGAGATTATCAGTCCTGGGGTTGCACATGTAGCATAAGGTTTTTTCAATATTTCCCCCCCACACACATACAAACACAAATCCTCATAAGATAGTATTTGCTGCTACTCTCACCATTAACTTTTTAAAATCTAGGTAGCAAGGGACACAGAGACAAAATTTACAATGATTAAACAAATTGTATTTATTCAGAAAACTAGATACACAAAAGAAGTCTTAAGATGATGATTGTATATGCTTGCTTATTACTCTTTCAAATATTTAATTCAATCTCTTCACACAAATAATACTACACACAATTGTAATTGAGACCTTGGTACAGATATGCCATTAACACATGAAGCATTTATAAAAAACAAAAGTTAAATATAAGAAAATCACAAAAGTAGCCAAAGTAAAAAAAAATGGTGCCATTTAAGAATCAGACTGTATTAAACAATTCAACTTTCTAAAAGCTAATAAGGGAAGAAGCTTACTGTAGGGAAAATGAAAGGAGAACACTGTAAACCAGGGGTCTTCAAACTTGGCCCTTTTATGACTTGTGGACTTCAACTCTCCGAATTCCTCAGTCAGCGTGCTTGGCTGAGGAATTCTGGGAGTTGAAGTCCACAAGTCATAAAAGGGCCAAGTTTGAAGACCCTTGCTGTAAACTGACCAGATGCAAATCTGCCAATTCCAGCTCAAAGCACAATTTTTTAAAAGATAATGGAGATTTCCATCTAAAGATATTCCACAATCCAAATTATATTTGTTTACGGTAATTTTTCACAAAGGCAAGTAAAGATTGGATTCTTGCAGATTTTTTGGTAGATCAGGTTTGGTCTCTACTACACTGTCCCTCAGTTGGTATGCCTGTTCAGCCATCTAAGCCCTTGCAACAGTTGAAAACATCAGGTTTTTAATTTTCTGACTGTATAAACAGCCAGATTAAAGTGCATAACTTCTCTCATATGTTTGTCATTCAAATTAAATACTGTTTTATATTGGAGATGATATTCCTCACAAAGAGAGAAAAAAAGCCATTCTCTAATGCTGATTTCATAATTTCATAAAAAGCCATTTAAAATTGAAATTGCCATACCATCCATGATATTTTCTTAAAAGTTCCAGGTGTGCTTACAAACACCAAAAGATAGGCGAGTTCCCACTTAGCATATGATTACCATTTTGAAAGGGCACCAAAACAGATTATGGTTCTGTGATGGTACCAAAAATTATGCACCAGTTGCCAGATGTTGAGGGCATAAAATTACAAGGTAATTGTAATTGTATACTTTCACATTTGTTTTCAAATGTTCATACATTATATCAAACTGACATGTTTGTATCATTGTTTTTAAGGTGAATATCTTTTTTAAATCAATCTATATAACTAATGCATATTCAGAACAGAAGATGGAGGAAAACAGTATTCACCAAATCATGTTTTAAACTTGGAATTTACATTGGTTAAAAGCAATTTTAAATTCACTAAATCATACCAACATCACCCTCTAGTGGCTGTTTCTTCCAAAATTAAGATAATCTGGGAGAAAAAATGCAATTATATCCTCAGAAATCCCAAATACCAAAGTACAGATAGTCCTTGACTTACCACAGTTTAATGACCATTCAAAGTTATAATTTATTAATTTATTAATTTAATTTCTATACCGCCCTTCTCCCGAAGGACTCAGGGCGGTGTACAGGGCAATAAAATGCAATAAAAATACAATATACAAAAGTTAAAATGAGAATTAAATAGAATAGCCCAATTGCAGTAAAAAGTTAATTAAAATTACAATTAAAATACCCCAAACCCATCAGACCAGGCCGGCACTGGAAAAAGTGACTTATGACCATTTTTCACACTTATGACCATTGCAGCATCCTTATGGTCCTGTGACTTGACAACTAGCTCGAATTTACGACGGTTATAGTGTCCCGTGGTCATGTTATCACCTTTTGTAAGCTAATAAGCAAAGTCATTGGGGAAGCCAGATTCATTTAACAATCATGTTGCTAACTTAACAACTGCAGTGATTCTCTTAACAACTGTGGCAAGAAAGATCATAAAATGGGCAAAATTCACTTAACAAATGTCTCACTTAGAAGCAGATTTTTTTTCCTGGCAATGCTCTTTTTCATAGCGCTGTTTTTTGGATGTCCTTCAAAGGCTGTCAGCTGATAAGTATTTGTAAAGTATGTTTAGCAAAAGTATGGTTCAGATCGGATTAGTTCAATGCCATTTAAAAATGTGTAAATTTCAAATGATTATAGTCTTTTCCAAATTAATTTGACCTTCCTAAATAGATGTTAGTTTCAATCTAGGCTTATATTATTTTGTGCACTTGAAATTTGTTTTCCTGCCTCATTGAATATTAATGTTTAATAGCTTTGTTTCTGTTTAAGAAGAAATACAGATTATGCAAGAGCATTTAAACTGCATAATAGATCCAGCTGTTATAATTAGGAGAATATGAGAGTCCTTATATTACTCAGTTTTGTTGGATCTGTTCAACATCCTGATTCAATTATTTGCTTTGTGATACATAATTTAATATATCATTTAAATCTGGTGTTTTTTTAAAATCCAGTATTACAGTAATAGACAGAAGCCCCGTGCCTTTTACTGAGATACAGGTAGTCCTTGACTTATGAACACAAGTGAGTCCCAAATGTCCATGGCTAAGCAAGACAGTTGTTAAGTGGGGTTTGCCCCATTTTACAACCTTTCTTGCCATAGTTAAGTGAATCACTGCAGTTCTTAAGTTAGTAACACAGTTGTTAAGTAAAAGGTTGCAAAAGGTGATTGTATGACTCTGGGCTACAACAACCATCTTAAATATAAGCCAGTTATCATGCACCAAATTTTGATCCTGTGATCATGCGGAGGCTGCAACTGTCAAAAGTCACTTTTTTCAGTATGGTTGTTACTGAATGATCACTCAACAACGGTTGTAGTTCTGCAAAGCAGTGACTGAATTCTCCCTTTCTCCAAAATATATCCAGTGCAGCTCAGGAGTAAAAGAGATCTAATATAGCTAAGTGCCATAATACTTCCTTTTCTATCTTTATTTATCTTTTGAAATATTTTTCAATTTGGATGATACCTCCTCTCTTCTGGAAGAAACATCAGATCAAAAGAAGTGGGGAGGGATTCATACTGAAAACAGGTGATGGTGATTTAAAACGTTGTTCTGGTCCCATTGCCTTAAGACAGACATGTCAAACACAAGGCCCGGGGGCCGGATGCGGCCCGTGAAGTGGTTTCATGTGGCCCGCGAAGCCATCCTGGAAACAGTGAGGGAACGGCCCCCACTGCCTTGGCCCTGGCCCAGAGACCCTCCTTCTGCCAGAGACCCTCAGATCTGTCCCATTCCTGCCCAGGCCCCCATAGGCACCCTTGATGTGAACGATGTAGAGCTGGCCACGCCCACCCAGTAGGCCATACGCACTCCAGCCACGCCCACCCAGTAGGCCACGCCCACCCTGGCCATACCCAGCCGGCCCCTTGAGGGCAACCGCAATGCTGATGCAGCCCTCAATGAAATTGAGTTTGACACCCCTGCCTTAAGATAACTCAGGCCTCCCTACTCAGAACTCCCTTTGTCTTTAAATACTTGTATACACTGATGTGATGAGTCTCAGCTTGGGAACTGATCAAAACAAGCACCTGGGTAAGAGGAGAACGATGTCAAAGATGATTAAATAAATAAATATACTGAACAGAAGTGCAGACAGACATATGTTACATTCAACGCTAACCCTAACCCATTCATCCTTCTTGAAAAGCAGCCCACTTTGGGTCTTGTGCCTATTTGAGTGCAGCCCTCCGGCAGCATTACACTTCTCCTCCATGGCTCTCTTGTCCCATCACCACACATATAACAACCTGGAAATACATGAGTCTGTTTATATCACAGGATGAAGAAAAAGAAAACTCTGATGCTAAGATACGGATTTGGTTTCTTGAATGCAAACATTATATGAGCATCAAGGATCACACTGAATAAATAAAGAAGTAAATATGTGCTAGCTATAAATGACTTTCTGGCCAGCAGAGATTAGATAGCAACATTCAGGGCTTTTTTTCTCATAGAACGCTCAGAACGGAGTTCCGGCACCTTTTTTGGATGGAACCTTGTAGGGTAGGCAAGGCGGGCTGTATGACATGCGTGAGTTCCGGCACCTTTTTCTTTTACAAAAAAGCACTGGCAACATTACATGGTTCCAATTTCAAAGCTGCTGCCGCTTGAAACCAGTTTTAATCATTCGTTTGCTATCATCAAAAATAAAGAGTAAGAAGCATATGATCCACCAGATGTTACTGAATTGTCTGGCATTCTTCACAAAGGACTAATGGCTGGGGCTAATGTTGTTGTTGTTGTTAGCTGCGAAGTCGTGTCCGACCCATCGCGACCCTATGGACAACATTCCTCCAGGCCTTCCTGTCCTCTACCATCTTCTGGAGTCCATTTAAGCTCACGCCTACTGCTTCAGTGACTCCATCCAGCCACCTCATTCTCTGTCGTCCCCTTCTTCTATTGCCCTCGATCTTCCCCAGCATTAGGCTCTTCTCCAGGGAGTCCTTCCTTCTCATTAGGTGGCCAAAGTACTTGAGTTTTAGCTTCAGGATCTGGCCTTCTAAAGAGCAGTCAGGATTGATCTCCTCTAGGACTGACCGGTTTGATCGCCTTGCAGTCCAAGGGACTCGCAGGAGTCTTCTCCAGCACCACAGTTCAAAGGCCTCAATTCTTTGGCGCTCAGCCTTTCTTATGGTCCAACTTTCACTACCATACATTGCAACTGGAAAGACCATAGCCTTGACTATACGCACTTTTGTTGACAGGGTGATGTCTCTGCTTTTTAGTGTGCTGTCTAGATTTGCCATGGCTTTCCTCCCCAGGAGCAAGCGTCTTTTAATTTCTTGGCTACAGTCCCCATCTGCAGTGATCTTGGAGCCCAGGAAAATAAAATCTGTCACTACCTCCATTTCTTCCCCATCTATTTGCCAGGAATTGAGAGGGCCAGATGCCATGATCTTGGTTTTCTTAATGTTAAGTTTCAACCCAAGTTTTGCACTCTCCTTCTTCACCTGCAACAAGAGGCTCTTTAGTTCTTCTTCACTTTCTGCCATTAGAGTGGTATCATCTGCGTATCTTAGGTTGTTGATATTTCTTCCGGCAATCTTAATTCCAACTTTTGATTCATCTAGCCCTGCCTTTCTCATGATGTGCTCTGCATATAAGTTAAATAGGCAGGGCGACAGTATACAGCCTTGCCGGACTCCTTTCCCAATTTTGAACCAATCAGTGGTTCCGTGTCCAGTTCTCACTGTTGCTTCTTGACCCGCATATAGGTTTCTCAAGAGACCAATAAGATGGTCTGGTACTCCCATCTCTTTAAGAACTTGCCACAGTTTGTTATGATCCACACAATCAAAGGCTTTAGCATAGTCAATGAAGCAGAAGTAGATGTTTTTCTGGAACTCCCTAGCTTTCTCCATGATCCAGCGTATGTTGGCAATTTGATCTCTAGTTCCTCTGCCTCTTCGAAATCCTGCCTGCACTTCTGGTAGTTCTCGATCCACATACTGCTGAAGTCTAGCTTGTAGGATTTTAAGCATGACTTTACTAGCATGAGAAATGAGTGCAATGGTGCGATAGTTTGAACATTCTTTGGCACTGCCTTTCTTAGGAATTGGAATGTAAACTGATCTTTTCCAATCCTGTGGCCACTGTTGAGTTTTCCAAATTTGCTGGCAAATTGAGTGTAGCACTTTTACTGCATTGTCTTTTAAGATTTTGAATAGCTCAGCTGGAATACTGTCACCTCCACTAGCTTTGTTGTTGCTCAGCTTTTCTAAGGCCCACTTCACTTCACATTCTAGGATGTCTGGCTCGAGGTCAGTGACCACCTCATTGTGATTATCAGGGACGTTAAGCTCATTCTTGTATAGTTCTTCTGTGTAATTTTGCCACCTCTTCTTAATCTCTTCTGCCTCTGTTAGGTCCCTGCCATTTTGGTCCTTTATCATGCCCATTTTTGCATTAAACGTTCCCTTCATTTCTCCAATTTTCTTGAAAAGATCTCTGGTCCTCCCTATTCTATTGTTTTCTTCTATTTCTTTGCACTGTTCATTTAAGAAGGCATTCTTATCTCTTCTAGCTATTCTCTGGAATTCTGCATTCAATTGGGTGTATCTTTCTTTTTCTCCCTTGCCTTTCGCTTCCCTCCTTTCCTCAGCTATTTGCAAAGCTTCCTCAGACAGCCATTTTGCTTTCTTGCATTTCTTTTTCTTTGGGATGGTTTTGGTTGCTACCTGTTGTACAATGTCACGAACCTCTGTCCATAGTTCTTCAGGCACTCTGTCTATCAGATCTAATTCCTTAAATCTATTTGTCACCTCTACTGTATATTCAACAGGGATATGATTTAATTCATACCTGACTGGCCTAGTGCTTTTCCCTACTTTCTTCAGTTTAAGCCTAAACTTTGCAAGGAGAAGCTCATGGTCTGAGCCACAGTCAGCTCCTGGTCTTGTTTTTACTGACTGTATAGAGCTTCTCCATCTTTGGCTGCAGAGCATATAGTCAATCTGATTTCTGTGTTGACCATCTGGTGATGTCCATGTGTAGAGCCGTCTCTTGGGTTGTTGGAAAAGAGTGTTTGCTATGACCATCGTATTCTCTTGACAGAATTCTATCAGCCTGTGCCCTGCTTCATTTTGCACTCCAAGGCCAAACTTGCCTGTTATTCCAGTTATCTTTTGGCTTCCTACTTTAGCATTCCAATCCCCCATGATGATAAGAACATCATTTTTTGGTGTTAGTTCTATAAGGTGCTGTAGTGCTTCATAGAACTGGTCAATTTCATCCTCTTCAGCACTGGTGGTTGGGGCATAGACTTGGACTACTGTGATATTGAATGGTTTCCCTTGGATTCGAACTGAGATCATTCTGTCATTTTGAGGATTGTATCCCAGTATTGCTTTTCCTACTCTTTTATTGACTATGAAGGCTACTCCATTTCTTCTGAAGGATTCTTGCCCACAGTAGTATACCTGATGGTCATCTGAATTAAATTCACCCATTCCTGTCCATTTTAGTTCGCTGATACCTAAGATGTCAATGTTCAGTCTTGTCATCTCTTGTTTGACCACGTCCAGTTTTCCTTGATTCATGGATCTTACATTCCAGGTTCCTATGGAGAAAAAATCTTTACAGCATCGGACTTTCCTTTCACCACCAGACACATCCACAGCTGAGCGTCCTTTCGGCTTTGGCCCAGTCGCTTCATTCTTTTTGGCGCTACTAGTACTAGCCCTCTGCTCTTCCCCAGTAGCATATTGGACGCCTTCTGACCTGAGGGGCTCATCTTCCAGCGTCATATCGTTTTGCCTTTTGGTACTGTCCATAGGGTTTTCATGGCAAAGATACTGGAGTGGGTTGCCATTTCCTTCTCCAGTGGATCACGTTTTGTCAGAACTCTCTGCTATGACCTGTCCGTCTTGGGTGGCCCTGCACGGCATAGCTCATAGCTTCATTGAATTACGCAAGCCCCTTCGCCACGACAAGGCAGTAATCCATGAAGGGGGGGGCTAATGGGACCTGTAATTTAACAAGGACCCCATGCTTCCCAACTTTGCTTTCCAGAATTTGCAGGCATGAGAATTTCATTTTTTAATGTGTGCTAGTGTGTCCAGGGGAAAAAAGAGACAATAAAGGTTGTCTTGTTTTCTATCATCTTATCTTATCTTGTCGTCTTGTCTTGTCTTGACTCATCTCGTCTCGTCTTATCCTGTCCTGTCTTGCCTTGCCTTGTCTTATCATCTTGCCTTGCCTTGCCTTGCCTTGCCTTGCCTTGCCTTGCCTTGCCTTGCCTTGCCTTGCCTTGCCTTATCATGGCTTATGCTATGTTTGCCAAATAAAAATATTTTAATGCAAGCCATAAAAAGTAGATCATGTTTGTCAAGCAAGCCAAATAGTCTGCAAAATTACGTCCATTTGATTGTATTGGCTAAGTGTTTTGAAGTAATATTAGTAACACAATAAATAAATGACTACATGGAATGGGAATTCACTGCTATCCTAATACTTATGGTGACCGCTAATGGCAACCATACAAGGAAAGAAGAACAATATTTTATGTAACAATTGCCATTATGGGGAAAAATTAAGAGTACCTTGGAACATCATTTTTTGTCTATATTCACGAAGGAAACAGTGTAGAGCAACTATCATTCAATGAAATCCTTATGTTTTTGATGGAATTTTACAATGATAACACATTACGTTCGATCATTAAAAGAGCTATAGAAGTACAAGGGCACCCAAAAATTTTAAAACAAAATTCCATTCAAATTCAGTGTTAAAGGAAGTTGTTCAGTAAACCGAACTAAGGTGCTAATTTCCCTCAGTTGTTGAATTACAATAAGAGTGAACCTGGACAAACCAAACCATGATCACAAACATTAGCTGCTTCTGCTTCTTCTTTCTCCTTCTTCTCCTCCTCCTCCCTCTCCCGCCCCTTCCCCTGCCCATTCCTCATCTTCCTTTTCTTCTTCCTTCTTCTTTCTTCTTCTTCTAAAGGATAAAGATTTTTTTTTTAAAAAAAAGATATTTGGAATGAGCTAGTCTCTTGGGAAATGAAACTCTGTGGATTTCCAAAATTTAAAAACGGAATTTTTGTGTTTTGGCTGTATACCCTATCTGTGTAAAATCATAGCACCAGTCATGCTACAGAAAATGTTTTATAAACATGACAAAAGATCATGCAATCAGTTTTTCCGTTACAAAAAAAAATATCCTCTAGTTTATTATTGATTGAGGGGACCAAGAATTTATGACAATATCTATTGACTCTGACTTAAGTGAATAATACAAAAGATGTTTTATGTTGTCATTTAAATTATGGTTGTCCAAATCACATTTCTCTTTCAAGGATTTTTTTTTTCAATCAAGAAAGAGTGGTCTGAAGAATCCAATAGAACAGATGGTGGATTCTCTGGCAATAATGCATAATCCTGGCTATTAATTCAATCCTGATTTTTTTGAGGCTTGTGGTAGATTCTTCATATTAAACAGATCCATATGAAAAACTCACTGTATGGGAGGAGGGACTGAAAAAAGTTACTTCTGTGATGGGAAAAATATGTCTCTGTCCATGCACCCACATTTGGTATTAATTTCATATTTCTTTGTGCTTGTTCTGCTTAGGGGAGCAATAATCTAAGCATGGAATGATATTAATTCTTTATATCAACTGAACGTACTTGCTACACACCTTGGTTGGACAATTGTATTCTTACCTACTGAAACTCATTTCCTTTGCCCCATAGGAAGTGAAGCCCAACATCTTTTGAGAACAGCTCTTCTTGGGGAGAGCTCCAAGAATACATCTCACCCATACACTTACTGGGATGCTTTAAAGGACAATTTAGATAAGATGTATGGAGATGCAGTTCTGACTATAAAACAAAATGCAGGATTTTACTTTTCATAGATGCCAGATTGAGGGAAAGAGAGGCAAAAGTTGACCTTTTTATACTCCATGAATTGGCACTTAAAATTTCATTTCTTTAGCCTGACTCAATTTTAGAGGGGGGAAAAATGTTTCAGACAGATTCCTCACACTCAATCCTTTCTTTAGACAGTACAGGGGAGCAATTATTTGTTGGTTCCATTTATTTCAATTTATTCAGATTAAGCTTTCTCCCATTACTTTTTATAGCCTAATGCATATACATCTGCTATGACCTTCAACATATGGATGCCACATCTCTGTAGATAAAAATGATGTGGAGCCATTTATGCATTAACACTTCAAAAGAACTTGCCCTTAAACTGGGAATAAAACTGCATCCTCTACACTCAGAAAGTCCCATAAATTCTCAAAAAGATATACAAATCTAAAAAACCGGTATGACTTAATTTTGTTTTACACTGTTAAGCTTCACCTCAAGCCTCAAACCTCCGTTACAGAACTTGATTTATCAAATAAGCAGCGATCATTTTCTATTTCTTCCAAGTCTGAATCTTGGGCAACAGAGATGGGGCAGGTAAAATAGTAATTGAGCCTGGAGATAAAAAAAAGAAAAGAAAGTAGTGACGTTACAGCAGCCATTTTGAAGAAATGGAAATTCTGGAGGCAAAAAAATTGAGTACGAGTCATTAAAAGATGGAACTCTAGAGAAGTAGGAAAGAGGAGTGGGAGAAAGAATCATCAGGGACAATATTGATCCGGAATGAAAAGAGGACACTGAAAAGCATGATAAAAATTATTCTCTTGCTTTTTCCTTGCTTTTTCAGGTGTTTTTGCACATCAGTTATAGAGAATTGAGCTGAGTGGCATGGTGGCCTAGGGGGTGGAGCTCTCACCTCACAATCAGGAGGCTGTGAGTTTGATCCTAGGTAGTGGCAGATAGTTCTCTCTCTGGGCACAATGAGTAATTGTCTGCTGTGAACTCCATGTAGGCATCAGGCTAGTAGCTCCATTCAGTCACCCTGACTCCCCCCAGTGCAAGGGATTACAGGGTCATTAATAGAAAAACAAATAGAGAACAGAAATATTTTATTGTATAAAAAACAATTGAGTCTTTAACACAAGTACACTGATATTACTTTGCTTCAAAAGCCCATTATTTTGTTTTAAGGACTGTAACCATGTATAATAACAACAAAAGGAACATATTCTGTTCATATAATATTCATGATGAAATGTGATTACTAAATTCATCCTAACAATTTGGGCTTTCATATGTATTTGTAAGGGACGCAGTGGCTCAGTGGGTTAGGACGCTGAGCTTGTCGATCAGAAGGTCGGCAGTTTGGTGGGTCGAATCCCGAGTGCCGCGTAACAGAGTGAGCGCCTGTTACTCGTCCCAGCTTCTGCCAACCTAGCAGTTCGAAAGCACGTAAAAATGCAAGTAGAAAAATAGGGACTACTACGGTGGGAAGGTAACAGCATTCCGTGCGCCTTTGGTGTCTAGTCATGCCAGCCACATGACCACGGAGACGTCCTTGGACAAGCACTGGCTCTTCGGCTTTGAAACGGAGATGAGCACCGGCCCCTAGAGTTGGAAACGACTAGCACGCATGTGCGGGGGAACATTTACCTTTTTATGTATTTGTATCTTTTCACACACATACACATACAGACACATGTATGTAGCAATATAATTACTATTTACTAGTATTTCTCTAGTCACAGGATTAGATGTGTTTGTTATCTGATCCTACAAAGCACTTCCATATTATCTAAAGTTTGTCTTCTTTTCATATGCAAGGAATTAAGGCTATAATCATTTCTTCAGCGCTTCTAAATAATTTCCATTTAATTTACTTCTAACTACACACACACAGGACTTTATTATTATTGAAGAGGAACATCTATTGTCTGCTGTTTAAGAAGTCAAACCCCTTTTCAAGAGGGCCTCTATTTCCCTATTAATCCAAGATAATTTCACAAGAAATTGGATTCTAAACCAAGGCAATACATACATTCAGATGTATTCTAATTGTGGAAAAATATTTTTTCAATAGTACGAAGATCCTTTTTTAAAAAAACTGTGGAGTATTGTAAGTCAATTCATATTATTTTTTAAACTAAAACATAACAGAACAAAAATAAAATTTATGCATATAACCGTGTTTTCTATTTACTGAGTGTCTATCACCATTGGATTCCAGTTTAATACTTATTAAATTAACCTATGTGATTTATGCTCATTATAAAGTAATATGCACCACACTGGAACTTCACCCAAACAAAATTCAGCGGCTGTTTCTGTAAAATACTACAAAAAATTAATGCTTAGAATTATTTTGAATAATTGCTCAAGGAACACAGCAGTTTCAAATCCTATAATTTATAATCTACAAAAATGTATTCAAAAAAATCACCCAGCCCAGGCAAACTACCAGCTTTGTGGTTATCTTTAAATAGCTGTGATCAGAAGAAATAAAGCAAACACTCTTGTGATACAAGTCCCGGTTTATTTAGTCTGACTAGCCACCCGACGTCACCTTGCAGGGGAGACGACCAGCATACAAAATTAATAAATAAAAATTAATAAAATGAATCAGAGACCTGCTGACATTAGAATCTAAAACTAAACCGCTGATGGATTTTATATTAGAACTGCAACTCTCTCGTCACAAGAGGGAGCTCTAGTTTTTAATTTTAATTTTTTTTAAAAAAAGCTTGTCAATTTACCTCAGGACCCCAAAATAGTGTTTCAAAGATGGCATGATGAAGAGTTTTGGAGAAACAGAAAGCTTAGCTTGTTCCTCCGAATTGAGCTAATTCAGTAAAGTCACTCATTATTTTTTTTGTAATTATAGTCTTTATTTTCTGCATTCTCTCCATTGTTTCATTGGGGAGGCATATATGATTTCCCAACTGTGAGCTTAGCATTGCTGTCACTTCCAGCCAGCATGTCTTTTGTCCATGATGACAATATGTATAATCCAAACAGGAGGAGACCTGACTGTGGGAACACTACCTTTGAGAAGTGTGCAGTACAAGAGTTTCTGCAAATATTTTGTCTTCCTGCTTAAGAACTGTACACAGATTATGCATACAAATATTGTAACTAAGCTGTTTTCCACAGCTTGTTCAAAGAGTCATTTCCAGGTTTTGTATGTAGTGCAAACTCAGAATTTTCATCCGTTCGTAGTGAGCAAAAAAACTATCATCAGAAAACTCTGGGTCAATCCCTTACTAGACAGCGTTACATGACCCCAGGAACCTATTCTCTTCAGGACGCTTCAAACTTTATTTCCAGAGATTTCCTCTAATTCCAGAGAATTTACTTCTGGAAACTGCCCATTACTAGAATGAAGGTGAAGGGAATGAATGGTTCGGAGGGAGAACAGATACCTAAATAACTGCATTTTGCTCATCTCTGGTTCATTAAGTTGAACTGGAATTAGTGGATGAGGACTTAATTCCCCAGAATGGCAGTTAATTTGATCAGTGGCAATGTATCCTGACACAACAGGAGCAAAGGGCTGGCTGGTTTAAATGGTGAATGTATTTATACACTAGTTCTAGCAAAGCCTCAGTAGATGCCCTCGATGTGATGTCCTGTTGCCTGGAAGCGGTACAGATTTGGATGGGAAAGAACAGGCTTCGGCTCAACCCGGCCAAGACTGAGTGGCTTTACATACCATCATCTCGTTTAGTCCAAGAGGTTCCATCTTTGATTATAGGAGGAGAGATGTTACCTCCCGTTGATAGAGCACGCAATCTGGGCGTCCTCCTAGATTCACGACTCAGTTTTGAAGATCATATTGGAGTCGTAGCTAGGGGGGCATTTGCCCAGATTCGCCTAATATACCAATTGCACCCCTTTCTGGACCGAGATGCCCTACGTACAGTCACCCATGCACTCGTTACCTCCCGTATAGACTACTGCAATGCTCTCTACATGGGGCTGCCCTTGAAAACCACCCGGAGGCTTCAGCTGGTGCAGAATGCGGCTGCACGGGTAGTGATGGGAGCTCCCCGATACTCCCATATAACACCTCTGCTCCATGAGCTGCATTGGTTACCGGTTGCCCTCCGGGTGAGATTTAAGGTGCTGGTACTTACCTTTAAAGCCCTACATGGCTTAGGCCTGGGATACTTGCAGGACCATCTGCTACCGGGAACGAATTCCCATCGCCCAGTATGCTCACACAGAGAAGGCCTCCTCAGGGTACCGTCGGCTAGACAATGTCGGCTGGCGAACCCCAGGGGAAGGGCCTTCTCTGTGGGAGCGCCAGTCCTATGGAATCAGCTCCCCCCTGAGCTTTGGATGGCCCAAGATCTCCAGTCCTTTCGCCGCGGCCTCAAAACACTCCTTTTCCACCTGGATGACCTGGACTGACAGGCATTTTAATTATGTTTACAATTTTTAATTTATTTTTAATGTTTAATTTTAATTTATTGCACAGATGACTTTAATTTTAATTTTATCTTAATTTCTGTACTTATTATATGTTATTGTTGTTAGCCGCCCTGAGTCCTTCGGGAGATAGGGCGGGATATAAGTCCCATTAATAAAATAAATAAATAATAAAGAGTGACAGTCCAATAATAAATGGACTCTTATCTTGCCAGTATATTTGATACCATTCAACATTCCCAATCTGATTCAGGATTACTTCCAGGGCCACAAAAGTCAGGAATTATTTTGATAAAATTGCAAATACTGTGACAGATTTAAAATAAACACAAGGAAATATAATAATATAAGAATACTATTATAATGTGATAATATAACATTCTGATAGTCATAAAAAAGCATACATTACTCCATAGATTTTCATACCTCAAACTGTGTAAATAAGAGGTTAGATTTTAAAAGCAATGATACAAAATAGTATTACAGTCTTTTTCTTTTGAGAGCACTTTTTTTCTTATTTAAACAAGTTTTACATTACCAGAATGTATGTTTAAAAACCTTGGGGTATTCCGAATGTCATATATTTTACTTTGCTATAATATCCTGGGCTTCTGATACCTGAGCAATTAGGATGATTAATTGCATGTTTGCAATAAAAACAAAAGAGTAGGAGTGTTCCCTTACAGATTAAATATCTAGAGAAAACTATATTTGCAGCTAGACATAACAGACGCAGTCAACCCAGCATGCAGTTTAGACCTGCTTCAATGGATGCTTTAATTTGCTTTGGAATCCAAGCATTCTTAAAAGAAGCCAACTTGTTTAAAAAAATAAACTTGGAAGGTTCATGGAGAGAAGTACTGACATGTGAAATCAATGTTATCGAAGAAAGGAAACAGTGTTTTCCTCCATCAGTTTATTCAAGGTAAGAGCTACCTCAGAAGGCAATACACTCACAATGTAGTTTCATAATATAGAACTAGAGATTTAAACGCAAGATCAATCCAGTAAATGGCAAAGCCACAGAAGCTTTTTGCCAATTCAGAATCAGCTTTCTGAGAGTTAGATTATTTTGCCCTTATTCTGTACATGCATCTGCAAAGCTTGCTTTTTCCTTTGCTGTGCTACAATTGTGCAGAGCATAAGTGTATGACTTGTGTGGCATTTAAATATCACACTATGGTTTAGTTGCTTTAGCTGTCATTTAGATTTTATGACTTACAAAGCTCTCTCATAGAATAACTCAGACAGAATTGATCTATCCTAACAAAAGTATGAAGCATTTTCTTAAAATGAATAATTACTTGCTAAAAAAAAGCTATGCTTCAAAAATACCAATTACATCTTCATGGTTGAACAGTGAATAGAGGCTAAAATAAAACCAATGCGTTTTAAATGAAAATATGTTACTCTGTATTGTCAGTTGTTCTCCTAAACCTGAGTATTCAATTTTGCCTCTGAAACTAGAAATTCATGTAGTTGGTTTTTTTAAAAAGAGTACAGGTAGTCTTTGTTTATCAACCGCAATTGGGACCAGCAACTTTGTCATTAAATGAAGCAATTGCTAAGTGAAACATTCCAATTTTACCATTTTACTTCAGCTTTTCTCAGCTTTAGCCCTATGAAAATCATAAAGGCAAAGTTGCAAAGTTACTTTTTCATCACCACTGTAACTGTGAACAGTTACTAAACAAGGCAGTCACTAAACAAGGACTCCTGTATATTTATTGGCTCTAATAGCAGTCACATATACTTTGTTCTCTACTTAGAAATGTTAAGATTAGTGCTCGTTATTTTTGCTCTTCTGTAAAAAAAAATGACTATAGATTCCAACAAAGTGATATTTTCTATTTGGTAGCTTTCTTTATTGAGTAAGTTTAGAAAATGAGACTTTCCCCACTTTGCGTTTTACAATACACTATAGCTTTATTTATTTTTAGGATCATTCCTCACTGGTATTGATTTCTACCAGTGCGCAGCTGAAACTCTTTATTAATGGAAGAAATATCAATTATTCCTCAACTAAATGTCAGTTCCTGTGGAGTGGGCTGCATGAAAACTACTGCTGGTGTAACTGTCTAATATTGACTGTCCATTACACTGTCAATGATGTAACAACCTTGCTCACATTTATTTGATTTTAATTAGAAACAGACAGTAGGATTGCACCACTGGGTTTGGGTGGGGACCTTGGAAGTATTCCTATTGAATCCAATCATCTTCTCAGATCTGAAAAACTTCAGGAAGCTGAAGGCAGTCTGGAAGATATACTACTCATGCTATGCTCACTCATTTCACTGTCACTTCTGATAAATTTTGCAGGCGTTTGAAACAACTAAAATATAATGGGAACTATTCACGACAATGTATTACCACTTGTATCCATGTATTGCTGTCATGTCCTGCTTGAAGGTTTCCTACTGAAAAACTTTCAGTCTATTGGAACACATTTTTATGCTCTTTTTAATGTTTTTTTTTAAATTTAAGGTGTAACTTTAATGTGATATCAAGGTGAATGGCCGACTAAATTTCATTACCCAAACTAGGTAACCTCATCAGTACTAGACATCAGCACTGATGATGTTACCTGGTTTGGGTGATGAAACATCCAGTGGTGGGATTCAAATATGTGAACAACCGGTTCTCTGTGTGGATGCCGCTTCCGGAAGTCCATTCTGGGCCTGGGCAACAAAAATAATTAGCTGCAGGTTCTGTCGAAGGGGTGCGAACTGGCTGAATCCCACCACTGGAAACATCTGCAAGGAAAACAACCAAGCTCAGAGAGCACCAAGGACCCCTCGGTTATGCCTGGAGTTGTTCTTGCTTTCCAGTAAGAGGTGTTAGACAAGAGTTTTTCAAATTTGGCAACTATAAAATAGGTGGACTTTTAACTCCCAGAATTGCCAACTGGAATTCTAGAAGTCTAGAAATCCACACATCTTAAAGTTGTGAAATTTGAAAACCACTGGTATAGACGCCAGCTAGTCCAGGCTCGGAACCTTTAAAATCAGTCTCCGACTTCTGTGTTTGCTTGGCGCTTGCACTTGATTAAGGCCCTTGAAAAGCATCCTCTGTTTTCATGCTGTATCTAACCCTCTTCCCAACACTCTAAAGCCGAGATGAACATTCCTAAAAAAAAAAAAATGTTGAAAGGGTAACTTTTTGTTAATGCCTACTATAGCTCTCAAAAGGGCAGACAAGTCACTTTTCAAATTTCCACTAGCTAAACCAATTTGGAGACTGCGTGATATTACTTTGAATTTTTCATTTCTTCCTCAACTCGTAGCAATGGGTCCGGACTACCTACGGGAGCACCTTCTGCCAATGTCAGCACCCCACCGTCCTGTGCGCTCCCACAGAGAGGGCCTCCTCAGGGTGCCACCGCTCAAGGAATGTCGGCTGGTGGCCCCCAGGGGGAGGGCATTCTCAGTGGGTGCGCCAGCCCTCTGGAACAGCTTACCAACCGAAATCCGGATGGCCCCCGACCTCCGCACCTTCCGGCGCAACTTAAAAACCTTCCTGTTCCAGCAGTCCGGCCTGGCATGATAGCTTTAATTGGGGTCCCAGTTTGTTTTTTTACTATTGTTTCTTATTGTTCAATCTGTATACCTTCCTTCCTCTGTACACCGCCCCGAGTCCCTCGGGAGAAGGGCGGTTTATAAAAACAAACAAACAAACAAATAAATAAATAAATTATCTTCTAATAACAGTACATGCCCAACACATTTCAAAATGTAATTTTGAATTTGTAGAGAAAAATATATATATATATATACATATATATAGATATATAAGAATGTGCCACCACTTGAAAATGTTTTATTGTAACGTATACAAAGTTGGATAATATATTTTTACAACAGGTAATGGAACTAAAACTGCAAATACTATTAATACAAAGTTATTAGCTAAAAACAGATTTTTCTTATTGCTGTTTTTCTTCAAACTAGAATCACTAACTGATCGCTGCAATACTTTTTTGTTCTCCCTGTTTTTCTATTTGCAAATATCAGTTGTGGCTATTAAATATTTCCTAACTCTGCTGTCCCAAATTAATGAGAACAGGTGAGCCATCAGACTTCAAATCCGTTAAGGCTTGTACCACTCTAGTACAGAAATTTAGCAGAAAGACTTCCCCATAATTATCAGTATTTAGGGTACATATTTTCCCAACTGATTTCTGAATATATGTAAATATATGTAATATACCCAATTAGAATCCAGTTTGTAAAAAGTTTTAACCTCTGACTATATCAACTTGAAATACAGCACCTGAAAAAGAACTGCATGTTTCTTTAATTTAACAGCAACTTAGCATGGATGAATTGATAGATCAAACTTTTGATGCATTCCCTTACTTGATACCCTCCAATTGTACCATGCTTCCATAATTCCAACTTCAATATATAGCAATAGTACTAGGTTGAAAAAGGCTGCTATAGCAAACAACTACTAACACTGTAGGCTGGCATCAACTAATAAAAGCAGAAAATCTTAAAGCTAACTAGTGTGTTTCCTTCCAAAGCATAGGCTGGACAGTAATAGTGCTTGGATTCTATGGTAGAGTCATAGATATTTACTGAGGACATCTGACTTCTCACAATATACATAACTGTGCTTCCATTCACTATCTGACATGCAATTAGGAGACTGTAGTGATGATTTCCAATACAGGGCTATCTTTTTAAACCTGCTGTTTGGCACCAAGACACCAAATTCTAGTGGGACAAATTAGATGAACATGAAATACCAATAATGCAACTAGAACTGAATAAGTGCTATATTCTAACTTTACCTGACCGATAAATTAGGATTAGCAGCAATATAGATTAAAGTAAAATACAAAATAACATTTATAGCATCACTTGAAGGCAATATCTCAGCTTAGATGGTGAAGATTTATTGTTCAGAATATGAAGAATAATCTTCAGTGGCATCTTCTTGAGATGTTTGGCTGGGTTTACATATAACTGCAGAATCCTGGCTGTCTTCAGTGGAAACTAAAATACAGAAGCAGAACAGAAGTCTTCTGTTTTATTAAATGACTATTATTTAAATAACAAAAGCAAAACACATTCTTATTCACAACACAATTCTGTTATTTACAGAGTGTAGTTTAAAGAGCCATCTACTTGAGTATAAGCCGACTCGAGTATAAGCCGAGACCCCCAATTTTACCCCCCAAAACTGGAAAAAGTTATTGACTCGAGTATAAGCCGAGGCTGGGAAATGCAGCAGCTGGAGGCTGGATCCCCCGAAAGACGTCTCTGCTGAGATGAGAGAACGGGGTGGCAAGCCGCCGAGAGAATGGGGCGGTGGAGTGCTCCGCTGAGAGAATGGGGTGGCTTGCTGTTCTCTCAGTGCAGCACGGCAGAGGCTGGATCTCGCGAAAGAAGTCTCCGCTGAGCGAGAGAATGAGGCGTCTCAGCGCCTATTTTCTCGGCGAAGACTTCTTTCGGGGGATGCAGCTTCTGCCGCCCCTTTCTCTCAGCTGCCCAGTGGAACAGCTTGCCACCAGAAATCAAGAGTGCTCCATCACTGGAGGTTTTTAAGAAGAGACTGGACATTCACCTGTCTGAGATGGTATCGGTCAGTGGTGGCGAAACTTTTAGAGACCGAGTGCCCAAACCGCAAGCCAAAACCCACTTGTTTATCACAAAGTGCCAAGGCAGCATCGGCATTCTGGTGCCCTCGGGGGAGGGGACAGGGAGGCGCCTCTGAGTGCCGCCTCTGGCACGAAAAAAAAGGGGGAGCAAAAAATGGGCCACCGTACCACAAGGCACAAAAACGCCAACCGCCGTGCCGCAGGGTGCAGATACAAGGCACCGCACCACGTGAGAACGGGGCTGGGCTAGTGAGTATCACGCAGGCACTAGCCCCGCCCCCTTTGCAGCATGTGCCTGCTCGTGGCCCTGTGCGCGCATGCACGCATGTAAAATGCTTCCCCCTCCCTTTTCTTCCAGTCCACCAACCGACAAGGACCTGCTGCTGGCAGCGGTGGTGGCGCACGTGCCAACAGAGAGGGCTCTGAGTGCCACCTCTGGCAGGCGTGCCATAGGTTCACCACCACTGGTATAGGTCCTCCTGCTTGAGCAAGGGGCTGGACTAGAAGACCTCCAAGGTCCCTTCCAGCTCTATTCTATTCTATTCTATTCTATTCTATTCTATTCTATTCTATTCTATTCTATTCACTTTCTATATTTCTATTCTATTCTATTCTATTCTATTCCATTCACTTTCTATATTTCTATTCTATTCTATTCTATTCTATTCTATTCTATTCACTTTCTATATTTCTATTCTATTCTATTCTATTCTATTCTATTCTATTCTATTCTATTCTATTCTATTCTATTCTATTCTATTCTATTCTTATTACCATTCTCTATTCTATTCTATTCTATTCTATTCTATTCTATTCTATTCTATTCTATTCTATTCTATTCTATTCTATTCTATTCACTTTCTATATTTCTATTCTATTCTATTCTATTCTATTCTATTCTATTCTATTCTATTCTATTCTATTCTATTCTATTCTATTCTATTCTATTCTATTCTTACCATTCTCTATTCTATTCTATTCTATTCTATTCTATTCTATTCTATTCACTTTCTATATTTCTATTCTATTCTATTCTATTCCATTCACTTTCTATATTTCTATTCTATTCTATTCTATTCTATTCTATTCTATTCTATTCTATTCTATTCTATTCTATTCTATTCTATTCTATTCTATTCTATTCTATTCTTATTACCATTCTCTATTCTATTCAATTCTATTCAATTCTATTCAATTCTATTCAATTCTATTCAATTCTATTCTATTCTATTCTATTCTATTCTATTCACTTTCTATATTCTATTCTATTCTATTCTATTCTATTCACTTTCTATAATTCTATTCTATTCTATTCTATTCTATTCTATTCTATTCTATTCTATTCTATTCACTTTCTATAATTCTATTCTATTCTATTCTATTCTATTCTATTCTCTTTCTATATTTCTATTCTATTCTATTCTATTCTATTCTATTCTATTCTATTCTATTCTATTCTATTCTATTCTATTCTGTTCTGTTCTGTTCTGTTCTACGTTCTGTTCCATTCCATTCCATATTTTCTATTCCATTCTGTTCCACTGTCAGAGCCCATCGGAGGCAACCCAGTCAGCCCAAACAGGAGTTACACTAAGGCTACGCAGCCTCTCCTCTCAACCTGAACCCCTCCTTACCTTTCCTTTTATCTGCTTCCTATTTTTAACTGCCGGCTGTGCCCTGCCCTATTTTGTCCTTGAGCACTCGTGAGCTCATCAAGAACAGAAGGTAACCGTGGGGGGAAAGGCAGGGCAAGATCTGCAAGATCCCCATTTGCATTTGACTTTGCCATCCCATCTGGTTCGAGATAACGAGAGAGAGAGAGAGAGAGAGAGAGAGAGAGAGAGAGAGAGAGAGAGAGAGAGAGAGAGAGAGAGAGAGAGAGAGAGAGAGACGCACACCTCAGCAAAAAAGAAAGAAAGAAAAAGAAGTAGTAGAAGTGGCAGAGAGCCCCTGTGGGTAGGAGTGAGGATGGGGAGAAACAGCAAGAAGACCGGGTGGGGTGGGGTGGGTTAATCACTAAACCTTCCAGTGTTTAACCAAAGCAGCTTTTGCATTTGTCAAGCTCTGCTAGCAGGGCACTGGACGGGCCTGGCGGAGCTGCTGAAGGTGAACGGGAGAAGGTGAGTCTTCGCCGAGAAAATCTCAGCGCCCATTTTCTCGGCGAAGACTTCTTTCGGGGGATGCAGCTTCTGCCGCCCCTTTCTCTCAGCTGCCCAGCTGAGAGAAGGGGGTGACAGAGGCTGGATCCCCCGAAACAAGTCTCCGCTGAGACGAGAGAACAAGGCATTGGAGCGCTCCGCGAAGTATGGGGCGGGGAAGCTTGCCGCCCATTCTCTCAGCGACGAAGACTTGTTTCGGGGGATCCAGCCTCTGTCGCCCCCTTCTCTCAGCTGCCCAGCTGAGAGAAGGGGGTGACAGAGGCTGGATCCCCCGAAACAAGTCTCCGCTGAGACGAGAGAACAAGGCGTTGGAGCGCTCCGCGAAGTATGGGGCGGGGAAGCTTGCCGCCCATTCTCTCAGCGACGAAGACTTGTTTCGGGGGATCCAGCCTCTGTCGCCCCCTTCTCTCAGCTGCCCAGCTGAGAGAAGGGGGTGACAGAGGCTGGATCCCCCGAAACAAGTCTCCGCTGAGACGAGAGAACAAGGCGTTGGAGCGCTCCACGAAGTATGGGGCGGGGAAGCTTGCCGCCCATTCTCTCAGCGACGAAGACTTCTTTTGGGGGATCCAGCCTCTGTTGCCCCCTTCTCTCAGCTGCCCAGCTGAGAGAAGGGGGTGACAGAGGCTGCATCCCCCGAAAGAAGTCTTCGCCGAGAAAATGGGTGGCAAGCTTCCACCGCCCCATTCTCTCAGCGGAGGCTTGCAGAGGTGGCGGCGGAGCTGCGCGCGCAGCTCTCCAAACCGCCGCAGCCCATTTGGAGAGCTGCTGCCTTCGTCCATGTTTGATGAAAGCAGCAGCTCTCCAAACTGGGGGGTGGAAGTTCTTTTTTTTTGTTCACTGGAGTATAAGCCGAAGTGGATTTTTTCAGCCCAAAAAGTGGGCTGAAAAATTCGGCTTATACTCAAGTATATACGGTACTTATTACTTCACCTTGACTACATTTGTTTCCTATTTATTTAATATATTAATAGGCTAGTAAACAAATATAAAGTGTGCATAGTGATATTGGCAATTACTGAGAACATCAGATTGAAAATGATTATTTGAGCCATTTGACTATCTGCAGCTGTTCAAGGCAGAACCATTTTTCAAATACAGGTAGTTCTTAATTTATGGCCAGTCACTTAGGAATTGTTATAAGTTACAACAGACCTACTTACAATCAGGATTCAATGTTTTGACCATTGCCCCCCCCGATCATGTGACTGTACTTCAAGTGCTCAACAACGAGGCCATTTGCAGTTCTCACAGTCACATGACTGCCTTTTTATGATGGTTTTGCTAAAAACTGGTACTTACTTCCATTTTTTGGCAAAACTGGTGCATAATGAACCATGAGTTCACTTAACAACAACGTTCGCTTAACAACTACTGCAAAAGTGGTCATAAAATTAGGCTGGTCACATGATCAACCCGCTTTATGACTGCCATAGCTTACAACCATAATGGGCAGGGTCCATTATAGTTGTAACTCAAGGACTACTTATAAGCTAATTGTGACAATGAACAATATATAACTACCAGGATCCAGAACATCCTGGAATGTATTAGATCACATATTGCTAAGCACATTGATTTGTGCTTTAAATTGTAAGCCGCCCTGAGTCTTCGGAGAAGGGCGGGATATAAATGGAATTTAAAAAAAAAACATACTGGGGAAAAGTTTGTCCTATTGAAAAAAAGCCCTCAATCCCTATGTGCAGAAAGAATGTAAAGATTTAATATGACTCTGCTGCAATAAATTATTTGGGGAAAACACTAAATTTCTTTTGAAGTTCGTACAAATATTCTTTCGTTGTTCTTTAGTGGTTGAACAGTGCAAGCAGAGTTAAATTTTAAGTTTAATATTTTCAGAGGATAGTTTATTTCCACCCAAAGTCATGTATTGCGATGTGATCATGATTTAATCCCAGATATAAGTAAGATACAATTAAAGTAAACGCACGCTTGATTTATATGCCCCTGTAGTTTGAACAAATAATGGATTCTGTTGTTCAGGTGATGTTTCTCAATGTTGGTTTCCGAGATCATAAAAGCATTTGCTAGCAAATCATTTGCTAGCAAACCCACAGTTGTTAAGCAATTGCTGCAATTCTAAGTGTGAAGCCATTTTCTGATATATTTTTTGTCACGTGACAATGGAACATCAGTCGTAAAGTTGAGACAGTCGACAAGCACCTGAAACATGGTCAAGTGACTGAGAAGCAGGGATGGCATGACATTTTACAAAGACCAGAAATGTTTTATGGGCTATAAAGCACCTGTTCTGGGCCCATTGTAATTTTGAATGGTTAAGTGAGTGTAACGGTTGCACAACCAAATATTCTGATTACTCACCAGATGTTTCCTTTGTAGCTTCAGTCACAAGGTTGAGCTGGAGAGGTGGTGGAAGGTAGTGAATCCTTGGCAGAAAGCTTCGGGGTATAAAGGGTGAGAGTGGAGTATAGTATCCTGGCCGGAAATCCCCACCTGTGTCCTGTAGCTATATAAAAACAAAGTTGTATGAACAGGTGGTGAACTGAGCTATGCACACGGTGGCTATAAAGTCAGTGAAACTTAGGCCAAAACATATTTCATGATCCTATGAAATCTCTCTCTCTCTCTAATCTATCATCTATCTATCTATCTATCTATCTATCTATCTATCTATCTATCTATCTCTGTCTATCTATCTATCATCTAGATTTCTAGGAATTATAAACAAGGGGTTGTCTGGTCAGTTTCAAGAACAAAAAAGCCACAGGAAAACGTGAAGTTTCTGGAAAGAGATTTTTGCAAGAATGAATCAAATAAATAAAAGAAAATATCCTAAGTGATTGTAATATTAGAGCAAATTTTCTCTCTCTCTCTCTCTCTCTCTCTCTCTCTCTCTCTTCATATGACACACACACAGAGAGAGCACCGCCATGGTGGTATCACATGCCTTCAGAAGAGATTACTTTTCAGCTACTTCCAGAAAGCATTTAAAATAGAAGTCAGTCTGACAGAAACCTAACTTTATTTATCATACATAATTTTATTAGCCTTAATTTTATCATTGGAAAGGAAATCAAGAACATTTTCAAGTTTTACATTTACATCCTCCAACTCAGGACATGGATAGGCACAACTGGAAAAGACTGGAACCATTTAACAGAAATCCAAATCCCTGTACCAAATGGTAAATAAATGATATTAAGGTCCAACAGCAACAGTTACATTAACTGTGGTACTGTATAGTTAACAACCCATATTTAAGAGAGCTAAATAACACTTCAACGCTATGTTTTTCAAATAGATTTGGGAGAGAAGACTTAACATGTATTTTTGCCATTTTTTTATTCACCTAAGTTGTTATTAACCCATTCCAAATTTAAAAAAAAATATAGCTTTTTTTCAAAAATATTTTTTCTGACATACATAGGGGAGACAAAGTTTATAGTTTGGGCTAGTACTATTAGCTGCTATGCTCCTTGCTTGCATTTCTGTAGTTAAGTACCAGGAAGGAACACAGGGAAAAAAAAATCATCTTATAGATATGTTGTGGGTTCAGTATATGAGACATTACAGAACCATCTATTCTCACATTCCTTCCCCATACTTTTATTAATTCCCCAGTCATAACGACCATTGGATATATTAACAATTGCATCAACTAGGTGGGCCTCAATGAGAGATTATAATGAAGTTAATCATCAAATGTGCATCCAAGTCAATGTTTTATTGAACCATGTGGATGATCCAATATACAGCCAATTTAAATGGACAATTCTAAAAGTAGAACATCTGAGATTTTCTCAGAAATTCAATTAAGATTCATAACTAGACTAAAGTTCAATAGAAATTAAATTATTGTATAATCCTAGCAGCTATTCATAATTCATTAATCTTGTCTGCATAGTATCCAAACTTAGTGGGTTCCCAGTATGGTAGCCTTGGGTGGCAATCTTTCTTTCTTTTTTTTTTAAATCCCATTTATATCCCGCCCTTCTCCGAAGACTCAGGGCGGCTTACAATCTAAGAAGCACAAATCAATGTGCTTAGCAATAGCCTTCATTCTATGTATATGCCTGCTTATTAGGGCTTTTGGCCCCCCCAGCGGCATTTTTACAAAGTCAGCTTATTGCCCCCTCATTTTACCTACCTCGGGAGGATGGAAGGCTGAGTCAACCTTGAGCCTGGTGGGACTCGAACCTGCACTAATTGCAGGCAGCTGGTGTTACTTAAGGAGGCATTAGTCCACTGCTCCACCAAGGTTCTTCAGGCATCTTATACCATTCTTTAATTTTTTTAAAAAAATAATGGAAAGTGAATGTGCTGAAAAGCATAGTGCCAGGCTCTATCATCCAGGCTCTATCATCCATTTCATTGCCAATAATTGAGTTCAGATTGCAATTTTTGAAATACAAGCAGCCAGGTGCTGCTTTGTGTGGATATGTGGCTATCTGATAAAAAAAATTGTAATCATGGGAATGTAGATAGAAAAGGGGTAGTAATCTCACTGGTTTGGTTTCTGGTGTTTTGTGAAAGATTATGCCCCACAAACTACAATCAAGTTACTCAAAATTCAAAATATGTCACTACTTCAAAGTTATTACACCAATAGCGAGCTGCAAAAGACATCTGTAGGTGTTGTGCTTATGTGAAGGGTATTAAACCATATGGAGAAAACTATACTTACTGGTATAGTAGCAGGAACACTACCTGCTCCATGATTGCCAGAAAAGTGTCTGAAACTTGTTTGCAGAGGCAAAACAGGTGCAGGAGATGGACCTCTGTAAGCTGGTTGATTGATAGTGAATCCCATTGAAAATGGATGATAAGGATACATCCCAGAGTATCCGGGATACATTTTGGGAGGGTCCCTCTCCCCAAATTCTGGACACACAGTAATACATTCTTGAGGCACATTGGGATGATCTGTTAAAAAAAAAGTTAGATGAAACGGATGGTGGCTGGATTTAAATGGGTTACCAGTATTTATTTATTTATTTATTTATTTATTTATTTATTTATTTATTTATTTATTTTATTCTGCCTTTATCATTTTTACAAATATCTCAAGGGGGAGGACATATCCAACACACCTTTCTTCTCTTATTTTTCCCAGTGAGGTGAATTGGGAGTGAGTAAATGGCCTAAAGTCAACCAGCTGGCTTTCATGGCAAAGGTAGGACTTGAACTCATGGTCTCTTGTTTTCTAGCTTGGTGTCTTAACGACTAGACCAAACTGGCTGGTATCAGCAACATATAAAGGTCTGAATGGTATTTTAACATCCTAAAAGTGTTGCATTTTGGCTAATTGAACTTTCAAGAAGGTACACTTTAGGTGTCCTCCCAGGTACATATCCATGAGAACATTGAAGAATGAATGAACAACTTATATGCAAGAAGTGTTTTTTTAACATAATTGTTCCACACTGAGAGGTGTAAAGGTCCTACAATCAAGACACCTTAAAAGGCCAAGATCTTACAAATGCAGAATTGTTGCTCATTGGATCTGTATCAATTGGAAGAATGCATAGAGATCTTTGTTAGTCACAGAGAAGCAAAGGATAGAAACATATTATGCAATAAACAAACTAAATCAACTATTATTTATTTATGAATAAGGAGATATATTAACATAAAATGTGATACTGTAATTTACTGTTTTATATAGTTTGGACAAATTTAATTCATGGTTTCTTGTTTTTAATCAAAACTTTCATTAAATTTCATGAAAATGTAAAATACAAAAACAAAGAAAAGGAGTTAATAAAAGGGGCAAGGGTAACAAAAAAAATCATAAATACGAAGTGCAAGCAACAATAACAGCAAAAAGCTGATTTTCCTCAGTACGAAAAAAAAATCTATAAATCAGTGACACTTTGAATTAGAATGACCCACAATAAACAATTCTGTTTTTTCTCTTAAGTAGAACTTAATGTATCAAATCAAGCAACAAAAATAAATTGCAAGGTATCTTAATAGTATTTAATGTTATATCAAACCAGTAGATGGCAATCCATATTCATAAATAGAGCACAACAGGGATCCCAATTAAGAGAGCAGCATGGAGGAGAAGATATTTTTAATGTAACAAAAATTCTGAATAATTAGGAAATGTATAACATCTTGCAATCTTTCAGGTTTAGTTTTGATAAACAATTTTGAACCTGTTGACTTAAATCAATGGTTATTATCAGTTTGGTAAATATTATATTAGAGGAGAATATCTGTAGCTCTTGGTTAAAATGAGGGATCCTTGGTGCTCTCTGAGCCTGGCTGTTTTCTTGCAGATGTTTCATTACCCAAATAAACTACTATTATCAGTGCAAGAAAATGTCTGCAAGAAAACAACCAAGCTCACAGAGCACCAAGGACCCCACAAATATATTTGCTAAACTTTTGCTGTATTTAAGATGATTAGCACCACTTTATTTAAAAATAACTAGCCACTGCAATTTGAATTTTGCAGAGAAATTCAAATTAGAGCACTTCATTTAAATGCGGTGCATTTCTAAACAGTCTTCAAAATACAGCCTGCACAATATCAATTCAATGCAAAAATAAATTGTTAACAAAAGATGGCAGCAGTCAAAGGTTTGTCTATTCTCTTTTGTTCTTAAAAAAACAATCCAGCAAATTATTTTCATTAACACTGAAATATTCCCTTTGCTGAGAGGAATGTTGGTAAAATATAGAACAAATCATATTAATTCCAGACTCTTTGTTTTTTTTTATTTGCTTGATTGGCACTTCAGTGTTTTGTTGGGCCTGCAGCAACTCATTTCACTCATACAGTTCAGATTCTGGTTGTTTAAATTTATGTTTGCAACAATGAAGCATGGTGGAGCAGCTTTCAAGCAGGATATGGAAGCTGCAGTCAATAAATAAACAGCTAAGCAATAACATCCTTTGGCAGGGGAAAGAAAAATAATAATCCAAATCATCACCAGTAACAAATTGGCATAGCAATGCATACATCGCCAAGGCCCAGGACAAGTAGAAAGTTAAGTTCCTAAACAGAAAAGACATAACTAATCATCATTATTTGAAAAATAATGGCTGGTACACATACCTAAATCTATGAAGGTCGGAGAGCTCGGTTTAGGTGGAGTTGGATTATTTGCTGTTCTGGTACTGGAGCTAACTGCTGAAGTCACTTTAATTCCTTCATGCACAACTGACCCAGGAGTGGGAGACTCTGAGGAATTTATTTTTAGGCCCTTCTTACTGCTAGCAAGGGCTACCACTTCTTCATTGGGCCTACCCTGAGTGGGAGGCAAGGTTTCTCTAGGAGGTGAATCTGGTCCTTGTCTTTTTAAGGCCTTCTGTGCAGCCATGATCTTCTGGCGTTCAGTGATGAGAGAACATTTCTCACATGGGCACTGCTTCCACCTGCAGTGACCAGCATGACCCTTGACTGGTACCACAAAGCCATGATTCCGGCAACGTGAACATTTCGGAGCCCGAAGAGACTGAGTCCCATCTTGGTTCTCCATGGCTGACAGCTCTCTCTAGATCCACACCCTTCTAAAATGGCATGCACTGAAATCTGCTCTCCTTGCCTGCAAAAAATGGCTACAATCTAGCAATTAAGCCTGGGCCCCAGCCTAAGAAAGGGAAGAGTTCTGCTTCATGGAGAAGGGAGGAACATTTGGCGCTGGGTCTCAGCTCAACAAAATGTAGTATTTTGTGATAGGTGACAAGATATTCCAATTCCTTTCTTTTTTTATTTCTGGAGACTCTGTTTTGAAACAGACCTTCTCTGGAAAACTTTATTTTAGTGGAAACTCAAATTTGGAAAAGAGCTTCCATCCCTGCAAAACCTACTGATCTTGTCTCTTTGCCAAGAAGGTGGAGTTTTTGTTTTTAGGGCCACAGATAATTTTTGTGAGCAGAAGGCAAGACATTGAGTTCTCTGATGGCTCTGCAAGAAAGATTTAAGAGGCTGGATGCCAACTGTGCAGTTTTGTGCTTCAGTGGAGAATCTGTGGTGTGCAGTATTAATTGAGATGGAGCTGATGAAAAGAGGAGAACATTTTATACAAGATACAAGTCGAGTAATTGAATGTGATACCTGTGATACCTTAGAATTATCTTGCTCCATTTGTTTCGTTTCTGAACTTCAGACAGTAATTGGTTAAGATGTGCATGAGTTCATATCTTGTGACATGCAGGGAAAACAGCTTTCTTTTTCCTTTATTAAACAGTGTTTGTATCATAAACTCCAAATCTCTTTGGGATTTCTGATATCCAAAGAAGTTCGGAGGACATTGTGTGCATTTGTTTCTCAGTACAAATTAACTACTGTATTTATACATTTATTTCTCTGAACCTGAGAGGCAGTCCATAAGAATAGAATAGAATAACAGAGTTGGAAGGGACCTTGGAGGTCTTCTAGTCCAACCCCCTGCTTTGGCAGGAAACCCTATATCATTTCAGACAAGTGGTTGTCCAATCTTTTTTTAAAAATGCAGTGTTGGAGTATTAACAACTTCTGGAGCCAAGTTGTTCCACTGATTAATTGTTCCAACTGTCAGGAAATTTCTTCTTAGTTCTAGGTTGCTTCTCTCGATTAGTTTTCATAAGTTGGTTTCAAGATGCAATAAACTGACCTATTGCCTAGAGTAGAGGTGTCAAACTGCCGGCCCATGGGCCGAATGCGTCATGCCAAAACCGTGCCCCCCCCAGGTCTGGCAATGGGGAAAAAGTAGCGATACGTCGCAACACGTCATGTGACATTGCAAGTTTGACACCACTGGCCTAGAGGGTTGAATGGTATCATTAATATGACATGTTTTTTTTATTTTTATGTTTGCAAAATGCAAAGCATTCTATGGTTCCCAAATTATATCTTATTTCAATACAGTAAATAAAGAGCGAACTAACTTATAAATAATTCTGTATGCTTAATTATGTTGCAGGAAAAGGAGATTATTGTTTCCTTGTACAGAACTGTTTAATGTTGGATTTTTCTGACTGTGCCGCTTACTTACAAATCTGTTTATGATATGAATAATGAATTCCACGGTTACCCATACTGGATTTTTAAAAACTGTCCAAATAAAGAAGCAAGAATAAGTAAACAGCATGCTTTATATTAATTATAAACCTGCATCTGTAGAATTTTATAAAGCTTAATTCTCATTGAAAATACTTTCCAGCTTGTTGATTAACTGGACTGGGAGCTATGGAAGTCCTAAGGCACTTCTATATTAACAACTTCCTGAAAATTCTCAAGGGCCCATTTCCCCATTTTTTCAAGAATGTCTTGAGCATTTTATTTCCCTTTTTGTATTTAAATCAATATTTACTTACTGGTTTCCAAATAATTTAAATATTTCCAGTTTTCACTGTGAGTTGAGTTTCTTCCTGCTCCTGTTTTGCATTTGAGAGTAATGTATTAAAGTGTAAATATTTAATGGCTGCAGGCTGCTTACATGGCAGATAAGGAAAATGCAATATTTTAAACAAGCAAAACTTCTTGTGCAAAAGAAAATGTTTTCTGAATTTGTACTTTAGTCATTCTTTATATTTTCTCTTTAATTAAAACTTCACAAGGGTTTTCATCTCATAGTAATAGGTAGGAATATTGGATCTGGCTTTTGCTTCAGTGTCAGATATCACCTGTAGTTTTTTTTTCTTTCTGCTTTTAAAACACACTATATCCTACTCTACACAGAATTCAAATGAAATATGTCTTCTTGAAGAACATAAGCAGTCATGTCTTCTGTGCACTCAAGCAGCCTTCAAAAGCCATCCCTAGCTGTGCATTCACATGCATCCATATGTATGCCTTAGAAATTACTGTCTTCAAATGTTTTGCAGTCAACTCTGTAGTCTAATAGTGGTTTGATAATTAGGCATGCTTTTTATATCTGTTTTTATGTTTTGTGAACTGGTTCGAGTGACTCCTTTCTACAAGGGATAAGAACAAGGGTATAGTATTTTTGTATATTTAAATAAATAATATGTCTTCCAGTCCATGAGCAAGCTCAAACCTACCCACATGCTAGAGAATTAAACCACTCATAAAATGGAATTACCCAATTACTTTTAAATACATGGAATGGAATGGAATATTTATTATATACAAAAGACCCAAACACAGACATAATCAAAAAATTTAGCATAAAATAAACTATTACTGCAGATAAAAAAGTTAATAATACAACACAAAACTTTTAGAAATTTAAAACTTAATTTATTAGTAAAGACATTGTTTTTTTATAGCCATAGTTAAAATTTGGCTATTTCCATCCAGTTGCCCTGAATTAAGGAATTTCAGGATTGCAAAAAAGGGACTTAAAATTTGGCTATCACCACTGTAATTCTAGGATTTTCATTGAAAATAAAATTTTAATGTCAGAATTTAACTTTAAGAAGTATCTTGTTCTCAGTTTTTAAACAGGCTATATTATATCCAGCTGAAAACTTTTATAATACTCACAATGGAGTAGAATGTGAGTCACAATTTCAAGATTACAGGGGAAACATCTTTGAGAGAGAGGAATCTTTTGAAATCTATCATATATTGATGGCAACAGATTTAATCTGACTAGAAAGCTATTTTATATTTCCCTACATATAAACTGCAACAGCACATAGGGAACGGAAAGATGTAATTGTATTTATTTGTACTGTATTGTATGTAACTATATGTGATTCTCTAAGTCCGGGTAAACATGGAATTTCAAGTTTTGCCATTAATTCCTGTACTGAATTGTCTCATCCTCTATAATACATTAAAACACTGGTGTCATGCCTATAAAACAAACAGACCAATCTTTCTTTTACATAGAGTATAATCCCCAGGGCATCTACAGGTTTCACACAGAAGTATCATAAAAGGACATTGATTCATTTAATATTGTAATTTAAATAGCAGAGTAAAAGAGATTATTTTCAAAATGAACTCAGGTTCTGGTGATTTTTTAATGAATATCTTCATGCAGTTTTTGTAGAAAAAGTATAGTCATGTTTGTTACTGCCATCTTATATGACTGTTGCTATTGTTCTGTCTGTCCTGTAGTCCTGGACTTTCTAAATGCTCCCTTATCTAATTATTATTCAGCATTGTCTTTCTTTAGTTTTCTAGAATTCAAATGAAGTTGGCAAGTTGATATGGAAAGCAGCTTGGTCCAGTTCTAGACCGGCCAAGCATTCCAAGATGATTCATCTGTTTCCAGATTGGAATGATCTAAATCAGGAAGCATTTTGCAATATTCAATCAGTTAAATATTTGCATATTTGCAGTATGGTCAGTCAGTTAAATATGAGCCAGCAGTGCGAGGCGACAGCCAAAAAAGCCGATGCAATCTGAATTTGCATTAATAGAGGGATTAAATCAAGATTGCATGAGTACTGCCTTAGTAAGGCCACACCTAGAACAGGGCTTTTCAACCTTTTCACCCATTGTACCACTTTTAGGATATGTCAACATCCAAGTACCACCAGTCGCCTAGCAAGGTGTCAAAAACTTGATGACCAAAAAAAAAAAAGAAAAAAAAACTGATGAGTACAGGTAGTCCTCGACTTACAACAGTTCGCTTAGTGACTGTTCAAAGTTACAATGGCACTGAAAAAATGACCCCCAAGCCACAGCCGAGCAAGACACCTGCTTGCCCGCCCAGCGGTGCTCTTCCTCCTGTCCAAGGTTCTCATTGTTGTGAGCATTTCTGTTGAGGATTGGCAGTGGGGGTGGAGTGAGGAGGTGTTTGGTTTTTATTCCCCCCCTCTGCTGGGTGGTTGCAGCAGGTTTTGGTCACTTCACATGACCCTGGGACATTCATAAATATGAATCAGTTGCCAAGCATCTGAATGTAAATCACAAGACCCTGGAGATGCTGCAACATTCCAGCTGATTGGTGCTTCTTCTGGGCTCAGCAGAAGTGCCAGGATCAGCGCTGAGCTCCAACTGGAGCCTGGCGCTGATCCTGGCACTTCCGCTGAGCCCTGACAGCCCTGCAGCTCCAGCCATCTCTCGCTCAGGCTTGTGCGGGGCTGCCACCGGTTCAGCTCATTCCTGTCCCCCGCTACCACTTTTCTAGGATGGTTGTGTACCACCTGCCAGGTGCCAATGTACCACAGGTGGTACCCTTACCACGGTTGAAAAGCCCTGACCTAGAATACAGCATCCAGTTTTGGTCACCACACTATAAAAAGATGTTGAGACTCTAGAAAGAGTGCAGAGAAGAGCAACAAAGATGATTAGGGGCCTGGAGGCTAAAACATATGAAGAATAGTTGCAAGAACTGGGCATGGCTAGTCTAGTGAAGAAAAGGACCAGGTATAACAGGATAGCAGTGTCCCATATTTGAAAGGCTTTCACAGAGAGAAGGACAACCTATTTTCCAAAGCAACTGAATGCCAGACAAGGAACAATGAATGGAAACTGATCAAGGAGAGGTTCAGAAATAAGGAGAATTATTTTTTTGACAGTGAGAACAGCTTGCCTTCAGAAGTTGTGCATGCTTCATCACTGGAAGCTTTCAAGAAGGGACTGGACAGCCACTTGTCAGAAATGGTATACGTTTTCCTCCTTGAGCAGGGGGTTGGACTAAATGACCTACAAAGTCCCTTCCAACTCTGTAATTCTATATTCTATTCTGTTCTGTTTCAGGGCCAGACTTTGCCCTTGGCAACATTAAACCCAGTTCCATAAGCTTCCCATTTGAAGTAGTTGAACCATCTTCCAAATGCTCAGGTGATTTATTTCATTGGAAAAATGGAATGTTTCATACATCGGTGTTCTGGGAAATGGTCGTGCAGTTTCACACACAGCTATTTAAGAAAATGAAATGGTGACAGTATTCTAAGTCATTTCTTTGCACGTAGAACTATTTTGAACTTTACTTTCTCCCTATTTCTATCATATCCTCTATTTTGATGCTTTCCCTTCTTTCTCCAGCAGTTTTGTTTCTGTCACTATGAAAAGTTACAGTTGTTTAGGGGTGCTTTCAGATGACTTTTAATTCGTCCTATCACATAAATTTGTTGAGGTTGCAACCATTCCTGTCATATATAGGTAGAAAGTCAGGTCTTCTGACCAAAATGCAAATGACAGAAATACTAACTGCAAATACGTGCTCCTCCTAAAAACTGAGATAGTAGGAATAAATAAACGTCTGTCCCAGAAGTTCTGTCCCAGACAGAACTGTCATGGGTGCCTCTGACACTCAAAAACTAGAAAAGGTTGTTAGCTCAAAGGGTGGGAGAAAAAGGCTTGGGTTTTACACCCAGAGGCTGACATATATAAAAGATTTGATTCTTATGTTCTGCACCTCTCCGATCTTTTGTACCTCTATTACTTTTTTCTTGGCTCCACCATCTAGCTCTGTTGGGTCTGCAAAGTATCTGCTGTTACCTAGTTACCATATTCCCTGAAAGGGAGACTGAGTTCTTAAGAGAACTGAGATTTATTGCTTGTGTCTGCTGTGAAGTCTGACAGGATGCGACTCTATTAAGTTTTTTTAGTGTGTGATTAGCTTCATTAATCATTCTGCACTACTGAACAAATTATTATTATAAGCCAGGCTACGTTGTTTTCTATTTTGTAATCTCCTGTATTTTATCTTCATATTTCTAACTTTTTTTCTGGCTAGACAAAAGTAAAAAGATTAAGACAGAAGTAGCTTTATTTATTTTGTTTGTATCCCTCCACCTACTTCTAAGGCTACCGGGATGGTATTTATATAAACTGATTGACCCATACTACTTGACACTGCATTGCTGTGTAATAATTAGCCTATCTGTTGCATATTAAGGTAATCAGAAATTTAACATCGCATGAAATATTCCTTATAAATTGAGGAATACTGAGGAACATGGAAACTTATTTTCCATGTTCTACACTTGTGGTGGTAATAACATATTATTGGTGATGATTTAAATATGGATCACAAATACATATGCTATCATAGTCAGGGTCTTTGACCGAAAAGCAAATATCAAAAACAGTATCTGCATATATGTGCTGCTCCTACGACTGAAAGTAATAGGAATAAATAGCAACTCTCCCCAAGATTCTGTCCAGACTGTCATGTACTGTAAATACGGAACCCTTTCCTCTGATACTCAAAACTAGAAGGCTTAGCTTAAAAGTTGGGGGTGGGGGTGGGGAGGCTAAAGATTTTGGATTCTCATCGAAGGTTATTACTGATTTAGAACTTGACACTTTTGAGCTTTATCTCTGAGGCCATGCAAGTCCACTCCATATATTTTGTGCATTTAACACCCCTCCTCTTTGAAGCTTTTTATTCTTCAGTCTTTTGCTCGCAGAGGCTCCTCCGTTCCCAGCCAACTAATCTAAACCACAGAGAGAGTGACTAGAGTGCCCACTTACAGTCCTATTCCTTCCACCTCTTCTAGGCTACATCTCTATAGCCAGAAGAAGAACCCTGAACTCCCTGGCAGTTGGAAAGAGGCAACAGCTTCAGCCATTAGCAAGGTCTTGGCTTGCGCACGGAAGATGCCTGTCCCATCCACAGAGCAGGGGAAGTGCAAGTCTTGGAAGGAAGGAGCCAGGGATATCATGGCTCCCTTCTCTCAGCACATATCCTGGTTCTGGAGGGCAGAGGAGGCTTTTTCCAGGAGCCTTAAGAAAAGTGGCCCTGAGAGCAGATTCCTTAACAGTCAAGACAAAATGGAAGCGGAGGCCCTTGAGGGCAGCAGGCCCGCCTACCCCAAGCCCTGCTCTCAGCTGCTGGCAGGGCTATGCCCCACAACCTGGATCCTAGAGGGAAGTAGCGGGGGCAGCGACCGGCCCTTCTTTCGCTGTGGGCTGTCGAGTAGCTGCAGGGACATGAAGCCAGAGCCTTCCAAAGATGGCAGCCCAGCTCTTCCACCCAGGAACCGGCTCAGCCTGTCAGCAGCTTCAGTAGCCAAAAAGGACAGTCCCCTGGGACAGGTGGTGGTGGTGGAGGAGGAGTACTCCTGTGAGTATGGCTCCTTTGCCTATCTGCTCTTCTGCTCCTTAGGTGGGGTGGTGAGCTGCGGTGCAACCCACACAGCAGTAGTGCCGCTCGATGTGGTGAAGTGCCGCATGCAAGTGGAACCCAGGCGCTACCAAGGGCTGGTGCAAGGTCTTTCTCTTACGGTGCGAGAGGAGGGGATACCTGGCCTGGCTAAAGGATGGGCTCCAACAGCCATAGGCTATTCCATGCAGGGCTTTGGCAAGTTTGGTCTCTATGAGTACTTCAAGTTACTGTACTCTAATTTTTTGGGTCCGGAGCAAACCTATCTGTGGCGGACTAGCCTCTACCTCGCTGCTTCAGCCAGCGCAGAGTTCTTTGCTGACATTGCTTTGGCCCCGATGGAAGCAGTCAAGGTACGGATTCAGACCCAGCGCGGTTATGCCAGGACGCTGCGAGAAGCAGCTCCCAAGATGTATATTGAAGAAGGACTCTGGGCTTTCTATAAGGGAGTGTATCCTCTCTGGCTGCGACAGATCCCTTATACTATGATGAAGTTTTCCTGCTTTGAACGAACTATAGAAGCACTCTATAAATACGTCATTCCAAAGCCACGAGATCAGTGCAGCAAGATGGAACAGCTTGGAGTCACATTTGTTGGTGGATATATCGCTGGCATCTTCTGTGCTATAGTCTCACACCCAGCTGATTCTGTCGTATCAGTGTTGAACCAAGAAAGGGGCACCACTGTTTTGGGTGTCCTCAAGAGGATGGGCTTGTATGGGATGTGGAAAGGCCTCTTCACTCGTATTCTGATGATTGGTACTCTTACTGGCCTGCAGTGGTTCATCTATGATTCAGTTAAAGTTTATCTCAAGTTGCCTCGTCCCCTACCACCTGAAATGCCCGAATCTTTGAGACAGAAACTCTCTCAAAATTAAATCCATACTAAGTGGCTGTGTTTCAAGGATACTCCAATTCTATAAGAATGTTTAATTCACCTGATTTGTGAATATCACTGAGCCATGGAAAATTCGTTATAGTGTTCCTCAGTCCCAGAACTAAGCTTTAGAGAGTTTTAACAATCTATAAAAGAAGCTATTTAAAATAGCTTCTTAATGAAACTTTAATGCATGTCATTTAACAGAACAACATTCTCTTGCAGTTTTATTTTGTTCTATACTGCACTCAAAATACATAGCAGATAATGCAATTACTAGTTTTTACATGCTGTTAAATATTTCAAGGTTAACCAGTTGTTCTAATACTGTTGTAATGATTTGATAATTATTGTCAAAAGGACATGTTGTCAGGCAGCCTAGAGAGTATTATGATTCTGACATTGAACAAAAAATTCTGTGTGCATTTGCTAAATCAGATTCTAAGTTTGAAGCAACATAAAAGTATAAACTGAAAAATGGCATTCTTAGCAGTATATTAGAAAGCTTATTTTACTTTTAAGTGTCACAGATCTCTAAATGCCTGTTTATACATAGAAAAATGTATAATTTTGTGGCAGGAGGTTATTTTATAGGTTTTGGTATCTTGATTACAAAAGTTTCTATTTGTAGCTTGAGTCTTTAAAAAAGCATTCTTCTCATCCATGTAGAATCTGCTATGCTGGAAAGAGAAAAAAAAGACTGTAGTAATTTTGCATTGTGATTTCTATATTTATTGGACAAGTCTTTTGGATCTTGCATGAAAGTTGTTCCTCTCTGTTCTGAAAGCAGTCCATCAGACTTAATTGGTGTACTTCTTCCAAATTATTTTTGAAACATGTACATGTTTCATGTGTATTGAACAATCCTTTCACTGTATAAAAACTCTGAAGCCTCTTATTTTGAGGCAAATCTACTTTTTCTTGATTGAGCATTTTTCAAGTTACTGGAATTATAGAAATAAAAACAATAGTATTCTTCGAAAGCTAAAATTCTGAATTTTGGTGATCCTTTAACCAGTATGTTATTTTTTCTTTTGTTGTATAATTTAATTTGAACATTTATTGTTACTACAGCAAATAAAGTTATTGTGGTTATGGAATTATAAATTCTGTATCAGGCAGTGCTTTTTAAAACATTAGCAACTATATATTTTATACAAAAAAGCAGCCTTTTCCTTTTCAAACAAATGGTCTTCCTATTTAGTGTTATTGCAAAACCTGAGCAAGTGATATTCAGTTGTCTTTTATACCTTTAATGATGTAACCTAATTCTTAAAGTTATATTCAAGTAGCTTATTATTTCCTGCTGTATCCACAAGATCTAAGTATTCTTTTTAGAGCCTAGTATAAATGTTTACTAAAGGTTCAATGATCAGGAATAATTGAGATTGTAATCCAAACTTCTGGAAGGCAGACCAACCACTGATCTACTCAACAAAGCAAATTGTGGTACATGTTGAAAATTTAAAAGAAAAGATTTTGAATCAACTTGTAAGTGACAAATTCTATTTCAACACTTTGCTTTCACTCATTATTTGGATCTATTTTCCAATTTTGATTTCAGATAAGACTTCTTTAAAGCACCAATCATCTTCAGAAATAGTTAACTCTCTTTATTTGAATATGCTTTGATTTGATATTAGGGAAGACTGCTCCCACAGTGTCAAACATAACTTTAGACCTAGTTACTCCTATCTTATTTCTATCCCTTTAGAGCTTGAGAGATAGAATGATATTGCAATGCGGTGGAGAGCAATTGTTCAAAGAGCTATGGACTACATAGTGCAATAAACATACCCTTGTTGCTGATTGTGAAATGTTGGCAAGTATAGTAAGTTGTGATGATCAATAGAAAATCCATAGTATGAAAAGTACATTATGTTTCAAGGGTGCTCCAGTTCTATAAAAAGTACTACAGTAGGCTATATGATATGTAGGCAGTGAACCATAGCACTCAAAATATATGATATGTAGGTCTTTTTTTAAAAATAAACTTATTGTGTTAATAGTAATTGCTATGTAAACTTGGTAATGTAATACTTTTGCAGTGATCAATAGCAATATTGCTTAATTTTGGTCAAGGATCAGATCAAATCCATCAGATCATACCATACAAGGTGGTTTAAATTAATATAAAATAACCTTAAACCTAAAATTATAAAATTAATCCCATCATTTATTTTTTAAAAAAGGTAGATAGTAAGGAGATCAACCTTGGGACATATTCAATTCTGAATCATTGCTTGTTGTATGAAGATTTCATATACATAATTTCAATTTATGTTGTAATGTTTTATATCTCTAAACAGATCAGATTACCAATACAACACTTTTGGAAAACGGAATTGGTTAAGAGATTATTAGTAATTTAACAATAATGAGAGAAGAGCTTCCACACATTTTCATTTTTTAGAACATATTTAAAAGTGGTTATGCTTTAGTTGATTTTCCCAAAATTCATGCAATAAATAAATCTTATCCATTTGTTTCATGGGATCCAATAATGTTATTTTAAAATTAGCTGTCCATACATTATTTTTGCAATCCAAATGAGGTGGGCCAATTTTTATAAGCAGCCATGATTACTTTAATGGGAATGTATACCCCCCTCCGTGTGTGTGTGTGTGTGTGTGTGTGTATTTATACATAAAAATGTGTGTATATTTTATCCTTGAAATATTCTTTATTGATTGAAAAGTGATTGGACTGGACTGATCTGTATAACACCCAGGATTTGAAACTATTTATCTATCTTTACAAGCCATGATACTTTCTGTTGCAAATACTAGCAACAGAAAACAATCCAACCAGTGTCTTGAACTTCAAAAGAGCTGACTTTAGCAAACTCAGAGAGAACCTAGGAAAGAGCCTATGGATGAAAATCCTAAAGGGGAAAACAACCCGAGAGGCGTGCGAAACTGAAAAATGTGATCATAAAAGCCCACACCAGCACAATACCACTGAAAAAGAAAAACAAGAAATTCAAGAAGAAACCAGCATGGCTGCACCTCTGACAAACTGAAAGACAAAAAAGACAAATACGAAAAATGGAAAGAGGGGCACACAACTAAGGCTGATTATCAGCAGACAGCCAGGACATGCAAAGATGAATCCAGAAAAGCAAAGGCTCAGAACAAACAACTTGCAACACATCCATGGATAATAAAAAAAAGTTTCTTACAACATATCAACAATAAGAAAAAAAGTCAAGGACACTAGGCCCACTAATGGCAACCGGGAGAAGGTAGAGCTGCTTAACTTGTACTATGCATCAGTCTTCACACAAAAAGAAATTATAGTCCAACATACAAAAAAAATCACTGCAAAAGACAAACTAGAAACAAAAATTAAAATAAGCAAGAAAATGATAAGAGAACACCAATCTGACCTTGACGAATATAAATCACCAGGGCCTGACAGATTACATCTCAGAGTTCTGAAGGAGCTGGCAGATGTTATCTCAGAACCATTGCAACACATCTTTCAAAAATCCTGGAGCAACGGGGGAAGTACCTGAGGACTGGAAAAGGGCTGATGTGGTTCCCATCTTCAAGAAAGGAAAAAAATGGACCCAGGAAACTCCAGTTTAACATCAATACCTGGAAAGATCCTAGAAAAGAATCAAAAACCAAATCTCTGAACAACTAGAAGCAAATAAAGTTATAACTAGTAGCCAGCATGGGTTTGTTAAAAATAGATCATGCCAAACCAATCTTATTCTTTGACAAAGTGACTAAACTAATAAACCAGCGAAATACTGTGGCTGTAGTATACTTAGACTTCAGTAAGGCATTTGATAAAGTAGACCACAACCTACTCCTTGGTAAGCTACAAAAAGGTGGAATAGAGTAAACAACATCACCATCAGATGGATCTGTAGTTGGCTGGCAAACCATACTCAACGAGTAGTCCTCAAGGGCACTACATCCACATGTAGAGAAGTAAGCAGTGGGGTACCACAAGGTTCCATCTTAGACCCAGTACTCTTCAATATCTTCATAAATGACTTAGATGAGGGAATTGAAGGGGAACTCATGAAATTTGCAGATGACACCAAACTGGCAGGAGTAGCCAACACCCCAGAAGACAAACTCAGGATCGAAAAAGATCTTGACAAACTTGAACAATGGGCCCTGCCCAACAAAATGAGTTTCAATGTGGAGAAAAGCAAAGTTTTACATTTAGGCAGGAAAAATCAAAGGTATAAGTACAGAATGGGTGAGACCTGGGTTAAAAACAGTAACTGTGAGAGGAACCTTGAAGTTATAGTGGATGATCACTTGACAATGAGCCAGCAGTGTGCAGTAGCAGCCAAAAAAGCTAATACAATCCTGGCTAGTATAAGAGGCAGGGCTTTTTTTGTCATAGAACGCTCAGAACGGAGTTCCGGCACCTTTTTTGGATGGAACCTTGTAGGGTAGGCAAGGTGGGTTGCATGACATGTGTGATGAAAAGGTTCCAGCACCTTTTTCTTTTACAAAAAAAGCACTGATAAGAGGCATAGAATCAAGTTCACGTGAAGTGCTAATACCATTTTATAAAACCCTAGTAAGACCACAGCTGGAATACTGCAGCCAATTTTGGTCACCATATCACAAAAAAGATGTTGAGAGTTTGTAAAAAATTCAAAGAGCAACTAAGATGATCAAAGGCCTGGAGACTAAAACATACGAAGAATGGCTGCAGGACTTGGGTCTGGCTAGTCTAAAGAAAAGAAGAAATAGGGGAGACATGATAGCAGTACTTGAGGAGCCACCACAAAGAAGAGGGGGTCATGTTATTCACCAAAGCAGCAGAGGGCAGGACGAGAAGCAATGGTTGGAAACTGATCAAAGAAAGAAGCAATCTGGAGTTGAGGAGAAGCTTCCTGACAGTGGGGACAATTAACCAGTGGAATAGCTTACCCTCAGAAATCGTGGTTACTCCATCACTGAAGATTTTTAAAAAGAGGTTAGACAGTCACTTGTGTGAGATGGTATAGATTCTCCTGATTGAGCATGGGGCTGGACTAAAAGTCCTTCAAGTTCCCTTCCAGTTCTATTCTATTCAGAATACTTTATATCAACAGACGGAGCATTAAGATAAATAGTATTAATTGTATTGCACAATAATCGAGGAAATATGCAAAATGGATCACTTGGTACCTGGTGGGGAAAAATAATAGATATTTTGAAATAGATTTATAATCCTGTTTGTGTGTGATATATGTATGTATACATATACAGTCTTGGGAAATGTGTCATTATCTCAAAGCGTTTTTTATTAAGATGACATGGTTCCTTGGATTGAATCCAAACACTTCAGTTTAATAAGCTTGGAGATCAGCCTTATCATAAGTTTCTTAAACAGCATATGTATATTTGCGCATTCTATATTAGATTCACTGGATGTGTAATAAACACTTCATAAATTCAATTCTCAGTTGATCCAGGTTCATTTTTATAACATTTCAAAAGTATTTTTAAAAGGGAAAAAGAAGACCCTACCAAAATTGTAACCAGCAGAATCCTGGCTAGTATTTCTAAAATAATTCTCATGATCGCAACTGATTTTTTTCTTTTTCTCTTCTCTTTTTTATTTTCTCATCTCTTATTTTGGATTCACCTAACCTTGATGAAAACTTCTGGAGAACTCAGGATGTTTCTGAGTTTGTATTATTAAAGTTTGGCCCATTTTTAATTATGAAATAATATGTTGCATAATTTTTCTAGTGTTTTTTTATCCAGAAAACAGACTGACATTTGTGCATCTCTTAAAATTGTCAACAAAATCTTTGTGAAATACTATTATGATGAATACAGCGGCTATGGAATGGAGAGATGGTATGATCAAGCAGTTAAAAAAGTAAAACATTTGAATTAATTCAGTCCACCAAGCCGCCCAATTGCTTTTGGCTAGTCATTCTTTCACATGGAACAGTTACCATAACAGAAAAAGAAGTGAGATAGAAATATGAATCTATATCTGATAGATGTTTTTGAAAGTATGGAAACAATATTATGACGTTCTTGTCTATACATTCAAAGTTCCTTGAGCATGATTAATAGGCATAAACGAAAAGAGCCTTGGTGGAGCAGTGGGCTAATGCCTCCTTAAGTAACACCAGCTGCCTGCAATTAGTGCAAGTTCGCATCCCACCAGGCTCAAGGTTGACTCAGCCTTCCATCCTTACGAGGTAGGTAAAATGAGGACCCAGATTGTTGGGGGCAATAAGCTGACTTTGTAATAATGCTGTTTGGGGGGGGCTGAAAGCCCTAATAAAGCAGGCATATACATAGAATGAAGGCTATTGCTAAGCACATTGGTTTGTGCTTAAATTGTAAGCCGCCCTGAGTCTTCGGAGAAGGGCGGGATATAAATGGGATTTTAAAAAAACAGCTGCAATTTTCTCTTCTTTTCTAATCAAGGGAAGAACATTTGTCATGCCTTGAGATTTGGATTAATTGAAATGAGTTTCATTACATGGCTTTAGGAACAATCTTTTACTCACAATCTACAATTTCACTTAGCAAAAGTCCAGCTCAATAATCTCACTGTTGCAGATATTGTAGACCAACGGTTCCTAGATGTTGTGGTTTGGTGACCCAGCTGGGGGGAGAGAGGGGGAACTGGTCCGGTAGTTGGCCGGGGCCCAGACATTGTGGACCAATGTTGCAGATATCAAAATATCACAAGGTTCTCTCATAGTTAAACAGGTAGTGAATCCTGATGGTTGTGTTTCAGGTACAGATTAGAGCTGGAATGAAAATACTTAAGGATCTAAGCAAAGAAAAGTAGAGATGAGACTAATGAAACAAAGCTAGAGTTTGCTAACCGTTGACTATAGTTTTTTCTATTTTTCACATATACAGTATATTATGATTAGATGTTGGGTCGATTTGGTTATCAGATAGAGATCCCCTCATTTATTTAATAGTTAATGATTTAATATAGTATTCTTGTTAAATAAGAATGGGAAAGCTTATAACTATTTGTAGACCTATTATGTAAGGGAGGTGAATTTATCAGGATTTTTTTGTTTGTTTGTTTCGGGATCCAGCCAGGTGGATTCTTTATACTTAGTGTTAGATTTATTTTATATTTGGGTCATTTTTCCCTTTTTTGCATACAATTTTTCCCCTTTTTTGTTGTTGTTAGTGTTGGATGTATGTTTTTCTGTTTGACAGTTGATAGCTGATAAAGCAAATAAATATATATGAATAGAAAAGAGACTAGATTTTATCTTGTTGCTGAATAATAATATAAGCACTATTCGGGCAATTCTGAAAGAAGAGTAATCACCAGTTGAGGATTTGCAATAAGCCCTATTCTCCCCAGTGTTACTAAAAATGTCATTCTATTCAGATCATCTACTTGGAGTGCACAGATTCCTGCATAAGGAAATCCCACACATATTTGTCTACAAGCGTATGCAAGCACTAATATGCATATACAAGATCTAAATGAAAAAATAATGCTTCAAATTTTATAACTTGCCAACAGATGGCAGTACTGACACACTAGAAACTCTGACATGTTCTTAAGCATCTGTTCTTTCACTTCAATAGGAAAAAAGCTACTGTGAGAAAAGGTTGCATTGCGATTGTTCATGAAATGGAAACTTGTCAGTGCACTTTCAACAATACAGGTAGTACTTGTTTAGCAACCACAGTTGGGATTGGTAATTCATTCATTAAATGCAGCAGTTGCTAAGTGAAACATGACTGTGCTTATGATCTTACTTCAGCTTTCCTTTGCTCTACAACTAAATGCTTGGATTAGTCATAAAATTATTTTTCATTACTGTCATAACTGCTAACACTTGCTAAATAAGGCAGTCACTAAAAGACAACTACTTGTATACCATGATTGAACTTTTTACTGCTGAAAGAGTCCCTCCAACTGAAATTCACTATTAAATGTAGATAGTTTATGTTTTGGTACTGAATACTGTGCATTAATAGGCCAAAAAAATAAAGCGGTGAACCAGGAAAAGCTGAGCTGCATGACCAAGAACAAAGTGGACAACCTTGGCAACAAGTAACAAATTTCACAGAAGAAAAGGTTGATGAACTGATTAAGGACATTTGATAGATTACTCAAAGGGAAGTCGCTATCAAGCTTGGTATGTCACATGAAGATGTAGGCCACAATTTTGTTTTTTCAGTGTTAGATATTTTGTGCAATATTGGTTTCTCAGATGTTGACAGCAGACATACAAGCTTCAAGAGTTGAAATTTGCCAGTAATGTCATGCTAAGAAAATGAAAGTGAGGAATTTCTTCACAACATTGTAAGAACTGATAGAGCTTAGGATCATCATTATGATCCCAAAACAAAGTATCAAACAAAAAATAAAACCTCTAGGTTTTGGCAGGAAAATCTATAATTTGGGGAGGGGGAACACAGGTTAACAAATCCTGGGGGGGGGAAGAAACAGATTTACATGAATTTCCTTGAACCTAGCACCAAGTGTGAAGCATTTAAGTGGATTTAAAAGCACAAGAAGAAAATTTTGCTGCCACGTGACCTCACACCTCCCTAGCCACCAAAAAGGCAATTGCAAAGTTGAATCCCTCTATTAGACAGAAATTAAGAGATGGAAAAAAATGCCAAGATTTGGTCAAAGAGACAACTGTTTCATGACAGTTTTAAAAAGCTTGTTTGTCATTGGCAGAATTATAATCAATGGCATTGATTATGTGGAAAAGTAAATATTGTTATTAAAAGAGCTTATTTCAAGGGTTATTTGTTTAAAGTTATGAAGGTGGAGGCATTGCTTTGTAAGGTTTTACACTTAGCCTCACAATTGCCCCAGCATTACTCAGGAATTTAAAAGAGCCAAAGGAAACTCCTGAGCCGAGGTTTCAGCAAGCAAACAACTTTTATTTTGATCAAAATAGAGTTGGCTGGCCACATCTCTCTTTGTGGCTGGTAGAGAGATGAAGGCAACAATCAGGAAAGATGTCTTCCACCTTTTTTTAAAAAATCCCATTTATATCCTGCCCTTCTCTGAAGACTCAGGGCGGCTTACAATCTAAGAAGCACAAATCAATGTGCTTAGCAATAGCCTTCATTCTATGTATATGCCTGCTTATTAGGGCTTTCCCCCCCCCAAGCGGCATTATTACAAAGTCAGCTTAATTGCCCCCAACAATCTGGGTCCTCATTTTACCTACCTCGGAAGGATGGAAGGCTGAGTCAACCTTGAGCCTGGTGGGATGCGAACCTGCACTAATTGCAGGCAGCTGGTGTTACTTAAGGAGGCATTAGCCCACTGCTCCACCAAGGCTCTTTTGTACCTCTTCAGAACAAAGAGATCTAGTCTTGGTACTAGCAACCAAAAGGTACAGAAAAATAATTCCTAGATCATGACTCATACACAACAACCCAGGCTCCACCACAGCTCCTTTTCCCCCTCCCCTTTAACATGAGGCTTTTCATGTAAGCGATCACCTGTACCTAAAACATGAAACATTTGCTTTTATATAAATAATTTCCCAATAAATAATAATAATAATAATAATAATAATAATAATAATAATAATAATAATAATAAACCTTTATTGTCAAAGTACAAGATGTGTACATTGAGATTAGCTGAGCCTCCCCCCGTGCTCTCTCTCCCCAACACACAGTGACAACAAACCCTCCATCCCACCACACTATGTGAACCAATTACACCACACACCTACAAAACTGCTTGCACATAAACAAAGATGATTACACTACTAATATCAATATTACTAACATCAACCTTAAGCATAATAAAATCCCTTCAGCTTTTTATTTAAACCTTGTAGTTGCATGTGGGAAAGCTCTCTGCAGATGTCTCCCCACATTATGTATGTTGTTTAGTGGAGATGAGTAACTTCAGTATAGAATTTGAAATACTGGTATTTCCTCTTTTTGAATATCTGAACAGGGAAATAAGGTCCATCTACTTTAAGTATTTCAAAGTAATCACAATATTTCCTCTTGACTGTCATCGATGAGATCGGTCAGAATCCTAAATGGGTACCCAAACATCATACTAAATAGAATAAAACAAAATATATAGGATTTCCCAAAGCATAGCTTACAGGAACACGGCTCGATCTATAACTAGTTCCTTGAATTGCTCATCTGTTTTATTTTAGCTTCATGCTAAAGAGAAAGGAATGGGGGGGAGGTGTTGACAGAGATTACAAAATGATATAGTTAAACATGGCTGGTGCGCCAGTTGCGTCCCTCTCTGGACCGAGACGCCCTACGCACAGTTACTCATGCGCTTGTGACCTCCTGTTTGGACTACTGTAACGCTCTCTACATGGGGCTGCCCTTGAAGACCACTCGGAGGCTTCAACTGGTGCAGAATGCGGCCGCGCGAGTTGTAATGGGGGTCTCCCGATACTCCCATGTAACACCTCTACTCCACGAGCTGCATTGGCTTCTGGTTGCCCTCCGGGTGAAATTCAAGGTGCTGGTTATCACCTATAAAGCCCTACATGGCCTGGGTCCGGGGTATTTGAGGGAACACCTGCTGCCGGCATCAAACGCCCTTCGCCCAGTGCGCTCCCACAGGGAGGGTCTGCTCAGGGTCCCGCCGGTAAGAGATTGCCGGCGGGTGACACCCAGGGATAGGGCCTTCTCAGTGGGGGCGCCTGCCCTCTGGAACCAGCTGCCGGTGGAGCTGAGGACTGCTCCCGACCTCCGATCATTCCGCCGGGGCCTGAAGACCTGGCTCTTTGAGCTCTCGGGCCCAGGCTGAGGAGACATTCATTTTAATTGGGGTTTTTAATAGTACAGGGTTGATTTAATATTTTTTAAATTGGGTTTTAACTTTTGTATGGTTGATTTTTAACTCCCTGTAAACCGCCCTGAGTCCTCAGGGAAAGGGCGGTATATAAATGCAATAAAATAAAATAAAAATAAATAAATTTTGTGCATCAATAACCCTGGCCAGGAAACAACTCAGATTTGGTACATACAGTATATCTCTATATAGTTGTAACAATTTCTAAAATCACAACGATTTTGCTTTGAACTCCATGTAATCTTTGCTTGGAGTCAAAGCACTGACATTCAAACCACAAGCAGGCTATTTTCCCCAAAGCACTTGCGGAAATGCTTCTGTCAGATAAGTGTCCAGCATCTATGAATCACATCAGAATTTCACTAGGAAGACGACAGAGGTCTTATTAGAGCACATTGATCAACTAGAAAGCAGGCCATCCCCTCCGAAGCAATTTCTCTCCCTTGTTTGCAGACTGAAGGAAGCAGGATTTCCCACCCAGCTACTTTCATGAACTTTCATAACTTTCTTATGAAAAAATATATATTCAATTAATCATCACTTGAGGAGTTCTTTTTAACTGCCTTCCAGACATTAGGGCATATGGCCTGAACGATGTTTTGTGACAGACATTCTGCTTATTCTACACAAAGCTCTCTCCTTTGGGCTATTTTATGTTTTAGACAAAGCCCGAAAGAGAGAAGTAGAAGCAAGCAACAATCATAACGATTCCCTGTATTGTTTTTCACCATCAGCTTAATTTTTATTGATCTTTAATCTCCAGGGAGTATCACTGGAATGAGTAGTATTTTTTGAATTATGAAGAGTAGTTTTAAATTTGCTGGAGGGGGTTTAATATTTTTAACAGCATGGGGTCTGTAAAATATACTTCAGGGCTGGTTGCGAAGAATGTAAGTCGCTAGACAAATTGCACAAGGGTGTTTTTGGGTTGTGCTTCATAGTTGTCAGCCAAAAAACTATAAAGTCCAGGAGAGAGAGTCATTAAAAATATAAACAAAGATGCTGATGCCCAGCTTTCTTCTAGTATTCGGGCCAGCCTTGGAAATACTTCTACATCAATTTAACAATGTCTGTCCTTTTTAAATAATAGTTGTCAGACAAAGTTTGTTCCTGACGAGCCCCTGCTCTGAATCTGCAATTTGCCAGAGGAAGGAAGCTATTAATGATGCGGTTATATTGGCACTGCAAGAGGGAAATGAATCTTTTGGAGAGAAGTAAATTTTTTCATTAGGATTATGTCACTGAAAATAAAGCATTACGCTGCCCCTCTCTAAATGCCATTTCAACTCCGTGCCAATTTCAGTCCTATATACAGCAAAACAGACACATGAAATACCATCACACTTTTAAGAAGTTGTGTCATTTATTATATGTGTCTGTGTCTATATCTATATCAGTTATATCTTTCCTTATGCCCTTTCTGAGAGCCAGCAATACGGCACGATGCAACTCATCAAATGGATAAATCAATCAATTCTACATGAAAGAAATGTGTGCAGACAATTAGTTAGACTTGTTGAATTTCTTCTTAGCTTTGTCCAACTTACAATAGCTATGCAAATGATTCTGCCCATGCTTACCTTCTGTTATGGACAGTGCTTTTTTTGTAAAAGAAAAAGGTGCCGGAACTCACACACGTCATACAACCCGCCTTGCCTACCCTACAAGGTTCTATCCAAAAAAGGTGCCGGAACTCCGTTCTGAGTGTTCCATGGGAAAAAAAAGCCCTGGTTATGGACCACCCATTGGAATGAAAAGGATGCAAACAAACATTCTGTGTTTGTCCGCAAATAAATGTCCATCATGATTTTGAGAAATAAAGATACAGCTGGTGTATTTTTAGCTCACAAATTAGCAACAAGCCACTTCAATCTGCACCCTCATAGAAGAGAAGCTCTTTCACTAGTCATCATCATTCAGAAGTTTGTCTCTAAAACTGAAAGCTTGAACACATAAAAGTAAAAAATGATCGGTTTTCTGATGAAAAAGGCTGGCTCTGTCAGATTTCTTTGGTTTTTTACTTCTGGCCAAAACAACACAGCAGCAAGTCCTCATTGTAGCCTGCATTTTTCCTTAAAAAGCTTTTCAATTTTACTTTTACTGCACTAGATTGTGCAAATTATCACTGTGACCCCAGTGACCAGTAAAACCTGCACCGAATTTAAAGAAGCCCCTATCAGCAATGGCTTTAGTTATTGCAGTTAGAAAAGAAGTTCATGGTTAGGTCACCATGAACTCGTATAGCAAAATGGACATCGCCAAAAAAAATCAGAGTGCTTGGGTAAGGTTAGAAGGGCACTGGCTTTTATTGGCTGCCCTATCTATGTTTCATGGTAAAATACATGGGAAAATCCCATTGAAGAAAAATTCCACTTAGGGTAAGGGTTAGGTCACCATGAACTCGTAGAGCAAAATGGACATTGCCAACAAACTCGGGATTCTTGGGTATGGTTAGGAGGGCACTGACATTTCTCTCCTACCCTATGTTTCCTGGTAAAATACATGGGAAAATCCCATTGGAGAAAAATTCCACTTAGGGTTAGGGTTAGGGTTAGGTCACCATGAACTCGTAGAGCAAAATGGACATCACCAACAAACTCGGGGTTCTTGGGTATGGTGAGGAGGGCACTGACATTTCTCTCTACCCTGTCTATAAAGGTAAAGGTTCCCCCGCACATGTGTGCTAGTCGTTTCCAACTCTAGGGGCCGGTGCTCATCTCCGTTTCAAAGCCAAAGAGCCAGTGCTTGTCCAAGGACGTCTCCGTGGTCATGTGGCCGGCATGACTAGACGCCAAAGGTGCACGGAACGCTGTTACCTTCCCACCGTAGTGGTCCCTATTTTTCTACTTGCATTTTTACATGCTTTCAAACTGCTAGGTTGGCAGAAGCTGGGATGAGTAACAGGTGCTCACTCTGTTACGCAGCATTCGGGATTCGACCCGCTAAACTGCCGACCTTCAGATCGACAAGCTCAGCATCCTAACCCACTGAGCCACCGCGTCCCTATCTATGTTTCCTGGTAAAATACATGGGAAAATCCAATTGGAGGAAAATTCCACTTAAGGTTAGGTCACCATGAACTCATAGAGCAAAATAGATATCGCCAACAAATTCCGAGTGCTTGGGTATGGTTAGGAGGGCACTGGCTTTTATTGGCTGCCCTATCTATGTTTCCTGGTAAAATACATGGGAAAATCCCATTGGAGGTAAATTCCACATAGGGTTAGGGTTAGGTCACCATGAACTTGTATAGCAAAATGGACATCGCCAACAAACTCGGGGTTCTTGGGTATGGTTAGGTGGGCGCTCACTTTTCTAGTTTTCCCTATCTATGTTTCCTGGTAAAATACATGGCAAAATCCCACTGGAGGAAAATTCCAGTTGGGGTTAGGGTTAAATCACCATGAACTCATACAGCAGAATGTACATCACCAAGGATGTTGGGGTTCTTGGGTATGGTTAGGAGGGCACTGACATTTCTTTTCTAGGCAGCCCAATCTATGTTTCCTGGGGAAATACATGGGAAAATCCCATTGGAGGAAAATTCCACTTAGAGTTAAAAAGACCATATGTTGATAGAGTCTGATTAAATGAGAGACTAATAAAAAGACAAGGAAGGAAAGGGCCAACAGAATCAAAGCTCTTATTTGTGATGTAAACTGCTTTAGGCATCAGTTCTGCAAAAGTGGGTCAGTGGAGAGCTGTAGGAAGATAAATATAAGAAAATTCAAAGGTTCACATTTGTTTTCCTGTAGTATTTATTAATAAAATAAGCCAGACACTCTTAGGAGCATCAGAGTTTACTGCTTATCTTTCCCAGTATATTCCTACACTGATTGGCTGTATTCATATAAGTTGTAGCCATCTAGTCTTTTTAACTGGAGTTGTTGAAGATTGAATCCAAGTTTTTTGGGATATGAAAATCTGTTTTCAATAAACTGAGCTATGTTTCCATCCTAAAGGTTTGAAATCTTCTTGGGGGCTTAGGTTCTTTTATTGTCTTTTGATGCTATGACCCTGCTTCCAGGAACAATTTGTTCCTCTGTTTGAGGTTTTGAGGTTTACACAATTCTATCAGTGCATCCGGCATTGTTTACAGTTTGCATGGGCCTTGTTCCCAAGAAGAATGTTATAACTTGGAATAGAGATGGGGGAGTCAGGAAACAAAGGCAAAGAACAGAAGGAAAAATAGGCAAGAATTATTACAAATACTTAATGTTGATTGGGAATTAAGAAAACAATCCAAAGGTGGAGTGAAAAAAACAACAATGGACGTTAAGAATAGAAAAAAATGAAGCAAATCTGTAAAGAGAACTGATGAGGGCCTATTCGGCCTAGCAGAATTCGGATCAATTCAAAGTGGTTTGTGTTTGGCTGCAATGAAATGAGTGTGCAGCTTCTGAAAGTTGTGTCTTCAAGCACTGGAATTACAAAGTTACACCAGCTAAGAAAATTGCTTTATCAAAAAATGAAATTCCTCAGTATACCAAAAAGCTTGAGGGCATACTGATTTAAATACATAATTTCTATGAAACAAGGCAATCAAACTTTGCTCTGAAGAACATAATTCCCTAAATCATTGATGCAGAGTGCTATTTCAGCACTCAAGATGCTCATGGTTTTAGTCTTATCACTCAGCCCACTTAACAGTACAAGCAATTTGAGAAAAGCCATGGAAACAAACTGGAGTTTACTTTTCAGCTCATTTGTAATTTTCCTGGACTTCCTTGTCTTCTTGGTTACTTTTGAGCTGCCAAAGGGAGAGGAATCAAGAGTGTGAATTACAATAATGGGTTGGTGAGCAAAAACAAAATGCTTACTCAGGTAGCAGACACTGTAGTTTGTAGATATTACTAGGAGACTGCATGATGTTTTTATATTCTCTAATGGTTAATTCTTGTATTTATATTATATTTTGGCAAACTATGTCAGAATCACATAATTGCATTGGAATTAAAATATTGTACTAAACAGGGACTTCCAGAATAGTTAAGCAAGCCAAATAAGAGGGTTTTTTTCTTTAATTCACAAGACAAATATTTTCCTATAGTTAATACACTTAGCTTAACATAATCATTTGAAAACCAAAAGTACACTGAGAAGCAAAAGTAGAATTAAAATAGAAAGTACAGCCACATATATTCAGTTTTAAATACCCAAACTCTATTTTCTTGGAAATCAATTGTAGGCCACTTGTAAGGAGTCAAAAATTAATTTAGTGCAACTGTAAATTCAAAACCTTATCAGTGAAATTCCCATTCTCAGCAATACAATAAATACAAAGGGATCCATTATTATTTCTTTGAAAGTTAATTTCTCCCATATCCTACCCCTTGACTAATGCTCAACACAGATAATAAGAACATAAATATAATAAAACAAGATAGGGAGGTGCCTTGTCCTAATGAAATAGACCAGGGGTAGGCCAGCTTGGCTCTTTTATGACTCGTGGACTTCAACTCCCAGAATTCCTGAACCACCCATGCTGGCTCAGGAATTCTGGGAGTTGAAGTCCACGAGTCATAAAAAAGCCAAGGTTGCCTACCCCTGAAATAGACACTTACAGTCATGGCCGAAATTGTTGGCACCCCAGAAATTTTTTCAGAAAATCAAGTATTTCTCACAGAAAAGTATTGCAGGAACACATGTTTTGCTATACACAGGTTTATTCCCTTTGTGGGTATTGGAACAGAACAAAAAAAGGGAGGAAAAAAAGCAAATTGGACATAATGTCAAACAAAACTCCAAAAATGTGCCGGACAAAATTATTGGCACCCTTTCAAAATTGTGGGTAAACAAGATTGTTTCAATCATGTGATGCTTTTTTAAACTCACCTGGGGCAAGTAACAGGTGTGGGCAATATAAAAATCACACCTGAAAGCAGATAAAAAGGAGAGAAGTTCACTTAGTCTTTGCATTGTGTGTCTGTGTGTGCCACTCTAAGCATGGACAACAGAAAGAGGAGAAGAGAACTGTCTGAGGACTTGAGAACCAAAATTGTGGACAAATATCAACAATCTCAAGGTTACAAGTCCATCTCCAGAGATCTAGATTTGCCTTTGTCCACAGTGTGCAACATTATCAAGAAGTTTGCAACCCATGGCACTGTAGCGAATCTCCCTGGTCGTGGACAGAAGAGAAAAATTGATGAAAGGTTGCAACGCAGGATAGTCCGGATGGTGGATAAGCAGCCCCAAACAAGTTCCAAAGGAATGCAAGCTGTCCTGCAGGCTCAGGGAGCATCAGTGTCAGCACAAACTATCCGTCGACATTTAAATGAAATGAAACGCTATGGCAGGAGACCCAGGAGGACCCCACTGCTGACACAGAGACATAAAAAAGCAAGATTACAGTTTGCCAAAATGTACTTGAGTAAGCCAAAATCCTTCTGGGAAAATGTCTTGTGGACAGATGAGACCAAGATAGAGCTTTTTGGTAAAGCACATCATTCTACTGTTTACCGAAAACGAAATGAGGCCTACAAAGAAAAGAACACAGTACCTACAGTAAAATATGGTGGAGGTTCAATTATGTTTTGGGGTTGTTTTGCTGCCTCTGGCACTGGGTGCCTTGAATGTGTGCAAGGCATCATGAAATCTGAGGATTACCAAAGGATTTTGGGTCGCACTGTAGAGCCCAGTGTCAGAAAGCTGGGTTTGCATCCGAGATCTTGGGTCTTCCAGCAGGACAATGACCCCAAACATACGTCAAAAAGCACCCAGAAATGGATGGCAAGAAAGTGCTGGAGAGTTCTGAAGTGGCCAGCAATGAGTCCAGATCTGAATCCCATTGAACACCTGTGGAGAGATCTTAAAATTGCTGTTGGGAAAAGGTACCCTTCCAATAAGAGAGACCTGGAGCAGTTTGCAAAGGAAGAGTGGTCCAAAATTCCGGGTGAGAGGTGTAAGAAGCTTATTGATGGTTATAGGAAGTGACTGATTTCAGTTATTTTTTCCAAAGGGTGTGCAACCAAATATTAAGTTAAGGGTGCTAATAATTTTGTCCGGCACATTTTTGGAGTTTTGTTTGACATTATGTCCAATTTGCTTTTTTCCTCCCTTTTTTGTTGTGTTCCAATACACTCAAAGGGAATAAACCTGTGTATAGCAAAACATGTGTTCCTGCAATACTTTTCTGTGAGAAATACTTGATTTTCTGGAAAAATTTCTGGGGTGCCAACAATTTCGGCCATGACTGTACAGATGTCTTAGCCTTACTGTGCTTGTGTCAGTTCTCTTACATTCTGGAAATAATGAAATCATCAGAACAACAACTAGAAGTGAAATGGTGAAAAGATCAGAACTGGAATTACCAAACCTGATGGACAGCTATAATAATCTTACATTGTATGTTATAAATGTGATAAACAAATAGAATTCTTCTGTAATTAATTGCATTTACAAATATCCAGAAACCTTTTTTGGATAGTGATGGATCTTCCACAAGCAGGCTTAAGTTGTTGGGTGATACTTTGGGTGAAAGATCCATTATCAGAAATTTCATTATGAAATTACTTACCTATCTTGATGCTATAATTTTGGCAAAGTAGAAATTAAATAGAGGTGAGACACTTCCTGGATGTATTAAGTTTAAGTTTAAGTTTATTGAATTTATATACCGCCCTTTTCCCGTAGGACTCAGGGCGGTTTACAAGGTATTTAAAAACGTCAATACAATACAAAAGTTAAAAACAATAAAAATAATTAAATTTGATCCCTGAAAAATATAAAACCCCAATTAAAAACTCCAATTAAAAACTCTCAGCCTGGGCCGGAAAGCTCAAAGAGCCAAGTCTTCAGGTCCTGGCGGAATGAACGAAGGTCGGGGGCAGTCCTAAGCTCCACAGGCATCTGGTTCCAAAGGGCAGGCGCACCCACTGAGAAGGCCCTCCCCCTGGGTGTTATCCGCCGGCAGTCTTTTACCGGCGGCACCCTGAGAAAGCCCTCCCTGTGGGAGAGCACAGGACGAAGGGAACTTGATGCCGGCAGCAGGTGTTCCCTCAGATATCCCTGACCCAAGCCATTTAGGGCTTTATAGGTCATCACCAGCACCTTGAATCTCACCCAGAGGGCAACCGGAAGCCAATGCAGCTCGCGGAGTAGAGGTGTTACATGGGAGTATCGGGAAACCCCCATCACAACTCGCATGGCCGCATTCTGCACCAGCTGAAGCCTCCGAGTTGTCCTCAAGGGCAGCCCCATGTAGAGAGCATTGCAGTAGTCTAACCGGGAGGTCATGAGCGCATGGGTGACTGTGCGTAGGGCATCTTGGTCCAGATAGGGTCACAACTGGCGCACCAGGCGAACCTGGGCAAAAGCCCCTCTAGTCACGGCTCCTATGTGATCTTCAAAATTGAGCCGTGAATCCAGGAGGACGCCCAAGTTGCGAGCCCTATCAACAGGGGGTAACACCTCACCCCCCATCGTTAACCATGGAATAAATTGGTTAACCCAAGATGCCGGTATGCACAGCCACTCAGTCTTGGCGGGATTGAGACGAAGCCTGTTTCTCCCCATCCAGACCAATATTCAAAATATTGAATATTTTGAATTGTATACAGTGAGAGTGTGGATAACATCCCAGATAGACAAAGATCTAGCATCTATTCTCTGGATTCCTACCTTTTTTGAAGATCAGTATCTGACAAGATTAATCTATTATTCATTTTTCCAAAAGAAAAATGAAGGTTTTGCTACCTTAAAAACATTAATTAGATCTTTTATCATTCTGGATAAGTATCATGCCCTAACTAATGTTCTTCTCAACACTAGAAATGTTTTTATCATGCTTATTATTTAGATCCATTCTAATTTATATATATTTCAGTTACCTGGATCCATTCCAATGTAGAATAGAACAGAAACAGCTCTCAGTAATCCTGATAGAAGACAAACAAGGGTAATACCACGGCATAAAGGCACATTTTACCATCTGGTATGACAGCAGCGGCAATTTATCTAAAATCCAGTAGCTTAGATTCAGTGCTCAGGTAGGTTAGATAGACTTAAGTACCTTGGTTTTACGTCAGTTGCAGTTTGAAAGCCAGAAAAACCTACTTATGGTTACTAAGGTCACTTAGACAGAGAGGCAAAGGAGACACAGCACCTCTGTGAGAGGGATATTTACAGTGCTTTTTTTTAAGAAAAAAGATCTTGTTAATTTTTTATTTAAAAATTATATATTCAGTTCTTAACATTAATTTATTGTATTTAAGGCAAATGTTCACGGTAAATTTTATACTAAAAATTAAAAAAAGATTTTCAATTCACCAACAATTTTTTAAAATAAAGAATTTATTTATCTTTCACACGTAGTCAATCACTATACACACACCCACACACATCAGTTGTGTAACGAAACAATAATGGTCACCACCTGCAGTAAGCACTCAGTGCGTGACCACACGATCAGTCACAAGCCGAGCAGTGCTACAACCTGAGCAGCGCCATCACACACACAAGCAGCCCGCATGAACCGTTTTAATGATTTTGCCGCCAACCTGCTATGTTCAACAGGGCGATTCAAGTCCACACGGACCAAATATCAAGTTTTCGAAAGTTACTTTTAAAACTTGGAAAATCCGTCAAAAAAAAGGTGCCACAAAAAAAGCACTGGATATTTGACTCCTTCCTTGTTTGCATTTCGGCAAGCTTTAAGGACCTTTTTTTTTTTTTTAGTTTGGATTCAGTTTTGCCAAACGGATTAAAGTTGTTTTTCTTATGCGGTTTGCTGTTTTTGCCATAAATGATGCTGAGCATCTATTGAAGAAGGAGAACATGCAACAACATTATTCGTTTTTCTTGAAAATATGGAGCGACAGGAACATCCCCCCCTCATTTTATGATGTAACAACTGAATTAGTTTTCTGAGAGATTGTGAGTGCAGTTGGCAGAGTAGGGTTACTATTGATGTAACTGGCAATGCCCTGCAATCAACATTCTGAACCAAACAATAGGTTGTGATCACATCCAGCCAAAGTGATTTCTCATCTCACTGTTTTCCTCATCAATGTGGTGGGGCTCCTCTCCACATCTTCCTTTTCCCATCATCTTTTCTGAATTATTTTGGGGAGGACCAGATGCCTCCATGTAAGAAACAGAATAAAAACCCACACTGTATTAAGAAAACAGTCCTTGCTCTGTGTCAGCTCCACTCTTCTATGACTTTGCAAGGTGATGCTGCCATGTAATTATGCTTTTACTACTCAGTCCTTTATACTCAGTCTTTTAATCATCAGCAGCACCACCATCATTTTAGCCATTGTGCACTGTAGGATGAAGGCCTCTTCCAACCTATATGGTCCTGAGCTTTCTTTTGCTAACTGAGTCCGCAATACTTGCTGATGTCGTTGATCCATCTTGTTTTAGGTCTCTTTCATCTTTGAATACTCAGCTCAAATAAAAGTCTCAAAGTCTTTAAAGTAGGACGCAACCTTTCCCAAAAGTTCATACAAAAGGATGGGGAAGAATAGGATACAGTGCTGCTTCAGTATGGTTGTTCCTTTTTTCAGTTGTTACTAAAAACAACAAAGGTCCAAGGTCCAAGCAGCACCCCTATCAGGATGTGTGCTCTCCATAGCTTATAGTCCTGGCAGTTTTAATAGCTGCCAGTCTCCAAACATGGCCTCCACTTCCTCATCTGTAGGCTTTCACCTTTCTGCTACACACAACCCTCTTCCCATTCTGTCTTAGCAGTTGATTTTGTAAGCTGAGAGCCTCTTCTGAGATCTGAGACTGTCTATGGACGTCAGCACATCCTTGAAAATGCCTGTCTGTGGCTCAGTAATCACAGGCAGCTGCAACACCGTCTTGGATGTTTGTGAGTAAAGTTGTGTGTGAATGTATGAAGGCAGGAGGGAAGTGGGGGTGGGAACTTTTTCAGTGCCTGGCTGCAGTTGCTTTCCTAAAGCACAGACAGCAAATTTCACTCCCTCACAAATTGAGTAAATAATGTCACAACATATCTGTTTTCCTGACTCTATTCTTTAAAAAAACAAGTACCAAAAATTAAAACAATTCAGTGATAGCTAGTTCTTCTTACTGATATATTTTTTATCTTATTATGGACAGTTTTGAAATTTTTGATCAAGTGAAAAGCAGCCTATGGGTTAAAGAGATAAAAGGGCAGAGCTGAACTGCATAGCCATCGCATAACATCCATTCTCTAGAAACGTGCTTCCTGGGTGTAATAAGTGGCCAATTGAGTTACATTTGTAATCAGAAAAATGTCATTCCCACTGCGTTCTGAATGACATTTCATTTCAACGGTTCCACAAGACCAATTAAACATTTTGCAAATTGTTAGGCTGGAGATAACAAACATTTTAAAAATGCTTTCTGGGGTTCTGGAATGCTCTAATTCTCACCTCAGGAAATGCTGATCAGAGCTAATCACGTATATTGGTAATTACATAATTGCTATACAATGCAGAGGAATCCAGTTTGATACCCCAGGACTAATCGGCAGGTAAACTAAGGATTGTTCCACCCTATGTTTTATGTGATCATATAAAAGGATGGCACGTGTCAAAAATGATAGGTAGAGCTTCAAGCCATATTCACACGTAACACACTTTGGCACTGCTCTATGCCCCAAAGCATTCTGGGTTACTTCAGGCTGAACTAAACAAAGTGTTTCCTTTCACTGGATAAACGATAAAACTGCCTTGACATCAGAACTGTGGACTTATTTTCTTCATTAGAAGCAAGCGCCCGTTGTAAAAGGATTCATTTGTTTTTTCTCTCTCCAACATTTACTATTGCCCCCCCCCTGCTTTTTCCCCTCCTACTTTTGTTTTTAATTTGGGCAAGGAAGGGCCCAAATGCAAAGCCATCATCTTAATTATCCCAGCTGTTTTGTCACGGGAGCCACCACATCTGGCAAAAAGAAAACAGAATGCCTTTTAATTAAAAATAATAAACTTTGAAAAGGTGCAATTAGACTTCTGATTATAAGCATCAAGCGTAGTGACTGTTTTAGGGCTGACGAGATGTTAAAGTGGGGACTACCCAAAGGTGCTTTTTTCAGGAGGCATTTGGATTTTCTTCAGTGGTGGGATTCAGCCAGTTCGCACCAGTTCAGTAGAACCGGTAGCTAATTTTTTGTTGCCCAGGCCCAGAATGGGCTTCCGTAAGCAGCATCTACACAGAGAACCGGTTGTTCACATATTTGAATCTCACCACTGACTTTCTTGTGTTTCTTTTGAAGACGTTTCGTTTCTCATCCAAAAAAGCTGCTTCAGCTCTGACTAGATGGTGGGGAGTGGAAGGATTTGCAAGCAATATAAATCCTTCCACTCCCCACCATCTAGTCACAGTTGAAGAAGCTTCTTGGATGAGAAGCGAAACTTCTTCAGAAGAAAGCAAGAAAGTCCAGGTGCCTCCTGAAAAAAAGCACCTTTGGGACAGCCATACCTGGATGACTGAGAATCTCCATAGACACAAAGTGGGAGCTGGTTTCTCTTGTATAAGATCGATTACAGATAGTCCGTGACTTACAATCACAATTGAGCCCAAAATTTCTGGTGCTAAGTGAAACATTTGTTAAGTGACTTTTGCCCCATTTTATGACCATTCTTGCCACAGTTGTTAAGTGAATCACTGCAGTCATTAAAATAATAATAATAATAATAATAATAATAATAATAATAATAATAATAATAATAAGAAGAAGAAGAAGAAGAAGAAGAGTTGCAAGGGACCTTGGAGGTCATCTAGTCCAACCCCCTGCTCAGGCAGGAATCCCTATACCATTTCAGACAAATGGCTGTCCAGTTTTTTAGTAACATGGTTGTCAAGTGAATCTGGCTTCCCCATTGACTTTGCTTGTCAGAAGGTTGCAAAAGCTGAACGCATGAACCCAGGACATTGCAAACGTCATAAATAAGAGTCAGTTGCCAAGTGTCTGAATTTTGTTCACACGACCATGGGGAGGCTGCAATAGTTTTAAGTGTGAAGTCACTTTTTCCAGTGCTGTTGAAACTTTTAACAGTCATTAAATGAACAGTTTTAAGTCAAGGGCTACCTGTATTTACACTAAAGGAAACAATAATCAATAAATGCGACCTAGGGTAGTAATGAAAGAAAAAGATATTCAGATGCTGTGATGCATCTACGTATATGAACAAAGACTAGTCTATAAAAAACAAAGCAGTGATTTCCTTTGTGACTCTGTGGAAGCAAAATTTAGACTTTGAAGAAGCAGGATAAGAAGAGTATTGATGCTTTTGAACTTTTTGGAGAAGATCCTGAGAATGTCAGGATCAACAAATGGCTCAATAAAACAACTCAATTCAGAGTTCTCATCTGAGGCACAAATGACCAAGTTCAAATGATCATCTATTGAACATATTATGTGAGGACCTGGCTCTCTGGAGAAACCTATAATGCTGGGAAGGGTAGAAAGAAAAAGAAGACAAGCAGCTGTAAGGTGGAAGGACTCAGTTATAGAGGCTAAGGTTACATCATTGGAAGATCTGAAGGAGCAGGTTAGAAAAAGATTGTCCTGGAGAAAATCCATGTGGTTACTAAGAATTAACACTGACTTGATTGCACATAATCAATCAATCCATACTGGGTTCTCCTCCTCCTCTTCCTTCAGTGTGTATTCATGGAAACTGCTCAGACAAGCCTCTGTAATTTTCCTGGCAAAGTTTTTTGGAAATGGTTTGCCATTGCCTGTTTCCTAGGGCAGAGAGAGAGAGAGAGAGAGAGAGAGAGAGAGAGAGAGAGAGAGAGAAAGAGAGAGAGAGAGAGAGAGAGAGAGAGAGAGAGAGAGAGAGAGAGAGAGAGAGAGAGAGAGAGAGAGAGAGAGAGAGAGAGAGAGAGAGATCAACTGGCCCAAAATCACCCAACTGGCTTTGTGCCTAAGTTGGGACTAGAACTCACAGTCTCCTGATTTTTGTTCTGATGCTTTAACCCAGACATGTCAAACACAGGGGCCAGATCCGGCCCGCGAAATGGTTTCATGCGGCCTGCGAAGCCATCCTGGAAACAGTGAGGGAACGGCCACCCGCTGCCTTGGCCCTAGCCCAGAGACCCTCCTTCTGCCAGAGACCCTCAGATCTGTCCCACTCCTGCCCAGGCCCCCATAGGCAACCTTGATGCGAATGATGTAGAGCTGGCTACGCCCACCCAGTAGGCCATACGCACTCTAGCTACGCCCACCCAGTAGGCCACGCCCACCCAGACCATACCCACCCGGCCCCTTGAGGGCAACCGCAATGCTGATGCGGCCCTCAATGAAATTGAGTTTGACACCCCTGCTTTAACCATTGCATCTCACCTATTTGCCTATCTAATTCTTTTCTGTGGAAATGAAAGAAAAGGGATGCCTAGTCTCAGTCCCATAATTACAAAAACGTGCAGAAGGCTTCGAGGCAATGAAATAGAACTTTGGGTGAGAGTTCTCGTGGTCTTATCAATAAAAATTGCAATGCCCTATTACACGTTCATCAAGTATTTTAATTGGCAGCAGGAACCTGACTGATAACAACTATCAAACAGGCAAACCGAGCTTTCTCACATAATGAAGATAATTCATAACTACGGTAGCTGGACTAAAAACCTAAGTCAGAAGCTATTTTCAGGAAACAGGGTATGGAAGCATAAAGAGGAGGTGAAGACCTATGCTTCACCCCTCTTCCATTCTCCTTCTCCATTATGGACAATCACCGTTCCCTGTCCAATTGAGCAGTTGTCCCTATTTTACAGCCTTTCTTCAGATTTCCCTGTCAACGTGTTGACATTAATGGCAGAGAGGTCAGGAAACACCACATGCCTGAGGCTTACATGAAGAAATCTACAGCAGCAACGACTATGTTGGCTTGAAAGAATGAGAGATGCCAATCAATCAAAAAATGATCTGTTTTTTTTCTTTTTTGCTATGCCCATATATTGTACTTACACAGTGAAACTGCAAAGGTCTTCTTTTTTCGTTGTTGTTCTACCTAGGGTTTATTTGAAAGGAACTCTTTGGAAATGTTCCACTCCTGAGACCTGTTTACTTTTATCTGAATTCCGACTTTTCTCTTCTTCTATGTATGTGTGATGAGCACAGCAGTGTGTGTTGATTTTACTTTCATGAGATGTTCACAGATCTTTTCACCTGCTCACCTGATGTGAATGCCTCTTATCTTTTGAAGCAATTTAGTTACCATATTCTGGGCCACAGATTCTCCCAACTAAACTATACAGAATGCTCATTCTCCACAGTTGTGCCATGGTGAATGTCCATGGAGAAGAGGGAGGATAAAAATCAAGTTAGCATTGGAATCTTGTGCTTGAAATCTTGCCTTCCCCCCCCCCCCCCACTGGGCAGTCTGGACTGCCTGAGAAAGAGAATGGAAGGGACAATGTTGGACTCTTCTTTCCTTCCTTCCTTCCTTCCTTCCTTCCTTCCTTCCTTCCTTCCTTCCTTCCTCCTGGCTATCATTTCTGTATCACCTGCCCTATGTTATCCAAACTGTCCCACCAGGAAAAAGGGTGTTGTAGACAAGTGGATAAACTTCTTCCAGGTTGCAAGTGTGGATCTGGTCCTTAATATCCCATTGCTATTTACCTCTGAGCCCTAGCTACACCTTTGGGTAGTCTTACTGGCAGGGCTTTTTTTTGTCATAGAATGCTCAGAACGGAGTTCCGGCACCTTTTTTGGATGGAACCTTGTAGGGTAGAGAAGGCAAGTTGTATGATGTGTGTGAGTTCCAGCACCTTTTTCTTTTACAAAAAAGCACTGCTTACTGGGGAGAAAACCTATGTGAGCCCAAAGCAGCTCCTTCAAACGTTAAGGAATATCTGGTTGGTAAGGATTTGAAGTAAAAACCCTCTGGAAACCCTGGATTTTTACAATGGTTTGTACTGGTTTTGGCTACCACTGTTTCTGCCTTCGTGTATTGGGCCGCTTTCCCAAGTTTCAAAGGCCACTTAAAGGCTGGGTTTGTATTATTTGCTTTACACATGGAAGAATGTTATTTTGTGGGTTTTTAAAAAAAGCATTACATGCAATCTGAACTAAGAAATAGTTATAAATTCAGCTAAAATGTTTTTTTCCACACACAGCAACTAGCTGAATTTTTTTCCTCCTTACTCAGAAAGAGTAGATGTTTACCATGGCTAGATGGAGATTCCCTCTTTCCCTCCTTCCCTTTTATGCTCTTCCTAAGAAGTGCACAAGTGGAGGGAACATAGAAAAATAGGCCAGAATTGTAGGTAGGTAGCCCTCGGCTTACAACCATTCGTGATCCCTTTTGAGACCTTTGGACAAGCAAAGTCAATGGGAGATCCAGATCCTGAGTCCTTCGGGAGAAGGGCGGTATACAAATTTAATAAAAATAATTAAAAAAAATAATTCACTTAACAACCGTGTTATTAACAACTACAATGACTTCCTTAATAACTGTGGCCAGAAAGGTCATAAAATGAGACAAAACTCACTTAACGACTGTCTTGCTTAGCAATGGAAATTTTGGGCTCAATTATGATCATAGCTTGAGGACTATCTGTCCAGAAGCTAGCATCAAAAGTGTAGTTCATGTCCAGGCTGAGCTCTGAAGATAGAATAGATAACATCATGAGTCCAGGGGAGTTTGGTAGGAAATGTAACAGAAGCATAAATGGAGGTCAAGGAGAGGTCATGTGAAAAGGCAAGTTTTCAAGCACAAGATTCCAATACTGTCCTGGTTTCTAGCAGGAGCTTTATATTAGAAATGGATGGACCCACCTGAGTGTAACTAGTGCTCATTAGTCAACAAAGGAATTTAGATCTCATTAAGTCAGTAACTCTTGAATTGGTCTAAGTCCAGCAGGTTTTCAAATCTGGTTCTCTTTGATTTGAGCACTTCAAGGTTGCTTCAAGGTTAGTGTCTTGAATTATAGTTTCTGAAGAGCTGAAGGGGGAAGATGCAGTGTTTCAAGTGAAATTATATCCACAGGGCACTCCCTCTTCCTCTGATGAAGACAACTGGAAGAATCCTGACAGTTTTGGATATGGTAGAACCATAGAATGATTTATCTGTATCAGTGGCGGGTCCTCTGTGAGCTTCCAGATACAACTGAATTACAATTCTAGCATTTCTCACCATTGACCATTCAGTCTGGATGGAACTGGAGTTGTAGCAAATAAAACAGTAGCTACAGCAGTCATGTGCATGACCTTAATATTGCAGAGAGCATGGTATTGATTGCTTATGACCAGGAAGCTTGACAGCTGGAGTTATGCTTAGAATAAATCTATAGAGCCAAGATGTACTTGAAATAGAACTGTCTGTTAACTTGGAGGACTGGTGTAGTAATAGAAGTCAAAATATGTTGAGTTTTTCTGTACTTCTCTGTATTTTAAGCAGCTCTGACCAGAGCTGTGTTAAAGGGTTCTTTCCCTCAGTCCTGAAAACAGAAGTTTTCATTGCTTCATTTGAAGGTAGGAAATAATGTGAAGAGAGTAAAGACCGGAGTGGTTGGCTTGGGCATCTATCTTGACTGGCAACTTTACAAATAAGGAAGTACTGGCAGACATACAGTATTTTTTAATTTACACTGTTAGAAATCAACGTCTCTATTTTTGCAAGTACTTGTTATAGGGCAGGGGTGTCAAACTGCCGGCCTGTGGGCCGGATGTGTCATGCCAAAATCGTGCCCACCCCAGCTCCGGCAATGGGGAAAAAGTCACAATACATCATGATACATCACGTGATGTTGCAAGTGATGTTGCTAAGCACATTGATTTGTGCTTTAAATTGTAAGCCGCCCTGAGTCTTTGGAGAAGGGCGGGATATAAATGGGATTTTTTAAAAAAACGTTTGACACCCCTGTTATAAGGTAAGAAGGAAGTTTGACTTCTGATGGGATAGCCCTGAGGACCACAACGGGCCTTCTACATCATTCTGAAGTGGTTGGAGGCAGTGACCCCATTGCTGAGATTTTTCAATGTTCTGAAGAACATCTAAGAAATGGAATAGTGCCTTTAGCAGCTGCAAGTCTGAAGAAACCCATTTTTCCTTCTTAAAAGGTCCCTCAGAAAGGTGATCGTTTTTGTACCTTGCTTTCTAGATGATTAATACAGGTAATCCTTGATTTACAGCCGTTTGTTTAACAACAGCTCAAAGTTACGACAGCCTTGGAAAAAGTGACTTATGTCCTGTACTTGCACTGAGCAACTGTCACACCACTCACAGGGTCGTGTGATCACAATTTGGGCACTTGGCAAATGGCTCACCTTTATGATGGGTTGCAGCTTCCTGTAATCAGGTGATCACAATTTGCTACCTTTTCTGCTGATTTCCAGCAAAAAACACCCATGGGGAAGCTGGACTCACTTAATGATCATGTGATTTTCTTAATGACCATGGTGATTCGCTTAATGATTGCCATTTAAATTATAGTAAAACTGGGCCTGATTTAAGCTGCAATTATGGACATTCCTGTCCAAAATGTGGTTGCTGCAGTAAATCAGCAACTGTTTCTATTTCTAGTGATTTAGCAATAACAGCAGAAAAGAATTACCTCCTTTCTCCTAAACAAAGAAGGTTTATGTATATTTAGGGAGAAAAAGGGAAACCATATATAGTTGTGTGAGAGATCATTTATGCAGTGGCCCAGATTCCTGGGCTGAGCTGATCGGCAATTCTTTGCCCGCTTTCCTAACCAGATTTGCCCTGCAGATGAAAATTACTGGCATCATTTAAATAACGCTGAGTTTTCTTGCATGAGACAAATAAGTACTATATAGGGATGGATTTTAATCGAGACAATCTGTAAGGAAACACTTTAAATCTCGCATTAAAGTATTGAAAATGCAATCCCACCTTTACATTCAATAATACGGAAATTCATATTATTAGTATAGCATACATATTGTTGGTATATAGACATACCACATCGATGCACTTTGAAGAGTTAAAGCGGGATTTCCCCCAAACCCAACACAAAAAGTAGATGACATCTCTGTATGACTGAGTTGTTTTACATGTTTGTGTATGCATGTAAATGGAACTTGACCATGGAGTTCATTGGGTGTCCCCAACCCCCAGTCTGTGGACTGGCACCAGGCCGTGGCATGCTAGAAACCAGGCCACGCAAACAAGCAAAGCCCCATCTGCAGGATGCAGGCAGCAGGCGAAACCACAGCCCCTCCGGTCCACAGAACCAGTCCCTGGTGCCCAAAAGGTTGGGGGCCATTGCCTTACTGGGCTGTTGTGCAGATAAAATGAAGACATTTGCAAAAGAAAAAAAAATGTGGGGGATACATGCAAAAAGAAAATGTACATCTGTGCTAATAATATGTATACTCTACTAATAGTATACATTTACAAAAAAAGTATCTGCCGAAAGATGACATTGCTTTTGCAATACTTTACTGTGAGATTTAAAATGTTTCTTTACAGATTGTCTTGATTAAAGTCCTAAACCCCTAGACTAGTCATTTGTCTCATGCAGGAAAACTCAACATTATCGAAATGATTCCTGTACTTTTCATCTGCAGGGCAGATGGTTGAGGAAAACCATTGTAGATGTCCCTTACTGTCTTATTCCTGATCTTATTGTCCCCGTCTCACTCCTCACATCACTTTTTTTTGTTAAAAATGTGAGTGTGTGTCACAGTCTCTCTCTCTCCCCTCTCTCTCTTTCTCTCTCTCTCTCTCTCTCATTCTGTCTCTCTTGCTCTGTCTCTCACTCTGTCTCTTTCTCTGTGTGGGTATTCATATGGACCCAAGAATGAAGTTTCAGTTGTTTGATTTATATGGATACCCATCTCAACTAAACTCCTCATTCATTCATTCATTCATTCATTCATTTGGTATGCCATCCATATATGTAATAACCCTGAAGTAGAAAACTATCTACAACAAATCAAAACAAGCTTAGTTAACCACTTTGGTCCCATGCCTGGGAATGCATGCCAGACTATGCAAGTCTTCAAGAAAAGCTGGAGCGTCAGAGCTCATGTCATACTGCTGGGAATGGCATTCCAAAGAGCAGGTGGTGCAACAATAAAGTCCTGCTTTCTGAGTCTTGAGAGGTGACATACTTACACTTATATCCTGCTAGATGACATATTTAGCTTATGAATAGTATTACTACTAAAAAAAATCCTTCTCAGTTTGAGAAAAAAAATGCAGTTATTTTTAGCAAAACAAGTACCTAGTAGCACTGTTTTATAGACATTTATTTTGTGATGGTTTTGCCTGCCCCAAATTGCAAATACACCTGTCACAATGTGCCGAACTAGACAGGAATTCCACAGTCCCCAATCTTTATGGTATACCTGCTCTATAGAAAAAATTTAATTTGTGCTGACAGGTATTTCTACCTTATAATTAACCTGGCAGGGCTTCTCAGCTGCCTGTTGCTGCTTCACAAATGTTGATTCACCCAGCTAATAACAAAGGCAGATGTGGCAAATGACAGGCAAAGAGAAGAAAGACAATTTTTACTGTAAAGAACTGAGCAAATTTAGATACTCTTCCAATTGTCAGCCTTTTTGACCGGGGCTCTGAACTAAATCTCCTGACCCTTATGGCGTATCTCACTCCTTTATTGTAGATAAAAATGAAGCCACACAAATACATACAACAGTTGATTGTACACTGCTAGTGTTAAGATGGAAGCTTTTGGTAATTACAATTGTTTAAACTCAAGTTTCTTCCACCATTTCAAATTAATGGAAATTTGGTGAGATGCTTTGCGGCCTTGAAACTAAGGGGTTTGTATGTTTACAGTGGCGTAGCGTGGGTTGTCAGCACCCGGGGCAAGGCAAGTAATTTGCGCCCCCTAACCCGTGGATTTTAGCACTCGAGTCTCTTCCACTAGCTCAGGAATTCTGGGAGTTGAAGTCCATGAGTCATAAAAGAGCCAAGGTTGCCTACCCTTGAGTTAGGTTCAAGGCAAAAAAGGGTCTCTGGAGAAGAGGGAAAATGCTAGTTTAAAACTGAAACAAGGCAACTTTAAGGTGCCTCAGCTGTGATTTAGGATGAGACAAAGAGAGGACATGGCGTTGAAAATGGTTAATGGGGCATGTTTGTTCCACTCTTAGTGGATGTCAAGATAAACCCCACGAGAGAATGACCTTACAACAGATGTGAATAGGCTTGGACTACGTTTGTAGATTGAGTGCATACATCACATGGAGCGATGATGGGCTTCATCAAAATTTATGATCCCACAATTGGCTAGTTTTCTCCATCTTGTCCTAAACCCTGGATACCAACCACGGTTTATGGCTTAGCATGTGGTGTGGGGTGACCCAACATGTTAGGCAACAAACAATGACTTCCAACTTACAATGCCTCAGCTTCCCAAGGTTATTCCAAAGCCGGAAAAGCCAACCAACCCACCCTGCAGCTTTGCCTGCTTAGGCTGAACCCCAGAAGTTCATACTTGCTGTGGCGCCTGACCTATTTTCTGCCCAGACGCTGCTTATCCAAGCCAAGCCGCCTCCTTCTCTTTGGCACCTCGCCCCAAAGATTCGCCGGACTGGCTGGAAACTCTCGCTGCTGGCGACGTGTGTCGGGGGGGTGTCCTGATCGCCTCCTGCAGGGGGAACCGAGTGGCCACAGAGAGTCAATACGGCAGGAGGAGGAGGAGAAGGAGGAGGAGGAGGAGCAGCAAGCAGCCGCAGGTGCGGCGGCTGCAGTTGTTACCTTTACCTCCAGGAAAGGAGATGGGGGCGGGAGCTGGGTCGGGGGGGGCGGGCTTGCAGGTTGAGAGCCAAGCGGAGGAGAGCCGCGGCAGGAGAAAGAGAGGGAGGCGAGACGCCGCCAAGCCTCCCCACCCCCACCCGAGAAAGGAGGCGATCCGCAGCCGCGAGAGGACGGGATCCCGCTCTGGCTGGGCGCAGCGAATGCGGTTGCTTTCTATGCTCCGCCCACTCGCTCGCTCCTCCGACCCTCGGTGAAGCAGAATCATCCCCCTCCGGCGAGCTTAATGGGCGCCCCCCCAGATGTTGCGCCCGGTGCGGCCGGCCCCCCCTGCACCCCCCACGCTACGCCACTGTATGTTTAATGGCCATTTCTGGACTGAAGCTGCTAGATCCTTCCTCTCCATCATAATCTTATGCTTCGTTCTTTATTTTCTTTAATTTCTCCCCCTGTGGAGCTGTTGTCCTTTCCTTCTGATTTTGTGCAGGTGGAGTAGGTGGCCTCCATCTTTCATTTCCACAACTTTTCCAGGACCTGCCTCCATCTTAGAAACTCTCCTCTAATTTTTGCATTCTCTGTACATCTCTCATTAGTTTTGCAATTCTCTCCATTCTGTTCAGAATGGATTTTTTATTATGTGGCCAGTCAGGATATTGGGGCTTGTGAGGATATTGTAAAAGTTGAAGGTATAACATTGCTGCCTCCCAAGAGCATTCTGTACCCAAGAAACCCATCCAGTGAACCAGATACTCCCATCCAATATTCCTTACACCAATAATCAAAAATATTCTTCCTTACAGGTGTGCAAGGAGCATGAAGGCATTCCAGCACCAAGAGGCAACAATGAAATTGGGCCTATTTGTATTATGGCTGGATGCTTCAGGCAAAAGATCATAGGGCCAACTTAGTCTGTCACAGAGAATAGTTCACTAAAGTTGACATCTTGACAGTTTCTTAGATGGCTTCTAAGGAATGGAAAAATCTGGTAGAAAGCCAGATATACTCTTCAAAAGCCATGTGGAGAGGGCTTCTTGACAATTGTGGTCAACGAAGTCTTGTAAGAAAACTTGGCGTCATCTAGGACAGTGTTTCTCAACCATGGCAACTTTAGGATAGGTGGACTTCAACTCCCAGAATTCCCCAGCCAGTGATGCTGGTCCATTTGAGAAACACTGATCTAGGCAATTTTTAAAGAAGTTCTAAAAGAAAATGAAAGGCCTAGGAAGGGCCAGGAGGCATTCAGCCTCAGATGTGGGTAGTAGACAAGATTGGCCTGAAATGGTGATAATTAAGTTGAGGTCTGAATTCAGTTAGTCTGGGCAAGCTCTGCCATGGATCAGGCTTTCTAACAGTTTACATAGCAACAAAGATGGCATTTTGTTCTCTCAAGATTTCCCCATAACCACCTCTTATCTCCTTTCTACTACTACGCCTCTCCGTCCATCTCTTATGTCCTCTCAACAACATTTAATTTAGTTATAATTCCCTGTTTATTGGAACTGAGCACCAGCCTGGATGAAGTTCCAAAAAAGAAAAGAAAAGAAACCAATGAGTTATTCATTTAGATTGAATTTGAACTGCCCATTGGGCATAGCTTAATTTTGGACTTCTTTTCCTGTTTCAGGATACACCACCAGAAGTTATTAAAATATTTGCTTGATGGCAAATTGTTCCATGTTTCAGTTTTTATGCCCAAGTCACACCGTAAAAATATTTGAACTGATTGATTCTATTTAAAACCAATGATGGCTCACCAAACAGAAATAATAATAATAATAATAAATAATAAACCTTTATTGTCAAAGTACAACATGTGTACATTGAGATTAGCTGAGCCTCCCCCCGTGCTCTCTCCCCCCAACACACAGTGACAACAAACCCTCCATCCCACCACACTATGTGAACCAACTACACCACACACCGGCCTGCCAACTCAATTCTGCATAAGATTATGTCCCATTTAAAAGCCTAACAGCCCACGGATAAAAGCTATTTTTCAGCCTGTTGGTACGGCTGGCTATATTCCTATATCTCCTACCGAATGGTAGGAGAGTAAAGAGATACCGTCCAGGGTGTGAGTCATCCCTGAGAATCTTCCTCACTCTTCCAAGGCAACGAGCCCTGGCGATGTCATCCAGTGGTGTCAGGGAACAGCCCACAATGTCTTGTGCTGTGCTCACTACTGTGCTCCTTCTTGGATTGTGGAATGGGCAGAAGGATAACCTTGAGAAACAGGAGTAAGACCTACAATAGTCAGATAAACACATTCAGATTTGTCTGCTTCTGTTACTATAACCTTGTAATAAAAGTAGTATTAGCTTACATGAATTTGGTTTCCTAGTGTGGTCTACTTGGAGGAGTAACTATAATGCATTCAGTATAACTGAAATTCCAATTCTTAGGTAAATTCTAGTAACCAGAAGCACCTGGATTTAGTTTCTGTTTGTTAGCTGACATCTAATCTTTTTATTGTTCAGTCACTAAGTCGTGTCCAACTCTTCGCGACCCCTCAGACCAGAGCACACCAACCCCCCCTCCCCCACTTATTTAGTCTGTTACTGTCTCCAACCAACTATGATTCGTGCTTCAGCATCTATCTGGAACAAGATGAAAACTTATCTGTCTCTTGGTGATGCCACAACTCCAAATGTTTCCGCTAGATGTTAAAAATGGGATTGGGCACAATTTAGTGATCAAATCATCCAAAAAGAGCTCTGTTCCAGTGTTATCTTATGAAACTGTCTTCTCCAGGAAAGACTGGATGCCTGCAATGAGATATCCATCCTGATTCTCTGTCAGCCCAACACACCTCACAGGATTGTTGTTATGGTGAAAATAGGAGAAGAAAGAATATTAGGTATGTTGACCACCTTGAGTTATTTCTAAAAATAATAAAGGCAAGCTAAAAAAAGTCTAAAAAAATGCAGAGAAGTTCAGCAGAATCAACTGAAATGCACCCAATTTGCTTTAGTGTACAATTTATCCAGTCCTCGAACAGCCAATCATAGCTGTTTGATTTGCCCATTTCTTTCTCTCCAGAACCTCTTTCTCTTATGCAAAAATTAAAAACAATCAAACCAAAAAAAACCACACAACCTTTAGGTGTATTCAGTCATGGGAATATTTTCTCTACATGAAATAAGCCTAGGTTTGGCATTTTCTATGAGATGGCCTTGCACGCAATGGTGCCTTTTATCTTATGGGATATATTCTTAAAACAAACGTGAAAGATAGGATTCAGTGTTGTAAAAGCTGTGCTGATAGCTATCTGAGCTGGTAATTACAATAAATAATCCAAATAGTTTTAAGTGCATCTTTCCTCTATTGAAATGCCTCAGATGTGTTCTCTGTTTCCTGGACTCTTGGGATCATTTTTCTCCATTATTCGCTTGCTTTTAGGATTAGTTTTTCTCAATGGAGCTGCAGCATCGAACACTTGCCACATTCCCGTCTCTTAATTCCAATTATCTTTACGTCTCAAATGAACCAACTGCATGCACATTTTCTTTCTTTCTCCTCAGGTACTGTAAAAGCATTCACACTGGATAAACGTGCTTGCCTGGGATAGGGGGCACTTTGTATCAGCAAGGATCATTCCTGGTGTACAAGTTTCATGTGAGATTATGTTTATTTTCCTTTTATGTATGAAATGTCAGGATACACAAAATAGGCTCTATGTAATCCCTACCCTTTTGGAGAGGATTAGAGTGAATGTTATTTTAATATCTGATATATCCTACATATTGACTGGGGCAATGAAAGGCTGAGGGGAATAAGAATCATGCACTTTATGCCAGTCTGATGGTTTATGCTAATCAGAAAATAAAAAAAAATAAATCTGCTTGGAATTGATGGAATATGGCATCTCTCTCTCTCTCTCTCTCTCTCTCTCTCTCTCTCTCTCTCTCTCTCTCTCTCTCTCTCTCTCTCTGTGTGTGTGTGTGTGTGTGTGTGTGAGTGTGTATAATGAGCTCATTCAAATTTCACTTGCTGATTTTTTAGAAAATTGCTATTCAGTATCTGTTTTAACAATACAATTCTTACTGGGTATATCTAGTTTAGTGAAAAGAAAGACCGGGGGGTCTTATTTAACAAAGCACCTGTAGACAGGACATGAAACAACGGATGGAAAGTAACCAAGGAGAGAAGCAACCTAGAATAAGGAGAAAATACCTAACAATTGAGAACAATTAACCAGTGGAACAAATTGCCTTTGGAAGTTGTGGGTGCCCCATCACTGGAAGCTTTTAAGAAGAGACTAGACAGCCATTTATCAGAAATAGTATAGGTCGCCTGTGAGAGCAGGGAGTTGGACTAGAAGACCTCCAAGATCCCTTCCAACTCTGTTACTGTTACTTTGTAGGAAGGCATTTTATAATATTTGTGATTATTTTGAAGGATATGGCTTGCACTTAGGATTACTCTTGACTGATTAACAGCAGAGGCACTTTAAAGCTTCTGCATCAAGTCTTAGAAAGAGACAATTTGTATCATGAATCTAACTCAGCTCTTTATGCATTCTTGCTTTGTTTCACTTCCTGCCACTTTTTTACTGCCCAGAGCTGGTTTTCTGATTGAAGTTATATAGAAGCTTAATAAATAAATAAAATTATTAGGAGCACCTGTTGGCAGTCATCTTCTCCATCTCCTAGTGAAGGGGGATGAGAGTTGTAAATGAGTCAAGGTCTAACAACAATACCTGGGAAGATCCTGGAAAAGATAATCAAAAAAACAGACCTGCAAACAAGTAGAAGCAAACAAAGTTATAAGTAGTAGCCAATACAGGTTTGTCAAAAACAGATCATGCCAAACCAATTTTATTTCATTCTTCGACAAAGTGACTAAACTAATAGACCAGCGAAATACCGTGGGTGTAGTATACTTAGTCTTCAGTAAGGCATTTGATAAGATAGACCACAACCTACTCCTTGGTAATCTAGAAAAAGGTGGAATAGGTAACATCACCACCAGATGGATCTATAGCTGGCTGGCAAACTGTACTTAGTGAGTAGTCCTCAATGGTACTACATCCACATGGAGAGCAGTGGGGTACCCAGTACTCTTCAATATCTTCATAAATGACTTAGATGACGGAACTGAAGGGGAACTCATCAAATCTGCAGATGACAACAAACTGGCAGGAGTAGCCAACACCCCAGAAGACAAACTCAGGATCCCAAAAGATCTTGTCAAACTTGAACAATGGGCCCTGTCCAACAAAATGAGTTTCAATCTGGAGAAAAGCAAAGTTTTACATTTAGGCAGGAAAAATCAAAGGTACAAGTACAGATTGGGCGAGAACTGGCTTAAAAACAGTAACTGTGAGAGGGACCTTGGAGTCCTAGTGGATGATCACTTGACCATGAGCCAGCAGTGTGCAGCAGCAGCCAAAAAAACTAATACAATCCTGGGTTGTATCAAGATCACGTAAGTATTGGTACTGGTTTATAAAACCCTAATAAGACCACAGCTGGAATACTGCAGGCAATTTTGGTCACCAGATCACAAAAAAGATGTTAAGAGTTTGGAAATAAAATCAGAGAAGAGCAACTAAGATGATCAAATGCCTGGAGACTAAAACATACGAAGAATGGCTGCAGGACTTGGGTCTGGCTAGTCTAAAGAAGAAATAGGGGAGGCATGATAGCAGTACTTGAGGGGCCACCAAAGCACCAGTGGAAGGACAAGAAACAATGGTTGGAAACTGAACAAAGAGAGAAGCAACCTAGAATTAAGAAGAAACTTCCTGACAGTAAGGACAATTTACCAGTGGAACAGCTTGCCTCCAGAAATCGTGGGCACTCCATCACTGAAGATTTTTAAGAAGAGGCTAGACAGTCACTTGTCTGAGATGGTATAGGTTCTCCTGCTTAAGCGGGGGTCTGGAATGGAAGACCTCCAAGGTCCCTTTCTATTCTATTCTATTCTATTCTATTCTATTCTATTCTATTCTATTCTATTCTATTCTATTCTATTCTATTCTGTTCTGTTCTGTTCTGTTCTGTTCTGTTCTGTTCTGTTCTGTTCTATCACGTACAAGGCCCATGTTATGGATCCTTCTTTTCCAATCATAAATTGATAAGGGATTCTGAGAGGTCAAATAGTTCAACTCTACTAACACCTCTTGGAGAATTCAAAGTGTGACATTAAGCCATTACTTATCCATTATTTGTCAAAAGGTTTCACTTCTACAAGGACTTTAAATGAAATGAAGCACTTCAGTGAGGAGCTTATCTCTTCCTTGTCTTGATGAGGAAAATCACATTATCTCTGTGGTGTAAAACATTTTATCAAGGCAAATTGCAGTTCCTGCTCTCAGTTTTATAGTAAGTTTACCAGAATACTAAAGGCACGCACTTCTGCGAGTCTAAGCGTTTTCAGAGAACTCACTCTGAATGTGATCTTCCTAACCAATAAATGGTTATAGGTGTCATACACATACACTGGCTATTGGCCAGTGACAGACCAAGGCAACTCGGTTAATGATACTGGTTGAAAACAGTTCCCTAAAACATTGCAGCCAAAATGAGAGGAAGCTCAGTTCAGCAACAATGTCAACTGAAGAATGGGGAAATGAAAATTATTATGAATATGAACTCCAAGCTGGGAAGAATTGTTAGAGTCACTAGTGCAACTCATTATGCCAAGCTAATAGCTTTTTTTATTGTATAACAACTGTTCATAATTTTATTATTCCAGTTTGTAGCCTGCTCCATTTTTCTTGTACGATGGAAAATTAAAAACAATAATTACAAAATCATTTTCTTTTGGAGGAGAGGACTGTGGTGACATATGATATTTTTCTGGTAATTTGTTTATTTAACAAGAGATGGGTTAAAAGAGGATTACAGATTTAGAACCATGGCTATAACAATCCTGCCAGTTTGTCAAAAACATTCTGAAACTACTGCTCCTTTTCTCCTAAATCTCTCTTGCTTCCTAAAAAAAAATGACTTGATGCCAATTTTATGTTCATTACAAAAACAAATTGAGGCTTATTTTCTAAATAATATTTTCCAAAAAAAACCTGGAACTCATTCTGAATTGCTCTAAGTGACTTATACCAGTTTGCAGTAAGTGCAAATCAGTTATAGGCAGAGATGGAAGAAATGCACTGTTAGTATTTTTATTGCCACTGGTGGAATCATGGAAAGATAAGAATCAGTTTTGACATGAACACTTTCCAGGTCCTCACCCCCTTGTTCAGATTGACCTTAATTATATGGTTCATCCAAGGGAAGATGTTATCCAGGTTTTCAAACAATGCCAATGTCAAGTCTGTACTCTAGGATACAGAACTCAGACACAATTAATAATTGCCTTATGTTAACAAATAGGCAACATGACGACCATAATTAACCATGTGAAATTAATGCTAACCAGTATCACTGTCATTCTGATTTTCTCTCAGATGGATAACAGAATGTCTCATTATCAGTCACTGCAAACTAAGCATCTCTTAGTCTGTCAGATAGGAACTGTACCTCAACTGCACCAAGCGTTTTTGAACTGATAAAATTCTTCCTTGTGTCTTTGCATCCAATTATTTCCTCAAAATAAAAAAGGATATCCTTTGAATCTAAAAAGCCTAGATTGAGTTTGGTGAATTCCCTCACTAAGCTCATGTGACTGAGGCTGTTCCTTCCCTCTGATTTATGGGAACAAATGAACAAAGACTTACAGTAGATGCAAGAGTCGTTCATTCTGTAGTCTGCTCAATTGCAGTGGACATACATGAGATAAATAAAGTTTGATTAATAATGATCCTAATTTAGGAATTGCTAAAGTTTCAGTCTGGGTACTGGGATTTCAAAAAGCAAATATTGTTTGTAGCATTTGAGGAAGCCTGCTTTTTTCTTGTACATGGTAGTGTATATATAAACATGTGCATGAAAAGTCCTAGAAATGGACTGAACCATTCTCTTAGGTTATAAACCAACTTCCAAGATAAAGTTAGTCATGTGACAATTTATGAAGTGAAACTGAAGGATATGGTTTTGTATTGTCTTTGAAGCTGCCACATTTACTGCCATAAATCAGGCAGAGGAACTCTTTATAGATCCACATAAACCTAGGGTGGTGCAAAACTCCTGTGTTGTCAGAACTGGGCTCAAAATTAAGTCCTCATAATAAATCCAATCCATGCTGTGCCAATTGCATGTGTGTAATAATATAATTCATCCACTTTGGAATGACCTAGCTCTTTGGCTTCTCCTTTTTAAATGTAATATAAATGACCCCACCTGCTATCATCTCTTTTCTTTTTATTTGAAATCAGGGTTCATAAGACTGGATAAGTACTATTTCATGAATAAAAAAGCCTTTGCAATAAAATGAGAATTGCTGGATTCTGTGTTGGGCTTACCAATTCTATGTATGGGTGTCGGATGGTGGTGAAAATGTATGTTGGTGTGTGCATATTCAGAAACCTCTGGAAAAACCAAAGGATAAGATAAACAAAAGCAACATTTCCTCTTTGAAACTTCCAATACAAACACTCATAACTGAATTTTCCACTTTTTCAAGTGGAAGTGTGACATACAATTTTAAGCCTTAGCAATTCTATATAAACTTCAGGGATGGTAAGATGATTATGATGATGGTGATGATGATGATGATGATGATGATGATGATGGAAGGGACCTTGGAGGTCATCTAGTCCAACCCCCTGCTCAGGCAGGAAACCCTACACCATTTCAGTGGTTGTCCAGTCTCTTCTTAAAAACCTTCAGTGTTGGAGCATTCACAACTTCTGGAGGCAGGTTGTTCCACTGATTATTTGTTCTAACTGTAAGGAAATTTCTCCTTAGTTCTAGGTTGCTTGTCTCTTTGATTAGTTTCCATCTGTTGCTTCTTGTCCTTCCTTCAGGTGCTTTGGAGAATAGCTTGACTCCCTCTTCTTTGTGGCAACCCCTGAAATATTGGAAGACTGCTATCATGTCACCCCTTGTCCTTCTCTTCATTAAACTAGACATCCCCAATTCCAACAACCGTTCCTTATATGTTTTGGCCTCCAGTCCCCTAATTATCTTTGTTGCTCTTCTCTATACTCTTTCTAGAGTCTCAACATCTTTTTTACATCATGGTGACCAAAACTGGATGCAGTATTCCAAGTGTGGCCTTACGAAGGCATTGTAAAGTAGTAACAACGCTTCACATGATCTTGATTCTATCCCTTTGTTAACGCAGCCTAACACTGTGTTGGTTTTTTTGGCAGCACACTGGCTCATATTTAAGTGAATTGTGTGTTATATATGTAAACAATCCCCTGAGAGAGATGTATATATGTTAACTGTTCAAATAATACGGCAGCAGCAAGCGTATAAACTAAAAGCAGCCTGACAAGAAAACACGCGGGAACTTTGACAGCTGTCAAAGTTCCCCGCACCGCGCAGGCGCCACCACTGACAGCTCGCGGCTGTCAAACGCCGGACTACGAAGAAGCCTGAGCTGTCAAAGCGTCCACCGTACAGCGCAGGCGCAACCACTGACAGCTCGCGGCTGTCAAAACACCAAGACACGCGGAAGCCGGAGCTGTCAACAAAAGACGACGCGGATTGGTCCCTGCCTGACAGGGCGCCAAAATGAACACCGCTGATTGGTCCTCACTACCAGCTGCCGGCTATAAAAGCCGGACAAGTTATTCTATGTTTGCCTTTGCTCTTAAATAAATCTGTTGTTACTAGCCTGTCGTCCCGAGTGGTCCTTCGGCTACTTCACTGGCGACGAAGGTGGGATCGCTCCGGAGCTGAAGTCACGGCCGAGGAAGGGAGTTCCCGGCAAGAGCTGTCACGGAAGTTTTAACTTCCATCGGAGCAACCCAGGACCGGACGACATGGCAAACTTCGGCCGTGTGAGGGAGTTTGATACCCGCCATCCCGAGAGATGGCAATCACACCTCGGCCAAGTCGAGGGATTCCTCCTCGTCAGTAAGATCACTGACGACCGAGCAAAGGCCGCCGCTCTGCTGTACATCAGCGGGCCCCCGGTGTACGATGCAGCCGTCGGGTTGTTCAGCCCAGTGCCCATCACTGAAGTCTCCTACGCGGACTTGGTGGACCAGCTGAGCAAATACTACATGCCGGCTCGATCAGAACTATACTGGCGGGTGCAATTCGCGCAAAAGAAACAACGGCAGGACGAGCCCGCCAACGAATTCATCGCCGGGGTCAGGCATGCCGCAAGGAACTGCTGCTTCCCCGACCTGGAAGACCGCATCAGAGACCAGGTGGTGATCGGTCTGAGGGACGAGAAGCTACAAAAAAAACTGACGTCCAAACCCGACATGAACCTGGCCGAGCTGACCAGGGAGATCATGGCATACGAACACAGCCACAAGAAGAAGCCGACCAACACGACCCCAGAGACCCCCGCGACCGTCTACCAGGAAAGCGCAGCCTTCAGCGACAGCGGAGAGTCGGTAGATTTCACCGACGGAGAAGCCCTACAACGCCGAATGGAGCACCGACAGCCGAGAAGGGGAAAGACGTCGGACCGCCGGGGAGCCAGGAACCCTCCACCGCCACCGCGTTACGAGCAACGAGCCGCCTGTGCCAGCTGCGGGGGCAATCATGCCCGAGGAGGTTGCCGTTTTAGGAACGCGAAATGCCACAATTGCGGGAAGACCGGCCACATCAAGCCGGTGTGCCGCAGCAAGGGCCGGGACAACATCAATGAGGTGGAGGCAAACCCCCCAGGTAGGCCAGCTGCCCAGGCCAGCAGAGAACCCCACCCAGGGCCCCTGGTAGAGATTGTGGACAGGGTAAACAGCATAAGCTCCAAGGTTAAGATCTGGGTCAGGATTCAGGGGGTGCCCTGCCACATGGAAGTAGATTCCGGGTCGGCAGTTTCCTTAATTTCTCTAACAACCTATCAGGAGATCTGTCAGAAGGGCCGAGGACAAATCCCCCTGAAACAAACTCAGGTACACCTAGCTGACTTCCAGAAAACCCCCATTCCGGTGGAAGGAAAAGCCAAGGTCGTAGTGCAGTACAAGGGGTTCAAGGGGCCCCTGGAGGTTTTAGTCACACCAGGGAACCGCACCGATTTGATAGGACTAAACTGGTTCAGTCCATTAGGTATCGCTTTAACTGGGGTTAACACCATCCTAACACCCAGCCTAGAAGCCGTTTGCGATAAGTTCGCCGACGTTTTCGATGGCACTTTAGGGAAATACACGGGTCCCCCCATCTCCTTACAGTTAGACCCTGCAATCCAACCAGTTAAGATAAGAGCCAGGAGGGTACCTTTTGCCCTTAAGGAAAAAATCGAAAACGAACTTGATCGCCTCGTAGGACTAGGGGTGCTTGAGCCCACAGAAGGGGGAACCTGGGAGACCCCTATCGTCACCCCAATCAAACCTAATGGGGAAGTGAGACTGTGCGCTGATTATAAGGCGACAGTCAACTTAGCCCTCAGCCCCCATGCCTACCCGGTGCCAGCGGTAAGGGACGTATTTGCTTCCATCCGCTCGGGCACCCTTTTCGCCAAGCTCGATCTCGCTCAGGCGTACTTACAGCTACCTGTCACTGAGGACACTGCGGAGGCCCAGACAATTGTCACCCACCGCGGTGCCTTTAAGGTAAAGAGGCTCCAATTTGGCATATCGGCGGCCCCGGGTATATTTCAGGGTATCATGGAGAAGACCCTGAAAGGAATACCCGGGGTCTGCCCCTACTTCGACGATGTTCTCATCGCCGGAGAAAACGAAGCGAACTTAGCTGACAGGCTGTCAGCTGTGCTAAGCCGGCTCAGAGAAGCCGGCCTCAAACTTAAGCGGGAAAAGTGCTCTATTGGAGTCACATCCACTGAATTCCTAGGGTACAAAATAGATAGCCAGGGCATCCACCCCACCTCAGAAAAACTACAGGCTATTCAAACCGCACCCAGTCCTAGGAATAAGCAAGAGCTGCAATCCGTTTTAGGATTGTTAAATTTTTACCATGCCTTCATCCCCCATAAGGCCACTATTGCGGAGCCTCTGCACAGACTCCTAGACAAGGGTACAACTTGGTCCTGGACCAAAGAACATGAGAATAGCTTCCAATCATTAAAAAAGATTATCTGTCACAGTTCAACTATCACCCTTTTCAGGGAGGACACCCCAATATGCATCGCTTGCGATGCCTCTCCCTATGGAATCGGGGCTGTCTTAAGTCACATATTCAAGGACGGCACACAAAGACCCATAGCCTTCTATTCACGCACTCTAACCAAAGCTGAAAGAAACTATGCCCAAATCGACAGGGAAGCCCTAGCAATAGTAGCAGGGGTCAAAAAATTTCACGATTACCTGTATGGAAGACCATTTACTATAATTACAGATCACAAACCCCTGCTAGGCATATTCACGTGGAACAAAACTACTCCACAAATTCTCTCCCCGAGAATGCTAAGATGGTCAACCTTCTTAGCAGCCTATTCCTATCAACTAATACATAAACCAGGTAAAGAATTGGGTCATGCTGACTGCCTCAGCAGACTGCCCATACAAACCAGGGACCCAGACCCAGCCCCAGCCAGCCAGATTTTAGCAATCTCCCAACTTCCAGAATGCCCCCTGACTGCAAACATCATAGCTAATAATTCTGCCAAAGATAAAATACTTGCCAGAATCCTCAAATGGGCCACAACAGGATGGCCAGCTCAAAATCCACAACCTCAATTCCAACCTTATTATAACAGAAAAAATGAGATCTCAACACATAGAGGATGCCTGCTGTGGGGAAATAGGGTCATCATACCAGAGAGAAACATAGACCAAACATTACAAATTTTACACGAAGGACACCCTGGAATTGTAAAAATGAAGGCGATGGCTAGAAGTTATGTGTGGTGGCCAGGCATAGATAAACAAATAGAAAAGTACGTAGGTGGGTGTTATACCTGTCAAGAGACCAGGAATGAACCACCCCAGGCTCCAATCCATAAATGGGAGACAACAAGAAACCCTTGGTCACGTATACATGTAGATTTTGCGGGACCCATCCAAGGCCAAAGTTTCTTAATTGTAGTAGACAGCCACTCAAAATGGCTGGAAGTCACCCCCCTTAGAAAAATAACGTCCCAAGCCACTATTCAAGCTTTACGAAAAATATTCGCTACGCACGGCTTACCTGACACCATAGTTTCTGACAACGGGCCTCAATTCACCTCTCGTGAATTTCAGATCTTCGCTATGAAGAATTGTATTAGGCTGGTCACGTCGGCGCCGTTCCACCCTTCGTCAAACGGAATGGCTGAAATTATGGTACGATCCACGAAAGAAGCATTAAAAAAATTCGTTAAAGGAAACTGGCAGAGGCGCCTCAGCCAGTTCCTCTTAGCACAACACACAACACCATGCTCTACGACCGGCAAATCACCAGCAGAATTAAGATGGGGGAGAAGGCTAATAACACGTCTGGACAGACTGCACCCTGACACGTATCCAGAAAAAGAACCACACCCCCACCCTACCCGCACACTCAACCCAGGTCAATTGATTTGGGCACGATCATACACAGATAAAAACAAGTGGGTCCAAGGAACAGTAATAAAACAAACAGGGCCCATCTCATACCTTATAGCTACGCAAGCACAGGGCAACATACGCCGCCATATTGATCAGCTCAGACCCAGACAACCACCACACAATTCTGGGCAACCAACCAATGCCAGCATACAGCTCCCACCGGAAATGCTGCCTATTCCAAACCAGGAAGAAGAACACCAAAACGAAGACCCGGAACCTCACCACCCTCCACCCCTTCGCCGCTCAAACAGGAATCGGAGACCACCCACCTACCTAAAAGACTATCAGTGGGCAGGTTCAAACATCCAAGAAGACGGAAACGCACCAGGGGAGGGGTAAGGGGTGTGTTATATATGTAAACAATCCCCTGAGAGAGATGTATATATGTTAACTGTTCAAATAATACGGCAGCAGCAAGCGTATAAACTAAAAGCAGCCTGACAAGAAAACACGCGGGAACTTTGACAGCTGTCAAAGTTCCCCGCACCGCGCAGGCGCCACCACTGACAGCTCGCGGCTGTCAAACGCCGGACTACGAAGAAGCCTGAGCTGTCAAAGCGTCCACCGTACAGCGCAGGCGCAACCACTGACAGCTCGCGGCTGTCAAAACACCAAGACACGCGGAAGCCGGAGCTGTCAACAAAAGACGACGCGGATTGGTCCCTGCCTGACAGGGCGCCAAAATGAACACCGCTGATTGGTCCTCACTACCAGCTGCCGGCTATAAAAGCCGGACAAGTTATTCTATGTTTGCCTTTGCTCTTAAATAAATCTGTTGTTACTAGCCTGTCGTCCCGAGTGGTCCTTCGGCTACTTCAAATTGTCTTCTAGTACTCGGAGATCCCTCTCACAGTTACTACTATTGAGCAAGGTACCACCTATAGTATACCTGTACATTTGGTTTTTCTTGCCTAAATGTAGAACCTTACTTTTTTCACCATTGAATTTCATTTTGTTAGATCGTGCCCAATGGTCAAGTCTGTCAAGATCCTTCTGTATCTTAAGCCTATCTTCTGGAGTGTTGGCTATTCTTGCTAGCTTGGTGTCATCTGCAAATTTGATGAGTTCCCCATCTATCCAAATCATTCAAGAAGATTTTGAAGAGCACTTGGCCCAGAACAAAGTCCTGGGCACCCGCTACACATTTCCCTCCTTGTAGATGCAGTTCCATTGAGGACCACATGCTGAGTACAGCCGGTCAGCCAGCTACGAATACATCTGGTGGTGATGCTGTCTAGCCCACAGTTTTCTATCTTATCAAGTAGTAGATTGTGGTATATTTTATCAAATGCCTTACTGGAGATGAGATGAGATGAGGTGAGATGAGATGAGATGAGATGAGATGATGAGATGAGATGAGATGAGATGAGATGAGATGAGATGAGATAAGGCAAGGCAAGGCAAGGCAAGGCAAGGCAAGGCAAGGCAAGGCAAGATAAGATGATAATGTAATGTGATATATATAGTATAATATAATATGATATGATATGATATGATATGATATGATATGATATAATATAATTATAATATAATATAATATAATATAATATAATATAATATAATATAATATAATATAATATAATATAATATAATATAATATAATATAATATAATATAATATAATATAATATAATATAATATAATATAATATAATATAATATAATAATATAATATAATATAATATAATATAATATAATATAATATAATATAATAATATAACAAGACAACACACACACACAAACAAACAGAGAGAAACTATACATACAGTAATAATATACATCCTTCTCCTTTTAATGAACTAAGATTGTAGTAAGGTATGATGAAGTATAAGTAAGGGAAGCTACCAAACATAGGCACTTCTATCTAACACTATTTCTACTCTATGGTCACTCCAAATAATTTTAAAGTTGATGGTGCTTCTCTAGTGCAGACCTTTGAATTTAGCAAATAAGCAAGAAATATCATGACACAATCCTTTTTCCCTCTCCAGCTGACCAATGGAAAACTACCCCCCCAAAGGATCATGCAACCAATATTCTGCCCCAAGCTATTGTGAACCTTCAGTAAGAAAAATCCTTTCACTTTCCAATTCTATAATAAATAAATAGAATTTCTAACCAACCCACTTCCTGTATTTCTCAAATATATTATAGGCATGTGTATCTGTCTGGCCGTTTGGGAAAAAAAACCCTAAGCAAATCCTAAAAGAGATAATTGCAAGCTGCCTTATCATCATTTCTCTGTTGCATTTCTCTTGTTAGGTGGGCCGATAAAATAGTTTGTCTGCAGTTTTGTAGCCAAGTATTTTGTTTCTAATGGTTGTAACCATTGTTGCATATTGATAGGATTCCTGGAGGGGGAGAGAGAGAAGAGAAGTTGCTTTCAAAACAGGGCCTACAGGCAGACACAATGAACAAAATGTTGAAAATGACTATGGGGAGTGGAGAGGGGAAAATGGTACTGAAGCAACAAAACCCTTTCCTAACGATATCCTATACAAAAGATTTAAAAAAGGAAATTGTTAGTGAAACCATGTCTCTTCCTTGCTGACTATGAGACCACTCTTGAAAAAACAAACCCTAGTGAAGAGCTAATATTGTCCTGGATAAAATCTATCTGTGTGATTGCTAAAAGTGGACACCAGTTTGATAGCACCTGGTTAATTCAGACCTGTCACCACGTAAACCTCTAAATAGAAATGATCCTTGGCTACATTTGTTGAGAAAGGTACAGTTTTATTAGAAGTGCATTGCAGTAGTGCACAGCCAGAACTGCAAATCGCATGTTAAAATCCCTAAGCCCAATTTTTTCCTCCCTTAACTGCTCCCATTGCTGACCAATCAGGTTCAAGTAAAATGTTTTCAGAACGGTCACTTGAAATGAAGTTTGGTATGCAGCTGCCTTCTTCTCCCAGCTGTGTGACCTTGAAGCAGCATCTCAGGCAGATACAGATGTTACTTACATTTTTCCCCAAGTATCCCGTCCCCTCCCCAGAGTTCATGGCAAACTGCCACTGAATGGTAGCGAAGTAGAAGCAAGTGTAAGCTGGCAGCTGACATTTAATCAATTACAATCCAGCTGATCTTGATTATGTTCAAAATGCTAAGCAAAGTTGGATCAGATTAGTAGTTGGATAGAGTACCATGAAATATGAAGGGAAGAGGACTTCCGGTTTTGCACCTGCAGTGCATGGCTGCACGAGAGTGGACCTCCACTCCCAACGGCTAGTTTCTTCCTGCTTGGTGGACCCTAGATGGGTCCGAAGTTGCCCTGGAGAGGTGACCATGAAGGACGGGTGCCCTGTTGATCACAAAGTGACAGCAATCACTTCATTTGATCTGGGTAAGGCCCTCCGAACCCAACAGGAGAAAGGCTAGTGTGAGATCTGCATCTAGCTCAAGCTGCTTGCAGCCGAACCTAAACATCGATGAACAGCATGCTTGGAATTGGTGAGAGTACTGATCTTCTTTCTTTTATCTACTTTCTAAAACCTTGAAAAGATCCCCAAAGCAAGAAAACCTCCAGAAGTGAAGGGAGGGGGATTATATCCCCATTCCCTTACAGATGGAAGTGGCAAATTAATATTAAAGGAGGGAAGAAATGTATTAGAATTTGATTTAAAATACTTCATTCTGAACAAATTTAGGAACTAAAAACTGTTAAGATTATATCCTAAAACTTTTTTTTGATGGAATTATAAAAATATATAACAAAAATAAGTTTTTGATTGAAAGAAAAACTGAAAAAAGAAATAACTGCTAATATCTAGTGGAGACTCAGAGAATAGAACACTAACAATAAGGACTCAGAAATTGGCAGAGTGCCAAAAAACAAAGAAAAAGTTGTTCCTTTGAATTGCATATAACCTTGAAGACAGCTATAAGATTAAAAAGTGTTTGAAAGTAAAAACAACAACACCTGGACTGTTGCTTAAATCTAATAACTGTTTATGGAAAAGAAAAACCTTGGCTTTTTGGCTAATCTTTTAGAGGAGAATCTGTAGGAAGGATGTAAAGTGGCTTAACATACTGAACTGTAATTTTGACTGACTGAGAAACTGACTTTTGAATTAAAACATTGATGAAAGATTATTTGAAGGGGGGGAAACAACATGGATATCACATATGTATCAAAAAATGACAGTATGCCACATTCAATATTTTCTCCTGAAGGACATAGACTGGAAAATCAAGGGCCTCCAGAAGCAATATTTCAAGGCAAGATAAATATTTTCCAGGAGAAAATATATGTAATGTTAGGACAAATACAAATAACAATAGACTCAAACCACAAGAAAATCCGAAACAACTTTGATGATTTAAATAAGCATATTTCCAATCTAAATTTACAATTAAAAACACCCAGGAAATAACAACAAAGGCACAAATAAATCAGACAGCAGACTACAAATTAGAAGAGTATGATCAAATTGATGAAACAACAAAGGAAAAGAATTACAATTTGACACAAACAGGAAAAAATCTTCCAAGGTTCTGATACAATAAGAAAAAAGGAATTATCAGGAGAACCATCAATGTTTGGGAGACAGAAAGTATTTATCTTACTTACTTCATCTTTTGTATTCCCAACAACATTTGTAAAAATACACGAACTGCTGGGTAAGCAGATTACATCAACTTGGAAAATTATTCAGCAAAAGAAGAAGACCAGAGACAGATACAAGAGATTCGACTCACCCTACCAAATGGACTATTACGTGAATAAACATTTGTTTGAATATGGCTAAAAGAACAGAGAGCACAAAGGGGCCTTATAACAAGAAGGATAAGAGATTTAAGTAATATAGTATGTTTTGTAATATATGAAATATTAAAATAGTAGGTTGATTTAACTTTTATTAATATATAAGTGAAATATAAACTGATTAAAAAGGATGATATATCTAGATATTATGAGATAGATAAAAAGTATAGCATTTTATAATGCATGATGTAAAATATTGGGAGGATGTACCTAAATGGGAAAATTTGGACAGTTAAATGACTAATATGAAGAAATTATGACTGCTAAGAATTAGATTGAACATAAGGGATTTAAGCGAACAAAAATTATAAAAATAGGATGTATGCTGAACTAATGAGATGATGGTTATGAGAATAATATAAGCTGGAAAATGTTATATAGAGAGATTATTGTTATTTGTATAAATATAAAAAATGCCTATATCTAATCATTTATACATTGAAAATATTAAGAATTATATTTTGGCTAAGGTTGAAAAAGAAGAATACATACAGGAGAAGGGAAGATAAAAAATGTAGCATTAATTAATATATTAATTATGGAATTATCAAATTTAATTATTATTGATTGTTAACTAATTATTATTGTCCTTTTTTCCTTGTTAAAATATAAACCAAGACAACATGCTGTACATGAGGCAGTGGAGATTGTTATAGTTAAAAACCTATAAAATATCTGTTAAAAAAAAGAAATATGAAGAGAGTATTTTTTAATAACGTCCCTCTCAGATTTTACAACCATCATTTTTCTCCTATTGTATTCCAACTAGTTATTTAATTGCCCAATACTGTATCCAAATTGTGCTTTAATTATGTATCATCTTTTTTCTTCTAGACACCATATAAGAAATGTCCATAGTCTTGGGTACTGAGTAGTCTCTAAGCCTCAGAGATTACACCATATATGAGATTAAACTTGGTCATTGTACATTGTACAGTCTAACAAAGTGATTTAAAACAAATATTATATATTTATAATGTTTTTCAGTTGTAGTGTAATTTATGACATTTAATCTATTCATTTTTTAGTTTAAAAAAGGGTAAAAAAGAAACACATTTATTTATTTATTTATTTAAAAAAACCTTAACTGGTAACTGTTTTGCACCATTGACACCATATGTGAGAACAGTTCTGGTTACCTAACATTCTGACTGATTTTTAGGCTACTTGAAAAATAAAGGCTTATTATTGATGTAATAACTGTATGGCTAAAGTTACCTATTGTTTCTCTTGTTCTTATATTGCTACATAGAAAATAGTGCTCTCTATAATAATAACATATTTTTATAAAAAGAATTTATTTTACTACTATATTCACTGAGACCAATTAAGCTTGAATATTTGTATTCCAGGAGGTTTCAGGCCAGTTGGAATAACATGCCAAACTATAGGTAAAGGTAAAGGTTCCCCCGCACATGCGTGCTAGTCGTTTCTGAGTCTAGGGGCCAGTGCTCATCTCAGTTTCAAAGCCGAAGAGCCAGCGCTTGTCCCAGGATGTCTCCATGGTCATGTGGCCGGCATGACTAGACGCCAAAGGCGCACGGAACGCTGTTACCTTCCCACCGTAGTGGTCCCTATTTTTCTACTTGCATTTTTATGTGCTTTCGAACTGCTAGGTTGGCAGAAGCTGGGACGAGTAACAGGCACTCACTATATTATGGCTTAATGTCTATGGAGATTCTCAGACATCCAGGTCATGTTTGTCCCAATCATGCTTTTTCAAAAGACAGCTGGACTTGGTTTTTCTTTCAATAAGTTTTGCTTCTTATCCAAAAAGCTTCTTCAGCCAAATTATGGCTTATTGAGTAGCTAGTACCCAATAGTACTGGTAGTTTGCATTTGCTAAATCTAACAAAGTAAACCAAATTACTTGCAATTTTAGAAAAGCAATAAAAGAGATTAAAAATATAAATAAACCAATTACAAAACACAGTGGCCTTAAGACCATAGGATGTCTTTAAAAATGTTGTAACATATCTCCATTGTGACAGATTGTTTTAATCTGTGTCCTTTGAGGGCTATATGCACCATATGTTGTGTTTGGAACACTATCTCTTCCTCCTATAAGGGCCATATTGTACAGTACTCAGGAGTTTTTAGGGAAGCTTGTTAGCGTGGGAACAGCCAGGGCTTGTTCAAGGAGATTGTGCTTGACAAAGGAAAGAAAGCCATCACTAAGTGAATGAGTCAAACTGCTTTTGACCTATCCTATCCACCTTCTCCATTCATTCACATCTTTTCAGGAGGCAAGCAATGTTTCGTATCTAGAGAAGATGCTTCGTATTGTTGAAAGAAAAATCTTCATCAGGGTCCAGTCCAAGCTAGGAATAAACAAAATGGAGACTGCTTTAGAAAGACGGTTGGAGTTTATTGAAAAGCAGAACCACAAGACATGAGGTTCAGGAGGAGCTCAGCACATGTAGCTGGAAGTGGTGGGTTTTTATACCTTCTGGGGCTCTTGAGGCTGTTTCCTGTTCCTGTTTGAAGCTTTGTATTTCCTGTGCCATGTAATTTGACCTGAGTCTGTGTGTGCCCTTTTGGTATTGGTGGGTTAATCGTATTATGTCCCCAAATGTCATGTCTTTGGGTGGGGTATGTAGATTTTAGAGATCTTTGTCTTCCTAATCTCATAGTTTCTAGCTTCCTGGCCCCAACTTTCCTGAATGGATTATTACATCTGCATTTCTAAAAGGTGGTTTCTGCTGAGTTTTCTGGGGGAGGGAGAGGTTTCTGCCTTTTAAAGATCTTCTCCATTATTCCTTTGAAGAAATATATTCTGCCTTTTTACTATTTCCCAAAATATTTCTTTCTCTGGATTCTTCCCACACTATAATGTTGCAAAGTTACCTAAGTTTTTTAATGGCATCCTACTACAATGTTTATAAGACAATCCTAGTTTATCAACAATATTTGTTTCAAATTACCTTAATTCTGAGGCACTGTATACAGAACAAAGTTCTAAAGTGGATTTACTCTTAGTTAAGTTTTTAAACTAAGAACTCTTTACTTAGCATGGGTCTCTTTTGATTGCTCCCCCCCTCTTTCAAAAAATAACTGCCCCAAGGGAACAAAAAGCCAATTTGCACAATGAGGAGCACTGGGAAAAGAAAATCATGCTCACTATAAATATTACAGTAGAGGCTGAGAATTTGGTGGAACCATCAGATCTCACACATACTTTGAAAATAGACTGCAAACGTTTCTTCAGAACATCCCATGTAATTGCAGCATTGTTCCCAGTTCTAACAATTGTAAAACTAGTGGTAGTTATCATGTCTTTGTGATCCCTTAGAGATTGCAGATAAAGTACAAAAGAACACAGATAAAGCACGAGTTCTGGATACCAAAACCAATTTCAAACCACTTCCTCAGATCTTGAGAAGGGTAGCAAGGAATAAGTGCGCTATGGCAGCTTTTAAATAATTTTCTGCTATGTTGGAGAAAGAAAAAGGAAGAACAACTTGAATATCAGTCTCATTATTGATAGTTATTGTAGCCATTTACACAGAAATTCAGTTGGATAATCATATTCTGAAATGGCTTTGCTAAACGTAAGAAAAATCATACTAGCTGACTGGAAATAAAATATTGCTTTGTTTTGTCTTGCTTTTGCTTCCAATGGGCAATAATAGATTTTTAAACTCTTTACTTTCAAGCTTTGCTATAGGTGGCTTGTATACCTAATCATCTGACAGAAGTCTCAGTGATGCCATATGGACTGTAATGGCATTACAAAGTACCATTGCCTATAAATAGATGATGGTGAGTACAAATTGCCTTTTGAAACACTTTGAAACCAGAGAAATTTCTCCAAAAGAAGATTACTTTTTCAGCAATGCCTCTAGTAGCATGGGAGCTGAAAGAATCTAGTGGCAAAAATTCTCCCTTGGGATATAATTGTAAAGTAGGGAATCAGAGAGACAGTGGCCTGCAAGAATGAGCATAGTCCTGGACTTAGAACCGCAGTTGGGGCTGCATCTCAGTCACTGAGTGAAGCAGTTGTTAAGCAAGATGCCCGCATGACCATTTTGCTGAACAACTGAAATCCCAGCTTTCCTTGAGTTAAGCAGATGGAGCAGAAGATCTGCCAACCAAAGGACGGCAGGCAGCTCCACTCCGTGCACGAAAGGCAACTCCTGTGTCAGGCTGCCCAAACACAGCCCAGATCTTTGGGGGATTTCCCCTCCCCTCTACACGAGAGAAGAAACTTGTTTGAAGGGCTGCAGAAACAGGGCTCAGATCTACAGTGTCTGACCCCTGCTCTGTGTAGGGAAGGGAACACCCACACTAAGCTGGGGAAATGAAGGGGGGATCCTGAAGATCCGAGCTTCATTTCTACATCCCTATGCAGGAAGAGAGGGAAATTTTTTTGTCAGAAGGCAGCAGCCTGTGACTGACAACGTCCCCATTGATTACTGGGGAAAGTGACAGAGAAGTTTGTCAATGATAAGCACATGCTTGGCAACCACCATGAGAACAGTCAAATCAGTCATAAGTCAAGGACTACCTGTAATAAACGTGGTCAAGACTTCTGCAGTGTCCCTGGCCCAATCTGGGATAGCATTGCACAGTTCAATGTTATCAGTATCATAATGGTACCTCACCCCAAACAGATAGATGAACTCTGCCAATGTTTTTGTAGAAATGTTAAAAAATATGGGAAAGAGGACTTAGCCCGGTAGCAGCTCACACTGAAGTAATTATAGCCGTAGTACAGCTCCTTCATTGGAATAATAGGAATAACGACAGAAACTTAGACAAAACTTCCTACCAAAAAAGAGCAGTTTAATAATGGAACTGTGCAGTTTTCCTGCACTGGATTTGTTTAAGTAAAGCAAGACAGTGATCCATCAGAGACGCTTTACTTTAGAAAAAACCTAACCTTTATCATTCTAGTATTCAAAATCACATTGAGCTAGAGACCATATGAAAAGGTGCTGGGTCCAGTTCAAAGGTACTCATAACAGCCAACATTTAGGAGAAAAACACTTATGTACAGAAAGCAGGGCTTGTCTTTCGAAAGAGCAAGTGAGACTTGACTTTTAAAGAGCAAATGCCAAATGGGATACGAGGTTTATTAATGGCAAGTTAATAACTTGGTTTAAAGTTCAGCCCTCTACTAATGTTGATTATCCTGGTACCATATGCAATGATGGAAGAATGGAGAACAGAATACATGAATATGTGTAGAGCCAGAATATTGATTGCAGCAAGGCTGTAAGAAAAATTGGCATCCCTCTTAAAGATCTCCACTGTATCTGCCCATAGATTTAAGAATATAAAATAGATGGAACATGTTTGCCACAGAAGCTGTCTTAGTATTGGGGTAGATCCAGGCTCTATCCACTATAGGTAGTCCTTGATTTAGGACCACTTGCATTTATAATGGCCATGGAACAGGTGATTTATGGACTGCAAAGCACTCCCCCAGACATCATAAATGGTTGTGCCATCCTGTGGTCACCTGATTGTATGCCAGGTGTTTGGCAACCAATCACCTTTTTTGACCATGTTCCATGGTCATGTGACTGTGATTTGTGATTTCTTTTTCCATTTTCTGGCATTTTTTTGTCAGTTTCTGGCAAGAAACACCCATTCAAATGAATGGATTCAGACCTACGACATCCATGTTTGTTTACCAACTGTGTATCTTTAGGCCCCCCCAAAACCAAAAAAACACATGTGGTGACTCTTCCAAGTAGATTGCTTTATGTTCTACACCTGTAGGCAGAATCTTGTCAAACAGAAGCACTCTGCTACCTACAGAAATACAGTATATACTGAGAGAATTATTAGCGAGGGGAGGTTTTCACCCTCTTTCTCTTCCACAAACTATCTGAATTGAGTTGCCTATTATTCCTTTGTGATGGATCCCTTCCCTTCTGGGAATCCAGATTAATACATTCCATCACATCATCTTGGCTTACAACCATAAAAATCTATGACTGGATTTCATATGATGGATGACATATTATCAATAAATTATAGCTCCTAGTGTTTGACACTACATATACTGTATTGTATATTCAAAGTTTTATAGCAAAGTTTGCAAAGGCCCTCTCCAATGACTCCCCACAAATGATGGATTTGGGAATGCGGAGCAGAAATACCACTGAAGAGCAAAGTCCTTGGATAAATTCAAAGGAGCAGAAACTTTCCATTAGCTTTAATCAAATTCAATTTTTATTGGGTTTTATGGATCACTGCCAATTTGAATTGGTCTCAGAAGTGCATCATGGATTAACAAGTGATACTAGGATTGGAGTTCCATTGTCCTAAAAGACATCTCAATCAAAACTGTAGTTATTACATTGAAGTACCAGCTGTCCTTTATAAATGCCTATCAAAAGTAGTCCTATGTTCTATGTTTGACCTATGTTTGAACTAGAGGAATAGTCTTCTGTGAGAACAATCCAGAGAACTAGATGACCTCCAAAGGTCCCTTCCAACTTTTTTATTATTATTGTTGTTGTTGTTAAATATTTTTGGGAATATTAAAAAGGCAGAAACTTCTACACACACACACACAAACACACACACACACACACACACACACACAGAGAGAGAGAGAGAGAGAGAGAGAGAGAGAGAGAGAGCTCAGCAGAAACCAGCTTTTAGAAATGCAGATGTAATAATCCATTCAGGAAGGTTGGAGCCTTTCAGCTAGAAACTGAAGAGATCAGGAAGACAAAAACTCTTAAAATGTACATACCCCACCCAAACTCTAAGTCAGGGCATAATAGGATTAACCCACCACCATCAGAATACAGGAAAGGCACACACTCAGGTCAAAGTTCATGACACAGGAACAACTCCAAACAAAAGCCCAAGAAGATATAAAAACCCACTCCCTACTACATGTGCTCTCTCTTTTCCCCAGAGCCATCTTTCTGTCTGGCTCTCCTCTTCAATAAACTACAACCTTCTTTCTAAAGCAGTCACCATGTTGTTTATTCCCAGCTTGGACTAGAGCCTGATGAAGACTTTTCCTTCAACACTTCTATTCTCCTTGTCTTTTTTTTGCCAAAAGTAAAAATGTCTTAATTAAGGATAATTTTCATTGGAGGTAGATATAGGATTGCACATATTAATCAATAAAAACATACAAAGTACAAGAACACACACACATAGGATCATAAAATCTGTCTCTAGCAATGAGAAATCAGTGACCATAGAATGATGGCTGTTGTGACTGAGAAAATCATTTCTGAAAGAGAAGATCATGGTCAGTTATTTTTGAGAAATAATGCAAGAACATGAAATAGGCTGAAGCCAACAGACTTTCATTTTTTTAATGCTGGTTCTGCTTTTTTCTTTCCATGCATTGCAAAACACTTGGAGTAAGGGGGAGGCTCTTAATAGTGATGGCATGGAGCTGTTGCAGCTAAACACTGCCATCGTATCTGTCACACATGCTGATAGCTCTGCTCCAGCTCTTGAAATCATTCTTACAGGCCTGCTTCCAATTTGCTGGTGGCTCACATGAAATAGCCCAACAGTTTGGCTGTTCTGTAATGCCTGCAGATACAATTCCTTCCTGCCCACTTGTTTTTGTGTCAAGAGGGATAGGCTTGCTTGCTTCTGTTTCCAGGCCTTTGCACTGCAGCTAGAAGCACTGGTGCCCATTCATATCAGCTACCTCTCTGCCCTGAGTTTGCAAACTGTGACAGCCGGAGCAAAGCAAGGCTCTAAAAAGGTTGCACGGGATAAGGCTTAATATCGAATGATGCAAATGCCAATAAAGCACTACTCGTAGCTTTTTCTTTAGGACCAGAAGATATGTCAAGGAGCCAAACAGTTGCAAAGTCTTTCTTAGCAAAATAATCAAATGACACAGAGAAGAGAGAGAAGTGTAGAATCAACATTTTTTGTGTAGCTTTGTGTCTTACGTCCATTAGTTTTATTCCAGTTGGCTGGTAACTTGAAAAAAACACAAAACAATTTCATTTCTATTCAGATTACTATGGCATCTTCCAGCTGCGGGTGAAAAGATGTCATTTGAAGAATGAATCTAGTTCAAGAGTGGTAGACATTTAATGTCTTTGGCAGCGATGCAAAAAACAAATGCTCATTTCCACTTGACAAGCATAATCAGTGTTCAATTTGTGCTTAAATATACAGCTAGTTTTCATGTCTTATATTCCGGATGCCAGAAGAACACAGTATTTATACATAACCTTTTAAATATAAGTTTTCCATTTTAATGGAAGACTTACATTTAAACACATTTCCACATTCTGGTATGTTTTTACTCAATGCTATAATTCCTGGCCTTTCAGTCAGTTGCCATAGGTCATTACTGCCTTGAGTTTAAACAGGATATGCAAAGCAGGATACAAAATTAAGCAAGAACACAGAAAAATAATATATAACCCCAATGCATATACTGTATATATTTACAAGTGTTAAATAGCGGGTTCTTTGGCGCAGGAATGAAGATGCGTAACTAAGTACAGGGTAACTCATAGTTTATTTCATGCAGAAACTGTACTGGGGAAATGGCTGCAACTAGCTGCAATATATAGTCTAGCCCCTATGTGGCAGCTAATAGGTTTGAATCAACCATTGCCGCCTGGAGATAGCCAATTGCAGCACAGGAGACTTGTAGTCTGGGTTGCTGGAGAGCCGTTAGCTGCTCCAGCAACCCACGTGGTAATTCTCAGGAGCCCAGTACATAACACCCCTCCCCTCTTAGAACAGACCATAATAACATCAATTAGTCTCAACAATTATCAAGACTCATTATCCAAACACACTAAAGTAAAAGTGATAATAATAATAATAAAAAAACAATGTAGGTTACAATGTTATTAAACAACATCTGAATGAATAGGCTTCAAAAATGGCACTTTTAGACAATTACATCATAGCACTAATTTCTGTAGTATAGTGGCAAACAGGAATTACAACAATATATAGCTCTTTATTTTACAACGTAATCTGCAAGATATGAAGGAGGCTTGCGTGCCCTAGAGAAACATTTCGGAGTTCCCATCACTTTGTGGTCTACCAGCTTAGCCAGTGGGTTGGGTAGACTTGTGTCCCCTTGTGCTCCTGGGTCAAGGGGATTTGATGCACTCTGGCTGGCCTCTCCAGGTTGGCCCACCCCAGAGTCAGACTGTTTGGCAGAGTAGGCACAGCAGTTGCTGAAGTTCGGTTGGCTTGCTCCTTCAGGGGATCCATGTTGCATTCCAGGGCTCCCCAGTTCTCCCTCCAGTTCCACCTCAGTTAAGAAGGAAAAGTCCTGATAGTCCATGTGAGGACTGGCTTGGCTGCAAGTTTGAGGACCTTGGGAGGGACTCACTTAGTGGCCATTCTGGAAACCATTTCCTGAGCTGATCAATGTGTCATCTGACAACTCGCCCTCCCTCCAACCCCACTTTATAAGATAAGGGTCCGGATGCCTTGGTAATTTGACTAGGAACCCACAGATTCCCATGACCATAGTTCCTGGCCCAAACCCAATTGCTCCTGTGCAGCCCCCTAGGGGGTTTTGGTCAAGAGGCTTCCACTGTCACTCTATTTGGATGCAACCTGCCCAGTTTTGTGATCAAACGCCTCCCCCAACGTAGTTCTGCAGGACTTTTGCCTGTAGCAGTGCAGGGCGTAGAATGCTAGCAGAGTAAAAAATCTGCCAATCTGTGATGCCAGTCACCTGTGACATTGTGCTTGAGTGATTCCTTCGTTGTCCTCACCATTCAGCTTGACCATTAGAAGATGGATGAAAAGGTGCAGACATTGCATGTCTGATGAGATTAGCTCTAAGGAAGGCCTGAAATTCAGCAGCAGTGAATTGGGCCTCATTGTCTGAAACTAAGACATCTGGCAACCCATGTGTGGCAAAGAGTTTTCTCACCACCTGGATGGTCCTAGCAGTAGTCATGTTAGGAAATAGAATTACTTCCAGCCATTTGGAGTGGCTATCCACTACTATAAGGAAGAGCTGTCCCTTAAAAAGGCCCAGCGTAGTCTATGTGAATCCTAGACCATGGAGTGTGCGTTTCCTCCCACCTGTGAACTGGAGCCTGTGGCATTTCAGGCCTAGATTGCTGGCATGTATAACAACCATGGACTTGAGCCTCAATGTCCTTATCAAGGCCAGGCCACCAGAGGTAGCTTCTAGCTAAAGCTTTCATTCTGACAATGCCTGGATGGCCTTCATGTAATGACTGCAAAACCCTGTCTCTTAGGGAAGTGGGAATTATGACTCTGTTTCCCCATAAAATGCACCCTTTATGTGCAGATAACTCATGCCTCCTGACAAAATAGCTCTGAAATTCTGAGCCTGGACTTTTATTCAACCAGCCCGTGTATACCCATGACAACACTCTACTAAGTATTTTATCTGTAGCAGTTTCAGCAGCAATGTCCCCTGCATGAAGGGGAAATTCAGGTATGTCCTGTATGGACAATATTCTTGCAGCTGGAGTCGGATCTGGATCCATTAGTGGCAGTGGTAGTCAGCATGGCCCATTTCCTTGCCTGGTTTGTGAATTAATGTAAAATTATATGCAGATAGGAAAATAGACCATCTCAGCATTCTTGGAGATAGTATGTGGGGGTTTGCTTGTCTGTTGTGAAAAGTCCCAACAGAGGTTTGTGGTCAGTGTAGACTGTGAAGTCCCTGCCATATAGATAGTCATGGAATTTTTTTATTCCAGAAATGATGGCTAGGGCCTCTTTGTCAATCTGAGCATAGTTGCGCTCAGCAGAAGACAATGTCCTTGAGTAGAATGCTATAGGAACCTGTTTCCCATTTTTTTCTATGTGACTTAAAACTGTCCCCACCCCATAGGGAGATGCATCACATGCAAGACATACAGAATTAGACTCTTTGTAGTGAGTTACAGTGGACTTTTCTGACAATAGTGCTTTTAAGTCCTGGAAACTTTTTTCATGTAAGTTAGTCCATTTCCATGGAGCTTTCTTATTAAGAAGCCTGTGGAGGTGCTCCCACCTGTGGCCTTATGAGGTAGAAATGCGTGATAGAAGTTTAGGAGGCCCAAGAATGCTTGTAGCTCTCCTTTTGATTTGGGCCTAGGAGCCATTTTAATGGCCTTCAGTTTAGAATCAGTGGAGTGAATGCCGTTAGCATCAATTCGGAAACCCAGGAATTCTGTTGAAGAAACCCCAATACTACACTTGTTCTTTTTTAATTTGAGGCCTGCTTCGTGAAGCCTCTGTAAGACATCCATGAGCCTACTGGCCAACACTTCTGGGGATTCCCCTGCAATAAGAACATCATCAAAATAAGGGCAGACGCCCTGAATACCCTTGAGTGTATGCTCCATGATTCCCTGAAAAATACCCGATGCAACACTGACTCCAAACTGTAAGCGTTTAACTTTGAAAGCCCCCCTGTGAGTCACGATCATTTGAGCCATGGCTGTGGCCTCATCAACCGGCAATTGCTGATAGGCCTGTGCTAAATCAAGTTTAGCAAAAATAGTACCCCCTTGCAAGGAGGCTAAAATATGGTTGATCACTGGGACCGGGTAAGCATGTTTTATTTAGAGTGCATTTATAATCAGCACAAATGCGAATTTCCCTGTTAGCTTTAAGTGGAGTGACTATAGGAGTTTCCCACTCCCCACCATCAACAGGCTGTAACACACCATTCTACAAGCTTATGGATTTCGGAATCAATTTTATGTTTTAAGGCAAAGGGGACCCTATGAGGCTTAACCCTGATTGGATCTACATTGGGATCTAGCTTAAATGAGATAGGCGTGCCTGTGTATGTTCCTAGGGTTGAATCAAAAACATCCGCATATTCCTCGCATACTGACCTTGCATACTGTAGTTTGTGTCTGGTTTATGCCAGTAATCTGAATACCTAAGGCATCAAACCAATCAAGTCCAATGAGACTCGTTCTCTGGCCCCCTACTACTATTACATCCAGGTGCCCCAAAAACCCTTTAAACTTTACCAACAAAGTGGCTTCTCCCATAACTTTAACGTGAGCATTTTGAAAGTCCGTTAGGATTATATCTGAGGGTCTTAGTTTGGCCCAATTGTTACTGCGCCTACACACAATGTTAAAAGTGTCTTGAGAAATAATTGAGGCTGCAGAGCCAGAGTCCAATTCCATCTTACATGGAACTCCTTGTAGCTCTACCATGAGTTTGGGTTTCAGGGGGCATCGAGCCCCGGTGCGGCATACGCTTCTACGGCTTCTGAAAAACCCCACACTAACTGGACCCTGGGCCCTAGTACCTCTCCTAGTCGGTTCTTCTGACTGGTGTTTGGGTGGCCGGTCTCTCTGGCTCTGCAAACCACTGCAATGTGGCCTCTCCTTCTGCAAGCTCTGCATGTGGCTGATTGAAATCTGCAATTGGTGTGAAAATGGTTGCCGCCACACCTCTTACATCTTGGTAAGAGAACTGCCTTGTAACTGTCCTCTCTCTGCTGGCTGTTGCGGTGTTGCGCGTTGGGTTGCTTTTGGAGTTGGTTGATTTCAGGTTCTTCTTCCTCAGAAGATTCTTCGGTGCATTTGGTATCCTCAAGGTGGACCGTTTCTTCAAACTTTGTCAATTTGGCGGGCTGCACTGTTTGAACTGCACCCCCGGCGGCTTCGTTGGTCATCACTTCGTCTTGTGCTTCAGAAAACGTTAAGTTTGGCCTAGCAAAGAGTCTCTGCTGAAGCGTTCTGTCCTGTAGGCTGCAGTTGAGCTGGTCTCATAGTCGCTCTTCTAAATTTGAAAATTTGCATAGGCGTGCGGCCTGCCTTAGGCCCGCTATGAATTCCGAAGCTGATTCACCGGGTAGCTGTGCTCTTTGGTCAAACTTGAACCACCAAGCCATTTCAGACATCTTGGGCTGGAAATGCCCAGTTAGCTTCTTTTTGAGATCTGTGTAGGAGACCGCTTCAATTGGTGTCGGCGCGAAAAGGTTCTTGGGCAAATCAAAGGTTGCTGGGCCACACACGCAGAGTAGCATTGCGGCCTTCAGTCCTTCTTCCATGATCTGATTGGCCCTGAGGTAGCTTTTTACTTGTGATAAATATGATGACAATTCCTCTGGGTGTTTCACATTGAATTCTCGCAATTTTCTGACCTTTGGCATTCTTTCTTGCTGGTTCCTGCATTCTTCTGAATCCTGCTTCCAGGCTCAGGGAATGAGTCCACTGAGCACGAGGTTGCTAGCGTAGCTTGCTAGCCGACCTTGGGGGGGGGGGGAAATGCCTTTTTCCTCCGGCGTGCACTCCCTTTTCCTCGTAGACTTCAACTCTTTATTCAGTGAAGCAGGATCCCACCTTCGTCACCACTGTTAAATAGCGGGTTCTTTGGCGCAGGAATGAAGATGCGTAACTGAGTACAGGGTAACTCATAGTTTATTTCGTGCAGAAAATGTACTGGGGAAATGGCTGCAACTAGCTGCAATATATAGTCTAGCCCCTAGGCAGCAGCCAATAGGTTTGAATCAACCATTGCTGCCTGGAGATAGCCAATTGCAGCACAGGAGACTTGTAGTTTGGGTTGCTGGAGCCATTAGCTGCTCCAGCAACCCACGTGGTAATCCTCAAGAGCCCAGTACATAACAATACCTGTTCCACTTCTACTGTGTTCTAGTGTATATATGTGTGTGGGGGGGTTGTGTGCGTGTGTGTGCACACAGATGAACAGCGTGGATTCCTGGTGATTATCAGGACTAATGTTTATTTTTTAAAAAACAAGGTCTATGTTGGTGGTTTGCCACTGCTTCCTTCATAGGCCTTAGAGAGAGTGACAGGCCCAAGGTCACCCAGCTGTATTTGTGTATAAGGTAGGACTAGAGCTGATGGTCTCCTGGTGTCTAGCCCGGTGCCTTAATGTCTACACAAAACGGAATCTATACAAAACCTACACAATTTAACCCTCTGGACAAATTGTGGGAGAATAAATATATTTCTGTTGAGTTGTGGTCTACCTTTTGCTACATTTCAAACCTGCAAAATCTGTAGGCTTGAAGCTATATATCCATATCAGGTAGGTACAAATTGCTACTTGGCAAATTCATCATAATTTGCCTTGCTAGTGTAATCACAGATGAACAAAAACTACTGGAAAAATTGTTAAATTTTTGATAGCGTGCATTACAAAATTGGTTTGCCTTGTACAAGTCAACAACTGCACTCTTTTATATGATTATTATCAGTGCTTTTTTTGTAAAAGAAAAAGGTGCCAGAACTCACACATGTCATACAACCCGCCTTGCCTATCCTACAAGGTTCCATCCAAAAAAGGGTGCCGGAACTCCGTTCTGAGCGTTCTATGAGAAAAAAAGCCCTGATTATTATAGATTATCTGAAAAGTATCAGATTCAAAAAGAAAGGAAGAATTTTAATAACAATTTAATTTAATAATGTATTTATATAATAAATAATACCAAATTTGAGCTTACATTTTCCAGTGAAAATTAGATTTCTAGGAATTGTCTGGGCTCAGCGGAAGTGCCAAGATCCGTGCTTCTTCGGGTCTGTCAGGGCTCAGTGGAAGCGCCAGGATCAGCGCCAGTCTCCAGCAGGAGCTCGGCGCTGATCCTGGTGCTTCTGAGCCCAGAAGAAGCGCCGATCAGCTGGAATGTTGCAGCATCTCCAGGGTCTTGTGATTTACATTCAGATGCTTGGCAACTGATTCATATTCATGACAGTCACAGTGTTCCACGGTCATGTAAAGTGACCAAAACCTGCTGCAACCACCCAGCAAATGGGGGGAATAAAAACCAAACACCCCCCACCCCATCCCCGCTGCCAATCCTCAACAATGAAAACCTTGGACAGGAGAAAGAGCGCTGCCGGGCAGGCAGGCAGGTGTCTTGCTCGGCTGTGGCTTGGGGGGCATTTTTTCAGTGCCATTGTAACTTCGAACAGTCACTAAGTGAACTGTTGTAAGTCGAGGACTACCTGTACTTCATCACTTTTTTCCTTCTTTTTTTTTGGTCATCAAGTTTTTGACACCTTACTAGGCGACTGGTGGTACTCGGATGTTGTCATATCCTAAAAGTGGTACAATGGGTGAAAAGGTTTAAAAGCCCTGTCTTAGGAAGCTTAGGAAGTCAGGATTCCCCATTATAGATAATGGTATAAACTGAAAAAGCTTTCAGATATTTCTTCCAAATATATGAAAAATTAAAGCCACTTGTTTGTAAACACACCACCTCCAGTCACATAGTGAGTAAACAAATGCCTCCATAAGACTAATGAGATCTATTAGATGTACTTATTTATACATGACCTGGCAAACCCTTAAAGTCCTGGATCATCCATTGACTGGTTTCTTTGAGAGGACCTTATTAATGCCTTTTTGGGTTTCTACACTCCACATTTCTAAATGCTGGGGTGGGGGTGGGGTTTTTTGAATCCAGGCCCTTTTGTTTGTGAAAGCAGTCTAGCAGAGGCTAATGCTTACTAACTGGCTAAATTAACAAGAAAGGAAACTAAAATAAAGCTTTTGATACAGCAGGGGCCTTAATTCTTAATTAATGAGGTCACCAGAGATAGTGAACAGGTTAAGCTTCTATTCTTAAATTACATGGGTATAAAACGGTGAGCTTCAAACTTCCCCGCTATTGCTAATGTTCTTAATTGGAAGGGGATTCTACAAAGGGTAGGGGAAAAAAACCCCTGGATTCACAGGCTACTAAAATGAGTCGTTAACAGTATGCATGTCCTCTTTCACAGGCTGTTACTGTTTCTAACTATGACCGTAATCCCCTACATTTACAAGACATAATTGTGTGGACAAATGCTGTAGATCAGGGGTGTCAAACTCGCGACGTATCGGAGCTTTTTCCCCATTGCCGGCAATGGGGTGAGCGTGGTTTTGTTGTGACGCGTCCGGCCTACGGGCCGGCAGTTTGACACCCCTGCTGTAGATCAACTTTCCCCAAACAGTTTAGGGACCGAAAGAACAGTTATGCAGTCTAAAATTCTGGGAGCCACATCATTGCTGGCTTCTGAGAAGCAAAATCAATGGGTTTGAGACCCGGACACCACATGAGGGAGTGAGCTCCCGTCCTTGCCCCAGCTCATGCCAGCCTGGCAGTTCAAAAGCATGCAAATGTGAGCAGATAAATAGGTACCACTTTGGTTGGAAGGTAACTGCATTCTGTGAAGTCATGCTGGCCATATGACCAAAGAAATGTCTTCAGACAGCACTGGCTCAATGGCCTTGAAGTGGAGGTGAGCAACCCCCTCTATAGTTGGCAACGCCTAACGGAGTAAAATCTGAAGGGACTCCTTTACTTTTTTAAAAAACTGTGTTCATTTATATACTCATTGCTCAACCACAGTGAACCAAAATGTATTTTATCAAAAGTATGTACACTGAATTTGTTCCACAGAACAAGTATGTCTGTGTGTGCACACATATAAGTAGTTCTCGACTTAACGACCAGAATTGAGCCCAAAATTTCTGTTGTTAATTGAGACATTTATTAAATAAGTTTTGCCCCACTTTACGACCTTTCTTGCCATAGTTGTTAAGTGAATCGCTACAGTTGATAAGTTAGTAACCCAGTTGTTAAATGAATCTGGCTTCCCCTTTGACTTTGCTTGTCAGAAGGTCGCAAAAGCTGATCACATGACCCTGGGACACTGCAACCGTCATAAATATGAACCAGTTGCCAAGCATCTGAATTTTGATCACATGGGGATGCCACAAAGGTAGTAACTGTGAAAAATGGTCATAAGTCACATTTTTCAATGCCGTGTAACTTTGAACAGTCACTAAACAAACTGTTGTAAACTGAGGACTACCTCTGTTCATAGGCACTTGGATTATACCAGGGGTAGGCAACCTCGACTCTTTTATGACTCATGGACTTCAACTGCCAGAATGGGAGTTGAAGTCCATGAGTCATAAAAGAGCCGAGGTTGCCTACCCCTGGACTATACTCTATGAAAATATGGCAACAAAGTTAGAGCCTCCTGTATTTCTTTTCTGCCATCTAGTGGTCATCTGGATTTGGCAGCCCAAATCTGGTGCCCTAATTTATACATTTTTGCAAAGTGTATAATATGAACTTAGTTAGAAATAGAATCATATACAGGACAACAAGCTGGACAAAGTTTTCTATACCGTATATGAATCACATGTATATACTGTATATGACTGTGAATTCTAGTCACATGGAGTCAGCTGGGTGATTCTGGGCCAGTCACTCGCTCTCAGTTCACCCTCCTTACAGGGTTGTTGTTATAGGGAAAATAGGAGAAGGAAGAAGTATTGAGTTATTTATAAAACTAACATAGGCGAGATTTTTTTTAAAAAAATGCAAAACTAAAAGTAAAAAGTAAAACCATCCTGGCCTCTTATGTTCAAACAAATTAAACATATCTGCAAAAATTAAACAATTTGCTCTGTGTTTAGAATTAATTGCTGGCAAGGGGAGGGGAATTACATTCTCACAAAGTATCTTCTGCCAAAAGATTGCCGGGGGGGGGGGGGAAGAGCTTAATAGCAAGTGTAGAAAGTGCTGAGAATTGGATTTTGTGTCTTGGCAATTCAGTGAAGTGTACCTCTGAGGCTACATTTCTCTACTAAGCACAAAGAATGGCTGAAGCTAAAATTAATTTGGGAATTAAAATTATTTACGCTGACACCACCAGCATGGTTATCTGAAGAAGTAAACATAAATGTTAGGTTCAAAAGAATTATTTCAGCTTTGCCGTTAAGTGGTATTGATATGCCTTTCAAAGATTATCTGCATGTTCTTTGTGGGAATGCAAAATCACAAGCTAATGGACATAACATTATAAATCACCTGACCAGCCCCTTTCCCTTCTCAGACCTTGAGACTCATACTGATCTGCAAGCATCGTTGCTGCTCTGAAGAAATTAATCCGCAATTCTTACAATTGATTATACAACTGACAGTCAAGTCTATCCATATTATCCTCCACAAGTACAGGTAGTCCTTGACTTATGACCACAACTGAACCCAAAATTTCTGTTGTTAAGCAAGACAGTTAAGTGTCTTAATGGAGTTTTACCCCATTTTACAACCTTTCTTGCCACCGTTGTTAAGCTTAAAGTTGTTAAGTTAGTTAGGTTAGTTGTTAAGTGAATCTGGCTTCCCCATTGACTTTGATGGTCAGAAGTTTGCAAAAGGGGATCACATGACCCCGGGACACTGTGACCGTCATAAATATGAGCCAGTTGCCGAGAGTCTGAATTTTGATCATGTTTACCATGGGGATGCTGCAATGATTGTAAGTGAGAAAAATGATCACAAGTCACTTTTTTCGACTGCTGTTGAAACTTCAAACCATCACTAAATGAATGGTTGTTAAGTCGAGAACTACCTGTAGTTTGACTGAGAGATAGCCTGCAATCTGAGGAGTCAGGAGGCGGACTGAAGCAATTTTCCATGGTAATGGGAATCAGCTCACTCTTTAATTCCAGATAAAAATGCTGAAATGATATCATCAGAGGTCTTCATCTGCATCAATAGAACCCAGAATTTATAGGGAGTCTTCGACTTACAGCCATACATTTAGAGACTATTCGAAGATACAACAGTACTGAAAAAAATGACTTATGATTGCTTTTCACACTTATGATCATTGCGGCATCCTCATTGTCATGTGATCAAAATTCACTTAGCAATTGACATGTATTTAGGAGGGTTGCAGTGTCCTGGGGTCATGTGATGTCTACTAGTGACCTTCCAACAAGCAAAATCAATGGGAAATCCAGATTTACTTACCGGTAATAGCTGCATTATTATTAACATAATAACTTGTAGTGTATTGCTTAATGATTGTGGCAAGAAAGGTCATTAAAATGGGGCAAAATTCACTTAATAATTGTCTTGCTTAGCATCTGAAATTTTGGGCTCAGTTGTGATCATATGTTTATTTATTTATTAATTTTATTTGTATACCGCCCTTCTCCCGAAGGACTCAGGGCGGTGAACAGGGCAATACATATTAAAATACAAGAATACAAAAATTAAAAAGAGATTAAACAAAATGCCCAATACAACAATACATTAAAATGCTTTAAAACAATAAAACTAAACCCATCACCCATCAGGCCAGGCCGGCTTGTTTGAATAAGTAGGTCTTCAGATCGCGTCGGAAGGAGCGAAGGTTGGGCGCCGTCCGGAGCTCAACCGGTAAACGGTTCCACAAATCCGGTGCGCCCATAGAGAAGGACCTCCCCCTGGGGGCCACCAGACAACATTCTCTGACTGGTGGCACCCTGAGGAGGCCCTCTCTGTGGGAGCGCACTGGGCGGAGGGAAGTTGATGCCGGCAGCAGGTGATCCCTAAGGTACTCCGGACCCATGCCATGTAGGGCTTTAAAAACCATTACCAGCACCTTAAATCTCACCCGGAAGACAACTGGAAGCCAATGCAGCTCATGGAGCAGAGGTGTAACATGGGAGTATCGGGAGACTCCCAACACAACTCTCGCGGCTGCATTCTGCACCAGTTGGAGCCTCCGAGATAATGTTGAGACTATCTGCAATTTTATCAGCTCCTGAAGACTTATTTATTAGCTCCTGAAGACTTATTGAAGACTGATTTGATCATGAAGATGAGGGAACACAGCAGCACAAGCTGTGTATGGAAGAGGCCTGTAAATCAGGAGTGAACAAATCAATCCAATTGAAAAGTCAGTACACATCTTTGATGATGAGAGAAAGGATAAAGTGAAACTTTAATGAACAGTTTCCCCTCTTCTGAATTCACATTTTCTATCACAGATGCTGTCAGTCTTGGCAACTTTAAGATGTGTGGACTTCAAGTCCCAGAATTCCCCAGCCAGCCATGAATTCTGGGAGTTGAAGTCCACAAGTCTTAAAATTGGCAGGATTGGGAAACCTCTTCTCTATCATTCTATAACAATCCCTTTTTCCTCATAGTTCATACTCTGCCTAAGAGCAACTTTCTAGGATCTCAGAGTTCTTCTCAAATTTGGGTTGCAAAAGTTTGGACAGCCAATAGATGGAAGCAGTGAGAATTTTCTATTTGCTAATCATCTAATGATTAGCCAGGTGTTTTTGCATCCCAGTTCTGGTAGACATATACTATTCAAGCTCCATTGGAGAAAATGTTGAAATCTTGATTTATTCTTTTTGATTACTTTACTTTTTCATCTCACTAACCTTATCTCTAGCTTGATCAGATTTTGGCATTGCTCCAGTGGCTTATGTAGCTTGGGAAACAAAGTGTAATGTTATTTAAGTCGACAAATGTTATGATATAAATCATAATATAGGAAGCTTCACACTATGGCCTGTCAGTAATTGACAGCTCTCTTAACATTTAACTCCTTATTGAGGATTTGGCTGACTAGGCAGAAGACTCTTTGACATGACTAGATTAGACTCTGTATTGCCGACAAGAACAAAGCCTTAAACACAACAGGTAGCTTGTCCAGTATACACTCCAGTGCAAAGAGAAGTAAGGCTGAACACAATATAACATACATTCATTCATTCATTCATTCATTCATTCATTCATTCATTCATTCATTCATTCATTCATAGTGTGTGTGTGTGTGTGTGTGTGTGTGTGTGTGTGTGTGTGTGTAATTAATTAATTAATTTCTACACTGCCCATTTCAGCTAAGTGACTTTAGGCAGTTTACAACATTTTCCCTCCAATCCTTTTGAATTACCAGATAATTGGCCAATCTCCCAGTGGTTTTAGGAGGCAGCTATAATACATTTAGTATACAATGATTCCCTCAGCCCTGTGTAATGTGGTGCCTGCTGCCATTCTCAGCTTTTACACTGTTGTGCCATTTTTGTATTATCTAATATATGTTATTTAATGTCGTGTAACTTGTAAGAACAGAACAGAATACTCTATTGGCCAAGTGTGACTGGCCACACAAGGAATTTGTTTTTTGGGTTCCCAATATTAAGGGACAATATTTTTTCTGATATTTTATTTCCTTTATCAGATTTAAATAAAAAGTTAAACAAAACAAAAAGAAATCACTTCCTGTTATTCAGAAAGATATGCCGTCTAGTTTTATTTTTAAAAATCAGCTAATTTTACAATATTCTAATAACCAAATTATATGTTATATAAATATATACTAATACATGTAACATTTTCTGATGACTCTCCCTCTCTTTTACATGAGAAATTACTTTTAAAATGGCAACTGGAGTTAAAATTGGGGGAAGAAAGGAATATTTAATCCTTTTCCTCCAGTATTTTTTCTCTTTGCACCATTCTGAATGCAGTCACATCTGGCCTGTTTTAGCTGAAGGTTTTTTCCCAATCCAAAACTATTTTTAAAAATCTGACATTAAATTGTTTGTTTCTTCTGTCTATTAAGATATGAAAATCCTTCTTTTAATTCTATTACACATAATATTTTTCTATCACCTGGTATCTCAACTGATGGATTAACCACCAACTGAGAAAGAAATTTATCTGTAAATATTCATGAAACACCAGTTAAAGCATATGAATTTTTAAAACTAACTGGATTTTTGAATTTAATGCTTATTAAATCAATCTGCTAAGTGAGAGGCATGGAGATTACTTTTTTTTAATTGCCAGAAAGGTTAGGTACAACATCCACATTGAGTTCTATGTGCACTGAGTTTTTCCCCCAGATAGGATTTTTCTGGATACACTTTTAAAATTGTTATAATCCATGATACATAATGTATAGATTACTTTGACAATAATTAATTGTATTTCTGAACCAGTACAGTTATATTTTCTTCACACTTGTTCTGTTTTAACTTTACAGTTAGACAGAAATTGGTTGCTATTCAGTGGTGGGATTCAAATATTTGAACAACCAGGTTTCTGTGTGGATGGTGCTTCCAGAAGTCTGTTCTGGGCCTGGGAAACAAAAAATTAGCTACCGGTTCTGCCAAACTGGTGCAAATCGGCTGAAACCCACCATTGTTTCTATTCACTGCCAAGGAGAGGTGTTCCTGGCAAACAAATTTCCAGAATTTTCCTGAGGAAAAGTTGGCCATGACAATCCAATGATTTAACATCAAAGGTTTTCCTCAGCATTTTTTTCTCACTGTTCTGCCCAGCACCCATATACTTAAAAGAAGAAATATTGCATCCTGTGCCTTCAAACTTGTCTATTGTGTTGCTGCAGGCTCACCAATAAATTTGAGGGCGGGAGGTCACTCTCTGGCAATCTATTATAGCAAAAGAAATAAATAACTGAACTATGAAATCAGATCATTTAATGTTAGAAAACATAACCATGATAAAACATGGCTAATGAAAACAGAAGGCATCTACAAAATTTTGCCTCTGGAGCTTCTCTGGAAATCTAAGAAAGAGAAATAAAATGAATTTCTGGCAGCACAGGAGTGGAATTAGTTGCCCCTAGTGGCACTGCTCTTCAAACTTGGAAGCTTTGTCAGGGTGATGAATAAATCACATCCTTTTTTATCTAAGGCAAGCCAGTGTATGTGTCGATGTGTGCATGAATATGTACACACACACACACACACACACACACACACACACACACACAAACACACACACATGGCTACTTGAATCCAGTTGTCACATGCCACTTCTTCTAACCTACTTTACACAAACTACCCTTTCTTCCTCTCCCTCAGTTCAGGCAAACAGTTGATAAGTCAGAAGCCACAGATAATGCAAAATAGGATCTGCTTCTACATAGAAGACAATGTATAAGCCTAGACCAGGAGTGGGTAATGTGACAACTTTATAACCTGTGGACTTCAACTCCCAGAATTTCCATGCTGCCTCAGGAATTTTGGAAGATGAAATAAACAGGTTGTAAAGTTGCCATAGTTGCCTGCCCCTTCTCTAGAGACTATGTAGGAGACCACCAAACCATTAGTCTTTTTCATGCCACTGGAAAGATAGTTCTATATGTTTTGGGCTTGGCAGCAGGATGCTATGCACAGAACCTCTTTCCTGTAGCACCTTTCTCTCAAACAGCAGCGAACTCAAAAAACTTTCCCCAACTGAACTGAATGCAATTATATGTCTGGAATCTCACAATCAAATATGAAATATGTGGACCAAATAAATTTTCATTGCAATTGGAAGCTGATGTTGGCATCTTTTATTTAACCCCAAATTCATCCTCAGTCAGCAGGTGTTCAACAAATTGTGTTAGGTTTAGAGCATAATTCCAAGGCCCGTTGCCTTGGAAGAGTGAGGAAGATTCTCAGGGATGACTCACACCCTGGACGGTATCTCTTTACTCTCCTACCATGCGGTAGGAGATATAGGAATATAGCCAGCTGTACCAACAGGCTGAAAAATAGCTTTTATCCGTGGGCTGTTAGGCTTTTAAATGGGACATAATCTTATACAGAATTGACTTGGGAGGCCGGTGTGTGGTGTAGTTGGTTCACATAGTGTGGTGGGATGGAGGGTTTGTTGTCACTGTGTGTTGGGGGGAGAGAGCACGGGGGGGGGGAGGCTCAGCTAATCTCAATATACACATGTTGTACTTTGACAATAAAGGTTTATTATTATTATTATTATTATGTGATAAATTCCACCATTTTGCTAGAAACACAAGCAACAAGTTTTCAAACAGTTTTAAACCCTCACTGGGATATATTTTGGGAGCTCAGCAATATTATTTGTTGGACTTAAAGTAAATAATTCAAGAGATACATTTCCCAATTTCATGCATACTCAGATAGAAGACAGTCTTCCAGTGTTCAAAAAAAATGCAGCCTTTTTATTTACAACAGCATTGTATACATACTTACAAATTCTCTTTCAATTTATTTTAAGGTTTTAATATTCAGAATAAAGAATGAAAAAGATACAAAATTGAAAATAAAAGTTATGCTTCTTTTCATCTAACAAAATAACCTTCTTTGCTGGATGCTTGATACATCATAATCCTGTATGTATGTATGTATGTATGTATGTATGTATGTATGTATTTATTTATTTATTTATTTATTTATGTAGTCAATTTATACAGCCTTCTCAAGAGTAACTCATCTGCTGATAAATGCAAAATTGGGGTATATAATATTTGTATTAATATTTCTCTATGTGTATGTAATTTTAATTTTTATCTGAATATTTTAATTTTGTTTATATCTTATAAACAGCCAATAATTAATTCTCTCTACAGCTGCTTTGTCATTTTAGCACAAAATTTTAACTCTGGGCTCAATGAATATTTGAAAAAAATATTCTAGGCTTTGAACAAGCGTGTGTTGTATGGGTCACCAGTACAGCTTCTAGTAGCATGGGCAACACATTTTCAGATTAGTTTAAAGTTTTTGAGTAATAATAGCAACAGCAATACAAATAGCAATTGCACTTAGACTTACAGCAGTTTACAGTGACAGCATATTGCCCCCAACAATCTGGGGCAACTTTACCGACCTTAGAAGGATAGAAGGCTGAGTTAACCTTAAGCCGGTCAGGATCAAACTCCTGGCAGTGGGCAGAATTTGCCTGCAGTACTGCCTGCTAATCACTGAGTCACCACGGCTGAATAATAATAGTAATAGCAATGCTGCTGAGCAATATTATCTTTTGAACTTAAAGTAATTCAGGGAAGGTTACTCATTGCTAAATTCAATCCAGAAAATATTCCTGTTTTCAGATAGTTGCATTGAATTGCTATCCTGTCCTATGCATGTTTACAAATATTGTTGATGACAATGTGGTTGAACTGTTAAGTAACTGAAATCTGTTCTGTTTCATCCAATACATCATTACATCTTGAAATCAGTTCAATAAAGATGTAGTATTAGCTAGCAAAAGGTATTATGCAAATTCATAGATGATAAGGATATCAATTAGCTACCAGCTTTGATGGCTATGTAACCCCCCAGTTGTTGAATATATGAGCAGAATGGGAACTTCCCATAAGCATCTAAGTTGCCCACTGTATAAACCCAGATTTGGATCAAACGGATTCTTTGATCTGATACTGCAAATTCTAATGTTCTTATCTTTATGTCCTTGTGCACAAGAACACACTTGGTTGCTACTGAATACAGTTGAATGAATGAGTATGTGTGTCACAACTCTTTTCCCCTGTATTATCTCTGGACTCTTTGTAGCACAATTTAGTTGCTGAGGTGTTGTTGTTGGACTGAGTTTGTAAATTCAGTTTATTCCAGGCTAAAGTTAAAACAATTCTAGAGAAAGTCAGAAAAGCATGGCTTCTGGCCTAATTTTGTTCAGCTTTAAAAGACAGACCTTTTACATAATTTTTTAACTTTCCAACATTGTGATGGGTTAGGAAGAATAATAAAGTAAGGAAGCTTTGCAGATCTTAGAATTCTTTTAAGCCTGTTTCTTTTCAGCAGTGGCCATAGAAGGTATCTATTTTTTCCTCTGTGTATTAAAAGAAATGTGTGTGCGCACAGAGATTAATCAGGATTGGCACATACGTGTCTCCTCTTTTTGTGTTTCAGTATATGGTCGCTTATGTTATGTGTTCAAGACTCTTATAAGACTGATGCATATGTGTTGTGCCTATTTGTGTGTGCTTCTTTTCTACCTTCCTATTGCATGTGTGCTTGTTTCAGTGTATATGTGCCACAAAGAAAGCAGAGGTGGCTGCATACACTCAATTCTAGGTCATGTGACCAAGAGGGAGGAGGGAGGATCAGCAAGATTACAAGCCGCTGCCCAATGGCTTCTCCCAAAGTACAAATACAGTAGTTCTCGACTGAGCCTAAAATTCCCATTGCCAAGCAAGACAGTTGTTGAGTTTTGCCCCATTTCACAACCTCTCTTGTCACAGTTGTTAGCTGAATCACTGCAGTTAAGTTACTAACACGGTTGTTAAGTGAATTTGGCTTCCCCGTTGACTTTGCTTGTCAGAAGGTCGCAAAAGGGGATCACATGACCCCGGGACACTTCAACCGTCCTAAATATGTACCAGATGCCAAGTGTACAAATTTTGATCACGTGACCGTGGGGATGCCGCAATGGTCGTAAGTGTGAAGAAAAGTCATAAGTCACCTGTTTTGGTGCCATTGTAACTTCGAATGGACACTAAATGAATGGTTGTAAGTCAAGGATTACCTGTATCAGGAGATCTTCTTCCTGTATTTTTTTGTCTCCACAGTCTCCAGCCAGATCTGATCCATGTTTAGGCTTAATCTTTGCCGGCTTTTCCAACCAAAGCAAATGAGGTCAGGTTCTGTTCAATTGTTGGAAAGTTATCTTGCTAGGGGTCCAGCTGAGAAACAGTTTCCCTTCCCCGTTATTCTGTTAGGTTGGAAAGAGCATAGAAGCAATATTTATCCAATATTAGTAGTGGAAAGGAAAGGAAAGCAGTGAGCTTTTAGCAGAATTGCAATCTCGTAACAATGAATAATAAATCTAGCAAGGAATAAAACCTTCCCAGTTAACAGCTTTACTACAGAATTTTTTAACATAAAGATGGCAGCTGCCAAATAATGTGGCATTTGATTATGAATTTATCTGGTCTGGCTGGCTTTATTTATTAACACAATTCCTACAATAGACCATAAAATGAGCAAAAACATATCACGGTATCTCACGGTAAAGAAGGGGAAAATATGCATCAAACAGAATGGATCGTCATTGGATTTTTCAAGCCATTTACTCAAGTGCCCTGTATTTATTATCTGATACAGAGCGCTGACATTTATTAGTAAAAATGACATTTATTTCACATCACATTGAGGCCAGCCACCCAATTAATCACACAGATTTCATAAGAAAGGGCTCTTATCTACTAAGACTGGAAAATGGCATAAGCTACAGTACTTTTACTAATAATGTCCTGCATTGTTCCCACCTGAACAAGCTCAACAATGTAGGAATATTTTGAATAAGTGCAGCTGGGGTGCCCATTTGAGGAAGAGCTATTCCTACAAGTGGAGGTTGGAGGAAGTTTTCTCTCCTTACAGCAAAAGTAAGAAAGCAAGAAAAAGGAAGGAAGGAGAGAAGAAAGAAAGAAAGAAAGAAAGAAAGAAAGAAAGAAAGGAAGGAAGGAAGGAAGGAAGGAAGGAAGGAAGGAAGGAAAGAAGGAAGGAAGGAAGGAAAAAATTTTGTCCAATCAGCATTATTTAATTTTATGCCTACAACATGCTTTAGATTTGGAGGTCATAGTCAAGACCAAGTAAACATTATTTTACACAGATAAAAAAATGCAAATGTGGACAAGAAGTGTGATTCAGAGACACAACAAGATAAGAAAAAAATATATTATATTTGCCCTTTAGAGAAATGACATTTTAAAGAAGCAAACTGTTAAGTGTTATCTGTATTGTTATTAAAATAAAATAAAGAAGTAAATTATGGCCTAGTGTGAAACTGGAATTTCATGAAAATAAAAGCAAATAGGTTTATTCCATGGCTTGTCTACATATAGTGGATTTTCATTTTTTTTCCTGATTCTACAATACTCTTTATTTCAGAGTAGACTCTATTGACTTAGCGACGTTTATTTCTGATTAGACCTTTCTCAGTTTTATTGTTATCTTCTCATCCTACACCCTGCACCCCAAAATAACAACATGCCTTTTTGGAGAGGATATGTCTTCAAACATGAGCAAAAATGGATGTTTCTGTATTTATATCATAAATTTCGTCCATCAAGTGAGAAAGATGCATATTTCTCGTCAGAAACAAAATTAGTTTCTTGGATATGTCCACACTGTAGCTTACACGTGGCCAATTGCTAGTAATGGAGAGATTATTGTCTCTTTAGTGGCACTATCTGTGGAAAGGTGGTGTGATGGGCTTTAGTGACCTTTGTTAAAAGCTTATATTTTTATCTTGGCCTTTCCCAGCCAATACCTTCCATAATATTTTTATGAATTATTTTTATTGTGCTATGAACATGGGTTTATGGACTTTTACCTAATTTTTATTCTGTGCCTTTGTAATTGTTGTTGTTGATCTGGAATTAGGGGACAGTATAGGGAACATCAATTGTGAATGTGCCCTGCTGTCTTTGGGCACTTGCAAAGTCCTGGATGAAGGGTCATGAAAGGCCAGCAAGGAAAACACACAATGTCCTAACCCACTCAAGAACATACAATATCTTTAGGGAAACACCCCAAAAGGAACATGTTTAGCTACTTCTGCTCTCTTTATCTACAGTATGCCAGACTTACTGGGTGAAATCTTTATCGTATGTGTGTCAGCTTTGCTGGATGGCTTGGTTATGTAACCAGAAAGAATAAATACAAGGATTTCTGGTCATTTGGGGCTGCTGTCTTTTAGAGGAGCCCTTCTTTGTTCAGCTGAATAAAAACGTAAAAGCTTAAAAGCAACTTCTGGTTTCCTGTATTTTTTTAATCAAGCAAAACCTCAGAACCTGCATATCATTGTAAACAGTGGTTCTCAACCTGTGGTCCATGGATGCCTGGGGGCCATGATGTCACAGGGGGGTCCACGAAGTCTGGGAAAAATGTTATGATTTAAATCTCCAATTAAGTCTTGGTGGTCCATGGTCATTGTCCGTGGCAACAAAAGGTATTTAAAGGGGTTCCATGGTGAAGAAAAGGTTGAAAGCCCCTGGGTTAAAATACACCAGGTTTCAGACAGAGAGATACGCTCTATGTTGTGCAAAGTAAACAAAAGGTATGACAGTGTGGATATTTTTCAATAGTGTAAATTTGAAAGAGATTCTGGCATGGCTCTTTTCTAGATGGCTTGCTATAGGCTTGAAATAGTGTGGAAAACTGTTTCCACGCTAAAAGTTAAATGCTATATGTGGGGTTTTTTTAAATCACACAATAGCCTCCGTGTGGAGATCAGTCCAACTCCAACTCTGCTGAGAGGCTTTCCCTAATTTGAGGTTGCAATGTTTGTCTTTTTTGAAATGTCTTGTTGAACTGTTATATTTTTATCTTTTATACTGGGTATGTTTTTAATTGGTTATTTAATTGGTTATTATATAAGCTATTAATTATAATAGAATTTGGATTGCAGCAACATAGGAATATGCTATGGATGGATAAATAAATAAATAAATCAGGTAATTTTTCTACTCAAGTTATTTAATTCAAAAACAACATTTAATAAACTATTTGGCAACAGTTGGGAAGGCTAACAATAATTTAGGATTTTTTTTTACTATAACAAGCACCAAAGAATGAAAGTAGCAGCATTTTGAAAAATGGATACGTAGATGCCATAAATAGAAAATAGATTTTTGTAATGCCATCCTTATCAAAATAAATATTTTCCTTGCATATGCATAAAGCTGAGAGATGGTTTTGATGTCACTCTTCAGAATATTGTTTCCTTTTAGAGATATTGGCTGGAAATGCTAAAAATCAATTACCTGTATCTTGGATTCAGGTTCACTGTTCAATGGCAGGGCTTTCATTGACATTAAAGCCATCAATCTGGTTATGAGGGAAATCTGGTTCTTTACCATCATTCCAACAAGATCAGGAAAAAAATTGTCATGCCTAAAAATTGAGTAACTGATAAAACATTAGCAAAAATGAAAGAACAAAATAGGGGACAAAGTGTTGCATACATTTAAATGCAAATATTTTCCCTTGGATTTCAGAAAAGTTAACACTGCGGGCCTTGAAATGCGATAAAAGTTATACCATTCCCATTTCTAAAGGCTTCTGATCTTAGATATGCAAAAGCAAAATCTGTAACATAAAAATTTACATGGCCCAAATGATAATTAAACATGTGAAAAACTGAAACCACATTCACCTCCAAAAGATACATGCCAATCTATTTATTGTGACTATTTTAATTTAGATTTTGTTTTTCTACCTATATGTAAGGCAGGTAGGCTATCTAAAAATGCCCTTTTTCTCTTTCTTGAAGGACACCAATTTAAGATAATGTCTAATTAAGGCAAACATTAAAATGTGGAAAGATGCAGTGTAAAGTAACATTAATATACCATGATATTGATTTTACAGTTAAAACCGCATTTAAAGCTACCAACAATTCATTCCTGGTTCATTTATATTCCAAGATGCCTAAGACATCTTAATGGGGCTTGAATGACATTATTATATGAAAGATTGCTTATACAGGGGCTCTAGACAGAGAGGATGACCAGATGAAATATCCTCCATTGCATTTGTACTCAACTTAATTGGAATCTTTTACATTAAAATTCTATGAAGTACTTTAGGTTTTTCACCTGTCAGAGGTTGTGCACTGAGCATAGCATTCAAATTAGTTTCTTTCTTTTATTTATTTATTACATTTTTGTGCCACCTATCTCCCTTACAAGGTGATTCTCCAGCTAAGTCTATGCAAGAAGAATACCACATAATTTCAATTATAATTAGTTTTGTTAATTGCTAATGCTGCAGTCTTGCTTTATAATATTAAAAGCAAAGCAAATTACAAGCACGGAATGCTAACATAGCTTTCCCCAACTTGGTCCTTTCCAGTTATGGTAGATTACAATTTCCATAATTCCCAATTATCATATTCTAAGAGGTTTGGGAATTATGAAGCTTTTAGGCTAGCACGAAAATAGCTGACTGCCTCAAAAGAGCACGCCTGCAGAGCTGTTCATAGGAAGGAACCCTGCAGATTGCCACTATATCACTTCCCTTCCTCTTTCCTGTCCTCCATTGTCGGTGGGAATTCTCATAGCTATTAGCATGCAGAAGACTGTTACAAGAATGCATTATAAAACCAGTGTCAAGTGAAGTGGTATTTCTAGCAATAAAAAGCTCTTTACCTCAGGCATTCATGTAGAGTCAATCACTGTGTCAAAGGGGCTCTAAAATTAAAGGTTTCATATCCAAGTCACAATTTGTATATACAGTATTTACAATCTCTCCTATGTGCCATTAATAACAACTGGGTTTTTTTTTGTTTTGTTTTGTTTCGTTCTCACTCCATCAAGATTCCTTGAAATTGTCAGTACTGAATGCAAGCCAGTTATGTATCTATTATGATAGATGTGCAATTCAGAGTCATCTTTCACAGCAGCTGGCAAACTGATTTTTTTTCCTCATATTTATTTTTAAAGTTGAAATTCCAATATATGGCTGTGTTTGGAAATGGGGCCTCTAGGGCACTTCCCAGCTGGTGTTTTTAACTCCATTAGGATCATGATTGCTCTCATGGCTTTGTCAGTTTTCTGCGGCTGAGGTGATTTATACCAGATTCTGCTCTGGATTATTATTTTAATCTCTGGAAAGCTGCTACTTTCTTTCTGAAGAACTTTTGGGGCAATCTGTTTGTAGGTACTCTTGCCTCACACCTTCCTTTGTCTTCTCCCAGGGATCATCTGGAATGTGAATATTGATTGGCTTATGGTATTCCCCAGGGGTCTCCAAACTTTGCCCTTTTATGACTTGTGGGCTTCAATGTGGGATAACTCAAGAGGGACAAGTGAATTGCAAATAGACCTTGTCTTGCTTTAGGCTTGAACCTTTTCAAGTTAGAAGTCCTCGAGGCTGGAGTGAGCTGCAATCCTACTTGTCCCTCTCTTGAATTGTCCCGCAGGAAGTTGTTCCGCAGTGAGTCATCTGTGGCGAGTTGTCCCATTCCATATTAGATAAGGGTGTATAAAGTTGTAGTGATGATCAATCTGTTATGAAATACTGTATCCTTTTTAGTGGAAATGGTAGGGGCAGTAGACATTGTAATCCTCTTGGAGTGTCCAGAAATAACAACAGAGATGGCTACCCCCGTGCTAAGTGATGCTGAGAGAAGAAAGTGGAGGAGACTGATTGACGGTGAACAGTGTGTGCAGCATGTCACTAATGTCCACATCATTCAGGACAGTGTTGTCACAATATTTCACCTTGCCTTTTAGTCTTCTCTCATTCTTCTCTCCTGGTACCAGATGTAGTGTGGGTAGCCACCAGTGTTTTAGACATTTAATTTAAGGTATTTTGATTTGTTCAAAAATAACCAGTAACAATGCAATCTTTCCAATATTTTTTTACAGTATTGTTGTTGTTTTCTGCGGGACACCTATTTCAGCATAGAAATCTGATTAATTGGGTCAATCACCCTAACAGAGCGAAGATTAAAATTATACTAAATCTTTTATTTAAAATGTTAACAAATAATGTGGCTTTAATGTTGTAAAAAAAATCTATTCCCTCCCACCCCAAATCAAGCTGTTTGAGAACAAAGAACAAAGTAAATACAGCTTTAAATCTCTTCAGCTTGCATCAGATAACTGAAGTCTGTATAATTGAAGTCCAAGAGCCCACAGTTTGTCAGTGGGTCTCAGTGTCATCTTGATCTGAGATTTACCTCCCAGATTTTGTGAAGAGAATAAATGATTGACTAAACATGTAGGAATTTCAGTTTTGAGAAATAGTATTGAGAACTACACAGATATAGAGTGTCCGTATAGGTATAAAAATATAGTTGTTGTCATTCTAACTTTTTGTCACATTTTAGTGTGACTAAAGAAAGCAAACTTAATTCAGATTATCATGGCTAATCTATGATAGGTATGGATGAAATAAGTAATAGGTAAAACAGAGCTAGAATAGCTGAGGACACCTATTCTCAAACTTTACGCCTCTTCTCCTTCTGTTCATCTATTCATCTTTCTCTCTCCCTCCCAAACCTCTTGTTATTACCAAAGATGTGGTTTTTCCTTTCTTGTAAACAGCTTGTCGCACTAAAGGAACGGGTGCATGAAATTAGGCTAAGGAATCCAGGCTATCCACCCTCATAATAAAACTATTCTCCAACTATGACTTTATAATGTATTTTTTCAAGCAAGCAATATCCCTTTTTCTCTCCCATTTTATTATGTTCTTTTATTTATTTATTTTTGTGCAGGTTATCATACAGTTAAGATAATGTCCCTTCAGTATAATGAAATGTGGCAATTTGAGACTTCATTATCCTCAAGTTGGTTTGCTTTTGGAGCCAAGTCTATTTGCATTCGCAGATGGATTTTTGCTGTGAGCTGGCAAGTTTGTCTTCTCCATTTCTTCCTGACACCTCTGCCAGCATTTTTGTCTGCCGTCTATCAGCAGCTTGCTGAATATTGTCCCGGCTTTTCCCAAAGCCGTGCTTGCATTTGAGCACACTCACTTAAATATGGATGAGCCTGGATGGCTCGCAATTTGTCTTGTTCATTGTGTGATTATACGCTTGTCATAAACACTGTTTAGAACATAGGCCTGCTGAAATATTGAAGAAGCAGCTTCGTTGTTCTAGGCATACTGATTAAAAGCTGTCAATTCCTTAAGACTCTGGGGGCTATGTGTTTTTTTTTTTAAAGAAGGTTTTGTTTGCAGGGTTAGTTGCAAATACTTTCAGAGACAGGAGAGATCATAACAAAAACAGAAGCTTCAAAATCAGGGCTATTTGCCTTCTTCTGCAATCTTCTTCTCCCATGATAATGACAGCATCAGGATGCTAAGTTGCATTATTTTTGTTGCTAAGTGAGACACTTGTTAAGTGAATTTTGCTCCATTTTACAACTCTTCTTGACACAGTTGTTAAGTGAATCAGTGCAGTTGTTAAGTTAATAACACGGTTGTTAAGTGAATCTGGGTCCCCCATTGACTTTGCTTATCAGAAGGTCACAAAAAGTGATCACATGACCCCAGGACACTACACCCGTCATATATATATAAGTCGGTTGCCAAGCATCTGGATTTTGATCATGTGATCATGGGGAAGCTGCAGTAGTCATAAGTACGAAAAACGGTCATAAATCACTTTTTTCAACGCTGTTGTAACTTCAAACAGTCACTAAGCAAACTGTTATAAGTTGAGGGCTATCTGTACAGTTAGTGTTTCCATTGTAGGATGAGAGTCATGTTAGTCTGGGATAGTGAGAATCAAGTGCAGTCTGGTAGCACCTCTTCTGACAAAGACATTTGATTAAAAGTTATAAGTTTTTATTAGCTGCAGCAGCCTTGGATAGCCCAGGGCCTCAAGCACTGAAATAATCACAACCAGAATATCACAATTCAGGACTCTGACTTCAGACTTTACGCCAGCAGCCCCTGAGCATCTGACAAAGTATGCTGCAGCCCACAAAGCTTATTGCTGTTAATAAAATAGGTTCGTAGGGAAAGTTGCTATCTCACTCTCTCTGATTTAAGGCTTCCAGGAGTCTTAAGGGCATTTGTTTGTCCAGCTTTCTACTGTGCTGCATACTGCCCAGAGGCTGCTACACCTTGTAAATTCTGTAAAAGAAAATCTGGGCCTCCAATGACAAGAGCAGGTTAATCTGTACGGTTCCTTGCGGGTTTTGGAGAACTGAATTACCCTCGACACATCTCCGGTTTTTCATATCTTGCCAAATGTACCCCCAAAAGGGCTGTTCTTTTACTCCTTACCTTAAAGTTTTCCAGGGTCTTATTGCGAGGTGGCTAACATTATGTTGGTTGTGGCATTCACACTTCTTTTTTAAAAAAAACATATTCATTTTCCTTTATCAACAAAAATAAAAGAGAAAAGAGAAAAATGAACACCCAACGGCAACAATGAAAATAAAAATAAATCTTGTGTATGAAAACAATAAAAAAAAATCTCAGATGTCAGATAGATCTAACATTAAACATAAAAAAATCTACCCCAGCTGGATGCTGAAATTTTTTTTAATTTTTTTTTAAATCCAATATGTTCTCCTCTCCTTGACTAAGGGGTCTATAATCAGTTATATACTTTCCCATCTTTATTAAACAAAAATGCCAAATTAAATAAACAAATATCCCAGATGTGGAAATATCTGTCTAATAATCAAATCGACCCAACATCTAATCACGATATATATGTAAAAGGAAAAAAAAAAACCCAACAGTCAACAGGTTCTGGCAATCACACCTTCATTTATTTTATTTTTCTGTTGCAATTTCATATTGTTTCATGCGTATATCAGTTTGGGGGTGGCTTTCTTTCTTTCTTTCTAAGCAGTCTGTTTCATCTGCCTTTTATCTGCCTATTCAGTCGGCAAGCTTTTCTTTTTACAACACTGGGGATCCTGCTATATCTATGTGCATGCAAGTGTATGTGCTGAATTCATGGGTCCTTTATATACAATGGGATGCGGTGGCTCAGTGGGTTAGGACGCTGAGCTTGTCGATCAGAAGGTCGGCAGTTTGGCGGGTCAAATCCCAAGTGCTGCGTGGTATTTTCATTATCTCAGAGATTGTCCTTCTCTAGCGGGCAATGCTATGAATGCAGCAAGTAACACCAAAGACTTTTGTGATTTTATGTGATACTAGATTCAAAAACTTTACGGATATTCAGATCTTCTCCAGCATATTTTCCATCTAATTACTATAATACAACCAGATCATTTTCCATTTCTCTCCACATTCTTCCATATTAAAGCCTTTATATTAAAGGCTCTTTTCCCACCTCTTGTGCATTGTTTATTGTGGACAGTCTATTTATTGTTAAAAAGATTTAACAAATAGAAGTTATATTTCTTGACACTTGGATGGCATGCATTCCTATTTGCTGTATTAACTCTGGAATTCTGGAATTGACGCGTAATGGAGAGAATAATAATAACATTTTAAAAAAACCAAATCAAAGGTTTCAAAATTAAAATATAAAATACAACAAAGTTGGCTTATCTTAGACTTCAGATTTTTGTTTATGGATATTGAATCCCCAAAGCTGAACTGTGATTTTCTTCACTTTTTTATCAGTTCCTTTAAGGATCTTCCAAATATAGTTTGGGCTTCAAGGAGCTCATAACAGATACAGTATAATGGTGTAAGGTCACTGGCCCTTACTTAAATTTGAGATACCATTAAAAGTCTAATCAGGCAACTCAAATGGAGGTTTCTTGAGGAAACAATGCTTTAATTGATTAAATAAAACAGCTGGGTGGCAAACAATCTGGAACACTGGCAGAGTTATGTCCAGAAGTGCCACACTTTAGAAAGTTAGTAGCATTGCTTTATAAACTTTGTTAGCCAATGAAAATCAGACAACAGAGCCATTACATCATAAGGAAGACATCAATCATTCCTGTACACTGCCTTATTCCCTCCTTCAGTACATCCCATCCATGTACATGTTTCCCACGCTTGCATGAAATTTGTCCCTGAGGCTGACTACAAAAGCGAGATAGCAATAGTTAGGCTAAACAATTTCTTTTTGTTCCAGTTACAGAACCCTTTAATGGTAAGTGCTTATTAAAAAAATATCTGAAAAAGAATTGAGGGTATTTCAGACAGAACAGAATAATATTGGATTGTAAAAATAAAACAATTATCTAGAACATTCCTATTCAAAGTCTTCCTTGGCATTTTCAAGTGGCTATAAATTAATAATAATAGAAATAATAATTCCAGATTTTCAGTCTTTCTTTTCATAAAATAGTTCATAATGCAGCTCTGATCTAAACTTAGAAACCAATCTAGCAAATCTCACAAGGATAAAGGAGTAGAAATACTAGAGCAGAAAGATTGAAAATATCAGAAGAAAGTGGTGAGTTTTAAGCAAGTAAGTACTTTATAGCTCTTTCTGACCGAAGGTGTTTGGATCCGAGTGCTGTAACATACTGATGGTTATTAATTATCTAGCTAATAGCAAAACTTTCAATCACTTCTTCTGCGTTCAGAAAAGCTCTTTTAATATAAATTCAGTACAATGTATGCTTGTGTGTGTGTATATGTTCTTTGTTCTTTAGATTTCTGAGCAATTTTTTCTTTGAAATCTTATTATGGTTATATTTTCCCTCCAAACACTCATCATATAGCATAATATTTTAGTTGATCAGGATTAAAAAGAAGTTATCATCTATTCTAGTACCATGGACAGTTCTCTGGTTGGAAGACTTTTTAGTGTAAAACATTTGTGCTTTTGTAAGACTTAGAACTATTAATATATTCCAAGGGATTATGGATATTCATAGCCTCATGAATCAGATATTCATAGTTTCATGAGTTAACTTTCTTCCGATTTACATACTGTATGTGCTACAACAGAAAACACCAAAAGGTACACCAATGTAGTTCATATGCCAACTAAAGCATGAAGTATGAAATTGCTTTTTTAAAAAGAAAATATAAGATGAGCAAGTTGTTGTGTGCAAGTTCATGAAAAAAAATATACAGTTTCAAATTTAGTTTTTCTTAGCTGAAACTTTGCCATAAATTTATTTCTTCCCTGGAGAATTATTTCGTAATAGATATCTGAAAGGTTATTTGTCTGTCTGTCTGTCTGTCTGTCTGTCTGTCTGTGTGTGTGTGTGTGTGTGTGTGTGTGTGTGTGTGTGTTTCAGGGAGTCTCAGGTGAGTCCAGCAAAGGACTTAGGTATTCTTGCTACTGACGCCTGTAAAATTGCTGATGAAAGTGTTTTCAAGAAAAGTAGCGTTAATGGTTTGACCTCCAGCAAGACAAGGCCCTCACTTGTTTTCTCTGCTAGACACTTTCATGGGCAGTAAATGACAAAGGGACAGCATTATGTACAACTAGACAAGCAGGAATTGAAACTGGATGAAGGAATTTGTGATTGTTGGGTCCCCTGTCTGAAATTTGCTCATTGCCTGAAACAAGGGCAAATGCTTCTCCAATACTGATAGAGACAGAACCTTAAAAAAGAGGCCAAAAATGTCTATTAGAATTAGAGAAAGTAATTGAATTTTTGCCTGTGACAAATGTCAGGGAAATCTCTCTTGTTTTTGAGCTTAAAAGTATCTTGAGCGTCAGATAAAGAAACTTGCTAATATGATTCATTTTCCCAATCCTGGCAGATTTGTAGTGCCTTTTATTTATCCTTCAAGCAATGCATGGAGTAAACAGTTTCTTTGGGAAGCTAAATTGAGGACGAATGTTGTTGTTTTATCTGCATACAGAGCAGAAACCAAATAGAAACACAGTAACCTACTTATGGCCTGATGATATGATAGATGTAGGTGATTCTCTATGCAATGGTCATTTTTGGCTTGAGGGAACAGTGATTACCCTTATGCTATGAGCCATCAAATTCTAGCCTTGAGACATCAAAGAATGTTGTGGCAGGATTAACAGTGGTCCATTATATATAATTTAATGACTATCACAGCAGTCATGGAAGAACTTATCAGTTTTATGTAGGGATTGGCAGTCAGTTGCTTCCAGTTATTGTCAACTTAAATTCTCATCATTCAACCATAAAGGCTAGTCAGTGGAAAGATTTTGTGGGATTTGAATTTCCAAATATCTTGAAAGTAGCAGGTTGCCTGTTCTTATCAATGACCACACAGAGAAGTAATACTAAAGCATTGTTTAGTGCTGCCTGTGTACCATTTAATATTATAATTTAGTGATACATGAACTGTTTTTGTGCATTTGTCTTTTTCTTCTACTTTTTTTCCCTTTACTACTGACAGCAAAGAGGAAACCGAAAGCATTTAAGATATCCTGATGTTTAAACATGCTGAATAAATAATTTTTTCAAGTAACCAGAGTTTACAAAATATACTTCATTTCATCTAAAAATCCAGGCTCAGACTATGCATTCTAATACCGGCTTATAAGAAGCAAAATTTATCCAGCAGGGACAAATGTCAAACTGCGGTTAGCAGAAAAATATCACTAATGCTAATGTGATTACACTGGAGAAGAAAGAGTGAGAGGGCAAACTAATGCACCAAATATTTCTAATTTATTGGTTAAGTGCAAGTGTGAAACATTTCAGACACAGCTGCATGTATCACTGGCTAATAAGTTATTGTCACATGAATGTGTGGATACATGCACTTATTGATATATATATATGCATGCTAACCCCGTTCACACCATATTTATTCTATTCTTGGAAACACATGCAACTGACAGCTACAATATTAGTCTTGTGTCCAACCACATTATCAGGAGGAATAGGGACCACAGTGGCTCATGTGCCTATGATGCAGAGTCTGAAGATCATTGAGAGATTGACTTGCAAATGTAAGTAGATAAATAGGTACCACTTTGGTAGGAAAAATAACAGGGATGTGAAAGGAGCTCCCCGGGGCATCCCCTGGGCAACGGTGATGTCAGGAGCTAAGCCTTTCAACTTGGAAGTGCCTGAGTAGGTGCTTCTGACATGAATGTAGTAGTATCAGGTGGAGGCATTTCAATAAGTCAGCTGTTCCTGATCTGATATTTTCTAGAAATGTGGAATTACAGTTCCTATCAATTGCTTATATGAGAATGATGGGAACTGCAATCCAATGCAGATAATAGATACATTGTTGAGGAATTGATCTAGATAAATGTGGTTGAAATAACATTTTCCTACCTACTTGCTTTCCCAATTGATTTAATTAGAGAAATACAGTATACAATCAGATTTTATTCAAATATAGAATATCATTCTTCCCACTTCTGGAAAAGTAAATCTTTTTGTGTGTAGGTACAAGAGTATTTAGACATACTGTTAATCCTGCAGGAAATTCAAGATTGAGAGAAAACTGGATTATAAGGCATAGACATATGTTAATGATACACGATTAGGTTCCACTTTGTTTTACCATGACGAGAGTGAATTCATGCTTTCATTTAAAAAAAAATCACTTGCCGTTATAGCTATAGGAAATTTGGCTGGAATGAATTTATATGAAAAGAAGAACAAGATATATCAAGGGGAAGACTATTTTATTGAGAAAACAACTGGTATTTTCTAGCTGAGCATGAGACAATGGCATTTTGTTGTTATATTACATATTTTTGGAAAAATAGCCAAGTGTCTAGAAGCTGCTGTTTCTAGATTTCTGGAGTTGAAAGGAATCAAATGTCTTTCAAACGACTTTTCCCCACTAAAACAAATCTTTAATTTTAATCTCTTGATTTAAAACTTCTGATTTTAAATGCGTACATCATATTGATTACTTTTCTTAATTAAATTTGAAAACTTACTTTATACGGTATCTTTTATGTCAAGGAAGCCTGACTGTAGCCCTAATTTCCCAAAATCACTAATATTCACCTATAAACCATCTGAACACAATCATTCACCTAAAAGAATTTCTAATACATTTTTAAAAATCACCCCAATTCTTTTTTTAAAAAATTTTTTATTAGTTTTTCTCTTACATACATATATTAATTTTTCAACCAGCACGCTGTCTGGATTCAAAAGCGCTAATTCATAATCAATTCGCAATCCTTGGTTCTTTCCTCTCTAGCCATTTGTAGAATGAATCCCAGATTTGGTAATATTCTGTTTCTTCTTTATCTTTCAATCTCATAATTAGTCTGTCCACCTCTGCATATTCTATTCTTGCTGCTGTTGTAACATGTAGAATCAAATATAAGCTTTGTTTATTAATCTTTTCTGACATTATACCTAATAAGAAAAGTTCAGGTTTAAATTCAACATGTTCTCCCAACATTTTTTCTAACCAATAAATCACCCCAATTCTAATCCACACACTAATTTTTACCACCAATTTTACAGAACTGCAACTGTGACTTTAAATTGTCCCAAAGACCAGGGAAGATATTGATCAATTATCATTTCCACTCTGAAGACTGGTCCTTACTCCAGCCCTTGTCTGAAACCTATTATATAAATAAGGCTACTAGAATACATGAAAAAAAATATCTTGACTCAAACTCACTTGGGCAGATTTTACCATCAGTCTCAAGGAAGACTAATCCTAATAGAAACCAAGAGACCCTGAGTTCTAATTCTGCCTTAGGAGTGAAGCCATCTGGTAACCTTAGGCCAGCCACTCTCTCTCAATCCCTAAGAAGGCAGCAATGGCAAATCACTTCTGAAAAACCTTGCCAAGAAAACCACAGGGCCATTGCAGCCAGTCGTTAGGAGTCAGAATTGTGAAAGTACAATTTTCCTTTTTTGGGGGAATTGAGGATTAGACTTCTGTGAAATATTAATATTATCATATTGTTGTTGTTGTTAGTTGCGAAGTCGTGTCCGACCCATCGTGACCCTATGGACAAAGTTCCTCCAGGCCTTCCTGTCCTCTACCATCTTCTGGAGTCCATTTAAGCTCACGCCTACTGCTTCAGTGACTCCATCCAGCCACCTCATTCTCTGTCGTCCCCTTCTTCTATTGCCCTCAATCTTTCCCAGCATTAGGCTCTTCTCCAGTGAGTCCTTCCTTCTCATTAGGTGGCCAAAGTATTTGAGTTTCAACTTCAGGATCTGGCCTTCTAAAGAGCAGTCAGGGTTGATCTCCTCTAGGACTGACCGGTTTGATCGCCTTGCAGTCCAGGGGACTTGCAGGAGTCTTCTCAATTCTTTGGCGCTCAGCCTTTCTTATGGTCCAGCTTTCACTGCCATACATTGCAACTGGGAAGACCATAGCCTTGACTATACGCACTTTTGTTGACAGGGTGATGTCTCTGCTTTTTAGTATGCTGTCTAGATTTGTCATGGCTTTCCTCCCCAGGAGCAAGCGTCTTTTAATTTCTTGGCTACAGTCCCCATCTGCAGTGATCTTGGAGCCCAGGAAAATAAAATCTGTCACTACCTCCATTTCTTCCCCATCTATTTGCCAGGAATTGAGAGGGCCGGATGCCATGATCTTGGTTTTCTTAATGTTTAGTTTCAACCCAACTTTTGCACTCTCCTTCTTCACTCGCAACAAAAGGGACTTTAGTTCCTCTTCACTTTCTGCCATTAGAGTGGTATCATCTGCATATCTTAGGTTGTTGATGTTTCTTCCGGCAATCTTAATTCCAACTTTTGATTCATCTAGCCCTGCCTTTCTCATGATGTGCTCTGCACATAAGTTAAATAGGCAAGGCGACAGTATACAGCCTTGCCGGACTCCTTTCCCAATTTTGAACCAATCAGTGGTTCCGTGTCCAGTTCTCACTGTTGCTTCTTGGCCCGCATATAGGTTTCTCAAGAGACAAATAAGATGGTCTGGTATGCCCATCTCTTTAAGGACTTGCCACAGTTTGTTATGATCCACACAATCAAAGGCTTTAGCATAGTCAATGAAGCAGAAGTAGATGTTTTTCTGGAACTCTCTAGCTTTCTCCATGATCCAGCGTATGTTAGCAATTTGATCTCTAGTTCCTCTGCCTCTTCGAAATCCTCCCTGTACTTCTGGTAGTTCTCGATCCACATACTGCTGGAGTCTAGCTTGTAGAATTTTAAGCATAACTTTACTAGCATGAGAAATGAGTGCAATGGTGCAATAGTTTGAACATTCTTTGGCACTGCCTTTCTTTGGAATTGGAATGTAAACTGATCTTTTCCAGTCCTGTGGCCACTGTTGAGTTTTCCAAATTTGCTGGCAAATTGAGTGTAGCACTTTTACTGCATTGTCTTTTAAGATTTTGAATAGCTCAGCTGGAATACTGTCACCTCCACTAGCTTTGTTGTTGCTCAGCTTTTCTAAGGCCCACTTCACTTCACATTCTAGGATGTCTGGCTCGAGGTCAGTGACCACCTCATTGTGATTATCAGGGACGTTAAGCTCATTCTTGTATAGTTCTTCTGTGTAATTTTGCCACCTCTTCTTAATCTCTTCTGCCTCTGTTAGGTCCCTGCCATTTTGGTCCTTTATCATGCCCATTTTTGCATGAAACGTTCCCTTTATCTCTCCAATTTTCTTGAAAAGATCTCTGGTCCTCCCTATTCTATTGTTTTCTTCTATTTCTTTCAATTGTTCATTTAAGAAGGCATTCTTATCTCTTCTAGCTATTCTTTGGAATTCTGCATTTAATTGGGCATATCTTTCTTTTTCTCCCTTGCCTTTCGCTTCCCTCCTTTCCTCAGCTATTTGCAAAGCTTCCTCAGACAGCCATTTTGCTTTCTTGCATTTCTTTTTCTTTGGGATGGTTTTGGTTGCTACCTGTTGTACAATGTTGTGAACCTCTGTCCATAGTTCTTCAGGTACTCTGTCTATCAGATCTAATTCTTTAAATCTATTTGTCACCTCTACTGTATATTCAACAGGGATATGATTTAATTCGTACCTGACTGGCCTAGCGCTTTTCCCTACTTTCTTTAATTTAAGCCTAAACTTTGCAACAAGAAGCTCATGGTCTGAGCCACAGTCAGCTTCTGGTCTTGTTTTTATTGACTGTATAGAGCTTCTCCATCTTTGGCTGCAGAGCATATAGTCAATCTGATTTCTGTGTTGACCGTCTGGTGATGTCCATGTGTAAAGCCGTCTCTTGGGTTGTTGGAAAAGAGTGTTTGCTATGACCATCGTATTCTCTTGACAAAATTCTATCAGCCTGTGCCCTGCTTCATTTTGTACTCCAAGGCCAAACTTGCCTGTTATTCCAGTTATCTTTTGGCTTCCTACTTTAGCATTCCAATCTCCCATGATGATAAGGACATCATTTTTGGGTGTTAGTTCTATAAGGTGCTGTAGGGCTTCATAGAACCGGTCAATTTCATCCTCTTCAGCACTGGTGGTTGGGGCATAGACTTGGACTACTGTGATATTGAATGGTTTGCCTTGGATTCGAACTGAGATCATTCTGTCATTTTGAGGGTTGTATCCCAGTATTGCTTTTCCTACTTTTTTATTGACTATGAAGGCTACTCCATTTCTTCTGAGGGATTCTTGCCCGCAGTAGTATATCTGATGGTCATCTGAATTAAATTCACCCATTCCTGTCCATTTTAGTTCGCTGATACCTAAGATGTCGATGTCTAGTCTTGTCATCTCTTGTTTGACCATGTCCAGCTTTCCTTGATTCATGGATCTTACATTCCAGGTTCCTATGGAGAAAGATTCTTTACAGCATCGGACTTTCCTTTCACCACCAGACATATCCACAGCTGAGCGTCCTTTCGGCTTTGGCCCAGTCGCTTCATTCTTTCTGGCGCTACTAGTACTAGCCCTCTGCTCTTCCCCAGTAGCATATTGGACGTCTTCCGACCTGAGGGGCTCATCTTCCAGCGTCATATCGTTTTGCCTTTTGGTACTGTCCATAGGGTTTTCATGGCAAAGATACTGGAGTGGTTTGCCATTTCCTTCTCCAGTGGATCACGTTTTGTCAGAACTCTCTGCTATGACCTGTCCGTCTTGGGTGGCCCTGCACGGCATAGCTCATAGCTTCATTGAATTATGCAAGCCCCTTCGCCACGACAAGGCAGTAATCCATGAAGGGGATTATCATATTAACTGTATCTAATTTTAAATAAACTTGTTGAAACCTAAACAAAATATAATTTTTATCCTAGACCCACTCATTCCCTGGTGTGAAACATTACTCACAGGCCCAATTGTCATGGAAAAATTATTTGTCCCTTACAAGAATAGCGGGACTGGGCTTTTCAAGCGAATTAGAATTCATCAAGGTACGTATGTTTGGTGTTCTCTTTCTCCTATGCAATCAAATAGCAATCAGCTGTAATTTAGTGAGAAAAGTGCCTTGGACGAAAATGATTGCAGCTTTCTGTCAGAAGGGCTTCTGCATGGATGGTCTTTCATGAATATGCAGGAACTTCATTAGTAAGTGAGTTTCCTATTTAGGGAGCGCCTTAGTCTTCCTTTTAGTAGCCCAAGCCAGAATGCTGTTTTATATGTACTATCAAATAACCAAAATGAGGAATATTGACTTTAAAATAAGCTAGACAAAAGAGTTCTTTCTGGTATAATAACATCCAGATTTCATATAGATGATGAAACAGAAAGGATCTCGCTATTCTTTTCCTGGTCTTCTTATTCTAAAACTGTTGTACCGAACAAGTGAAGCCAATACAACAAATTTTTCTATTCACGGTTTGAGGGAAGAGCTGTCTTAATGGTATCAACTGGGTGACATTTGGAACTTCAATCTGTGTATCTTCTGAATATGGGTCTGACTGACCAACAGTTCCACCTGGACAATGAGAGGTTTTTCCAGTATATAGAGGAGGTGATTGTTGTTGTTGTTAGCTGCGAAGTCATGTCCGACTCATTGCGACCCCATGGACAACATTCCTCCAGGCCTTCCTGTCCTCTACCATCTTCTGGAGTCCATTTAAACTCACACCTACTGCTTCAGTGACTCCATCCAGCCACCTCATTCTCTGTCGTCCCCTTCTTCTATTGCCCTCAATCTTTCCCAGCATTAGGCTCTTCTCCAGTGAGTCCTTCCTTCTCATTAGATGGCCAAAGTATTTGAGTTTTAGCTTCAGAATCTGGCCTTCTAAAGAGCAGTCAGGGTTGATCTCCTCTAGGACTGACCGGTTTGATCGCCTTGCAGTCCAAGGGACTCGCAGGAGTCTTCTCCAGCACCATAGTTCAAAGGCCTCAATTCTTTGGCCCTCAGCTTTTCTTATGGTCCAGCTTTCACTGCCATACATTGCAACTGGGAAGACCATAGCCTTGACTATACGCACTTTTGTTGACAGGGTGATGTCTCTGCTTTTTAGTGTGCTGAGAGGAGGTGATAACAACTGTCTATTTTAACTACCATACACTGCTTGTGGATAAGCCCTTATGTGGATTTTTAACCAAAATACCATGAAAAATGAACCACCTCAGATCAGCCAGTTGTGAACATTTAAAATGGAATCTGTTCTGGAAAATAACATTTATTGATATAAAATACAAAAGCAAATTAAGTCCTTCGAAATATATTGGAAAAACATAAAAATCATTGTCCTGCCTATTTTAACTTGTATTCCTAATCTATCTTTTATGGTACTGTTTTTGATAGGCTGGACTGTTTTTTATCTTTTGTGTAAAGTTAGATGCAAAAAAAGAGTTAAGCATTTCTGCTTTCTCGCTGCTTCTCCTCACTTTCTTGCCATTTTCTCCAATTGATGGTCCAATTGTTTCCTCATCTTTTTTTCTTGTTTTTTATATGTTAAAATAAGCTCTTTTTTGTTATTTTTGACTTTTGTTGCAAGCCTTAGTTCATTTTGAACCTTAGTTTTCCTGACTTCATCTTTGCAGGTTCGGGTTATTTGCTGATATTCTGCCTTAGTTATGTGGCCTTCTTTCCATTTTTTATACTTGTTTCACAAGCTTCTTGGGATGTTTTCTCCTTGAGGATTCTCATCCATGAATCCTTCACAAGCTCAATCTAAGTTTATTGAAATCAGTTCTCTTAAAGTCCATGATTCTAGTTTGACTTTGTTCTATTGCTTATGCTTGTATAATATTGAATTCCAACATTCCATGGCCCTCCAAGGTTCCTGTAACTTCAACACCTTCTATCATTTTATCTCTGTTAGTGAGAATTAAGTCCAACATGGCTGACCCTCTAGTTCCCTTCTCTACTTTTTGGGAGACAAAGTTGTCTGCTAGGTTTATCCGGTCATACCATATAATTTGTGCAGTTATTGGAACACATATAGACAGGTACATTTTACAGAAAATTAGAGCCTACATATTTAATAGTTCATAATAGTAATATCTCTCCGAATGCCTCCCATATCCTCCTTCCTTCCTTGGTTTTCCTCACAATTTATTGTTGCTACAATCCCTGCTCTCCATGGTTGGTTACTATTGTAACTCCCTTTTCTATTTCTGTTTTGTTGTCTTCTGGAACTAATTGTATTCAGGTTTTAAATTATGGGACAAGCGACAGTTTACATTTGCAAAAAATCAATTAAAACAAATTCTATAACGATTTTGTATCACTGTGGCTCAGTCACTTAATCTGTGACATAAAACATTCCAAGTATTTTTGTCAGTACTTTTTTTACAATAGATCTATTTCACACAGTTACTTGTTTTCTGTTAATATCTGAGGATGGGTGATATAAGCTCTTTTCTGTAAAGCTAATTTTGTAGTCAAAAAGAAGCAAGAATCAATACACTCAAACATTTCTAATAGATTAATTAAAAAAGCCAATGGCACAATTGCAAAACTATAAAAATGATATTGTGTACATTCTTATGTAGTAATATCATGGTGTTCAAAAATTAATCAATTAAAAATAGGCACACAGTGGTTAATTTTTTAATTAGCCCACAACAGTGATTACTTTAGAAAGGTTCTTAGGGATAACATAGTCACTATTTCAAAGCTCATCTTAGGAATCACATAAGTGGAGATTGCAATTATTCGGTTGTGATCCCAGAATAATTATTTTTCAGCATCAGCCATAAATTCTCAAATGGTCATAGATACATTCATATATACTGTACATTTTTTTCTGTCAATGTCAGAGGGTTATTATGCCCCATATTTATTTATTCCTGTTCTAAAGCTACTAAAACCTACCACACCTGACCACATGATACACAAATGACTGCTAAGCATTGGAAAGCAAACATGGATATCAAATGGATTGAGTTCCAATTCTATTTTAAAGTTTTCCTGATCTCCACAAGTGAAGCTCACTGAGTAGAATAATGCATTACAACTCTAGATAAATGGTGTACATATTTGGAAGCTGAAGTCTGAACAACACTTTTCAAAGGTATCTGTAATGGTCTCCATGGATAACCGCTGCACTACCTCAGAAAGTTAACCATACAAGCATGCTGAATGTGTCAAAAGGAGTGGTGGGAATCTAACTTTCCCTCAGAGTCATACTCAACATGTGGCTCTCTTTCAGATACTGTTGTGAACACAGTTTTCACACAGGCTTCTGTGAGGTTCATTAAGATACAGACAATATTTATATCAAGGCCGTGTTAACATATGTGAATTGGATATGTTATGCATAAATAAATTTGGGGGTGGGGAGGGGTCTGTCATGGTTTCTTTTCTTGCTAAATCTGAAAGATTAGAACAATTTTTGCAGAATGGATGATTGTGTTTGATTCAGCCACTACTAGAATTAAAAACTCTAGCCACCATTTGTTGGACAGCATCTTATTATTGCATATCAAATGAGGTTCCTTTTATAGGCATAATTAGATGTATTAAAGCATTCTGTTTATAATTTACTCTTATTGAAATTATAAGTCTGTGAGCTCTCAGATAATAAAATAATGGTGACAAAAGGTGGAAGAGGCTTTATAAACATGACTGTTGCTTTGCAACTTCCTGGTCAATTCTTTGTCCCATCAATGTCCCCACAGTGATGGGGTCATTTATTGACCATTAAGTGTGGTACAATGGGGGTCATTTTTATATCACCACTGTTGAATATTTTATGTACTCTCATTTCTTTGTTTGCTGGCCTCATTATAAATATATGTGTTACAACTTTGTGTTGTGTGGGAGTTTGAAAAAGGAATTGGCTATAAAAGCCTCATTTCCATTCTCTTAGAAGTTGTGTGGGTTGGAGAGAGGAAACAAGCAAATAGTAGTCATCATTATTCTAACAAACACAAATTTATAAGTCATAAACCTTGAACTAAAATGCTATACCGTAAGTTCTGTGTTGGGAGCTTGCAATGTGTGATTTTATCCAGTGATTCATTTTTTATAGTTTTGTTCCTTTTAACCACTCCAATTAATATGACATGTATTCTTCAATATTCTTCTGAACTTTAGACTCAATTACAGTGGGGATTGGATGAAACAGTACTTTGTTAGCATGACATTAAAACCAAATTAGATCACAATTCATATCCACTCAACTTTGTTATAAAAAACAAGAGCCTAGAAAATATATTAATTAGGTAGTATGCATAGCTGATTGAAGCCCAGTTAAGCATGCATGAAGGGTATGTCTCATTTTCAGTTTTCAGACAAAAGAAGTTGACAAACGTGCCATGCTTCACTGGGCACAGTGAAGAAATAAAATTGTTTAACAAGAATATCATCAGATGGGCCATGTTGCCAATGACTTCTTAATACTGTACTAAATCCAGATTAGGGATCTAATTTCCTGCTTTATTTATGATCATGGTTATAACCAATTATACCCTGGAGATTATATCCTCAAACTTTTTATTAACAAATTATTGTTCTGAAGGGGGTTTGCTATTTACTTGCTAAAATATAATAGTAGTAAATTAATATACAGTATCACTCAAAGTAACATCAGGATGAATATTGACTCATAATGTTCACAACCTTCATTATCCAGTAGTGCTCAGAGCATGGAAAAGAATAAAGATGAGCTTAAATTGTTGCCATAGGAAAGCAAATATGATTTAATAGGTATAACTGAGACCTGGTGAATAATTCTCTTGACTGAAACTCAGCAGTTGAAGGATACAATTTGTTCAAAAGAGGCAGAAATAATAGAAGAGAAAGAAGAATTCCACTAAATTTTAAGAAGCATTCACAGCATCCCTGAAATCCAGGGAGTTCAGTCTGTGGCACTGTTGAGAGTATCTTAGGTAAAATAATTAGAATAAAAACTAAAAATACCACTATTCATGTTCATGACTGATCACCCAACCAAGAAGAAAATGTGGATGACATTTTGTACAAGCAATCTGTAATTCATCCAAAGTGATATGAAATAAGAGCATGTGAAAGAAAGACTCAAGGCTGACGCTGTGTGTTTTTGTTCCTTATGGTTTTGTGTTCCCTGGGACTTTCATAATTTATTGTTGATATTGTTTCATAATTTATATGTCAATTTAAATACCCCATGTTGAGGTCCATAACAATTAGCAAGTGGTTCATTAAAAATGAATGCTTACCTACTGATCTTTATGTATATGTGCTATCTCAAACAGATAGCTTCTTGTAAATTGTTTGGCAAATATTATTTCTTTTTAGATTTATATTCTACTTTTCTTTCTAGGCAGCCTACACTGTATTTTCTCTTTTGATTTTTTTTCTCACAACCACCACCTTGTGAAATAATTTGGGTTCAGAGAAATTGACTGGCTTAAAGTCACTCAGTGAACTTCCTTTTCTAACAGAGGATTTGAACCTACATCTCCCTGGCCTTAACTTGGAACCGGGCAATTAACTAACCCAGGGGTGGGAAATAATGGCCCATTTACAACATGTGGACTTCAACTCCCAGAATTTTTGAGCCAACCTGGCTAGCTAAGAAATTCTGGGAATTGATATCCACAGGTCGTAAAGGGTCCATAGTTGCCAACTAACCACTACACTATACTGGTGTATTATATTCAAATACAGAGTATGCAGAGCACTTTGACTTAAGAGAATCATAGGAAGAAAAGACATTAATATGATATTAGTTATATAGCAAGCTAGTCAAATGCATATTATGAGCAGAGGAATTGAAAACTTCACTGCTGATTATTTATTTATTTATAAATAATTTATTTATTCATTCATTTATTTATAGAATTTAAGTAGTTTCTTATCCCGTATAATGATCCTAGACTGATAAAATTTGATAAAAATAGGAATAAAAACAAAACCAACATGTCCACCAGGTATCAGTTGAATGAAGGTGTGCCTTATTTCTCTTTTGAGTGTGAAAAGTCCAATTCCTGGACATTTAAACAGTTACTTTTTCATAAAACTATGTGTGGTTGATCATTTCCCCCCCCCACACACACACACTTTGGAAGCACATTTCAAACTAATTCAGGTTGTTCTTTTATTTTAGTTAAGATTGCCAGGATTTTGGAATTGTTGTTGTTGTTAGTTGCGAAGTCATGTCCAACCCATCACGACCCCATGGACAATGTTCCTCCAGGCCTTCCTGTCCTCTACCATCTTCTGGAGTCCATTTAAGCTCATGCCTACTGCTTCAGTGACTCCACCCAGCCACCTCATTCTCTGTCGTCCCCTTCTTCTCTTGCCTTCAATCTTTCCCAGCATTAGGCTCTTCTCCAGTGAGTCCTTCCTTCTCATTAGGTGGCCAAAGTATTTGAGTTTCAACTTCATGATCTGGCCTTCTAAAGAGCAGTCAGGGTTGATCTCCTCTAGGACTGACCGGTTTGATTGCCTTGCAGTCCAGGGGACTTGCAGGAGTCTTCTCAATTCTTTGGCGCTCAGTCTTTCTTATGATCCAACTTTCACAGCCATACATTGCAACTGGGAAAGCCATTGCCTTGACTATACGCACTTTTGTTGGCAGGGTGATGTCTTTGCTTTTTAGTATGCTGTCTAGATTTGCCATGGCTTTCCTCCCCAGGAGCAAGCGTCTTTTAATTTCTTGGCTGCAGTCCCCATCTCGGTGACCTTGGAGCACAGGAAAATAAAATCTGTCATTACCTTCATTCCTTCCCCATCTATTTGCCAGGAATTGAGAGGGCCAGATACCATGATCTTAGTTTTCTTAAGTTTCAAGCCAACTTTTGCACTCTCCTTCTTCACCCACATCAAGAGGCTCTTTAGTTCCTCTTCACTTTCAGCCATTAGAGTGGTATCATCTGCATATCTTAGGTTGTTGATATTTCTCCTGGCAATCTTAATTCTAACTTTTGATTCATCTAGCCCTACATTTTGATTTGGGAATAGGCATTTCCTATTGATCATAGATTCGTGGCTCCTTTTATGGACTTTTGCCCAAAAAATTATCTAAAAGATTCAATAATAGATAGAAGGGTTGAAATCAAAACCAAGCAGAATTCCTAATTCATTTTAACTATTTACATGGCTTGTAACACTCAGCTACTTAGCATATCTTTGGTTGTTTATCCTGAAGTCCAGATTGGTCCACCTGGTTCTTTTCCACAGCATGGATCTACAGTTTGTTAGTGTACTGTTTTGTCTTGTATAGTGGTTTATTTCTCTTGAGAGCACCAACAAAAATCAATGAAATCCCTATAACTTTGCAGAGACATGGTGCAATATTAAATGCAGCCCTGAGATCACTTAGTGGGGGGTATGCTTCAGAAGAGGAAAAAAATTGTAATTAATTGCTCAGAGAAAAAATAGCTTTTCTAGGGTTACCTCCACTTCTCAGCTCACCTTCACCTCTGCACCTTGAGCTTGATTAAACTCAAATTAGTGTTTAATTAACAAAGGGCAAGTATCAATAAACAGCATCTTGAATGTCAAAGGTAATATGGAACTAGTGACTCTCATTTAATACAATGGAGTTTCTGATCAAAGCCACAGTACATAAATAAGGTCTAAAACTGATTGGAAAAATAGCAACAAGGAGGAATGGATAATGAGCAGAACAGAGTAAGGGACCTTGGAGGTCTTCCAGTCTAACCCCCTGCTCAAGCAGAAGACCATGTCCCATTTCAGACAAATGGTTGTCCAATCTCTTAAAAACCTTCAGTGTTGGAGCGCCCAAAACTTCTGAAGTCACTTGCTATCTATTTGCTAAGCTTATTTGTAAAGGGCTAATCTAGTTTTAGTATCTTCAAAAATTTGCAAATGCAGTACTGTATGTAAGAACCTCTACTTTAGACTCCATGTTTAGCCTTACTGTTGCTATCTATGGAACTTTGCTTCATATTACCAGTTTACACTGGATGTACAGACTGAGCTAGTAGGAGAATATGTATAGTACCAAACAAACTTAAAAAAACCCCACCTTGTGCATTAAACTTACCAGTAGTCAGTGTTTTATTAATAAATGCCATAAAACCTCATATCTACTGATACCATGTTAACATTTTTTTAAGGACATGATGCCATTGATGGGGCAATATTGGAGATTCCAGTTTTTTAAATCCATGTTTGGAATATTCCAGAAGTGTCCTATTTCTTGGTAAGATAGAAAAAAGTGGGATAGACAGCATCACCACCAGATGGATTTGTAAGTGACTGACAAACCACATTCAAGATGTAGTCCTTAATGGAACTACATCTACATGCAAAGAAATAAGCAGTGGAGTAGCTCAAGGTTCCGTTTTAGGCCCAGTACTCTTCAATATCTTCATAAATGATTTAGATGAAGGAATAGAAGGGGAACTCATCAAATCTGTGGATGACACCAAGCTGGCAGGAGTAGCCAACACCCCAGAAGATAGGCTCAAGATCCAGATGGCTCTCGACATACTTGAATACTGGGCCCTATCTAACAAAATGAAATTCCATGTAGAGAAAAGCAAGATTTTACACTTAGGCAAGAAAAACCAAATGTACAGATACAAGTTAGGTGAAACTTGGCTCAATAGCAATAACTGTGAGAGGGATCTTGAAGTCCTAGTGGACAATCACTTAATTATGAGCCAGCAGTGTGATGCAGCTGCCAAAAAAGCCAGGCCGAATGAACAGAGGGATAGAACCAAGATAACATGAAGGGTTGGTACCACTTTATAAGACCTTGGTAAGACCACATTTGGAATACTGCAACCAGTTTTGGTCACCACAATATAAAAAAGGTGTTGAAACTCTGGAAAGAGTGTAGAGAAATAAAGATGGTTAGGGGGTTAGAGGTTAAGAAGAATGGTTGCAGGAATTGGGTATGTCTAGTGAAAAGAAGGACCTGGGGTGACATGACAGCAGTGTTCCAATATTTGAGGGGCTGCCACAAAGAAGAGAGGGTCAATCTATTTTCCAAAGCACCAGAAGGCAAGATAAGAAGCAATGAATGGAAACTAATTAAGCAGAGAAGAAACCTAGAACTAAGGAGAAATTTCCTGATAGTGAGAATAATAAACCAGTGGAATGGCTTGTCTTTAGAAGCTGTGGGTATTTTATCACTGTTGTGGGTATTGCAGCTGAACAGACACAAACACAAAAGTTATCTGTCTATATTTACTGTTATTACTGTGTTGCAAAAATGAACGATCTAGTGAATTTTCTCTCCTTTCTTTGCTTTCAGATATGAGTTCTTCTTTTTCTCCAGCATGGCTAGGACTTTGGTTATTTTGATTGTTTACAGCGTGGGTTAGAAAAGTTGTAACTAGCATTGTGAGAATGTTTATTAAAGGTCATTATGCAATCCCATGACTGGATTGATTTAATCATTTTATTTGATCATCCCCTTTTGGAATCTCTAGTAGCGTTCAGCCCCTTCTCATTTGGTCTCTTCAGAATCTCAACAGCATTACATTGGAGATCACTTAGTGATGCATAGTATAACAGGCAGCATGTAAACATTTGAAAAACATGTTTTTAATTGAATTCTTAAAATGGGTACTGTATTCTGCCTGCCAACTTGAGTTTTTAAAATCTGTGCAAAGAAGTCATTGTCTAAAGCTGAGATGCATACTGAATATTGATATGTGTACAAATAATTTGTGAAATCAGTCATTGGGCACATCCACACAGCTAGCTTAACATGGTTTGCCCCAGTCTGTGAGGTGGCACAATGAATGCCAGCCTGAATTTGCTCTGTTTACATAGCCCATCTTTATTCTGCCTTGGTAAAAGATGAGTCAGAGAGTAGATTTAAAACTGGAGCTGATACAGACACAGACAGCAAGTACTTAAACAAATGAGGGATTTTATTCTGGTCAATTATGCTAATACTCTATGCAAGTGAAAACATTATTTATAAAACCAGTATGTACAAGATGCTATAAGAAATATAAGAAATCAAGTCTTAGCTACTTAATTTTCCTACCTGATTTTATTGTACCATTTGTTTATTATATCACCATTTTATGAATGTTTTTTTGTATTTTTGCTGCAAGTCAGTGCTGACTCTTGGAAACTACCTGGACAAGTCCCTGCAGTTTTCCTGACAAGATTTGGAAGTGGTTTGACATTGCCTCCTTCCTAGACAGTGACCGATCCAAAGTCACTGAAATGGCTTAATGGCTAAGGCAGGACTAGAACTCGCAATTTCCAGGTTTCCAGCTTATGTCTTAACCACTACATCAAAAGTGGCTCTTAGTTTAATGTATAGGTAAGCCTCATTTAGTGACTGTTTCAGTTAGCAATTGCTTTGCTTAACAACTGAATTGCCATTCCCAATTCTGCTTGCTAAATAAGGACTATTTGTACTCATGTATTATTAGGATCATAATAACCCTCCCTAGACTGGTGGATCTCAAAATAGGGTACCAGCCTTAAAATAGTAAAAGAAAACAATAGTTAAAGCATAGTCACTGAGAGACAACCAAAAATGCAGAGTGGCAGGTTAACATTGAATTAATGTCATTTAAGATGATCTCTTGGGTAACTTCACGTGTTGCTGAATGAAACCAAAGTTGGCTCACTCTTTAAATAAATTGTGCCTTTATTTTTCACACTATTATTAAAGACTGTTTATTGAAGAAGAACATCACAAACCGAGCTGCAAAGATTATTGTCTTGACCAGAAGAAGGGAACCCTACAAAATCTCTTTCACCTCTTTCTTGAGCTGGTGAGAATTGTAATTCAAAATATTTGGACTGTAATTCTCTAGACCTTATCTAGACCTAAAACGGTCAAGGTTTTAGCTCAAACTATGCAGAAAGCCCTGAATGATTCCTGAAGTATTCAGAGACAAGAGATAACTGATTTATACCCCCTTCTAGATACTCTTTTATTTTCAGTGTTTTCATTGACTCCACAGTAACTGCATAGTATGGATTCAGATCTTTCTTTTCGAAAAGGTCATTCTTCACAACGTATCTTTCCACTTCATAGCTGACTGCAAATGTTCACTGAATCACAGTTGATATTGTACAGCCAATTGTGTTCTATTTCCCCCCCCCAAACAATAATTAAGCCACTCCAATCAGTTCCCCTGTTTTTCACTAAATACTTTCCTCCTGAATCCTCTTAAGCTGGCTAATTTGACAGAGGTTGAAAGGAATCCAGAATGTGAATTCTGTCTGTGTTTTGTAAACTCCATGTTAGGGAAATGAAATTTGAACAAACACAAATCTACCAGATGGTTGTTTTACATTTGGACAGGTTTCCTCACAGGAGCCTGTTTCATGGGGGGAAAAACAGTTACAGGCAGACGTAAGGAGAAATAATACCAATACAAAGTAAAATTTCACCTAATTTGATTTCTCATTTGATAAATACATATCCTTAAGGCAGAGGGAGATTTTATGTTGACTCTGGCAGAAGTCACGTTTCTGGTACTGTCTTGGCAAGATTTGTCTATTCACAAGCTAAATATAGTACAGTAATATACATCTTCAAGTTCTATTGAGATAAGGGAGGCTTCAGGTCAAGAAGCCTGCAAATTTGTTTGAATAGCAGCTTTCTCAGCTCCTATTCCCTTTAGCCTTGCTTTCTGGTAAATAGTGGTATAGCTCCTTTGTTATAACTTGTTTATGTTGCTCTAACAAAAAGGAATTAGCTGTCTGCATGGCTTCAAAGGGAAGAAGACCCCACACTGATCAGCCCCTGTAGTGCAGCAGTGGCACTTCCATCTTCTCTTTGTTCATCTGTGGAAGAAGATAAAAGCGTAACGTCAGGAGACTTCAACTGTCAGAAAAGTAGATAGTATTTATCCAAATTTAAATGTATAGTTCATGGCATATCTTCTCTCAGAAGTCAATAAAAAGCAAGTATGTGAATGTTCAGAATGTGCTTATTCAGGAATACAATATTCAAGTGACTTCCATTCCCAACTGGACCATCCAAATTTCCCTCTTGACCATGATAATTCTGTCTTTAGTATTAAGATCATGCTAAATCATCATCACAGGCTAATGAGATGGCTCCGTTGTCTGTAAGACCTGATAATCTCCTCACGCCTTTTAATTATATATTAATGTTTTATTTGTTGTTTTTAATGGGTTTTTCATTGTAAGCCATTCAGAATTTTGTGAGATGGGTGGCCGTATAACTATGACAAACCAATCAATAAATAAATCACAGAGCACACATATATTGAAAATCTTTTTGTTTAAACTTGAGTAGACTATATTGGTCTGTCATCCTCTGCCAAGGCCTTTTGAAAGGCCTTGAAATCCTGGTTTTGTATCCAGGTCTGAGGCCCTCTCAGTCTTATGAGTTAATTCAGAGATGAAGTACCCAGGAGCACTAATACTACCTTTATTGTAAGGTCACCGTAACTTAATTTCGCAAGTCTGAAAGCACTTGTTCCCTCCCTTACTTTTATTCTTCCAAAATGTAAGGAGGGACTCTTCTGAGACTTTTTCTCTACTTCCACTCCTCCTTCATATTTAGGTTTCATTTATCAGGCCATTGCCTAGGCTGCGGCTCTTCTTCCTGTCTTCCAAGGTTGTTCCCACATATTATTGCAATATGAAAGACAGGTGTGAAATGGAGACTGTCTCATGATTGTGTTAATGGGAGTTTATTCAGAATCAGAGCAGAGCTGGAAGGGACTTTTGAGATCTTCTAGTTCACAGGTCTGCAACCCGTATTGATAAGCTAACATGGATTTGAACCATCACATCAAAGAATGAAATGTCTATTCTTACTGAGGAATATTTAAGTGTGTGTGTGTGTGAGAGAGAGAGAGAGATATCTCCATCTAGACCACAGGTCTGCAACCCGCGGCTCCGGAGCCACATGCGGCTCTTTCAGCCGTCTCCTGCGGCTCCCAGTCCTCTGCCATGTGCAGTCCAAAAAAAAAAAGTGGGACTAAAAAAGTTCAACCAATCAATTCAAATATGCAGGGTAGGTGCATATCTCGCCTTGGCTCCACTCTTCAGTCAAACCCTGTTCTGCGCATGTGCGCATGTACGCACATGAGCACACATTTTTTGTGGCTCCCAGTTTTTCCTTTTGTGAGGCAACTGGTTCCGAGTGGCTCTTTCACTGTTTCAGGTTGCTGACCCCTGTTCTAGTCCAACACCCTGCTCAAGCAGGAGACCCTATACTATTTCAGACAAGTGATTGTCCAATCTCTTCTTAAAAACCTCAAGTGCTGAAGCACCCACAATGTCTGACAGCAAGCAGTTCCAGCGGTTAATTATTCTCACTGTTAGGAAGTTTCTCCTTAATTCCAGGTTGCTTCTCTCCTTGATTAGTTTCCATTCATGGTTTCTTGTCTTGCCTTCTGGTGCTTTGGAAAATAAGTTTACCCCCTACCCTTTGTAGCAACCTCTCAAATTCTGGAATACTGCTATCATGTCCTCCTTAGTCCTTCTTGTCTTTAGACTAGCCACACAATACGTTACCACACAACAAACTCCAAGCCGTACACAACCTGTGAAGGACTCATTGGCGACAGCTCTCTTAGTTTTATGGAGCTGGTGTTCTAAGGAGATCCCAGGCTCTTTCAAAAACAGCGCTAAAACTCATAAAGGATTACAGAAATGTAAAATGGTCAATAGGAGCTAGGTAGATCACAACTCCTAATCTTGTCATCAACTACAGTATGTTGCTAAGGAGGGACACTATGCTACGCCTACAGCAAGAAGAGGAAAAAACATATTGAAACCTGGTACAACTAAAGATGACTTTAAGATGTAGGCTAGGGATGAGACAAAGGCAGGGTCACGAAGACATGGCTTTAAAAAATATATTACAGTTTGAGAGGTATTAGGATGAGACCATTAATATTAACATTGCCAAAGCACTCTTCCCCAGACTTGATATACTTAAGGCCTATAGAATTGCAACTCCCCAATTCTCAGGAATCATAGCCAATGAAAGTCAAGGAGTAAGAGAAAGAAGTTCAACCATGTACCATAGACAATGCCTTCAGATGCCTTCAGTGATCTGCTAGAAAAACATTGATAGGCAGTAGTCTTTTTTCTTCAGAAGTCTTAAGGCAGGGGTCTTCAAACTCGGCCCTTTTATGACTCGTGGACTTCAACTCCCAGCATTCCTCAGCCAGGCATGCTGGCTGAGGAATGCTGGGAGTTGAAGTCCACGAGTCATAAAAGGGCCGAGTTTGAAGACCCCTGTCTTAAGGTCTGCCCATAAGCAAAGCCACAGAGACACCAAAAGAAGTACAGCTTCTTTTCAAAGTTGTTGTTTTATGGATCCAAATTCCTTGTCACTTGGATGACTTTATATGCGCAATTGAGGGATGTGCGGCAAGAGAGCCACACACTGCTGATAACCAGTTCTTCTAAAGCTTCATTTGGCTTTTTTGTGTTGCTTTGAGGCTGATGACATTCTGGCAACATTGACTCTCTGAAGAATAATTTGTCTGTAATTTAAAGTACACTGACAGCAGTAACTTCTGAAATTGTTATGGAAGTGCCATCCAGGCTATTTAATTTTTTATAAAGCTTTGAAATGACATTCTTCTCATTTTTTTTCCAAGTTGAAGTGCCTGGAGTTGTTCTTCAAATTGCTCATATTGGATACTTTTTTGCAGTTGGTTTAGCAAATGAGAAGTTTGTAATCGGGATGTCAGGATGATACAACCATCAAAACAATTATGCCGTCATAGAGCTTGGAGTCACAGTGTAATAATACAGCCTTATGGACATTTCAGTTTTGTAACTTGAGATAATATTTAATGAAATTAACTGGTGGGCAAGCAGGGAGATATAATAAGCTAGACCAGAAAATCAACCTATCTGCATGACTCTTTTTTATTTTTTTAATCCCCTTCAATCTTTTTCCCTCTTGATTTTTGATTAGTTGTGAGGTAACCAAGGCCCAAGCCAAATCCCCCTTCAGTTATTAAAAATTAAACTGTTAATTTGAACCGAACATTCCAGATCAGAATGTAATGCATAAAACTTTTTGACAAATTACTTCCATAGGTACATTTTACCTTACATCAGGAGTGGGGGATTGTAGTAGGTTCCCTGTTTTTTTTTTAAATCAGAGTATTATTTTCAATACTATATATTGATTTAGTAATTGTCACTTTTATGTTTTTTATATTGTGTGTGTGTTTTGTATTATACTGTAGGTTGCTTAGAGCTGAGAAGCGAGGTGCCACACAAATTGCAGCATCTCACTGCAGTTACCAAAACAAGAAAATAATAAAGCCATCTTTCAGGACTTGCTTAATTTTGTGGAAGGAGTCCACAATTTAAGGCAAAAGGAGTCTATTTTTTTTAGTAATTATTTAATTAATATGTTTGGGAACCTTAAGGGCAGCATCACATATGAGATTAGTGCTAAGGTTGGGGTGGAAGACTGGATTTTCTTTCTTTTTTAATAGTGATGTACCAATTTAGGGCTTATATTACCATGTTCATCTCTTTCTCAACTCAAAATGGTGGAAACTATGCTGTCAGTTTTCAGGAGTAAGGATGAAAGAGATGGTCCTGAGTACCATAAGAAGAGGCCATGGGGACAGGCTGGCCAACTAGGTAACATTATGGTGTCAGGTTGGTGGTCTTTGTTGAACATAGTCTGGATTTGTTCATTGTAGACTTTATTACCTTTATAGTTCCATAGCCCCATTCCCCCCCCAAGTTTCTCAGCAAGAATGGTAAACATTTTTAATCATATAGGTTTATGTTTTACTTTGGAAATACCCTGGAATTCAGCTGGCCTTCATGGATATCAACAAGGACAGTTCTGAGAAACATGGGTGAGCACAAAGAGTGTCATTATGACCATGAGGTTTCTTTCATCGATCTGGATAATTGCACAGCAATTAGCTGTGAGCAAAGTGCACCATACATCTTATAAGCCACAGCAAATGAAACCTTTAGCAATTAGTATTGTGGGAGAAATATACTGTTCTTTTTTATGTATTGCGTACTTGCAATTTTGAGTCTCTAAAATGTCTAACTTAATCATGCAAATATTAAATTGTTAAATAAAGAAGGAAGATACAAAATGACAATCGTCTGTGTTAAAGGACTGGGGCAGCTGCAGCCCCTGGCTGGATATTGGTTTTATGTGTTTTTTTCTGTTGTTAACCAGCTTTGTCATTTTGTTTTTCCTTTTTTTTAATTTTCCAGCTTGGCTGTGTTCTGTCTTATCTTTTTCCTATTTATCTTGTTTTTATTCTTTATATTTTTCATGTATTCGTATTATTTATATGTATTGTGAGCTGTCCCATCTTTCTGGAGTTGGGTGGTCCTGAATGAATAAGTGAATGAATGAATCAATGGACATTGGACTTATTCTACTTTCCCTTCAAAGATGGTTATTTTTTAGCTTTGGCAAACATCATTACATTCATTTACTTTTCTATGGGAGAGAGGAAAAATTACATTCCTTAATCGCTGCAAGGCATTTAGTGGCAACATATTTCAACATATATTCAGAACTATGTAAACAAGTATTTCACTCCTTGGAAAAGTATTTTAAAATTATGTAGTTGCTTTGGTTTCTGTATAAATAAATACAACAAAACTTGGATTTGTATTCAATGCCAGACATTGTATTATACAAGAACTTTTGATAATTTTCATATCTGTGCCAGGTTGTTAGAATACACATGAATACACATGAACAAAAAGGGATGAAGGTGAAGCATGAATGGGCTCTGAACAAACAGCGAGAGAAATCTATGGAAAGTCAGTAGATGATAGGTCTCAGGTTCAAATAATTTATTTCTGTGATCTATACAGCTACCCATCTCATATACATGAATTTAGCAAGCTTACAATAAAATACATAAAAAGCAAAATATAAAAATAAACACAAAATAGCTTGGCATCATCCAAACAATTATCAACCCAGCCTTGAGATCTCAGAATATTGAAGTATTATGTCCTGGTCTTTCTAATTATGTGGTTGGAATCCAAAGTTTCCTTTCCCCCCCCTAGGATATGATGAGAGTGATGTCATGTCTTCTGAATGCAGACAGAGTTTAATATTTGTCAGAGCTAAGGGATAAAGGGAAAATGCCAACTCTGGGTTGGCTGCCCAACTGGACTGTATATGTGCTTCTTGAAATTGTGGACAATGGTCTGAGGTAGCCTAGGAAGATCAACATCTCTTCTTCAACCTGATTCATCCAGAGTACTGTTTCCCAGGCTCAGTACAATAACTTTCACATGTGTGGACTTCATCATCCAGAATTCGTCAGCATGCAGACCAACCCAGAATTCTACAATTGTAAATTCTTTTTTTAATGACCTTTTATTCCCTTTATTCAGGGTAGAGTTGGGGGGGGCGACTGAATGGAGCTGCAATTGTAAGTTTATTATTCCCTTCTAAACTTTGAAGGAGGTTGTTAAGCTCCTCCAAAAGTTGGTATTGCATTTTAATATGGAAAAGAATTATTTATTTATTTATTTTTTAAAAATCAAATGTAGCCTAATTTTGGCTCTGCCACTTCTTAATCCTAACCCACTCACTTTGCCTCCCTCCATAGTAAACGTAATCTGAAAGGAAAAATGTTTAGAACTTTCTGACATATTGCCATCATACTGCAGCAGTAAAAATGATAATATTCTCTTAATTGCTTCTAATAATCAGATGTTACTATGCACATCCCCAAATGCTCATTTGTTAAAGTGGCAAATGTTAACAGGAGGGTTTATTTGCTATTTTAAAAAGATGGAAAATTTTCCTAAATTGGAACTGTGTGCCAGTGTAAGCATAATGAATTCTAAGTTAAGGTTTAGGAGCCTTGTTTTCATATAAAAACAAAATATTGTACTCTGTGAAATGTTTGAAATAGATAAGAATACCACTGTACAGTAGTTCTGTTGTGCAGGCTCTGAGGTGTTGCTTGATTAAAAAAAAGTACAGGAAACCAGAAGTTGCCTTTAAGCTTTACATTTTTATTCAGCTGAACAAAGACGGGCCCCTCAGAAAAGAGAGAAGCCCCAAATGACAATCCCTATTTTTATACTTTTTGATTACATTAGCAATCCACCCAGCTGACACACATAAGATAAAGACTTCACCCTGTAAGGCTGGCACACTGTAGATAAAAAGGAAAAAAGCAGAAGTAGCTAAAAATGTTCCCTTTTGGGTGTTTCTCTAAAGACACCATATGTTCCCAGGTGGTGCTGTCGTTTCACAACCCTGCATCCATGACCCTGCAAGTGACCAAAGACAACAGGGCCATCTACACATATTCACAATTCATACTTCCTATGCTATCCCCTAATTCTGGGTCAACAGTTCTCAACCTGTTGTCTGCGGATCCATGGGGGGGGGCATGATTTTATCACAGGGGGTCCTCAAAGGCTTGGTGAAATGCTATGATTTAAATCTTGAGTTACGTCTTGGTGGACCATGGCCATGGTCCATGGCCACAAGATATTTAAAGGGGGTCTGTAGTGAAGGTTGAGAACCACTGCCATAGTACATTTGTTCTGCCTTAGATTTTTCACATCTGACTAGCAATATTCTAGTTACATCTGGGAGGACTTTCTGGGAGGCCAAATTTGAATTCCTGGTTGAATAATGCTATAAACTATGTTTGTGAATTATGAATTATGCCATAATTTTACATGAGGAGGAGTCCAGATTTTTCATGCCAAATAGAATAAATGGTAACTATATACTAAAACATTGGGACGCGGTGGCTCAGTGGGTTAGGACGCTGAGCTTGTCAATCAGAAGATCGGCAGTTTGGCGGGTCAAATCCCGAGTGCCGCGTAACAGAGTGAGCGCCTGTTACTCGTCCCAGCTTCTGCCAACCTAGCAGTTCAAAAGCACGTAAAAATGCAAGTAGAAAAATAGGGACCACTACGGTGGGAAGGTAACAGTGTTCCGTGCGCCTCATGACCACGGAGATGACCACGGAGACGTCCTCAGACAAGCGCTGGCTCTTCGGCTTTGAAACGGAGATGAGCACCAGCCCCTAGAGTTGGAAACGACTAGCACGCATGTGCGGGGGAACCTTTACCTTTATCTCCTTATCTACTTATGCCTATAACTTTGTTGTTTGTGTCATACGATTTATATTGCTTTATTTATTTATATTGTTTTATTTAGTATCCTAGTATGATTTATGTTGATTGCTTATTTAGTATCCTATGGCTATCACTAAGTGTTGTATCTTATGATTTATGATGAATGTATTTTTATGATGGTTTATCACTTATTGCTTGTATGTACACAGAGTTTATGTACCGGAGACAAATTCCTTGTGTGCCCAATCACATTTGGCCAATAAAGAATTCTATGTTCCATTTTATTTGTTTTTGTTTTATTTTATCTATTAAATTTATTTGCAGCCCATCTCACCTTGAAAACTTTCACGTTTGCTTCCATATGCGGCATTTCATAGGCATCCTATCTTGCTCCCTAATTGTATTCATGTAGAACGGGTGTCAAACTCAATTTCATTGAGGGCCGCATCAGCATTGCGGTTGCCCTCAGGGGGTATGGCCAGGGTGGGTGTGGCCTACTGGGTGGGCGTGGCCAGAGTGCATATGGCCTACTGGATGGGCATGGCCAGCTCTACATCGCTCGCATCAAGGGTGCCTTTGGGGGCCTGGGCAGGAGTGGGACAGATCTGAGGGTCTCTGGCAGAAGGAGGGTCTCTGGGCCAGGGCCAAGGCAGTGGGGGCCGTTCCCACACTGTTTCCAGGATGGCTTCGCGGGCCACATGAAACCACTTTGCGGGCCGGATCCGGCCCCGGGGCCTTATGTTTGACATGTCTGATGTAGAACTACTGGATATCTGGGATTTTTCTGGACACATTCAGGACCCAGTCCACTATTGCAAAAGAAACGTTGCACGAATTTTGCAGCTAGCTGACTCTGCAAGCTATCCTAAAACCTGGCTGCACAATCCAACCGCTCATACAATTACAAACTTTGTTTAGTCACCTCGAATCTGATTTTATCTTTTCAGGATTAGGCTTCGGTTAATACGGTTAATCGCCTCGACTCCCATTGGTAGAAAGACGGCACACAGATGGTAAGCATTGAAGGCACGGCTAAATATCGTTCACCACCTGGAACCGAACTGATGGCGATTTTTTTTAAAAAAAAAAAAAGGGGGGGAGAAAAAAACCTCCACCAGCCAAAGATTTTAATCTGCCTATATAATCAGAAGAGGTACTACTAGAGCAGCGTTTCCCAACCTTAGGAACTTGAAGATGCGTGGACTTCAACTCCCAGAATTCCCCAGCCAGCTATGCTGGCTGGGGAATTCTGGGAGTTGAAGTCCACGCATCTTCAAGTTCCTAAGGTTGGAAAACGCCGTACTAGAGCGCTTTGCCGCCGAGGTTTCCAAATCGAAAAAAGAGGGCGGTCCTGCTTCCCCGTGGTCGGGCCACACGGTCCCGCCTCCAGGTCGCCTATGGGCGGGCATGCTCAGGTCTGGCTCGCTCGCTGAAATCCCGCCCTGTGTTGGAGCGTCACTAGCCGGATTGAAATGCACACACGGCGGAGGAAACATCCGCCCGTCCGCCGTTAACCGGATGCGAGGGAGCGCGTGGGGGCTTTTGGGGGTCGAGAGAGCCAGCGAGGAAGGGACGCGCGATGTGTCGGCCAGCTCTGACCAGGCTGCTGCTCTTGCATCTGCTCCTGACCAAGCTCCACAGCTCCAAAGGTGGGTCCGGGCTGCGAAGGGGGAGGACCGGGCGGCTTGGCTCAGAGCTCCCCGAGCAAGTGAGCGTCAAGCGTTCGCCGGTGCCGGGCTGGTGCCTGCTGCTCAGAAGTCGTGTGGCTGGTGTTACGCGAGCCCACACGGGAGGGAATCCGATTGTGTGCAAGGGTGTGTGTGTGTGTGTGTGTGTAAACAGGCCAGACGGAGCTATTGTGTGGCTTGGTGTCGCTCTAGAGAACGCTTGTGTGCAGGTAGATCATCCTAAAACGTCCCGGAGCAATTTGGTAGGGTGCCTGAAAGCCCTAATAAGCAGGCATATACATAGAATGAAGGCTACTGCTAAAGCTTGTAAGCCGCCCTGAGTCTTCGGAGAAGGGCGGGATATAAATGGAATTAAAATAAAAAAAATAAAAAATAAAAAATCCTGGAGAGAGAATCTTTTAAGCTAACCGGAAGGCGGACCGGTCTCACTTGCCACCATCATCTGTTCCAAAGCGGTTTTTGTTCGCCATCTGCCCATTCATTCTTCGTTCCTCTTCTCCCGCCCTTGCCCCGGTTTAAATGCAACCAGGAATTAGAGGGATAAATGCGCGACAGCTTGCCGTAGCCCCCCTATACGAGCAATACCCGAATGTGTGTACGATTCTTGGGGAGGGAGGGAGAAAGGAAAGAGCGAGGAGACTCCGCATCTTTTCTGCGCCTTTCTTGGCTTGGCACGATCCTTTGTTGTCCACCTGCTTGCCGATCTCCTGCTCATCCAAGGACTATAGGATCGGTCACACCTCCCTAAAAGTGGCCGGCCCTGGGAAGAAGGCGCATTCTTTTGAGGGGAAGACGCTTCCTCGCCAATAGTCTTTGTGCGTTTTTTGGGGAAAGCGAGAATCGTGGCCTAGCGCGCTGAAGGCTGCCGGCTAAGAAAGGAATTGCGAGAAATCGGTCCTCTCTCTGTGTGTGTTTGTGTGTGTGTGCGTGCGCGCGCGCGCGCACACACACGCGCACGCACGCGCTTTTCCTCTTCTTGTACCTTTGTTTTTTCCGTAAAATTCGAAATACCGATCGGATCTCTTCTCTTTCCCGCTCGCAGGCTCCGGGAAGGAGTGCGAAGAGAACCAGTTTCAGTGCCGGAACGAGCGGTGCATCCCTTCCATTTGGAAATGTGACGAGGATGATGATTGCTTGGATAACAGTGACGAGGCAGACTGCCGTGAGTAGCAGTGGGTGGCCCTTTTCTCACGTTGCAAAGAGGGGCAGGTGACTCGGGCGCCGGGTTAAGCAGCGGCAGGGGTGGTGGTTGGAAGCAGCCCCCCTTCACAAGTTGTTCTCCGGTGGAAGAAATGGGACGAAGTGCGCCTCCCGGGGAGGGGGGGGGTTTGCCAGTGACAAATCTTCATTATCCCAGTTGTAGGAAGAACTGGATTCGAATTGGGTGTCCAAAGTAGTCCTTTCTGCGGAAAGTAGGGTTATATATAGCTCTGGCCCTGTCAGTGCTGGTTAAAATCGAGTAGGATTTCAGCGTCCCGTGCAGCGTTTAAGAATAAGCAGCTGAACGGGTTGCTTTGTCCTTTGCAAAAAATGAACGGGTGGAATAAAATACCTGCTTCAAACTTCTGAGGCAAGGCATCCGGCTCTCTTTATGAATGGAAGTGCCTCTTCTGCCGGGATTTTTTGTGATTGGCTGCTGGAGAAATGCCAGATAGGTCACATGGTACCGGTCTCCCTTAAGAAAGAGGAGGGGGGTTGAATTCTATTGGACATACTTTGAGACAGCCTTTCTTCCTTCTTCCCCTTTAAGGCCATGCCTTCCTGTCCTTGGCTCAGGGGGGGGGGCAGTTGTGGAAAGTTGGGCTGGCAGTCTAAATTTACTCACTTAAAAGCCATTTATTACCGGGATTGCTAAGTCCTGATGATAATTCTGTTAGGCTCAAGAATGATTAAGCTGTCTACTGGGAAATGTCAATTCAAGTGGGCTCAATATCATTAAATTCAGTGGCATTTGTTATTCAGAATGTGGATGCATAAATTCACACCGTCCTATTCAACATGCTTCCTGATCCATACTTGGAAATGCAGAGAGGGCCGCTCTATTTATTTATGCTGTTAAGGATAAATTAATTAGTCATTGTGACTAAAATTCCTGTGATGGAATTTTGTCCTTTTAAAGATGAGAGCTTTTGAATAAATTGTATCACGGATGATAAAGCTTTCTAGATTCACTCTTGGGCAGCTAACAACAGTTTTATAATTGAGATTTCGGAATATGGATTGTGGTTGGAGTTGGGATGAACTGAGTATTAATTTTCTGATAAGGGACTCCAAACAGTGATCCTTATTACTATTTTCTCCTCATATTACAAAAAACAATCCTGTGAGGCTGTAGACTGGGGAGAGATAGTCCATAGTCACAGTGAGCATCATGACTGCATGAGAAACTTGAACTTGGTGCTTTAGGGCATGTCTTTTACTATTAGCTTGTACCTTTTGGGGATAGTGGTTGAATAATTGTTTTATATAAACTTGAGGAACAGCTGATTGATGTTAAGTATTTTTAAAAATGCATTGCTTGTTAATGGCAAAAGATAGTTTATTGACCAGTGAGAGAGATGTTTTTTTTAAAAAAAAACTATGTTGGTTCAATTTGTAGAGGAAACTGTAAGGTTCCTGGTTTAAGGGTGAGGTTAAATTATAAGCATTTTTCTGAAGATTGATAGTAATCTAGATAAAATAATGAAGAAATGCTATTGCAGTTTATGAGGTTCTCAGTGGTTATTCCAGCCAATAACAAAGGCTTAGGCCAGAAGCTAAAGGGGTGGGAGCAAATAATAGAAAAAATGCTCATTTGTGCTATTTATGCTTTGCTTCTCCTCTGCTACTACTGTAGACACCTGGATAATTCTGGGCTATTTGAGGCTGGTCCTTGAAGTTGGAAAATAGATGTGTAGTACTGCAACTGTTATTCAGTTGAATGTTCTCCAAATCTCAGATTCCCTGCAGATGGAAATGAAATGAAATATTAGTGCCACAGATTATTGTTTCCTGGTCTCACTGTCATAGATGTTTACTGCGTATGGAATCATTTGGAAGAGAAACTAAGCATTCCACTGTATCTGAAATAGGAAAGCCTGAATATTAGTGTGAGGGCAACATTTTTATGAGCTTCAAGGTGTAAACAGCTGTTGCAGCTCAGTTTCATTGGAGTACGTAGTCATCCCCATGCAAACATTCAAGAATTTATCAGACTGTTGATTTTTCAGACTTACCAGCACCCTCATTAAATAATTCAGAAGATACTTTCAGTTCTCATGGATCCTGAGCCTCTTTTCCCAGTTTGTTGCTCTTCCCCTGAAAAAACTGGATATGTCTGGTGAAGCATAATAAAATCTAAATTACCCATCTAGATTGCTCCACAATTTCATGCTGAGCTATGGGCGGATGTGTGATGATTGGGAGAAACTGGTGAGGTGAGAAAAGGGTTCGCTGCTTCTTTTGGCTTTAAAAGCAATCTCCCTGCCATCATTCTATAGTCATATACAGGATGCACGACGAATCATTGCAAACACACCTTTAAACACATCTTTAAACAGTTTTTTGGTTCATAAAAAGGACAGTCCTTTCAAAGCATGTCATACTTAAGTGGTGTTTTCCAACTAGGAAAAACACTTAATGATAATATTTTCCCCCAGTTTGATCTCTATATCTAATGATAGGCCTTTGAATATTGCTTCTCTTGATCCCCACTAAAGTTACTTTTGTCTCCTCTTCCATGTTTGTATGCCTAAAGCAGCTGATTGAAGTTACTTGTGGCTATGTTATGCAGATGATTTAGGTCATGCTTAAAGGCAGCATATGAGTGCTACGATAGGCCTTTGGATTTAGGACAGGATGCAAAAAATGTACAAGAATTATCTGGGGTTTACTGTTACACCGTCTAGCTCAGAGGGGTTTTCTTTTCAAACTTGTTCATCTGTAGGATGTATGACTTCAACCCTCAGAATTCCCCAGTTAGCATGCTGGCTGAGGAATTCTGGGAGCTGAAGTTGCACATCTTACATGTTGCCAAGATTGAAAAACACTGCTCTAGAATGAGGTAAAGTAAAGGTAAAGGTTCCCCCGCACATGCGTGCTAGTCGTTTCCAACTCTAGGGGCTGGTGCTCATCTCCGTTTCAAAGCCGAAGAGCCAGCGCTTGTCCGAGGACGACTCCGTGGTCATGTGGCCAGCATGGCTAGACGCCAAAGGTGCACGGAATGCTGTTACCTTCCCACTGTAGTGGTCCCTATTTTCCTACTTGCATTTTTACGTGCTTTGAAACTGCTAGGTTGGCAGAAGCTGGGACGAGTAACAGGCGCTCACTCTGCTACGCGGCAATCGGGATTCACCCCGCCAAACTGCCGACCTTCTGATCGACAAACTCAGCGTCCTAACCCACTGAGCCACTGCGTCCCTCTAGAATGAGGGGACGGGCTCAAACATTTCAACTGGCCTCCTTTTTTAGTTGTAAAGAGGGTTGTTAGGTAAAATGTGGGACCTGAACCAAAATGGGTTCTGGGTTCATCACTTGCTGACTGTGACCCTAGTTTTCCGTAGCCTTAGGGGTGATTGAAAGAAAGCTGGAAACAAAGCACTTTTAATTTGTTTTATTTTTCAACTAGATTTATAAAATGAATAGATACTTTACTAATAAACTATGAATTACTACGGAGAAGGCAGTCTTTTTCCCCAGCAACGTTATAAAGGCTGCTATTTACACTTCACTGCTTAGGGGCAAGCCAGAAGCAAACATTTACGCTCAGAATCTTAGCTGCTTGAAAAACTTTAAATGTTCACTTTGCAGCATTATCTTTATTTCCAGAAAGAACAGCCTGGATCGGCTTATAAAATAAATTACCCCTTGTAGGCATAGCTAAATAAATGTTTCCTAATTTAAAAAGGAAGCAATATATTTAAGGGGCATAATGAACAAATTATTATTTTTTCCTGTGCGGGGAAAAGAAAGAGGAGCTGGATTAGCTGGCCGTACTTGCTGTTCTTCTTCAAAGCAGCCTTTGAACAGTCTTGCTGTTCCTGAGTTCTCACTTCCTGGCTGTCCCAGCACTTGCTTGATATGAGAGGAAAGTTAGTTTTAAGGGGCTCTTGGACGCGGTGGCTCAGTGGGTTAGGACGCTGAGCTTGTCGATCAGAAGATCGGTAGTTTGGTGGGTCGAATCCCGAGTGCCGCGTAACAGAGTGAGCGCCTGTTACTCGTCCCAGCTTCTGCCAACCTAGCAGTTCAAAATCACATAAAAATGCAAGTAGAAAAATAGGGACCACTACAGTGGGAAGGTAACAACAGTTCTGTGCGCCTTTGGCATCTAGTCATGCTGGCCACATGACCATGGAGACGTCCTCGGACAAACGCTGGCTCTTTGGCTTTGAAACGGGGATGAGCACCGGCCCCTAGAGTCGGAAACGACTAGCACGCATGTGCGGGGGAACCTTTACCTTTACCTTTCAGAAGCCAGCTATAAGTCAGCCCCTCCTCAGTTTGGCCATGTATGCATGGTAGATAAGATTTAGCTATTAAAGATATTAAAGTCTCTGTATTAGTCTATTGTGGAATAACCCCCAAAGGTTTGAAGATAATTCTATATGTTGTTGAGCTCAATGTCGGGAAATTCTGGCTAAAATTATGATTTCCTGAAGAAAAGGATGTTTGTTAAAAAGTTGGTGTTTCTGTAATACTGGAATGTTGTAGCTTTTTCTCTTTTTTTGTGGAGATCTGCACTTCACAAGGGAGTGATTTATTGACGTCCACATGTGAAATGGATGTGTGACTAGAACAAATGGGTGCAGTATGACTAAGACAAAAATGAACTGTGATATGGTTTCATTTGCAATTGAATTAAACGTATAGGCCACTCCCTAATATGTTTAATCAGTTCCTGTTTATGTCTCCTTAAAAATGATAATCTTGTGACACATTTTCGCGGGGGGGGGGGACAAGTGGACCACACTCGATGTTTTGAGGGACAGTATGAAATACTGGAGTCTTATTTTTGGATGAGTTTCTGTAAAGCTATTCAGCGACAAGATTCTACCAAAGGATGTCCTTGGTTTTGACCACTGGTTCTTCAGATGGCGTATGGCAGGGGTGTCAAACTCAATTTCATTGAGGGCCGCATCAGCATTGCGGTTGCCCTCAGGGGGCCAGGTGGGTGTGGCCTGGGTGGGCGTGGCCTACTGGGTGGGTGTGGCTAAAGTGCGTATGGCCTACTGGGTGGGCATGGCCAGCTCTACATCGTTCGCATCAAGGGTGCCTATGGGGGCCTGGGCAGGAGTGGGACAGATCTGAGGGTCTCTGGCAGGAGGAGGGTCTCTGGACCAGGGCCAAGGCAGTGGGGTCCGTTCCCTCACTGTTTCCAGGATGGCTTCCTGGGCCGCATGAAACCACTTTGCGGGCCGGATCTGGCCCCCGGGCCTTGTGTTTGACATGTCTGGCATATGGTCAAGAAACTGTTTTCTTCCGCTATCTTTCCCCCCCCCCCCTTTGGATGTAGAAGGAGGAAGGAAGACAAAACCTGAAGGGAAATGCAAAGGATTGTGCTACCAATTGTTATTAGCTATGCTTTGTTAGACGTGAATACATTGACGTTCTCACATGCTTGATGCTTATAAAAATGCAATAATGTCAGTTCCTGCATTGAATTAATGCACGGTTCTGCTTTGCTCTGTGCAACAAGCAATTTAAAGAGCTGAAACCAATTCTGTCTAATAATCTTTATCCAGTTTGACCTTGGAACATTCCCACCACAGCAGGTGTCCCAGTTGATCTGGTATTTTAGACTGTAGCCTGATTAGCTTAATGGTTTATCCAGTCCAGAAGGTTAGCCATGGTTGATGAGGCAGTCATAATCAAAGTGTGCAGGTTATCACTTAAAGTTAGAACTAAAATCAGTCTCTGCATTCCTTCCGTGTCCTTTCCTCTGATTTATGTTAATTACAATTAAGCATTATTACTGAAGTAGACTTCTAAACTGGAGGGAGATAAAGCAATTTCTCAATAGGAAAACCAAAGGGGTTGTAACTATTTTACTGTTGTTTTTTTTTGCAACAGTATGGAAGCAGTTTATCATTGCTGCCTTCTGGGATCCCTTTTTTAATCTTACAAGTTTGGTGGTGAGATTCTTGGTGATCTCCCCTCTAAGCACTTACCTCATTATTGTCGTGTTTAGCTCTTTGGGATTAACCGGATATGAGACATTAGTTGTTTTAATCTGGCAGGTTACTGTTAATAAGGCATTCGACCAAGATGCCAAGGAATGCCTGCTTGCTCACCCAGCACCGGTGCAGGAAAACGCCAATGGGACATAAGAATTGCTGAGGATGGGATCTGCTTTTGCCCTCTTCCTGCCTATCAGATACTCAAAGTTGCAACTTTGGACTACATTCCATCTCACTATGATTAAGAGAAAGAACTGCGTAGTAGTAGAATATGCAGTATATTCTCTTTGCCGTAATAATCTGAATTGAGCTGTTAGAAAGGCAGTTTTCTTTGAAATGGCCGTGGCTGATGCAACTTTTGAATAGAAAGCCAGCCCTAGAGATCACCGTCTTGTGATCTGCAATTAATTTCACTAGATTTTTGTTTATTCATTTGATGTTGGCTTTCATAGAGAGCAGCCAAGAGAGGTGGTAGTTGATAGTGGTAGTCCTTTAGAATATTTACAATTGACAACAGCTGTGCCTTACAAGACAATGTGATCCTGATTAAATTAATTTTTTTTTCCTTAAGCAGAAACACCAGTGATAAAAGCTTTGACGTCCTTGGCAAAGCTCTTAGGAAACAAAATATTCTAAGATAATATGTATTATTCACATTTGTGCTGTAGATATGAATAGGTTTGTGGGAGTGAGGCAGTTTCAGTTAAAGAAGACATTTAGATTTCTCTGTCTCTCGACAAGCTTGCAGCAGAGAAAAAGATAATTTTTACCAGGGAAAAATTATTTTTAGCAGCTAGGCAATGCCGAAGAATGAACTTTATGGAACAAGCTGTGGATGGACCTCTATATGATGTTTCATGCCTTTGACCTATTGTGTGTTTCCTGTGGCTAAAAAGGAAGGGCCATGGGTTCCAGAAAATAACGAAATATTTCTTTGTGAAAACTGGAATTAATGTTTGTAGTGTAGCTTCTACTGCCACATTCTTCTATTAGTATAGCTTGAACCAAATTATTTAGAGCAGGGGTGTCAAACTCAATTTCATTGAGGGCCGCATCAGCATTGCGGTTGCCCTCAGGGGGCTGGGTGGGTGTGGCCTGGGTGGGTGTGGCCTACTGGGTGGGTGTGGCTAAAGTGCGTATGGCCTACTGGGTGGGCGTGGCCAGCTCTACATCGTTCACCTCAAGGGTGCCTATGGGGGCCTGGGCAGGAGTGGGACAGATCTCAGGGTCTCTGGCAGGAGGAGGGTCTCTGGGACAGGGCCAAGGCAGTGGGGGCCGTTCCCTCACTGTTTCCAGGATGGCTTCGCGGGCCACATGAAACCACTTCGCGGGCCGGATCTGGCCCCCGGGCCTTGTGTTTGACATGTCTGATTTAGAGTAATCTTCCACACCTGCCTTCCTTTGCCAGATCTGACCCCCTGAAGATTTTTTCCCTGTGAGCAACCTTAAAGCACCTAATAAAAATTCTGAATAAGATTCAGCAACATGGTTGTTAAGTGAATCTGGTGTCCCCATTGGCTTTGCTTGTCAGATCACAAAAAGTGATCACATGACCTCGGTACACTGCAACTTTCATAAATATGAGCCAGTTGCCAAGCGTCTTAATTTTGATCACATGACCGTGGGGGATGCTGCAGTGGTATTGTGCCATTTTCAGTGCCATTGTAACTTCAAACAGTCACTAAATTGTAAGTTGAGGACTACCTGTACTACACAACTTTACTTTCTGCAGCGGGCTAATGCCTCCTTAAGTAACACCAGCTGCCTGCAATTAGTGCAGGTTCACATCCCACCAGGCTCAAGGTTGACTCAGCCTTCCATCCTTCTGAGGTAGGTAAAATGAGGACCCAGATTGTTGGGGGCAATAAGCTGACTTTGTAATAATGCCGCTTGGGGGTGTGTGAAAGCCCTAATAAGCAGGCATATACATAGAATGAAGGCTATTGCTAAGCACATTGATTTGTGCTTTAAATTGTAAGCCGCCCTGAGTCTTCGGAGAAGGGCGGGATATAAATGGGATTTTTAAAAAAAATCACTTTGGGTAAGCCTCTCTCACACTTGAGACACTTATTTTGTCACCTGGCAAGTGTAGGATCTCTTTAATAGATCTTAATTTACTGGGATACAAAATCTGGTTTCTCTTGAGGCAGATTATATGTAAGAGGCTTAATATTCTGCATTTGGTTTTTTAATATCGATGAAATAAAATTTTAGGCAATCTGAATGTGAAATATTCTATTTCCCTTTCATTTGCAGTTTTCCATAACCTCATGTCCTTCAGATATATTGGCCTTAAACTTCCATAACTCTGAATCATCGTGGCCAAAGAGATTGGCCCAACTTAAATATGGAGTATCTGATGGAGGAAAGTTACTATGATGCAAGATAAAGTTGCATCATGTTGATCAATGAATAGCTGTCTTAATTAAAAGAAAGCAGTTCAATTTCTTTTGGATTAAACCAGGAAACCAATGGTTCAACTTTGAAGCAATATCTACAGCACGAGTGTCAAAATTGTGACGTCACGTGGTGTGTCGTGATGTATCACGACTTTTCCCCCCATTGCTGGCAATAGGGTGGGCGCGGTCGGCAATTTGACACCCCTGATCTACAGGCAGTAACTCTCCCCTCTTTTTTTCCCTCAGCATATAGCATTCACTATTGATTTTTCCCATAGGTGGCCACTCATGCTTTGATCACTTCCTCAATGGATTACTGCAATGCATTGCATATTGGGCTGCCCTTGAAGAACATCTAGAAGTGGCAGTTTGTCCAGAATTTGTCCAATAATGGGTGTTTGATTACACATTTGCTGCATGAGCTGCACTGGTTCCTTCCGTGGTTATCTCAACTTCTTGTTAGATATGGAAAGAGGGGCATGCTTTGTGTCTCGTGAATTAAAGAATGTCATCTTGCAGAACCCAGGAAGTTTGCCTTTTTGTTGTGGTATTTGTCCTCTGGAACAATTGACCACCAGAGTTCAGATTGGTCCTGACACTGCTAGCTTCTGGAAAGTGTTGAAAATTTATTTGATTGACCCAGGCATGGGGATAGCGGTATGAAATTAGTGAAATCCAGATGATTTGATATTATAATATGCTTATTACATTACATTACATTATTCTATTATATTACTTTTTACACTTAATTTTGGTTTTGAATTATCTGTTTTATATTTCCTTTTACATTTTGAGTCACTATGGCAAAAAAGAAAAAGTGGCCGTGGAAATAAATAAATCTCTTTGAAATGTCTTTTCAAGATAATTGGCCTTGTCTGAAGTTCCACAAATGATAGGAATTGTATTACTTGTGTAGTGTTTGCACTCACAGAAAGCAGTTTATGAAAGGTAAGTGCTGAGGATCCCAGTGTGGTTCTATAAACTTAGTTTTTTTTATTTGTTTGCTTGTTTGTTTGTTTCTAGCTTCAGGTCAGTCTTAGCTTATAGTTTTCTTGGTAATATTTTTAGAAGCAGTTGGCTATGGCCTTCTTTCTAAGGCTAAGATGATGTGAATGAACCAAAAACCAGTTGGTTTCTTGCTTAAGATGATGGGACTAGAACTCACCATTTCCCAGTTTCTATAGCCCAGCACACAAAGCTTAGTTTTTTCATGCTGAGTGGCATTTCTAGTCAGCTAGATGGCAGCATTTAGCTCACCTTGGCTGAATCAGAAAAACCAACCTGGGTCAAACATAGTTAATCTTTGGTAAGATCAGGGCTTTTTTTCTCATAGAACGCTCAGAACGGAGTTCCGGCACCTTTTTTGGATGGAACCTTGTAGGGTAGGCAAGGCAAATTGTATGACATGTGTGAGTTCCGGCACCTTTTTCTTTTACAAAAAAAGCACTGGGTAAGATACCCATGGGGCTCTGCAGTGATTTGGATTTGAGGGAAAAAAAAGGTGTGTGGGAAAGTTCAAAGGACTGTAAGTGAACTCTTTAAAGTAGCCATGCCTTTTCCTGGTATTGTGCAGCTGCCCTCTGAAATTGCAGCACAATCTTAGGAAAAGTGGGTTTGATTTAAAGACTTGTAGCAAGTGCTACATATGTACCAATAAACCTTCTCAGCATTAAATGCTGCACAGCCCCAGTAGCTACCATGTGATCAGGACTGTTGACTAAACTGCTAAGTTGAAAAAGATTCCAGAAGGCTAATGTGGCAAACTACTTATTTATTTATTTATTTATTTATTTATTATTTATTTATTCGTTTTATATACCGCCCTTCTCCCGGAGGACTCAGGGCGGTGTACAGAGCAAAGTAAGTATACAATAAACCAACAATAAAACAAATAAGACCCCAGATCTACAAATAAAACCCCAAATCTATCAGGCCAGGCCGGCTTGCTGGAATAGATAGGTTTTTAAATCTCGCCGAAAGGTGCGAAGGTCGGGGGCCATCCGGATTTCGGCTGGTAAGCGGTTCCAGAGGATTGGCGCACCCACCGAGAATGCTCTCCCCCTGGGGGTCACCAGCCGGCATTCTCTGACCGGTGGCACCCTGAGGAGGCCCTCTCTGTGGGAGCGCACAGGACGGAGGGGTGTTGACGCTGGCAGTAGGTGCTCCCGTAGGTACTTCTGGATTGTTCCCAAAAGAATTACAGGAATACATTAACTGTTCACAATCATCCAGAGCCTAAACTTGATATACATTAACTGTATGCAGTCAGTTAACTTCAAGTTCATTTCTAAACTTGATGTACATTTTTTTAAAAAAATATATTATTTACACTATATTTATTATCACAGGCATTGTATACAGCTTTGGATATATTAGCATTGCAATTCCTAAAATTCCCAACCCATCTGGCTAACAATTGGGAAGCTACAGTCCCAACATAAGTGGAAGATCCCAGGGTACAGAAAGTTGTGAATTGTGAATAATGGCATGGTTTCCTGCATGATCATATGTATGGATGAGGTAGGAGAAGAAGATGGGGGCAAACATGGAAAATTGATTGATAATCCTGTTCAGTTTGATCTATCCAGATGTCTTTGAAGAGCTTACATTTTTTCCCCTAGTGATAAGATACAAGCTATTGTCCATTGGTGGATGCTTGAAACTTCTCAGATTCTATGTAGTGTACAGATGCTGTTTCTGCCTGAATGACCATCCATAACATAAATGCCTGTTTGCTATTTTCCTGCTATAAAAAGGGGTACATTCAAGGACAATTAATGTCCTCTTTTTTATAAGATTGCTCATTTTTGTGGGAGATGATAGTCATAAATTGTAATTGACAATTTATTCTCAATATATTTGAATAAGCAAAATATTACAGAGGGGAAAAAAGTTTCATTTGTGCGTTGTACCATGCATCACTACAATATATTAGAATTTCCAAGCTTAAATGCTGATATTGATTTTTAGAATATATTAGTGAGTGTCACTAAACCTGTTTCAATTTTACTTTATAAATATAGTGGTAGGGGTGGGATGTCTAAAAGAAACATATGAATTGCAAGATTTATATGGCCGTGAAATATCAGATATCTCATTATAGAACTGATTTATGGGCCATGAAGATGAATTTTATCCAGGATACTCTTTCCCAACTTGGTCTTTCAACAGTGCACACTTCACTGCTGTAATTGCGTCCATGCTTCTTGCTGTTGGTTGTCCTCTTCTCTTTCCTTTCATCTTTCCCGAATCTAGGTCTTTTCATAATGTGTTTTGAATTATGATAATTTGAGTGTAGTCTTTTGTGTCTTGAATAAGAACTCTGAATTGATTCATTCTATTACCCATTGGTGTTTGTTTGGCTATTCATAATATCTTCTAGAATATCTCTAGTCGTCTTCAGCATAAATATTTGAAAGCATCAATAATCTTTTTTCTGCTTATTCGAATGCAGTTTTTGCTTCCATAGGGTGTCAGAAGAAGCTGTTGCTTGCACATTTCTAACTTTGTATACATAGAAACATCAAAACATCTGAATATCTTTTAAAATGCCTTTTTTATTTTACTGCACATTTCTTCTAGTTCCCTACCAATGAAATTCAGGACTTCAAAGCAATTTCTGATTTCTGATTTTTTTCTGGAAAATGTTAGGTATATGCTCAAGTTCGTATCCTAGAAAGTGGATGACTTTGTGAGATATTCAGTCACTGATTCCATTGTATCCTTCCTGGTAATAAATGCCATGTCCTTAATTTTTGTGTCCTGAATAGTAAACAGTAGGATCTTCTGATGAAAATATCCAATTTCAGTCCATTTCAATTTTCTTATGACTAAGATACCAGTGTGTAATTGATTCTTTTTGGTCTTCTACCGGGTTGAGCTTTTTCATGTTCATACTTATATTTTGTATTGCCACTGTAATTTTGTCTTGGCAGCTTTAGGTTATCTTTTCCTGCATGGAGATATCAGCAAGTAGACATCCCGCAGTTTTTGATCTTGCTTTACATGTATGGCTCAGAAAAGGCTTGATGCTGCTTGCCTGGAAAATGAGAAAATATGGCCCCTTGAAAGCAAATATTACATTATGAGGCTGACACTGATCAGGGAATTTGTATTGGGATCAAGATGGCTGTGCTCATAAGTCTCTTGGAATGTGGTAAATTGGAAGAAAACATTAAATAAAGATTTTTAGGAAATAAAGATTGTGATTAGAGAGCATTATTACTTCTAGGCCTGTGCTGAAGGCTTGTATTGCTACTTCCTTGAACATTGTAAAGTGTGCTTTTGTTGGAACAGATAAAACTTCATAGCCTTGAGGACTACTTTCATTTTGATTCATTTTTTTCCCTGGCACCTGATTCCAATTCTGTTGGGTAGACTCCCAGACCTTTATATAGAGTTCACTTCTTGAATATTGATATAAATTTGAGTACAGGAAAGGGAAAGGTTGATTGTTTGGATGCTTGTGAAAAGAAATGCACATTATAAACATTCTTTATTTTATTAAACAGTGGTTGGAAGCCATTGCCTATGGTGCAGAAGATATAGGCAATTCAATGTAAAGTGGCCTCTTTAAAATGTTTGTTGCTTTGCATAAGATAGATGTTGCTAGTATGTATGACATTTTATGACTCTAATGCTGATGCAATGATCTGCAGTGTATAATATAGCAGATTAAAATGCTGGACCAAATTGGGAATGCCAGTTCAGCTTCAATAAATCACTCCTTTCTTGGACAAAATGGAATTGTACTTGTTGCAAAAAATAAGGAAAATATATACCCATTTAGGGAAGTTTCAGAGTGGTGTTTTTTAAATGTATTATCACAAAAATCTGAATATTTTTCAGGTTTATAAACAGGTTTGCTAGAATTACTGTCTGGCATTTTTCTGTTTGGATTTTTTTTTCTGGTGGTAGTACAGAGACTGTTTCTTCATTTTTGTAATGCCATACAGTATTCAGGAACAATTTGCAGAATGGAGGGAGAAGGCATGTTTTGCATTTATATGACATTTTTGGCCACATTCACTTTCTAAAAATCCATTAACTGTGATAGAAAGTGGAGTCATAATAATTGAACTCTTTCTACTGTCCCTCCCCCAACATACCTGTTCCTTCTTGGGATTGCTATCACCTCCAAATCTGCTAATTCCCAGTAATTTTGGCAGATCTATGTATATTTGGATTCATTTCTTATTGTGGGATCCACTGAATCTTTGACCCAGGTGGGCTCAAGTTGGACTTACCATATGAAATGGATTTGTAGGCAATGCCTTTATCATTATTTAGTATGGGTGTTGTAGACTACATGTTCTATTTTTAACAAACATACGTAAAATATGTATATCCCTAGTTTGGGGGCTGACACTTAGCTGACTTTGGTTGATCTTTAGAAACCAAGAACGATTAGTTTGGATTAATATTCAGTAGGAAGTTGCCAAGAAATCTCAGGGCTGTAGGCCATATTGGGAGGGAAGTGAAAAGACAACCTGGAAAATGTACTTTGCCAAGAAAACATCTTGAATTTGTTCATCCCCACATTTCAGGGCATTTTTATAGACTACTTTATAAACTCTGCAATGGCAGACAAGTGGAACTTCTCTTGTTTAATAAATTCAAGGTCAAAACACACGGACATGTTTGAGATGTAGGAAATAGGTGACCCCTTTGATTTATAAAGGTAAAGGTAAAGGTTCCCCCGCACATGCGTGCTAGTCGTTTCCAACTCCAGGGGCCGGTGCTCATCTCCGTTGCAAAGCCGAAGAGCCAGCGCTTGTCCGAGGACGTCTCCGTGGTCATGTGGCCGGCATGACTAGACGCCAAAGGTGCTGGGACGACTAACAGGCGCTCACTCTGTTACGCGGCACTCAGGATTCGACCCGCCAAACTGCCGACCTTCTGATCGACAAGCTCAGCGTCCTAACCCACTGCTGTAAAATTATGAAATTCAGATCTGGATTGGAATCCTAACACATAGATTGATAAGGAGTAAATATTCCCCAAGAAAATAAAACTCCATTTTCAATGAAGAAGGGTCCTCTTGCATTTTTCTTTTCTCTGTACCTGCATGGAGAGGGGGGAAAAACAAATGTATGTGCAGAGGTCCACCTCTAGATCTTGAACTTTAATGCTCATGCAAAAAGAAAAAAAGAAAATCAGCTGCACACTTTATATTAACTGTAGCATGGACTTTCCCTTTTAAAATCAACTCCAGAGTATTTGTTTCTTTGACTATTTTTAATATTGGTGTGGTATTCATTGGGTTAGGACTCTTTTTTTTTGAGGGAAGCTTATTAAAAATGCCTTCCACTCCATTGTTGTCCAGCAGAGCAGAGTTAGCCTTTGTGAATTCTGTCTTAGTTGTTTTGGGAGACTGCAATACTAAAAGGGTCTTTCCAAACTGTTTCTGCTGAACCTGTACCCTATCATTATGTCAGCTGCTAAGAGGGCTTGGCTGATTAAACTAGGATTAACGCTATTGTTCTCCCTGGGCTAATTCCTTCCAGATGTAATATCATTCAGCATGCCCCAAGGAACAGTTGAATGCCATAAGCTTCAGTCTACTGCGAATATCAATGGTCTGCTCTCCAAAGAATCAGCTGGTCTCTGTAGCTTATTGGAAGTGCAAAACTGCAGCAAGTGACCCTTTTATGATTTCCTAGAAATAGCCCTTACAGAAAGTCATGTATAGAATGAAAATCAGTCTCTTTCTCTACTAACTGATGCCTTTCAATTGGCCATCAGATGCAAGAAAATGCTGGTGCTAAGCCATAACTCATTAATGGTTCACTAACACCCTTAATACAGAAAAACCCAGATTCAGCCCTGGTAAGTAACTAAGGTTGTGAAAGACACAAAATTTGAAATCTTGGAGAACTATTGAATTGCTAATCAGTATAGGCAATATTGAACTTGATTAGAGCAGTGGTCTGGGTTCAGAAACTCCAAGTAGGAGTCAAATTCCTAGAAGCCAGTATAGGTTTGTTAAAAGCAGGGCATACTAAACAAACCTTATTGCTTTCTTTGACTAAATTAGTGGACTCTGGATGTGGTATACATAGACTTCAGTAAGGCATTTGATAAAGTAGAGCCTAGCCTACTTCCTGGTAAGATAGAACAGTGTGGGATACATAGTACCACCCTCAGATGGATTTGCAGCTGGCTGGTCAGTTGCACTTAGTGTGTAGTCCTCAATGGAATTACTTCTACATGGAGGGAAGCATGCAGTGGGGTATCTCATAGTTCTGACTTGAGCCCTCATATATAACCTAGATGAGGGGATTTGCATCAAATGTGTAGATGTTTCAAAGCTGAGGGGAAATACTAATATTTGGGAAGATAGACTCAAGATTCTCAATGATCTTGACAGATATGAGCATTGAGCCCTGTCCAACAAGATGCAGTTCACTGGTGAGAAGAGTAAGGTCAAATGTACAGGTATAGAATAGGCAATGCCTGGCTCAACAGTAGCACCTCTGAAAGGGATCTAAGTGTCCTGGTGGATCATCACTTACATATGAATCACCAGTGTGTTACAGCTGCCAAAAAAGCCAATATAGTCCTAGGCTGCATCAACAGAAGGATAGCATCAAGATCAGGAGAAGTGATACTATTGTTCTATACTGCATTGGTGGGGCCACATTTGTAATACTGCATCCAGTATCACCACCATACAAGAAAGATGCTGAGGCCCAGAAAGAATGCAGAGAAGAACAAAGATGATAATAAGTCTGGAAGTTAAATCATATGATGAATGGCTAAGGGAACTAGGTATGTTTAGCCTAATGAATAGAAGGCTCAAGGGAGTCATGATAGCAGTCTTCCCATACTTGAAGGGCTGTTACAGGGAAGAGATTTATTCTCCATAGCACTTGAGGGCAGGACAAGAAGCAGTTGGTAGAAGCTTCTCAGAGGAGATCCAACCTGGAAATAAGGAGGAATTTTCTGACAGAATGATTAATCAAATAAGAAAACCCAGTTCAAATTAGAATAGAGCTGGAAGGGACCTTGGAGGCTTTCTAGTCCAGCCCCCTGCTCAAGCAGGAGGACCTATACCATCTCAGACAAGTGACTGTCTAGCCTCTTCTTAAAAACCTCCATTGCTGGAGTGCCCATGATTTCTGGAGGCAAACTGTTCCACTGGTTAATTGTCCTCACTATCAGGAAGTTTCTCCTTAATTCCAGGTTGCTTCTCTCTTTGATCAGTTTCCAACCATTGTTTCTCGTCCTTCCCTCTGGTGCTCTGGTGAACAACCTGGCCCCCTCTGCCTTGTGGCAGCCCCTCAGATACTGGAACACTGCTATCATGCCTCCCTTATTTCTTCTTTTCTTTAGATTAGCTAAACTCAAGTCCTGCAGCCGTTCTTCGTAGGTTTTAGTCTCCAGGCCTTTGATCATCTTAGTTGCGCTTTTCTGATTTTTTTCCAAACTCTCAACATCTTTTTTGTGATATGGTGACCAAAATTGGCTGCAGTATTCCAGGTGTGGTCTTACTAGGGTTTTATAAAGCAGTACTAATACTTCATGTGATCTTGATTCTATTTATACAACCCTGTTTATACAACCCAGGATTGTATTAGCTTTTTTGGTTGCTGCTGCACACTGCTGGCTCATAGTCAAGGCCCCTCTCACAGTTACTGTTTTTAAGACAGGTCTCACTCAATCTGTATTTGTACCTTTGGTTTTTCCTGCCTAGATGTAAGATTTTGCTTATCTCCACATTGAAACTCATTTTGTTGGTTGGGGCCCATTATTCAAGTTTGTCAAGATCTTTTTGGATCCTGAGTCTGGGATGTTGGCTACTCCTGCCAGTTTGGTGTCATCTGCAAATTTGATGAGTTCCCCTTCAATTCCCTCATCTAAGTCATTAAAGAAGATATTGAAGAGTACTGGGCCTAAGACGGAACCTTCTGGTACCCCACTGCTTACTTCTCTCCATGTGGATGTGGTGCTGTTGAGGACTACTCATTGAGTACGGTTTGCCAGCCCTCTACAGATCCATCTGGTGGTGATGTTGTCTATTCCATCTTTTTCTAGTTTACCAAGGAGTAGCTTGTGGTCTGCTTTATCAAATGTCTTACTGAAATCTAAGTATACTACGTCTACAGCATTTTTCTGGTCTATTAGTTTAGTCACTTTATCAAAGAATGAAATAAGATTGGTTTGGCATGATCTGTTTGGAACAAACCCGTGCTGGCTACTGGTTATAACTTTGTTTGCTTCTACTTGTTTGCAGATCTGTTTTTTGATGATCTTTTCTAGGATCTTCCCAGGTATTGATGTTAAACTGATTGGTCTGTAGTTTCCTGGGTCCATTTTTTCCCCTTTCTTGACGGATGGGAACTACATCAGCCCTTTTCCAATCCTCAGGTACTTTATGATTGGTTTTGGGTTCTAGAGATTCTAAAGATTGGTCACCATTTCCCCTCAATTTTAGTTTAAAGCCTTCCTGATGAGTTGGGCCAGTCTTTTTCCCTGTTTTTGTGCCTTCTCTGCATATAATGAAAATCAATGTAGCTTGTTTTTCATTATGTTGCTTCAGATACTCCAAAGCAGACATGTCAAACACAAGGCCTGGGGGCCAGATGCGGCCCGCGAAGTGGTTTCATGTGGCCCGTGAAGCCATCCTGGAAACTGAGGGAATGGCCCCCACTGCCATGGCCCTGGCCCAGAGACCCTCCTTCTGCCAGAGACCCTCAGATCTGTCCCACTCCTCCCCCATAGGCACCCTTGATGTGAACGATGCACGCCCACCCAGTAGGCCATACGTACTTTAGCCACGCCCACCCAGTAGGCCACACCCACCCAGGCCACACCCACTCAGCCCCGAGGGCAACCGCAATGCTGATGCGGCCCTCAATGAAATTGAGTTTGACACCCCTGCTCCAAAGTGTCCAACACATTTCTAATATTATCCTTTAACTGTTTTTTTTTAGATAAAGAACAGAACAGAATGGCAGAGTTGGAAGAGACCTTGGAGGTCTTCTAGTCCAACCCCTTGCTTAAGCAGGAAACCCTATTCCATTTCAGACAAATGGTTGTTCAGTCTCTACTTAAAAACCTCCAGTGTTGGAGCACCCACAACTTCTGGAGGCAGGTTGTTTCACTGATTAATTGTTCTGTCAGAAAATTCCTCCTTGGTTCTTGATTTATTTCCATCCATTGCTTCTTGTCTTGCCTTCAGGTGCTTAGAGAATAGGTTGATCCCATCTAGATATAAAGATCTACGTTGATCTTAGAATTACATATTTCTCAAGTTTTATTCTGGAGTTTGCCTCTGGGTTAACCTTACTTTTTGAAGAGCCTTTTTTCTGGTAAACCTCATAGTTTAATATAATCAGTCATTGCAGTTGAAACATAAAATATGAATTAATCCCGTTTATCGCTGATAGTACTGATCATCCTTTGATATACAGCTTTAAAATATACCCTCTAGTTAATAAATCAGTATGGTATATAGACTAGGACTAATAATTCTGATAGGTTTAGTCAGGCTTCATTGTACTGGTGGCTTCCTCCATAACTTACAGTATTCCATTTTAGTAGTGTCTGCTGTTGTGTTAAAGTGGAACGGCAAGATCAGCTAAAGTTCAGGGAGGAATGTCAAAACGCACAAATATTTCTTTTAACCTGTGTTAGTTTTGCTTATACAACTGGACCTGACTCTGAACTTGCTGCATGGTTTGTAGCATCAGATTCATCAAACCAGGGCATCTGGCATTCAAACGTACAAGTCTTTTGTTCAAAAGCATCTCCCATGACCAGGCTCACATGCAGTGCAAAATAATAGAATGATTAATATGTTTCTGACTCAGTGAGACATGATATATGTTCCAAGAAAGAAAAGATTTTACAAAAACCTGCAATACCTATCTGGCCACAACTGCTATAAAACTCAGTGCTTCCTTACTGCTGTTGGAATTCAGGTGTATCTTGTGTTAACATTTGAATGGTGCATATATTTATGTATCCACAGCTCTCACATTCCCTGTATTAATATATGCACGTGGAATAAGTTAACAGGCATCCAAACCTTGATTACAGTAATAATACAGCTTAGTCCAGTTGCCGTGATTCAACTTCCAGACAACTCTACCTGGATGACTGAGAATCTTCATCAACTTATTAGAGAAGGGTCATAGTTTCATACTGCAGCATTTGCTTTACTTCTAAACATGTTTTCTTTCTTTATTTGATTTAAACAATTTTGTCTGTTCATTTCACTGTTGCAGTTCTATTCTAGATCTAATCCACAGCATCAGTGAATAGGACCAAGAAACACATTTGTATCTGAAATGCTAGTTTTAAATTGACAAAGAATCTTTCGGTATAACCAGACAGGTAATGCTGCTATTAAAAAGTGTAGTGCAATTATATCCAGAGTTAGTTGGAAATTATTGTACTGTGGTCTAGTCCTCCCCTTCATGGATTACTACCTTGTCGTGGCGAAGGGGCTTGCGTAATTCAATGAAGCTATGAGCTATGCCGTGCAGGGCCACCCAAGATGGAAAGGTCATAGCAGAGAGTTCTGACAAAACGTGATCCACTGGAGAAGGAAATGGCAAACCACTCCAGTATCTTTGCCATGAAAACCCTATGGACAGTACCAAAAGGCAAAACGATATGACGCTGGAAGATGAGCCCCTCAGGTCGGAAGGCGTCCAATATGCTACTGGGGAAGAGCAGAGGGCTAGTACTAGTAGCGCCAGAAAGAATGAAGCGACTGGGCCAAAGCCGAAAGGACGCTCAGCTGTGGATATGTCTGGTGGTGAAAGGAAAGTCCGATGCTGTAAAGATTTTTTCTCCATAGGAACCTGGAATGTAAGGTCCATGAATCAAGGAAAGCTGGACGTGGTCAAACAAGAGATGACAAGACTAAACATCGACATCTTAGGTATCAGCGAACTAAAATGGACAGGAATGGGTGAATTTAATTCAGATGACCATCAGGTATACTACTGTGGGCAAGAATCCCTCAGAAGAAATGGAGTAGCCTTCATAGTCAATAAAAAAGTAGGAAAAGCAATACTGGGATACAATCCTCAAAATGACAGAATGATCTCAGTTCGAATCCAAGGCAAACCATTCAATATCACAGTAGTCCAAGTCTATGCCCCAACCACCGGTGCTGAAGAGGATGAAATTAACCGGTTCTATGAAGCCCTACAGCACCTTATAGAACTAACACCCAAAAATGATGTCCTTATCATCATGGGGGATTGGAATGCTAAAGTAGGAAGCCAAAAGATAACCGGAATAACAGGCAAGTTTGGCCTTGGAGTACAAAATGAAGCAGGGCACAGGATGATAGAATTTTGTCAAGAGAATACGATGGTCATAGCAAACACTCTTTTCCAACAACCCAAGAGACAGCTTTACACATGGACATCACCAGACGGTCAACACAGAAATCAGATTGACTATATGCTCTGCAGCCAAAGATGGAGAAGCTCTATACAGTCAGTAAAAACAAGACCAGGAGCTGACTGTGGCTCAGACCATGAGCTTCTTGTTGCAAAGTTTAGGCTTAAATTAAAGAAAGTAGGGAAAAGCGCTAGGCCAGTCAGGTATGAATTAAATCATATCCCTGTTGAATATACAGTAGAGGTGACAAATAGATTTAAGGAATTAGATCTGATAGACAGAGTGCCTGAAGAACTATGGACAGAGGTTCGCAACATTGTACAAGAGGTAGCAACCAAAACCATCCCAAAGAAAAAGAAATGCAAGAAAGGAAAATGGCTGTCTGAGGAAGCTTTGCAAATAGCTGAGGAAAGGAGGGAAGCGAAAGGCAAGAGAGAAAAAGAAAGATATGCCCAATTAAATGCAGAATTCCAAAGAATAGCTAGAAGAGATAAGAATGCCTTCTTAAATGAACAATGCAAAGAAATAGAAGAAAACAATAGAATAGGGAGGACCAGAGATCTTTTCAAGAAAATTAGAGAGATGAAAGGAACTTTTCATGCAAAAATGGGCATGATAAAGGACCGAAATGGCAGGGACCTAACAGAGGCAGAAGAGATTAAGAAGAGGTGGCAAAATTACACAGAAGAACTATACAAGAATGAGCTTAACATCCCTGACAATCACAATGAGGTAGTCACTGACCTCGAGCCAGACATCCTAGAATGTGAAGTGAAGTGGGCCTTAGAAAAGCTGAGCAACAACAAAGCTAGTGGAGGTGACAGTATTCCAGCTGAGCTATTCAAAATCTTAAAAGACGATGCAGTAAAAGTGCTACACTCAATTTGCCAACAAATTTGGAAAACTCAACAGTGGCCACAGGATTGGAAAAGATCAGTTTACATTCCAATTCCAAAGAAAGGCAGTGCCAAAGAATGTTCAAACTATCGCACCATTGCACTCATTTCTCATGCTAGTAAAGTTATGCTTAAAATTCTACAAGCTAGACTCCAGCAGTATGTGGATCGAGAACTACCAGAAGTACAGGCAGGATTTCGAAGAGGCAGAGGAACTAGAGATCAAATTGCTAACATACGCTGGATCATGGAGAAAGCTAGAGAGTTCCAGAAAAACATCTACTTCTGCTTCATTGACTATGCTAAAGCCTTTGATTGTGTGGATCATAACAAACTCTGGCAAGTCCTTAAAGAGATGGGCATACCAGACCATCTTATTTGTCTCTTGAGAAACCTATATGCGGGCCAAGAAGCAACAGTGAGAACTGGACACGGAACCACTGATTGGTTCAAAATTGGGAAAGGAGTCCGGCAAGGCTGTATACTGTCGCCTTGCCTATTTAATTTATATGCAGAGCACATCATGAGAAAGGCAGGGCTAGATGAATCAAAAGTTGGAATTAAGATTGCTGGAAGAAACATCAACAACCTAAGATATTCAGATGACACCACTCTAATGGCAGAAAGTGAAGAGGAACTAAAGAGCCTCTTGTTGCGAGTGAAGAAGGAGAGTGCAAAAGTTGGGTTGAAACTAAACATTAAGAAAACCAAGATCATGGCATCTGGCCCTCTCAATTCCTGGCAAATAGATGGGGAAGAAATGGAGGTAGTGACAGATTTTATTTTCCTGGGCTCCAAGATCACTGCAGATGGGGACTGTAGCCAAGAAATTAAAAGACGCTTGCTCCTGGGGAGGAAAGCCATGACAAATCTAGACAGCATACTAAAAAGCAGAGACATCACCCTGTCAACAAAAGTGCGTATAGTCAAGGCTATGGTCTTCCCAGTTGCAATGTATGGCAGTGAAAGCTGGACCATAAGAAAGGCTGAGCGCCAAAGAATTGAAGCCTTTGAACTATGGTGCTGGAGAAGACTCCTGCGAGTCCCTTGGACTGCAAGGCGATCAAACCGGTCAGTCCTAGAGGAGATCAACCCTGACTGCTCTTTAGAAGGCCAGATTCTGAAGCTAAAACTCAAATACTTTGGCCATCTAATGAGAAGGAAGGACTCACTGGAGAAGAGCCTAATGCTGGGAAAGATTGAGGGCAATAGAAGAAGGGGACGACAGAGAATGAGGTGGCTGGATGGAGTCACTGAAGCAGTGGGTGTGAGCTTGAATGGACTCCGGAGGATGGTGGAGGAGAGGAAGGCCTGGAGGAACGTTGTCCATAGGGTCGCGATGGGTCGGACACGACTTCGCAACTAACAACAACGGTCTAGTCCTGATATTCCTCCCCTCCTCTCCCCCCCACCTCACCCCCCAAAAAATCTGTAGTTGGGAGGAGAGTAATCATAAAATTTGCCTGTGACATTGAGAACATTTACAAAATGATGTTTTGTCCTTGTTTTGTTCGAAAACCTAATCAGTTTCCATGATTAAATGAGAAAAGAATGTCCACTATTTTTCTTGCAAGTGGGAATTGCAAACAACAAAAGGACACTGTTAGCCTATCAATCAACATTTCCTCCAAGCCATGAAAATTATAAAGATCTGAAAGTTAGAAAACGTGTGATTATTTGACTTCCTAAATTTGCTTGGGGATAATAGATGAGACAGGAGCAATGTGAAATAATGTGATTGCCTGCACCCTCCATTCCTTTCATATGCGCATGCAGCGATAAAGGGGTGGAGCTTTATCATTGGGACTTTTCTTCATGCCCCCTCCCCCCATAGATGCCACTGGGTCTTCTGGGTTTCTAGGTGGGGGAGTCAAAATTGGCAAAATGTTTGCCACAGCATTACATTGAAGGCAGATCCTGCTGCTCACTCTCGTTCTAATGAGTGCCCCCAAATCTCATTCTAATAACCCAACAGAAGAGTTAAGTAGAACTCATTATAGTAAAAGCTTGTTGATAGCCACTTTGGGAAGGATGGTTTGGATTTAAAAAGGCGGCTTCTGATTAGCTATCAAGAAAATTTCCACTTGAGTTCATTTATCTTCAGATGTATTCCTTACAGATCTACCTCTATTTATTGCTGTCATGAAGTGCTTTAATATTGATAAGCTAACATGGATTTGAACCATCACATCAAAGAATGAAATGTCTATTCTTACTGAGGAATATTTAAGTGTGTGTGTGTGTGTGTGTGTGTGTGTATGTGTTATCTCCATCTAGAGTCTAGACCAACTATATGCTTAGCCAAAATGCATCATAGACTATTGATTGATGTCAGAAAGTTCTACGTTGTGAAAACCGAACAATCAAAACAATTTCTTTTCAATGTAAGTGATCTGGTATAAGATCACTTGTATAAGTTGAGCTTGATTAATGCTCTTGCCATTGCTTTCTCACAGGATTTTCTAACCAGCATGTAGCTCCTGGGGGTTTCTCATTGAAATGCTAACATTGTTTAGGGAGAATTGGCCAAGGTTAGCCATGTATTATTGAACTGCAGCAACCTACAGGTAGTCCTATACCAGGGATAGGCAACCTTGACTCTTTTATGACCCGTGGATTTCAACTCCCAGAATTCCTTAGCCAGGATGGCTGGCTCAGGAATTCTGGGAGTTGAAGTCCACAAGTCATAAAAGAGCCAAGCTTGCCTACCACTGTCCTAGACCATTCATTTAGTGGCCATTTGAAGTTACGAAAGCACTGAAAGAACAACTTATGACAATTTTTCACCTTAAAACGTTTGTGGCATCCCCACGGCCATGTGATTAGAATTTGGACACTTGGCAACTGGCTTATATTTATGATGGCTGCAGTATTTTGGGGTGCGTGTGTGTCATGTGATCATGCTTTGTGCCCTTCTGACATTCAAAGTCAATGGGAAAGCCAGATTCACTTTACAACCTATTACTAACTATCAGCTATAGTGATTCACTTAACAGCTGTGGCAGGAAAGGTTGTAAAATGGGCTAAAGCCCACTTAACAAGTGTTCCATATAGCAATGGAAATTTTGAGCTCAGATGTGGTTGTAAGTCGAGGATTGCCTGTATTTACGTTTAGTTTTAAGGTAAAAGGTAAAGGTTCCCCCGCACACGCGTGCTAGTCGTTTCCAACTCTAGGGGCCAGTGCTCATCTCTGTTTCAAAGCTGAAGAGCCAGCACTTGTCCGAGGATGTCTCCGTGGTCATTCTGCCAGCATGACTAGACGCCAAAGGCGCACGGAACGCTGTTAACTGAGAGATCTTATTTGTAATTTGGGGAAAATCAGCCAGTTTTGTTGTGTCTAGGTGCAGGAGAGGACAGAGATCTGGTGTACATAAAGCGTTTATACAGTTGACAGAGCCCTTGTCTGTGTAGTTTTCAGAGATCACACTCAAATCTTTTTCACTTCCTGGAACAACAACAGTCTGTATCCATATTTTTAGAAGTTTTTTTTTAGCGTAGGGTTGCGTGTGTTTTTACAAATGAGCATTCTACTTTTCCCTATTTGAGGTTTAAGATGGATTTCTGACAGACCTCAAAAGTGATTTTTCTCCCCAATTACTTAGCACTCTGGTATTTTTGTGGACTTGTACTTATTAGAGCCTGAAAGGAAGTAAGGGAGCAAGACTAAAGCAGACTTCCTGTTTTTCTAGTATGGCAACTTTTAGGTAAAGGTAAAGGTTCCCCCGCACATGCGTGCTAGTCGTTTCCAACTCTAGGGGCCAGTGCTCATCTCCGTTTCAAAGCCGAAGAGCCAGCACTTGTCCGAGGACGTCTCCGTGGTCATGTGGCTGGCATGACTAGACGCTAAAGGTGCACGGAATGCTGTTACCTTCCCACCGTAGCGGTCCCTATTTTTCTACTTGCATTTTTACTTGCTTTCGAACTGCTAGGTTGGCAGAAGCTGGGACGAGTAACAGGCGCTCACTCTGTTACGCGGCACTCGGGAATCGACCCGCCAAACTGCCGACCTTCTGATCGACAAGCTCAGCGTCCTAACCCACTGAGCCACCACGTCCCTACGTTTAGTTTTATGCCCTGTTGATTACTACTATGCTAAAAACACATCCTTTATTTGCTTTTGTCTAGCTGAATAATGGGAAATACTGAGAAAAGTTTCTGCTTGATCATAATTACTTTTTTAAACTAGAGAAAATGAAAAAAAGACAGACAGGACAATATAAAATATTCAGTAGCTGATATTCTGTTAATAAGTTGTTTCTTAAACCTTTTCAGTTTTGTGGTAGACCAATAGCATCCCTATCCTTGCTTAAGTTTTGGGATGTTTTCAAAGCAGGCAGAAAACTCAGACAAAGCCTGAAAAATGCATACAGTTCTATAGCCAAGACTTGGATAATGGCCATTTACATTGCTCGTCTACTCTCTCTTTGTCTGTATCTCTCAATTGGAAAAACCCAAGGCAAGATAAAAAAATAATAATTCTGCCCAGCTTTGAAAATAAAGAATAGCTCCCAATTCTCTGAGATGTGCCAGATTACTTTAGTAATCAATAGGTTTTTCCATTAACTTTTGAGACTCAGTCATCCATGGACCAGATCAAGTTATTCTATTTTTAAGTACTTATCATTTTTCTTTTAAAATCATGTCCTAAAGGGCTTAGACTCCACTGACTTTCCTTCTTGGATGTTAGCATCTCAGATGATTATTTGCTTGGGTAAAAGAACTAATTAAGTTGGTGGAACAGATGTTCTGGAAACCTGCCCTGTGGTGCATCTGAATGTTTTGGGCTATGGAGACATCCCCCTGGGTATATTTGGCTTCTTCCCCTGCTTAATGCAGCAGAATTGCAGTCTTGTAAACAAATAGGCTTACCCCTATAGCAGCATTTTAAAAGGTGTTTGTGTACATTAAAAGTTCCTTTGGAACCAGGCCAGTGAGCATCTGCTGCGTTGTGCTTTTTCAGGGCTGGGGTATTGCCTCAGCACATGGTTAAATGTTGGCGGGGGCAGGGGAGGGCGGCAGAGTGATGGGGGGAGATGTGGGAGTTTGTGTCTCTGTAGTATTGGCATTCAACTGATAGTAGGCAAGCAGAGCTGTGATTTTACACCCTCTCGTCTCTTGCTTTAAATCAAGAGCTTCTTGTAGACATTGTAAAAGGAGAACTGCGTTAGACTATGGTGGCTAAGAACCAGGAGTCTGGTAGCACCTTTTTTGACTAACACATTTTATTAAAAGGCATAGGCTTTTAAAACATTTTTATTAAAATTTGTCAGTTGGAAAAAGTGCTACCAGACTCCTGATTTTTAAACCAAGACTGCTTTGATTTGGCCCTCAGGGAGGCAAGTTGGGGACACCTGGTTTACAGCAGTCTCTTAGCAGTTTGCAAATGTCAGCATATTGCCCTCAGTGATCTGGGTTCTCATTTTACCGACCTCAGAAGGATGGAAGGCTGAGTCAACCTCAAGCCCCATCAGGATCGAACTCCAGACTGTGGGCAGAGTTATACGGCAATACTGCATTCTAACCCCTGTGCCACCAGGTCTCCTGGTGAAATCATCATCTGACATCATAGCCCTTTTATGATCAGGAGATTTTAGGACTAGACCTTGACTGGGTGGCACGTTACAGTGGGATTGGAATTGAAAGTGTGAGATTTTCACAGGTTTACAACTACGGTATGTGAGGATTCTCTCCCCTTCTCCTTTATTCAGAAAGCAAGAGATAAAAACAAGCAGATTAAGTCAGAATGAGCTCTAAACTTCTGGACTTTTCTTAATATGAAGGAGAAATCAACGTATGTCACTAAATTCTTCAACATAATATTGGTTTTCTGCATTGCCACTATATTCCACCCCTGACATATTTTATTTTACTTTCACGTTGTTGCTTTTCATAAAATCCAATCTCTAAATAATACATTGTACATTTATATATTATCATTTAATTTTAACATATTACAGAAATAATTATCTCATGCTATGCCAGACTTAAAATATTGGTCATAGTTGTACTCCTTCCTGAAAAAAAATATCTTACTGATGGTGAGTGGTTAAATCCTCAATATCTTGAGTAACTCTTAACTAATTCAGCATATTCATACTTAATTCTTAATATCATTCCTTTATCGGTTTTAGATAGGGCTTGCAACTAGGATTGAATTTGACTACTTTTCCATATTAATTGAACTATTGAGCTGATATTAAATCCCAGGGGAAGCATAAGTTTCCATTCTTTAGCTCCACATGCTAATTTTTTTTGGTTTCATGCTTGGTTGCTACATATTTTCCAATAGTAGTCCAAATTTGGGATACATTACATAGACATTCTCTAACAGGTGGGTGAGACCGACTTCCATTCTTTTAATAAACTGAGTTTAGGGTTACTACACAGACACAAGTTCTACCATTATCTATGATTTGAGGAGCATCACCATTTAATTGAATTTATATACATGTAATACTGTTAAAATTATAAGCACATGGTTCAAACAGAATGGTATGAATTGGACTATGCCATTTTTGAAAGCCCCATTGTTCAGATCAGTCAGTTATAATAAAGGATTCCTCTGTGACTAATTGTGAATCAAAGTGAGGTATCTACAAATGATTAGCAGTTAAATCAGGGAGTGGAAGATAAAGGAGCAACTATAGTTGCCTGTCCATAATTAATTTTAACACTGTTAAAACACTGATACTGTTTTTCAAATCGGGTTAGTCTAATCCATTCCCAGTTTACATTAATATCTTTAATTATATCTTTCCACTTATTAGTTTCTCCATTAGACCAACCTTGAATATCATGTTCTAATTTCATAATATTTCCTAATTGTAGTAAAGTACATTTTGTCACAATAGAAAACATATATTGACCTAGATTTGTCCATTGATAATATATGAAGCTAAATTGAAGTATTCCATTATTAATTCTATATTTTGATGGAATACATTTCATGTTTGCAATATCTGCTTTTCTCTAACATCACCTTAATTGGATGATCTAAAAATGCTACTTTATTTTCTAAGGCTTCTATATCTACTGAATTAATAATCCCTGTAATGGTACCAATTCACTTTATATTATCTCTGGAAGAGATCATGTTGCCTGGTTTGCATCCAAGAATTATAGATAGGTATTGCCCATATATTGCATTGGAATAAAGATATGTTATAGGTAGTAATACTTGTACTAACATAAATATACCTTTGTGAGAGTTTCATTAGTAAATGAGGTGGATCTCTTAATAAAATAATTGTAGAAGAATGTGTAACTTGTATTTGATGAGTGGCAGAACGTGAAGAGGCAGAAAGTGAAAATGGCAGAAAGTGAAGAGGAACTAAAGAGCCTCTTTTTGCGAGTGAAGGAGAGTGCAAAAATTCGGTTGAAACTGAACATTAAGAAAACCAAGATCATGGCATCCGGCCCTCTCAATTCCTGGCAAATAGATGGGGAAGAAATGGAGGTAATGACAGATTTTATTTTCCTGGGCTCCAAGATCACCGCAGACGAGGACTGCAGCAAAGAAATTAAAAGACGCTTGCTCCTTGGGAGGAAAGCCATGGCAAATCTAGACAGCACACTAAAAAGCAGAGACATCACCCTGCCAACAAAAGTGCGTATAGTCAAGGCTATGGTCTTCCCAGTTGCAATGTGTGGCTGTGAAAGTTGGACCATAAGAAAGGCTGAGCGCCAAAGAATTGAAGCCTTTGAACTATGGTGCTGGAGAAGACTCCTGCGAGTCCCTTGGACTGCAAGGCGATCAAACTGGTCAGTCCTAGAGGAGATCAACCCTGACTGCTCTTTAGAAGGCCAGATCCTGAAGCTAAAACTCAAATACTTGGGCCACCTAATGAGAAGGAAGGACTCACTGGAGAAGAGCCTAATGCTGGGAAAGGTTGAGGGCAAGAGAAGAAGGGGACAACAGAGAATGAGGTGGCTGGATGGAGTCACTGAAGCAGTAGGCGTGAGTTTAAATGGACTCCAGAAGATGGTAGAGGACAGGAAGGCCTGGAGGAACATTGTCTATGGGGTCGCGATGGGTCAGACACGACTTCGCAACTAACAACAACAACAATTTGATGAGTTGTAAATTAAAACAGAAAAGTGATATGTATTGTTATACAGCTCTCTCCTCTTATTTTTCTTCCTTAGGGTGGTGCCAACTGGTAATCTACCAATATTTTTGTATGACCCATTTTTTTGCTTATAAAGAATTTGAAAAGTATTTAAGTGGTTCACTTTAACATAAAATTGCTTTGGTTGCTAGGAATAGAAAAATAGATTTTCTGGCCCAATATCATTCAGGTTCCTTTTCCAGTTCTCTGCATTTGCCTTGGATACTTGGGAACCATTGCTTCTGTGAGAGAACAGGTTAGGACAAGATAGTTGTATGTTCTTTCATGGAAATTTGCTGGCAGAGCACCCATGGGAACACCCAAGGATCATCCATTACCCACCCATCTTTTTCCCTGCATCAGTTAGGCATACAGAAAGGAAATATAACTAATATAAGGTTAGGCTGAATAATGACAGCATTTTCTTCTATTGGTATAATTAGGGTAGCATTTTAAAAAAAGGAATTACATCACAGAAACACCTAGGGTCAAGATATTGCCATGGATAATTTAATCTGACATCTGATGAGGTTCTCTGCTCCATTTCTCTTCCAGGTTCTGGTTCCACTTTGAGGGCTATGCATAATTGTGCCCAATCTGGCCAATTTATCAGTAGCATATACAGTAAAGCAGGTTTCACACAACCTGGTTCTCGAGCCAGGGCTACAAACCTCCAAGTGTCTTTCTACCCAGTAATCCACAGTGGAATATTACTATAATATTATTATTGTATCCCCATGGCCAAGACTGTGAGCTCCATCTGTTATCTATCTTTTTAAAAATATGACCAATTTGACTCATTACAATTTTCAAGTGGCGCATTCACAGATGTTCTTTCCATGTTGTATGAACTGCAAAGAAATGAACTTATGCTTTATGTTTTAAGTTGGATATACTTAAACATATTGGGGAAATAGGTGGGATCCAGTGACAATGCACTTCTAGGCAGAAAATCTGCTAGGTGAGGTGATAGTGGCTGGAATTATATTCCTGGTTGGCCTAGCACAATTTATGAGGGCCAGTAGCTCTAATATTAAACCGGGTGATCCCCACTAGTGTCATGGCAGCATGAGTTGGCACAATTTAGAGATTTAACTCCCAGTGCAATGGGAAGGGGAATGGGAATGGGAAGGACGAAAGGACAGAAGCCAATGAATGGTCTAAGATGACTCTTTCTCAGTGTGCTCTGTAATATGTGGGAGCAAACAAGCTACTCAGAAATGTTATAGCAGCAAGTTGAAGTAATGATTGCTTATAAAGATCAGCAGAGGGTGGATTTAACAGAGAAACAAGCTGTAACTATGACTGCTCATTTTATAAAATTAAAGCATCGTAAAAAGAAGTATTCCTTGTTCCTTTGCCACTAGATGTGAACTGTGCCATTTGCTAAAGTACCTGCTTTTATTTAATAGGGAAATTGTGTAGGGCAGTGGCCCCCAAACCTTTGGGCACCAGGGACCAGTTCCGTGGAGAGATGTTTTTCCACGGACTGGAGGGGGCGTGGTTTCACACACGGCCTGCAACTGGTGGGTGGGGCTTTGCTTGTTTGTGCAGCTCGGTTTCTGGCATGCCACGGACCAGTGCCGGTTTTCACAGACCGGAGGTTCCGGACCCCTGGTATAGGAGAAGGGTCCAAGGCAATTTGGCAAATAGATTATATTGGACCCCTACCCTGACATGGAAAATGGCAATATATATGCTGATTATGGTAGATACGTATTCAGCTTTCCACGGAGCTTTCCACGGAGGAATTTATTTTCATGCTCCTGGATTCCTTTAAATACTTTAGTAGGGGTCTAATGTGTCAAGGGACGTGGTGGCTCAGTGGGTTAGGACGCTGAGCTTGTCAATCTGAAGGTCGGCAGTTTGGCGGGTCGAATCCCGAGTGCCACGTAACAGAGTGAGCGCCTGTTACTCGTCCCAGCTTCTGCCAACCTAGCAGTTCGAAAGCACGTAAAAATGCAAGTAGAAAAATAGGGACCACTACGGTGGGAAGGTAACAGCGTTTCGTGCGCCTTTGGCGTCTAGTCATGCCGGCCACATGACCACGGAGACGTCCTCGGACAAGCGCTGGCTCTTCGGCTTTGAAACGGAGATGAGCACTGGCCCCTAGAGTTGGAAACGACTAGCACACATGTGCGGGGGAACCTTTACCTTTACCTTTAATGTGTTTAGAGCAACCCAGCGGAGTTCCATTAAAGGGTTAAATCTTCTGATAAGTACCTCCTGGCAGATTATAAGAGATTTAAATATCATCTTGTTTGGTATGTATGCTTTTTTATGTTATGCTTTTAAATCTGTTTGCTACAGTTAAACAATAAAACTTAAAAGTTTCCTTATTCACTGGCATGTTCATTGTGTCTAGATCTAAAAGAACCAGTTGCTTGGGCACCTAATCACTGCCCTGACACTTGGAAAATATGTCAATAGGGAGGAAATTAACCCACGTTTTCCCTGAGTTTGCTTCTGGGTGATGCAATTCTGTTATGCTGAGTGCTGCTCCTAGACACATGTATTGGCTGCATTCGGGAATGAACTTCTGACGGTTTTGAATTTCTGTGGTTTCCTCTCTCCCCTTCCTTTGAGTTTTTGAAAAGTTTCACTACTGTTTTTAGGTTAGTTGCAGCTTGTTCTGACATGTGGACCTCAAATTACTGTATAGCTAAGAATAGCCCTGCTGGTTTCTCAAGGTGGCAAATCCAAGGTCCACCCAGTATTTGCACGGAAAGGATGGAGATCTCCTTAATCTCCCACCATTGTCCCCCGCAACTAGCATTAGGGGTATTGTACCTCCAACCCAGAAATGGCTCATAGAATCCCTTGTAGTAACTCTGTAAATTTAGTAAATTTTCACTCTGATTTAATGAAACAAGCTAAATTTAAAAACCATGAATTAAGTAAATAGGCCTACAGAGCTGACAAATATTCAACTGACCTTAAGAGATCTTGAAAAGATAAGTAAAATTAGGAAATCCCAGGGCTAGGAAGGCAAAACAAAATGTCCAAGGAAAAGGCACCAGCAACGACTTCCATTTTGTTTTCTGAGAACAAAATTACATAGTTACTAAGGATCAAGACGAACTTAAAAGCTCTTTTTAATAAAACTGGACTGAGAAGCTTAAGGGTTTTTCCAGCATGTGTACTGACTCTAGTCTGGAGTGTTTCCTGTAAATAGTTTTAAATATTTGACCTAACATTTTGCAAAATAGGACTTTTTGCCCATTCCTAATAAAGAAGGGGTCTGACTTCAGATGTAAATCAAAACAGCACTTTTCTACAGAGCACCATTGTCTATGTTGTTGTGACATCTCAGAATAACCAGACTGCATGCAATTTATCTTACTGTGTCAGCAGCTTTCCACGGAGGAATTTATTTTCATGCTCCTGTACAAACTATGAATTATATTTCAGAGTTCCCCAACCTTTCCGGCCTTGCGGACCGGCGGGGTGGGGGGAGTGAAGAAGGGATGGTTCCGTGTGAGCGGCTGGCAAGTGTGCATGCGCAGCTGCGTCTGCACAAGCGGCATGCATGTGCGCCCACCCGCTGCTCGTGCAAGTGGGGATGTGCGTGTGCATGCTTGCCTGGCATTTCCACATCCCGGTTTCAAACGCCTCATGGCCCACTAGTGGGCCGCAGCCCAGAGGTTGAGGACCCCTGGTCTAGTTCACCCAAAATGCCTCTGTTGAGTTGTTGTAAAAATGAGTTTATCTCCATTCCTTCACATTAAAAAGTGGACTCTCGTTCTTAATTGCTATATTGGTGTAAATAAGGAATTCTTAGGCAGGGTCTATGAGTTGCAGGTTTTCTTCATTAATATCCCCTGCTTTTGCCTCAGTGATGAGGAAGGAACAGTGTCACATTTAGGAACCAATTCCATGTTGGCTGGGAATTCTGGGAGTTGTAGTTCCAGGATCTGGGAAGTGCCAGCTTATGGAAGGCTTTCATAAATTGTAATTGCTGAGAGTGAGGCAATTGCTAGGGAGTAGTGTAGCTATTGGTTGTGAGATTCTAGAAAAATTGTGGCATTTCTTGTCAGAAAAACAATGTTGGATTAAATTATTCATTGGTTAGATTCACACATTAAACTAAACTGGAAGGTAATCAACTTGGCTGGAAAGATAGCTGTTACCAGAAATGATCATAAGTGCAGCATGTTTAGACAGAACAAATTTTGTAACATTAAAATCTACTGGAGTTTTTAAAAGTCCCAAGCTTGATACAAAGTTTCTAGAATGTCAAAGCTACAAATCTACAATGAGGTAAATGGAGGCTAACACAATAAACGCTTCATTCATAAATACATCTTCTGTACAGTGATTTTCCCTGTTAGTGAGAAGACTAGCTACAGCACTGTTTTTTATATAGCAAAAATGAGGCAAATCTAAATTCTGCCTGGACTCAGTGTGACTGAATTACGACTGTTGGATTAGTTTTGTGAACTGATTACTTGGAAAGGCTTTTCCTCAAATAATGGCTCATTCATGGTCATATTTCTTTGGCCAAGTAAGAGACTTGTTTCATGCTTCCTAGTATTTGGCTCTAATTGAGCTCAGCTTTTTCTCTTGTGACAGATTTAATGAGCTGTGCAATTTATCGCAGATGTTAATAACTGCAAGAGAGATACTTTGATCATTCCTCCCTTTTCTACTCATTAGTAATTTGACTACAAGACATTGGACTTTAGCAGAATAAGTCACTGCAGTTTGGCATTAGGTTCTTAATGTTTAATATCATAGAATATAAGCCCAGTTCAGTTTTAAAACAGAAATGAGCAAGTTATGTACAAGATATCCCTAAACACTACTGTCATTATAATAGTCCTTCGAAAGGAATGTATTTGCACAACATATATTGCTTTGTTTTGTTGTGAATATCACAGGAAAAAAATACATGGATTCTTAATACCTGTTAAGAAAGAATGTAACAACTGTGAAATAAATTGCTATAAACTGGCATATATAATTACACTAATTTCCTCTCGGTTTCATGTATAAAATTATCACCACTACAATTTAGGTGGAAAAGTTTGTGAACTTTTTTTAAAACTTCAGCTTTAAAAGATGGTTGTTGTTGTTGTTTTTTTTAAAAAAATACTAAAGGGTCCTTACTCAGAAGAAAGGAAAGTTTTTTGATTAATAAGTCTGAATAATAATCTTAAAAATAAATCCATTCAGTTCTCATCTTTAACAGACTATTTATTTGATGCTTTTTGTGCTGCCACCATCTGGCTGTTTTGGAGTAATTACAATGTGGGCAGTCAGACCCTCCTACCCTATGATGTATTTCCTCTTCCCTCCCCCTTCTGGGATGGACTTCCTCTTCCTTTGTCTCTGGAGAGAATCCCATCCTCCATTATTATTCAGCTAACATGTGACAACAGCAGATGTGCAGTCGCTGGGAATATTACCATTTTCTGACCTTGGAGATACCTTGGAAATATCTTGGAAATGCTGTACAAATGTCATCTTAATCTACATGCAATAAAGGTATTTCTATATGATAAAAGGTGTTTTCCATGAGTTCAACTATCTGAAGAGAGCTGTTAATGTTAAGGAAATCTGCTTATCTAGACCATAGAGGTCTTATCAATAGATTAATTAATACACAATGGCTTGGATTCAGAATAGTCAGAAAATGGTAATATTCCCAGCGACTGCACATCTGCTGTTGTCACATGTTAGCTGAATAATAATGGAGGATGGGATTCTCTCCAGAGACAGAGGAGGAAGTCCATCCCAGAAGGGGGAGGGAAGAGGAAATACATTATAGGGTAGGAGGGTCTGACTGCCCACATTGTAATTACTCCAAAACAGCCTCACAATACTTTTATTGTGTGTTTTAAGGAAGACTAGCCATAGGAGATGGCTGCCCCAGCTGACCTTGGCTGTTGCCCAAAAGCTAAGAAAACTCAAGCTGATTAGTACTTAATATAGTGGTGCCTTGGTACTTGACTGCTTGAAAACTAGTCAAATTTGGTTCTTCATGCATTTTGACATGAAAATGTTGTCCTGGTACTCGGCTTTTGTTTAGTACTCTACCCGCTGCTAAAGGAAGAGGGGGAAAGCTGTGGGTAATGGACAGGAAGTCAGCCATGCTAGGAAGATTGCTGACAGAGGGAAAGGGACAGACAGAAAGTTCTTCCAATCAACAAAAGATTATGAGGTAAGTCACATGGTTTCTTTAGGATGCATCCTTTTTAGTACCTGTCACATCTCCCAGAACGAATTAACACCAAGTACCGATGTACCACTGTATTTGAATGAGACAGTACTAAGATGACAAGTTGGAAAAACATGCCAGAAGCATAGAAAATGTCTGTGGCTAACTGGTTCCATAGGTCCGGGTTACTTACGGGAGCACCTGCTGCCATCATCAACTTCCCTTCGTCCAGTGCGCTCCCACAGAGAGGGCCTCCTTAGGGTGCCGTCGGTCAAAGAGTGTCGACTGGCGGCCCCCAGGGGGAGGGCGTTCTCTGTGGGCACGCCAGACCTTTGGAACCGTCTACCGGTTGAGCTCCAGATGGCTCCCGACCTTCGCTCCTTCCGACGGGACCTAAAAACACATTTATTTGAACAAGCCGGCCTGGTCTGATGGGTTTAGGGGTATTTTATAGTTTTGTATTAATTTTATTGAATAGTGCTGTAGTATTTAATATTTTTAATTTTTGTACATTGTATTTTATTGCATTGCCCTGTGCACCGCCCTGAGTCCTTCGGGAGAAGGGCGGTATATAAAATAAATAAATAAAATAAAATAAAATGAAATAATAAAATAATAAAATAAAATAATAAAATAAATAAAATAAAATAAAATAAAGTAAAATAATAAAATAAAATAAAATAATAAAACAAAACAAAACTATATGGGCCTATTCATGCAAATCCAAAGAATCAAACTTGATTCAAGGGAACATTTAAGGCTTGAGAGAATATAGTTGGTTGTCTTTTGTCCTTATATGAACCCTGTGAGGTAATTTCCAAAACTGAGACTGGTCTAAACTATATAGCTAAAAGGATTCCATTTCCTTAAGAGATCAGTATCAACTACCCACAGAGTAAACATCAGTTGGTTGTAGTAGTAAAGCTGGTATTGCTTGGCTTTAGATTAAATTTACATTCCAGCTGAGTAACCTTTCTTCATTTTAACTGTATTCTCTGTTACTGTAAAGAAAAAAAAATAGAACCGAAACTGGAGCATTGTTAAAATTTAAAAAAAGAATTGGGAAATGAAGCAAAACACAAATTTGTATATATTGGTAGGTAACATACTAGAAGCTCATAGTCTGCTTGATTATAGAAATATGTTTTCTCTAAGAGCTTACCAGTTCCAGACTACAAATATTTGAATAACGAACGTAAGGCAGCAATGTAGTAGTGCACATTTTTTGTGACCTAGATATAGTTGTCCTAATGTGAACCCTTTAAAAGAATGAAAAGTCATAGCTAGCTTCTCCCTAGTGAATTACAGTTTTCACTTCTTCCACAAAGGAGCAGAAGTTAGGACTTACTTAAAAATAGCCCTCTCAACCTAGTAGCAATATTTTCTTATTAACGTTTTGTTCTGATGTGACAAACGAGAACAATATAGATGGCAGAGATTTGACAAACGAGAACAATATAGATGGCAAAAGTAGGAAGGCAAGTAGTCCTTTCCTTCGTAGTTAAAGAACAAGGATATTAATGTGATAGAAGAAAATAATATTTGTAGCTCAGAACTGAACTGCTAACAGATGCATAAACATTAAAATTTACATACAATTCAAAAGAGACCATCAAAAAACCAAAAAGAAAACCAAAAGATCAAAGCACCACCTCACCCGCAATCAATACCCAAATGAGCAGATGTCAACACCAAGATTAACATTAGACCAACAATCAAGAAGCAAAAAATACCCCAATCAAAGGACTGCCAAACAAGCTAATAGCTCATTCAAGGAACCATCAAGACTAGTCTTGGCAAGCCACCAGAACATAAAATGAGATCAAACTCTACACTTTATTAACACTGATGATGTTATCTAGTTTGGTAATAAAGCATCTGCAGAAAGCAAACAAAAGAAGCTCAGAAAGTGCCAAGGATACCACAAGAATATTAGCTTGACAGCTTTTTGTGTAACCGTGTTTCTAGCTTCTCAAAGGCCAGAACCATTGTTCCTAAGAAAGATACTTTGTGGAAGGTACCTTGACTGTATATAGCTGAGATTCTTATGTTCTCCATTATCCATCTTTGCCCAATCTGCAATTTAATAAGAAAAGGTAACCCGGTTCAAATATATTTAAAGATAATTATGCTGGATCACTTTCAGTTTTGACAAATGGCAGTATATCAGGTTAGCTAATAGAGGAAGAGGAATTTATTTAGAAATGTGTCAGTCTAATGGAGCATCCTTTGTATAAACAGGAATTGAAGGTTGGCTATAAATCGGTCAACTGTTGCACATCCTGCTGATGGATAATGGTAATAGATATGAACATATATGCTGGGCTATAATGGTTTACATTTTCTTTGGTAAGTAGCTCCTAATAGTTGTTAGAAAAATAATTCTTGTTAGCATGACAGTTTATTAATCTTGGTGAACATTAACTGCATAGGGCTATTATTATTGTGGTTTTGCAAAGTAAGAGCTTCAATTTATTAAACTGAATTCTAAAGCACATATGTGGAAGATCCATGATCCATGTGAGTTTTTCCCAACTTTTCCCAACCCTAGTTGGAAAACACAAGCCACAGAAGCAAGTGCTGAGCACAAAGGCAGAAGCCTGGACAACAAAATCGGGCTTATCAAAGACTTGGTTTGGTAGGACAATTGTTGAATATCCTCAGAATGGAGAATGCTAGACTACAAAGTTAGGTGAGAGGATTTTGCCATAGAACCCATTACAGGAACTGAAGAGTCTTATGATAAAGCTGACTGTTCAAACATCCTTTTCTACTGTAGATCTCAGTAGGCTCCTACCTAGTTATACCTTCTTCTGAGTAGAAGGTTGCATCATTGATTCTGAGCTTTGACAAAAATCTAGCATTACAGTACGACTACTTTGGAGATCCCAAATAAATTCTTATCCTTATGTTTAACCTCAAATGACCCATAGGGTCTATACCAGGCGTGTCCAACCTTGGCAACATTCAGACTTGTGAACTTCAACTCCCAGAATGCCCCAGACAGCCATGATCTGTATAGACTGAGATATACACAATAGAACTCTCATGAAATCTCTATTACATGTCTATAAAATAATTGCAGTTCCATGCTACATGCACAAAATCCATTATATGAACTTCTATGACTGTAAAATGAATTGTGATTCAGCACAATTAGTTTGAAAAGTTTGAATTTAGTTTGAAAAGTTTCAAGGATTGTACATTTATAACAACATTTATAACATCCTCAGTAGTTGATTGAGTACAGTTAACTGGTTGAATAAACAAACTGTTCAGTAAAAGCTCATCCACAGTTGGGATTATATGTACTATGAAGAATTGATGCAAGTTAGGATTCAATACTGTGGAAATATAAAATGTAACATAAGTGACAAACTTAACATGTGAAATTGCCCTTTCAGGAAATGAAAGCATTTGAGTGTCATCTCTGAAATCTATGTACAACATCAGATCAAGCCAGAGCAATACCTTCTAGTTCATCAGATCCAGCCCAGTGTTTACTCTTTTTCATTTTGAATTACATTATTATTTTAGACATCACAAGAGAAGTTTGGAAATACTAGTTCTCATTGGTGGAAAAGCAATGATTGCTTTGATTGGCTCTCTCTTCTCTTCTAGATATTAGGGTGGAAGAAGTTCACTGTGTCAGAACCAAAGTTGATGCCTAAGAAGGCTTTAAAAAAAAACAACAATAGTGACAAAGCCCCGATGTTCAGAAAAGGGCATTCTGCCAAGGATGGCATGCTGAGTTGTTTATGACTTGGATTATTTGTAGCTGCCTCTCCATGAAACACCTGCCAGAATGTTTTCATCTCAATTTACAGGAAGCCAAATATACTTCACCTGGTTTGATGGATGCATTAGGAGTTCAGGCTCAGCATTTTTATTTTGCTGGAAAACCTCCTAGCTGCCTGTCCTGATCCTTTCCGTCTATTTGACCCTTTAAATAATTGCTAATACAATTTGGGTGGTTTCTCTGCTCTGATCTTTTTCCAGTCTTTTATTTGGATTCTGTACAGACAAAAGACAGGACACCCTTTCATTTTGGTACAGATCTTAACTGGAAAGTAGGCTTTGCCCTCCCTCTTTGCTGATGGTGTGTAGACCCAACATAGTCTTGAGATGGGGCTGCCCTTGAGGACCACTCGGAGGCTTCAACTGGTGCAGAATGCGGCTGCGCGAGTTGTAATGGGGGTCTCCCGATACTCCCATGTAACACCTCTACTCCGCGAGCTGCATTGGCTTCCGGTTGCCCTCCGGGTGAAATTCAAGGTGCTGGTCATTACCTATAAAGCCCTACATGGCTTGGGTCCGGGGTATTTGAGGGAACACCTGCTGCCAGCATCAAGTGCCCTTCGTCCAGTGCGCTCCCACAGGGAGGGTCTGCTCAGGGTCCCACCGGTAAGAGATTGCCGGCGGGTAACGCCCAGGGATAGGGCCTTCTCAGTGGGGGTGCCTGCCCTCTGGAACCAGCTGCCAGTGGAGCTGAGGACTGCCCCCGACCTCCGTTCATTCCGCCGGGGCCTGAAGACCTGGCTCTTTGAGCTCTCTGGCCCAGGCTGAGGATTAATTTATTTTAACTGGGGTTTTATTTGCACAGGGTTAAGTTTAATCTTTTTTAAACTGGTTTTAACTTTTGTATTGTTGGTTTTAATTCCCTGTAAACCGCCCTGAGTCCTCAGGGAAAGGGCGGTATATAAATGTAATAAAATAAAAATAAAAATAAATAAATAAATTTCTAAACTGAGAGATCTTATTTGTAATTTGGGGAAAATCAGCCAGTTTTGTTGTGTCTAGGTGCAGGAGAGGACAGAGATCTGGTGTACATAAAGCGTTTATACAGTTGACAGAGCCCTTGTCTGTGTAGTTTTCAGAGATCACACTCAAATCTTTTTCACTTCCTGGAACAACAACAGTCTGTATCCATATTTTTAGAAGTTTTTTTTTTAGCGTAGGGTTGTGTGTGTTTTTACAAATGAGCATTCTACTTTTCCCTATTTGAGGTTTAAGATGGATTTCTGACAGACCTCAAAAGTGATTTTTCTCCCCAATTACTTAGCACTCTGGTATTTTTGTGGACTTGTACTTATTAGAGCCTGAAAGGAAGTAAGGGAGCAAGACTAAAGCAGACTTCCTGTTTTTCTAGTATGGCAACTTTTAGGTAAAGGTAAAGGTTCCCCCGCACGTGCGTGCTAGTCGTTTCCAACTCTAGGGGCCAGTGCTCATCTCCGTTTCAAAGCCGAAGAGCCAGCACTTGTCCGAGGACGTCTCCGTGTTCATGTGGCTGGCATGACTAGACGCTAAAGGTGCACGGAACGCTGTTACCTTCCCACCGTAGCGGTCCCTATTTTTCTACTTGCATTTTTACTTGCTTTCGAACTGCTAGGTTGGCAGAAGCTGGGACGAGTAACAGGCGCTCACTCTGTTACGCGGCACTCAGGATTCGACCCGCCAAACTGCCGACCTTCTGATCTACAAGCTCAGCGTCCTAACCCACTGAGCCACCGCGTCCCTATGGCAACTTTTACAAAGTCATTAATATTTCTTCATTCAAACATTTCACCAAATAATAGCTTAAAAAAGATTATGATCTTATGTGATGTATGACTGGACCTTATCTAGCAGAGAGCAAAACATTTATCTATATGAAAGATAAATGTTTTGCTCTCTGCTAGATAAGGTCTAGTTCAGGGGTAGGCAACCTCGGCTGTTTTATGACTCATGGACTTCAACTCCCAGAATTCCTGAGCCAGGCTGAGGTTGCCTACCCCTAGTCTAGTCCGTTCTGTACCAGCCTGCTACCGGCCCTGCAGAAAAGGCAGGGACAACCCCTTTACAAACGGCAAGAGGCTGGAATTAAGCCTGCCACATTTATTAACATAAAACAGAGCAAACAAGACACCAACCATGAAACAGGAGCTATGAAACAGGAACTAATCAAGCGGTTGCCTTCAGCAAACCAGCCCTCCCACGCATTCCCCTTTTATACAGTTCAGGGCGTGGCTTCTTCCTGCCTCCTCCCGAGGTGCCCCATTGCCTTCCTCTGTTTACTCCTGATTGACTGCCTCCTGCGTCGGGCGTCCTTGAACAGGGCCAGCTGTGGGTCATCTTCATCCACACTGTCAGGCTCACACAGCTGGGTCTCTGTCATGACCAGGTGGGAGGGGCCTGGCTGAGGGCTCTCATCAGCAAGATCTTCAACCCCCTCAGCAAGCTCTTCAACACCTCCCTCCTCCTCTGAGTCGTCCGACCCAACTGCCGAACCCACAGGCTGACCCTGAATCACAACATAGTCATACATCAGTACTCTATATAATAGAGCAGAGGTCCCCAACCTTTTGGGCACCAGGGATTGGTTACGTGGAGAGAGGTTTTTCCATGGACCGGAGGGGGCCTGGTTTTGTGTACTGCCTGCATCCCGTGGATGGGGCTTTGCTTGTTTGTGCGGACCGGTTGCTGGCATGCCGCGGCCCAGTACTGGTCCATGGAAAAACCTCCATGGACCCTTGTGATAGAGTTCTGGTCTCCAGACTTCTGTTGCCCTTCCACATTTCTCCATAAAATCCTGGAAACAGAGAAGAATTTTCCAATATTGGCTTGCTCACATCCCACCTGATTTTGAAATATTATTACTGAATGCCTTGGTTTTTCGAAACTTGGCTGTCATCCGGGCCATCCCAAAGGTGTTTTTTCAAAAGGCAACTGGACTCTCTTTGTTTTTCTTTGAAGACATTTTGCTTCTCATCCATGAAGCTTCTTCAGTTTTGTTCAGAACACAGGTATGTGGAAGGGTGTCATGAGTCAAACAAGGGATATTTCTGAAAACCTCCAAAAATGATTGTTGATGTTCACTAGCCTGGGAAAGATTACACACTTGTGTATGTATATTAATTATATCTCTATATATCTTAGCACACAATAAATTTATCATCTACCTTGATTGGAAACTTCTAATCTTTGTTCTGGTTTGGTTCCCCCCACTTTCCCCCCCCCCAATGCAACAGTGTATCAGTTCCTATTCATTCAGCTAGCAGCATTTAACTTTTCTTTCCTAAACAGGTATGTGGTAATTAGTTGCCATTTCTATAGCTAAAGCTGAGCAGGAAGAAATAGAAATTTCTTTACAGTCTGAACTGTAAAAGGAAAACTTGAGGCATATTTTTTGCCTGATGAATCCTGCACAGCAGTTCTCCTATCAGACAAAGATTCAGAAGTTTTGCAGAGAACATGCTATGCTTTTTTCCTCATTTCAGAATGCCATTCTTTTTTTTTTTTTTAAAAAAATCTCTTGAAGTCTTGTGAATAATAAAAAGGATTTCAAAAGGCAGCTAGACTATCAAAACCGTGCTTCAGCTGCTCATTAAACTTTTGTAGTGTCTGGTAGACTTTGGCATTGTACAGAATAAGAAAATGGAGAATAGAAGCCAAAATAAAGCTGTTTACTGATTTAGTGGCAGGATAGAAAATGTGGGAAGTACTGTTTTTTGGTTACACCTGAGTTATGTTTCTGAGCAATTATTTTTTTTAAAGAAAATTAATGGCCTTGTATGTCTCCCCCTCCCACCAAACCTGTAAAGTGCAATGAAATTCCTAATATGTATGGATTGCAGTTGAGTTTTTTGTCTTCAGTTTCTTCTTAGGAATGTATGACTAGAATATTGCATTGCACTATTCCATAGAATGAGATATTGTCTATTAATGATATAAATAGTCCTTGTTTAGTTTCTTCCTCATTTAGCAACCATTCAGTTAACAATGGTGATAAAAACTAATTTTATCATCAATTCTCACATTTATGAACTTTGCAGATTTGTAAAGGAAAACTGAAATAGGATTATATGTACAGTTGCGGTTTCACTTAGCGACCACTTCCCTTAATAACCAAGTTGCCCTAGAATGACATAGAACATATCCAGCTAAAGTTCAGTTCTTTATTTGCTTACATCCAATAGATAGAATCTTGCCAGGCTAAACCTTTACTACTGTTGCCATAACAGAGTGGTCCCCAATCTTTTGGGCACCAGGACTGATTACGTGGATAGAGGTTTTTCCACGGACCGGAGGGGGCGTGGTTTTGTGTGCTGCCTGCATCGCGCAAATGGGGCTTTGCTTGTTTTTGCGGCCTAGTTGCTGGCATGCCACGGCCCGGTACCGGTCCATGGACCGGGGGTTGGGACCCCAGCCCTAACAGATATACTGTGAGAGATTTTAGAGAGTGGTTATCTAAATTCTCTTCCTCTGCCTCCTGTCCAGCTTGGGCTGTGTTGTCTATTGTCTTACCCCCTCTTTGGAATTTGTTCCTCCTTCCTGGAAAAGTAACACTTCTCTGTAGTCCATCACATCACTAAATAAGGACTACCTGTACAGCATAGAATTTTAAATTCATCTTTTAAAATGTAGTTTTTAGAGCAATTTTAGAATATGTCATCTTGCCGTATATCAAAAATAGAACTTTATAAGCTATTTATGCATTTTAGAAACTGTCAAATCGTCGTATCAATCTTGATGTAGTCAAAACAGCACTTTTTGTACAAAACAAGGATGAACTAGCAAGTTTGGGGAAACCTTTGTAGAAGTACAAAACCTTCAGAAAGCTTCTCAAGGTTTTTCCGTCTCCTATGTAAGAAATTTAGTCAGTGAGGATTAAGCATACTGAAGGGAAGTGAAATGCTCACCATTTGGAAAGAAAGGGGAGAGAGGAATGTGTAGACCAAAGGATGGAGGCAGAAGTGAAATGGATTTAAAAAAATCTGATTTCCTGAACTCTGCATTATGGCATTGCGATTGTGTATCCCATAAGATACAATTATAAAACCAATTGTTTGGCTCTATGCCTTAGCAATAATAATAATAATAATAATAATAATAATAATAATAATAATAATAATAATAATAATAATAATAATAATAATAATAATACCACCTATTAATACTATTTTATTGTTATTTTAGGCTATTTTCCCATCCCTTTCAGAGGAATGCACTTTCAGAGATTGACAAAATAATTAAAAAGTTGCAATTTCATTATTATAATGATATAGTAATAAAGTTTTTTTTATTAATTAGAGGCTATAAAATCATGAAATGGAAAATGAGCCAAATGAGTGTTTGTAAAACTGAAATTTGTAACCAAAGACAGAAAACCATAAGAAATAGCAAAGTGAATCCCATTGAATAAGGACTTTTGCACATCGCTATTGCTCCCAGTATTCCTCCTCTGTTAAATTTAACAGCTGTGAAGTGCTCTAAATCTTAATTGTGAAGCATAACTTCTGCATTTCATCTCTTCTTGCCATTCTTGCATGCTCAGTTCTGGTTCAGTATCCCAGCAGATGTGTAAGAATGGAAGATATATAGATTTTTAGAGCTATATGGATATGGTCTGTACTAACATGTCTGTTATTTGATTCTAGGACAGGTTTCCTCTGTGTGTCCTTAATGGTTCAAGAAATCTGTTTCGGAAAGAATTTGGCCTGAGTGATCTGTAAATGTGATTTGGTCTATTTCATATTTTCAAGTTTGCAAACTAGTTTGCAAGTGGTATAGCAATTATACAATAAAATAGTTGATTTTTTTTTAAAAAAATCCTGTATGTTTTAATCAGTGCTTTTTTTGTAAAAGAAAAAGGTGCCGGAACTCACACATGTCATACAAGCCACCTTGCCTACCCTACAAGGTTCCATCCAAAAAAGGTGCCGGAACTCCGTTCTGAGCGTTCTATGAGAAAAAAAGCCCTGGTTTTAATACCTGAACACCATACAATCTGCTTATTAATTAATTAATAACTACTTTAGGTACATAAATTCTCTTTAAATCATATGAGCCAATATTATGAAATCTCTTTCCAGTTAAGGGAGTGATCCTAAAGCAACTGTGTTTGCTTTAATTTATATGATCATACAGTGCAGAAGGCATGCATATAATTTAAGTTGACTTTATGCAAAGGTTTGCTACTCCAGGGTATTTTATATTGCTATTTTATATTAATGCTGGGAATAAGATTGTGGGAAATTCTTCACTGAAATTGCATTTAGTAAAGAAAAATTGTTAAAATTTGCACTGCAGTGGGAGAATGAGCTGAAGAAAAACCAGCTATCTTGAAAATCAATTGTGCCCTTCATTCTACAGATGAAAGCCTCTTTTTCTGAATAGTCACTAGCTTTTTCCAAACTGCGCGTTTCCTGTCTTTTCTTGGCTACATTGGCTCTTTTCCTTGAAAGGATAAGTGTTTTTTTTAAAAAAAAAACATATATACATAATGCAAGCGCTAAAAATCTCCCAACTCCAAAATTTAAATTCAATTAACATGGTAGATTAGGCCTTGACTCTTCTTGTTAACTACAGCACTTGTGAATTGAGTTTTTGTTATTTGGTTCACAAGTTTTTGTTGGTTTAAAAAGTTGTCCCCCTCCAGATGCTTCCTGGGGCTTGCTCCCTTTGTGAACCTAAGCTTCAAATTTGAATGATAATGCCACTGTTTAGGGGACCAGACAGGCACCTGCAGAGAAGGCACCTCTGTGGAAAATTTGGGGGTCTTTCTCCAACTTTCTATAAAGGCTGAAAGGAAGGTTGCATTGTACATTTGTACACGACTGTGAAAGGAATAATCCCCTTTTTGCAGTCTCTCTCTTTTGATAGGTTTTAAAGTGAGCCAAAAAAAAAATCCCATTACAGGGTGTAAGCATGGAGTTCAGCTATGGTCCTCACTTTGCCACCTGTTGCAGTCTCAGGAAATAGCTTTGGGGAGGGGGTCAAAAAGTCAAGATGACAGGCACAACCACACTATTGAAACCTCACATTTTTTTACACGCACCCGTGAAAAACTTTACAAAAGGGCGAGTCTTTGATTATGCGGGTATGCCCACCATCTTGATGTCTTTCAGCACTTTTCTGCTGACTCTAGTATATATTCTAGCTAAGAAAGAGCAGCAATTGATCCCTGAAGATGAATCTGTCCTGGAGAGGAAGAGGAACAGTGAAGATTTTAACTACTGCAGATTTCGCTTTTACCCTTTCATTTGTCTGGAGTTCTATCCCTAAAATTATAGCCTTTTATTGTCTCTGTTGCTTGTTATTTTATTGATGATGCTGGGCAAGATGAAGGGCAGTATAAATAGAATAAATAAATAAAAATCCAAATAACTGAAAGCTAGTGTCAACATTTCTTTGGCATGCTTCATGGATAAATACAAGGCAAATCTCTTTCCAGAGGAAAAAATAATGATAGTATCTTTTATCTGGAATGAGAAGTGGTGACAGAAGATGGGTTAATTTCCGGGTTGGGATTAAGGGAACACATTTGGGTCATTACAGCTTTATAGTGCCAATTCAAATTGCAGGTGGAGAGGGAACCTATGCCAGCATCAAGAATTATTAGAAGGTTTTTGTTTAAGTTTAATGATGCATTCTACTTTTGGGTGATAGATATTTAAAGGCAGAGAAGCAAATTAAATAATGATGAAAAATGCATTTATTAAACATAGTTTTTAACTTAAGACCAGAGAATGTCCACTATGTTGCAAGTGCCCCCAACTGGCAAACTGTCACAGTGATGCTTTTTCTTTTAACTTTCTTGTGAAAAAAAGACGTGAATTCATTCTGCTTGGAATTACTCATGGCAGGAAAGCTGATCTTGCTTAGCTACAATTCTGATAGTAGAGAGAACCCGTGGCATTTTTAATCATATGAATTATCTAGAGATTTTTTTTTGTATTGCGAATTTTAGGCCTTTGTTCTTTGATGTTAATTCATTATCTAGAGTTCAGTACTTCTTATTGTGGAAACTTTTTATAATTAGTATGCAGTTGTCTATGTTAGAGTTTTACCTCAAAGAGAAGCTTGGATTTTGAAAAGAAATGCAATTTTATTGTCAAGATTACATTCCTTAATTACAACTTTTACATTTTTTTGTATGCATCTTTAGGGAAATTTCTTTCTGGCCTTGCAAAGTTTCCAACTCTCTTTGAGAACATGGGAAAGCTGCATTATTTCATAACTTAAGCCAATGTTAGCTGGCAGGTGTCTGCATCTATCCGACCTTGTCTGATCTTTTAAAAAAAGAGCTTTAAAAAGGGCAGACATAGTTTGTATTCAAGGTGAGAGGCCATTTGTCTTTAGGCTAGACTGAGAAGAGTCAAAGTTGAGGAAAGCTTTTTAAAAAACAGAAGCTATAGTCCTTTTTGTTGTAGGGTAGGGAGACAGAATTTTAAAAGCCTACCATAGTTTCTCTCTGTCCTATGTTACACCCAAACCCTTAGTGTATGTATGTGTGTGCCTGTCTACCTATGTATATGTGTAAATTGGTGTGCATGTACAGACACAGACACACAGACACACACACACACACACACACACACACACACACACACACACACACACACTCTTAGGTGATATACTGATTTTTTAAAATAATTTTATTGAAATTTTTAAATAGACAATAATACTTAATTTTGTTGTGAATTCACAATGACAGTAAAGATATTCTATTCTAAAAACAAATATAAATTAAACTAAAAGATAAAAGAAGAAAGAAGTTTAAAAGGTGCAAAGGAAAGAAAGAAAAAGAAAATAAGAGAGTGTAAAAAGGAAAAGAAACAAAGGGAATAATAAAGACGTTACTCCCAACCTTCATTACAAGCATAAGATAATATAATAACTCTTCATCCTCTTTTAAAATTGCAAGCAAAAAAACCCTCTTATATTTGTAACCTAGCTACTTTATTCCTGATCAAATAGTCCAACTTTATACTCCTTTCTTTTATGGTTGACTCTCTTGGCTTTTAATTCATTCAACGGGTTTCACAGGATTTGGTCTTTCATCAGTTTTAGGGCATGCCACAAAATTCTTCAGATCCTTTACCAAGCCACTTTGTAAATTCAGTAAAGAGGCATTGTCCAAGATTTCTTGTTGCAAATGATCCTATTCCAAGATTTTTTTTCTTAATATATCTTTGGTATTTCCATTTAAGTAAACGTTTTAGTTTTACTATATTCCACGCTTTTTAAATTCTATTATATTGTGTCACATAAAAGTTGGTTTTTAACATCTTCTAAAGGTTTAAATATTTAATCCTATATGATCTCTTACAAACCCCAATAATTAACTTTATAAGATTTTAAAGGTCTCTTTAGGTAATTCAAAAGTTATATCAGGGTTGGCCAATTTGAAAGTTTAGTTTGAACACTGATAGATGCATCTTCCTCTCACTCCTCCCCTCTGGTTTCCCCCCCCCTTTGTACCTGGTCCTTTAGTCTCCTCGGATGTCCATTTGCAACATTCTGAGAATCTCAGTTCCTAATATGGATTTAATTCCATCTCAGTTGTTTCCTGGGTATATTATTTAATTATGTACTTACTTTTCAAATCTTAAAGCAAAAGCAGAAAAGTTTTAAATCCCTCTGGTCTCTTTGTCTGTTTATAACCTTCTTAAATAATAAAAAAAAAGATTTAAAATTTCACATGAACACAATTCATGCGGGACCCACTGTATTTACGACCACCTTGTGTGCTTACCTACTGCTGCCAGCTCTCCTCACTGCTGGGTGCCACCATGCCCTCTGTGCCATGCTTCAGTAGTGTACCAGCTGGGACCTTTTATGCCTCCTTCTTTCACACCAGTGCAGCCAGGGTTTCTCTTGTGCCCCACCCGGAGTGTTTTTTCATGAAAGAAGCTCAGCATATGAGACAATGCCCTGGCTGTGCTGGCATGAAAGAAGGGTTTTCCAGCCGTGTCCTCCTTTTGTGCTGGGTGCAGCAGGGGGCTTTCATGCACCAGGCTTCTTTCACAGAAGAAGGTCCTGCGAGGGGCAGCTCTGGGTGCATTGGCGGGAAAGAAGGTCCTGGCCAGTACAGTAATGGTTTGTGATATGCTGAGCAATGGGAAGATAGGAACCTGGCAGACATGATTAGGATTAGGGTTTGATCATTGAGATTAGGTCAAATCCAAATCCAAATCATTGTCCTCGACTGAGGACTATCTGCAGTGCTTTTTTTGTAAAAGAAAAAGGTGCCGGAACTCACACATGTTATGCAACCCACCTTGCCTACCCTACAAGGTTCCATCCAAAAAAGGTGCTGGAACTCCGTTCTGAGTGTTCTATGACAAAAAAAGCCCTGACTATCTGTATGTAAAATCTAGACAGAAATGGAGCTTTGGGGGAAATTCCATTAGTCACAGAACCTCTCTAGGAATTCTGAGACCTGTTTAGCTGTTCCAATAACATAATGATCCTGGGAAATTATTTTACTTCTAAAGAGCTCTGGGATTGCTTCAGATTAGAACTAACTTTTTATGGATTAGTAGATGGGCCAAATATTGGCCAAATTAATAAATATTCAGATGGAGTATCCTGGAAGAGCAAAGTTCTAACTTCTGCAAGAACCACATCAGCAAAATAAGTTCCCAGATTTTATCTATTTGCCCTCCCACTCAGGAGGGATAGTAAGTTTTTCTTTACCTCTCAATATTTTAGAGATGAGATGGGACCAGTAGGGCTAATAATGTGGGAAAGAGATGTTTGCTAAATTATTTCTTTAAAGGAAAGCCATTTGATTTTAGCTGTGAAGAAACGTAGCTCATGGATGGAGGAATTCATGTAAGAGAAATTAGAAATCTTTTGCAAATTGCCGCATCTGTAACAGGAACTATCTAAATGTAAGTATTTATAGAGAATTATAGCATTGGGAAACTTTGCGTCTCATAAAGAAAAGCAGGGCAATTTTAGGAATATGAAGAAACTCGTCTGATTATCTTATTCATATCAGAGTTGTTTATTTTTCATTCCTCTAACAAAGAAGATGTTGCAGCTGGGTTGCTTGTCATTGAAATTTGTTACCACGGCTTTTAGATTCAATTCATAGGATGCCGAGCTATGTTTTCTTTGAGGGGTCCTTGATGCTCTCTGAACTTGGTTGTCTTCTTGAAGATGTTTCATGACCCAACTAGGTTACACCATCAGTGCTAGTCAACTAGCACTGATGATGTTACCTAATTTGGGTAATGAAAAAGTCTGCAAGGAAACAATCAAGCCCATAGAGCACCAAGGACTCTTCATTTCATAGTGTTCCAATATCTCAGGGGCTGCCACAAAGAAGAGGGAGCCAAGCTATCCTCCGAAGCGCCTGAAGGCAGGACAAGAAGCAACGGATGGAAACTAGTCAAGGAGAGAAGCAACCTAGAACTAAGGAGAAACTTCCTGACAGTTAGAACAATTAACCAGTGGAACAACCTGCCTCCAGAAGTGGTGAATGCTCCAACAGTGGAAGTTTTTAAGAAGAGACTGGACAGCCATTTGTCTGTAATGGTATAGGGTTTCCTGCCTTAGCAGGGGGTTGGACTAGATGACCTCCAAGGTCCCTTCCAACTTCTTCTTCTTCTTCTTCTTCTTCTTCTTCTTCTTCTTCTTCTTCTTCTTCTTCTTCTTCTTCTTCTTCTTCTTATTATTATTATTATTATTATTATTATTATTATTATTATTATTATTATTATTATTATTATTATTATTATCCTGAGCTACAGATATTCTATTTTTATTGGTATATTTTTGTTCTCTCACTGAAATCTCTCAGTTTTTTTCAAGCAAGCAAAATTCACTCGTGTTATCATTGTAAGAAAGTCGTGTTTTGAGTTTATCAAGCATCCATTCTTCTAGATGTCATTAGGGTGGAATTCTTCCCAGGTTCCATCACAATCCCTGAGTTTTAAACATGGAATACTTTGAGCTTGTTAGACCAAAAGTTTCTAGCCTTGATCTGCAACTGCTGAGTTCCCTGCAAAAACAAATTTTGGAATCATAGAAACATTCCACACATTCCAGTCACTACTTTGGGTTTAAGCTTTACTGAGATTTCCTCTTGGAGAAGAGAAAGTATTTCAATTCTATCACCTGACCGTAATCCTATTTGTACTTTAAAGTCTCTGTAGGCCTTCTGGCCCAGAAAATGAAGAAACCTAATTGCTCCTGAAGCTGTGGATCTCTCTTGAGATTTATTTCATACCTGCTTTCATTGTGTCCGATGAAAACCATGTTAAGCCCGAAGAGAAATTTATACAGATCTCTTTGCAGCCTCTTTTTTCATACTCAAGGACAGCAGTGCTATCTTGGTTTCTGCAGTATGGACTGGGTCAAGCAGGCAGTCTTCTGGTGCCGTTTCCCAAATCCATTACAGCTCACTTGCAAAAAGCAGGGAATTACAACCTCCCCCGTGCTTGCTATTTTGAACCTGGTGCTTAAGAATCTGGAAGGAAAATTGTTTATCCGCATCACCTAAGTAATTGCATTAGCTTTCCGCTAAAGCAGCAATAACAAAAATAGTCATTTAATTTGTTTCCATAGATCAGATAAGAGAAACTGTGATTGCTGCTCTCAGGAGAGGATAAATGATACTGATCAAGTTGGAGAATTAGTTCTCCTTTCTAGATATTTAAAAAGCCAAGAAACCAAGAGATCTCATAAAGCTTTTCTTTTCTCTCATTAATCACATTTCTCTGGATAGTTTCCTTCTGTCTTGTCTGTCTTCTGCTTCTGTTCTTCCAAAATGTTCTGTTACATATGACCTTCGTTCAAAACAAAATAGAGGTCTAAACAGTGGTGTGATTCAAATAATTTAACAACTCGTTCTGCTCATCGTCATCACTGGCGCGATGTGCCTCGCATATTCATCATCATCACATTTTTGTCATCACCGGTGCGACACATGTCACATTGTCGTCATCTGTGGCATGACACGTGTCAGATTGACGTCACCATCAGCGCAATACGCCTTGAAGATTTATCATAACCAGTTCACCGAACTTGACAAAAACGTAGGTATCAGTTCTGGTGAACCAGTGCGAACTGGCTGAATCCCACCACTGAGTATAAATTAGCCGTAGATAACTGGATTTTGTGTAGTTGCTAGAATGGTCACCTTGGGTGACCTGATGAACCCCAGGTAATGTTTTTCCTTCTGGTCATAACAATCTGATGCAGGCCCATAAGACCTAACTAACTAAGGCAGGGGTAGGCAACTTTGGCTCTTTTATGACTCGTGGACTTCAACTCCCAGAATTCCTGAGCCAGCATGGCTCAGCTTGGAAACCTCTCCCTTTCCCCTCAGCATGGCTGGCTCAGGAATTCTGGGAGTTGAAGTCCACGAGTCATAAAAGAGCCTAGGTTGCCTACCCCTGATCTAAGGTAAAGCCTAGACCTTAAAGAGCTGCATTCTGCAACTGTAGAAAGTCCATCATGTCAAAGAAGCTGAATGCCTTCATCTTACTTAACATTGTCATGCTAATCGCGGAGGAATTCCAGAAAAATCTGATGATCATGTGAATCTTTTCATTCAAAACTAAACTTTTTTGGTTATTCAAACTAATGTTCCCTTAGAGCTTTGCTTTTCTGAGGAAGCACGGAATGGATCTGTCAAGCACAGGAAATCAGAAGTCCAGACAGTTTGAAAGAATATACGTTTATTGTATGCTTCTGCTGTCTACAAGATTCTGAACTACTAATGGTCAAAGCAAGTAGGCAGTAGATAAGAGTCAACAAGATTCAAGGTGGGCGGGACTTAGATACGTCCCTTCATGCCCACAAGAGATCTAAGTCCCACCCACCTTGAATCTTGCTGACTCTATCTACTGCCTACTTGCTTTGACCATTAGTAGTTCAGAATCTTGTAGACAGCAGAAGCATACAAATGTATATTCTTTTGAACTGTCTGGACTTCTGATTTCCTGTGCTTGACAGATGATGTGTTTGACACCCACCCACCCTGGGCTCAGCCTGGGCATCTCCTCCATCACCTGTTTGTAAATATAAAGGAAGATGGTTCCAAGACATCCCTCCTGGCAGTCTTTTAACAAAATTGTATCTTTTTGGAACAGTTACCTTCAACAAGTTCCTTTTAGAAGTGCAGGAATATTCCTCCACAATCTGCCTTACAGACTCATATCTGAGGGTGAGGACAGTTGCAGTTTGTTGCAGCCAGATAGCATTTGCCTATAAAAAGTTTAGAATAACAAGTTTCCCTTGAAATCAAAATGACAGGGAGTAAGTGGTTAAAATAGTCTAGCAAGGGCAAAGGGTCTTTTTTTTTTTGCAATACTGAGTGACTTCTTACTATTTTAAGTTGCCATGAATGTGCTAAACATAATCTATAAATGGAAACTTGTATAATTAGGTGCCTCTCAGAAATGAAGGCATGGTGGAACCAATTACCAAAGAAAGTAATGGCATTCCGTTCAGTGGTTGTGTTCAAGCAGTGACTGAAGAGGCATCTGTTTTGGATGCTCTAATTTGGTTTGCTGCATGGAGCAGTTGGGGGGAAAATACTATAATAATTCCAGCTTTTTAAATTATCACATGAAGTATGAGATAAACATATGCAGATTATTTTTAATTTTCGAGAGTAACAAATATCTTCTGGTATACATTCTATCTATTACAGCGGTGGTGATTATGAAGTACAGACATCAATTTAAATAAAGATAAAACTTGGATAATCCTTAAAACACAATACAGAAGTCAAAACTTGGTTAGTATTTGGAGGGCAATCACCAGGAAATGCCAGATAGACTAGGTCAGGGGTGTCAAACTCAATTTCATTGAGGGCCGCATCAGCATTGCGGTTGCCCTCCAGGGGCCAGGTAGGTATGGCCAGGGTGGGCGTGGCCTACTGGGTAGGCGTGGCTAGAGTGTGTATGGCCTACTGGGTGGGCATGGCCAGCTCTACATCTTCGCATCAAGGGTGCCTATGGGGGCCCGGGCAGGAGTGGGACAGATCTGAGGGTCTCTGGCAGAAGGAGGGTCTCTGGGCCAGGGCCAAGGCAGTGGGGGCCGTTCCCTCACTGTTTCCAGGATGGCTTCGCAGGCCACATGAAACCACTTCGCGGGCCAGATCTGGCCCCTGGGCCTTGTGTTTGACATGTCTGGACTAGGTGATGTAGAGAAAGGAGTGACAGAACCTGGGGATGGAATTAAAAAAAGAGATCAATCTAGAATCTCTACATAGCCATAAGTGGACTAAGTCTATGCAGAGCCCCTAGGCTGATCTCTCTCTTTTAACTTGACCCTTGGATTCTGATATTCTTTCCCCCTACAGATCTAGAATAAAGCAATGGCAAATCACTTCTTATTGTTGCCAAAAAACATGATGATGATGATGTCCATTCATTTGTGTCCGACTCTTCAAGTTTCTTCATGTCTTCTAATCTTGCAATACTTCTTTAATTTTTTCTATGTGTCAACTTTTATGGTATCCAGCCATTGTGTTCTTTGATGATGGCCTGGTTTCCTTTTCCCGCTAACTAATTGCTTTCTCCAGTGAATTATCTTGCATGACATGGCTAAAATAAGTGAGACGCAGTTTCGTGATTTTGCCTTCCAGTGACATGTCTGGTGTTATGTGTTCCAATACTTGCTTGTTAATCACCTTTGCTATCCAAGGAATATGCAGGAATCTTCTCTATCATCACAGCTCCCAAGAAAATTACATGAAGCTAACAGGGGTTGACTTAAAATTTTGACTTCATGTCTATCCTTCAAATTAGACGATATTAAGAAGTCATATAATTCTGTTGGATACTTGGGAGGTAATCTGAGTTAGAAATGTTACCGTAAATTTACTCAGGCTCAAAATTTAAGAGAAAATTTTTATAAAATGTTTTATAGATGGCATTTGGATCCCAAAAAGTTGTCTAACATGTATCCTAACCTACAGTCTAAATGCTGGAGATGCGGTAGTTTAGATGCTACTTATTTTCACATGTGGTGGACTTGCAGAAATATAAAAGCTTTTTGGATCAAAATTTGGTGGAACATTCAAAAGATTTTTAAGAGAAAGATAAAGTTTTCTCCACAATTGTTTTTACTGGGTATTGTTGTAGATTGTGATGTTAAAGAAACTAACTTGATATTGAACATGATAACAGCAGCACGGTTACTGGTGGGACAATATTGGAAGAAGGATAGTTTGCCCACTATAGAAGAATGGGTGTTTAAAGTTTCGAATCTTGCAGAAATGTCTAAGATTTCTGCTTATTTGAAAGATCATTCACAAGAAAGATATATTTCAGTTTGGAGGAGATGGATAAATTATATTCAGAACAAATATGGGACTAAAAAGTTCCATTTAGCTTATGAGTAGATTTTAGTGGGATATTGTTATTGTTACTTTGTAATTATTTATGACCCTGTATTCAGCTCTGGGAAGTGGGGGAGGGGTTTTTGGGGTGGGTGGGTTTTGGGGATGTTTTGTAAAAAAATTTGTAAAACTTTTCAATAAAAAAAGTCATATAAGCAATTATTACTGTAGTTATAGTAACAGAATCTTACAGATCTTCCCCTTTCTCTCCTTTTATCTTTTGGAAAAGATCTTTTCCAAGGGTTTTTTCTGAGATGTTTTCTCAGGTTACAGTTCTGCCTCAGACTCACTTTTCTTTTATCTGACTGTTGTCCTGGTAGTGGCTCTTATTTCTGTCCCTCAGGGTCATTTCTTCTGCCCATTACACTTCATTTTATATCTTCATTTTATATTTTATATTTAGTAACTTCATAGCACCTTTCATGCATTGAAATAATTAGTTTATGTTTTACCAGCTGTTTTGTATGATTCTGTCACTGAAGAGATATAAAAGGTGCGTGGAAACAGTGTGTATCTTCGATAGGTTTGTATTCTGCTTTTCATTCAGTTCAGTTCACATAGTGCACCTTTCTCCTCTTTTTCTGCACAACAGCCTTGTGAAGTAGATTGGACTGAAAGATAGTGACTGACTCAAAGTCACCCAGTGAATGTCTACTGTTTATTCTTGCTGGATCTTAATCTTTCTTAGGTATTTGAGACAAAAATGTCTAGCAGGCTTTCTCTGTTTGAAGCATGAAGTAAGCTATTGTACCAAGGCCTTGTTGGAGTTACAGTGATACAGCATTTTTAGCCAGCTGTGTGGTGAGAATTTAGGCCAAGATGATGGTGGAGCTATTAGGGGCATTTACTGTATGATGTATGACTCTGAATATTTTTACTTTGCCAGAAATGGTGCTTATACCAGGAAGTGAAATCAGTACTATTTCTTGGTCTCAAAAAGGCATGATATGTAAATCTTTTTCAATCAGTAAAGTCAGTAAAAAATTTCCTGCATGTATATTGATCTTGTGAGTTTTCTCAGGAAAATTTAAGTTACCAGCCAATGCAGTTCAGTATTGAGTCTTTCTGATGAAAGCCTGTCGTTACATTATAGCTTTGAGAATTCACAGTGACACAGAGAGAATCTGACTAGTAAATTGTCAGTTTTGGACCAGTTAGGGCATACTCTAGCTTTCATTTATTTCTATAACTTTGATATCTGTGACTTTCTTCTAGCAAGATGAATTCACTTATCAACTGTGGCAAGCAAGGTTGTAAAATAAGGCAAAACTCACTTAACAAATGTTTCACTTAGAAATGTTGGGGTCAGTTGTGGTCGTAAGTCAAGGACTACCTGTATTTGTGATGAGTAAAACACCTTTTCATCCAGTAGTCCTGCAGCTGTTGGCTCTGGTTGCACAGCCAAGAGCGCTGGAGCCGATTTGTCACCATAGAACCAGGACCTCCAGTGCAGTCCTTGTTGACCGGAGTGACAATCAAATCCATTATGGATTTCTGTAAATTACATCTCAGCATATTGTTTACAGGAGAGAGACACTCTTTGTCTGGCTGCTCTGATGAGACTTGTCCAACTTCTGGCATTGCTCTCATCTTCCTCAGAGCACACAAGCCCCACAACCACAACTAGTGCCTCACAGGTGAGAGGTGAGAAACCAAAGGAGCCTTGGTGGAGCAGTGGGCTAATGCCTCCTTAAGTAACACCAGCTGCCTGCAATTAGTGCAGGTTCGCATCCCACCAGGCTCAAGGTTGACTCAGCCTTCCATCCTTCCGAGGTAGGTAAAATGAGGACCCAGATTGTTGGGGGCAATAAGCTGACTTTGTAATAATGCCACTTGGGGGGGGCGAAAGCCCTAATAAGCAGGCATATACATAGAATGAAGGCTATTGCTAAGCACATTGGTTTGTGCTTAAATTGTAAGCCGCCCTGAGTCTTCGGAGAAGGGCGGGATATAGTAAATGGGATTAAAAAAAATAGGTGGCCAAGGTAACATTGTTACTTTATTTTATTTTTATAATTAGCAGCAGTTCAACAAAAACAGCCAAGTTTATACATTCTGAAAAGCCACAATATAATTGTTGACTTAGTCGTCATTTTTAGATAATGGTTGATATCTAAACATGAGAGGTAAGGCTTTGTGGGTTATTAAACAAATCATTGTTAAACTGTAAAGTACAATACCTTGTCACAGTAGGTCAGTTTAACTCATTCTTGCACAATGATCTCTGCATTATGCTTTTTCTAGTTTAACACATTATATGTATAGTACAGTTTCCCCTTTCCTCCCCCTTGATCTTCACCCCAGTCCCAACCCCAACCCATCATCCTGTGCATAGTGGAATCAACTTTCTGTATTTGAGAGACTACAGCAGAATTATTTAAGGTTTCCCATAGCAGTAAAGACACTTTCTGCAGTATATTAAGCAAGAATATGTTCTGACATTCGACCTGTGCTCTTATAAAAGGTTTTTAAAATATTTATAGCAGAACCTTTAATGGAAACCTTAGTCTCCTGTGCTCTGCAATGTATAATTTTATTATAACTAAAACTTTCACTGGCATTTTCAGCTTTTCCCCCCACCCTAAATTGCATTTTTTTTTCCTCTTCAAGGTGACCCAGCTATAGGATTAATCACTGTTGCCTTTAGGGTTTTTGTTGCTCCTTTGCTTCCTTGATTACAAGCATCCACAGCAGAATGTGTATGCTTTTAAACACGTTACATTCCTAACCCTAACCCCAGTGGTGGGATTCAGCCAGTTTACACCAGTTTTGCAAAACCGGTAGCTAATTTTTTATTGCCCAGGCCCGGAATGGACTTCCGGAAGCAGCATCCACACAGAGGACCGGTTGTTCACATATTTGAATCTTACCACTGCCTAACCCTAACCTACAAATTAACCAGGAAAGTTTAGGAGACAAGTTTGCTTGTGGAATCCTGGAAGACATTGCAATTTTGGATTAAAATAGGCAATATTACTTATTTGAACCAAAGAGTCCATTAACAATCTAATTAAAGCAATCTCTTATTGCTTAATTGAATTCTTCTACATTGTAAGTGTGTGGCAGAAATTAGAGCATTTTTCTACTCCTTGCTCTGGCAGACAATGGGAACACCCTAACCCCCATAATGCTGAATTGCTTAGATTGTCTCAAGGCCCACATCACACATTTGTTTTAAGTCTTAAGGGTTAAAGCATTATATCTTTATTTATTTTAAACATTTATATCTTGCTGCAATCAAAAGACCTGTGGCAGAATATATGCAGAATATAAAAAAAACCCCCAATAACGACAATAAGATGGCAGCAATCAAACATAATGCAAAGATAAAAATATAAATTTGTGGTAAAATTGGGAAAAGCCTTTCTGAAATAACTGCATTTTTCATAACTTCCAGAACATCAACCAGGAGTGAACTAGCCTGATCTCTACCAGGAGAGCAGGTTCTTTAATGGCAAGTCTGCCCTGAAACATGGTGCTTTCTCACATTAGAACTCTTAATCTCCCCAAAATGTAGAATCAGTTTTTGTTTTTTTGGGTTTGATCTAACTGGGCAGGGCAGTACTGCAGAGAGTAGGTGGCCCTTCAGATATCTGGGTGCCAATCAGCAATCAGCTCAGAGTTTGAAAACCTGTGTTACGCGTACTTCAGAAAGTATGACGCACAGCATTTTGAACCATTTTTTTGTTTCCATACAGTTTTCAGGACAGTCCCAACTAGAGAGCATTATAGTGGTCCAACCAGGTTTTGATAAGGGCACAAGTCACAGCAACTAGATCTTCGTTGTTGTTGTTGTTGTTGTTGTTAGCTGCGAAGTCGTGTCCAACCCATCACGACCCCATGGACAACGTTCCTCCAGGCCTTCCTGTCCTCTACCATCTTCTGGAGTCCATTTAAGCTCATGCCTACTGCCTCAGTGACTCCATCCAGCCACCTCATTCTCTGTCGTCCCATTCTTCTCTTGCCCTCAACCTTTCCCAGCATCAGGCTCTTCTCTAGTGAGTTCTACCTTCAGTCCTTTCCTTCAGTTTCCAACAAATGCGAAAGGTAGCATTTGTCTCACAGCCTGCAACTAGCAATGTACAGTTAGGTATTATCAGTAGATGACTTCTCCTAGAGCTAGTACTTTCATATGGGGATTAAAGAGCAGGGGAGAGAGCACCCCACAGATCAGGATTACCAAAGTCACCCTCCCCTCCCCAGCCACACAGTTTGGAAGTGTTGGAGAAATAGAACCACTACAAAAGTGATTGCCTCTAAAGTTGTACGTTTGCGTGCAGAATAATTTGTAAAAACAACAACAACATTGTTTTTTGAAATGGCATTGTAATTAGAAGCTTCAAAGTATGGTAGCAGTATTCCTGTATTTGAGAGGCTGCCACAGAGAAGAGCCTATTTTCCAAAGCACCAGAAGCAAAGCAAGACAAGAAGCAATGCATGGAAAGCAATCAAGGAGAGAAGCAACCTGGAATTAAGGAGAAACTTCCTAACAGTGAGGACAATTAACCACTGGAACAGCTTGCCTTCAGAGGTTGTGAGTGCTTCATCACTGCAGGTTTTTAAGAAAAGACTGGACCATCACCTGTCTGAAATGGTATAGGGTCTCCTGCTTGAGCAGGGGGGTTGGACTAGAACAGGGCTTTTTGGCACCTGGCAAGTGGTATGAGACCTAGACAAGCGTAGCTGGTGGGATGAGCTGAAGCGGTGGCAGTGCTGATGAGCTGTAGTGAGGGCAGTGCCGCACAGGCCTGGAAGAGAGTCAGCTGGAGCTGCAGAGTTGTGCTGAGGGCCCAGAATCGGTGGACACAGCTCCAGCTGATTGGCACTTCTGGCAGCATCTGCTATCACCCGGAGCAGCAGACAATCCTTGGGGTTGAGAGAGTCAGCTGGAGCTGTGGTGTTGCCAGGCTCTGCTGAGGGCCCAGGATCAGTGGGCACAGCTCCAGCTGATTGGTGCTTCCAGTAGCATTTGCTATCACCCGGAGCAGCAGACAATCCTTGGGGTTGAGAGAGTCAGCTGGAGCTGCGGTGTTGCCAGGCTCTGCTGAGGGCCCAGGATCAGAGTGCACAGCTGCAGCTGATCAGCCCTGTTTGCAATGGCCAGTCGAGGAGTGGGTGACCACATGGGGGAAGTGAGGCTGGGGTAGCGACTACGCCGGAGCTCTCTCTGAGCCCCAGAGAGTGGCGCACCTGGAAGAGAAAAGAAGGAGGAGGGGGCAGAGAGGGGAGGATATAAAAGGATGAGGTTTTAGTGGCAGAGGAAGAGAAAAGAAAGGGAAAGAGAAGGGGATGGAGAAAGAGAGGGAGAAGAGGAGAGAATTCTGTGCAACAAGCAGAGGGATCAACAAAGGATCAGAGGCTGTGGAAGGAGAGCCCAGCAGGCAGTGAAAGAGAGGGGGGGGAGAGAGAGAGGAAAAAGGGTTGACCAGCCAGCTGACCACCAAGGTAGTGATGCGTATTAATAAATATGGATAAATTCATCATACGTTTGTCAGTGTAAAGGGAAAGTGATTCAGCAAAGGAACCGCCCCCGAAGTAATTAAAACCAGCACTTTCCCCCCTTTTTATTTTGGTCATCAAGTGTTTGACACCTTGCTAAGTACTGGTGGTACTTGAATATTGTCATGTCCTAAAATGGCTTATTGTGGTTTATTGTGAAAAGGTTGAAAAGCAGTAGACTAGAAGATCTCCAAGGTCCCTTCCAGCTCTATTCTGATTGATTGATTGAAGAAGAGTCTTACTTTAAGACTATCCATTACTTATTTTTAGACTGACATTTTGAGAAGTGTTAATTTTTATAGGTAATTTCATTCTGCACCTCATAAGTTTGGTTTTGCTACTTCTGGTGTCTTGAACATTCCTGGACAAATTGTATGTGCAGTTGCCATATCCTTACTAAAGTGTGGGTCATTAGTAGTTCACACTTAGCTTCTTTCTCAGACGGCCATCAACTGAACTGTTAATTGAAATTAATTGCTGTGTGAGCATATTTTCATTGGGTCAGAAATTCTCAAACTCTTGAGACACCACAATCCTCTAAAATGATGAAAGAATTTCTGAAATCTTCCCACCCCCTGCCTCAAAACTCTTTGGGGACTCTGGTTTCATCTTTACCAAGACAATCCTGAGGTGGATTTGTTCAGGCAAAGGATCAGTGAATGTTGAGATCTGCTAATCTCTGTCTTAGCTGATACAGCAGAACACTGCAAGAATGTCATAGGATATGAAGAGTTGGATAAGGAGATTTGTCCTGACAAAACCATGAAGCCATTTTGAAGGAATTCAAATACGACCTCTGTTTATAACAGTACTATTTTTTCTCCTGTCTTCTGTATGCAAAACCTAAATGACTTTTCCATTCCTTCCTCTTTTTAGTAATGGTCTTATCTACTGTTTTTGTTTAAATAAGAGACTGTGCTACAGACAGACACACTCACACACACACACAAACACACACACACACACACACATACAGAGAGAGAGAGGGGGGGGGGAGAAGAAAAACAAAAGGATTTCCAAATCAGAAACTTCAGCTTAGAGTTCTCCCTGTTTTGTGGGATTTGCTTTGATTTTCAAAAAAGAAAGACTTCTGTAACTCAGCAAAGAAATTGTTTTGCTAGTAAATGAAATAGTTATATGTAATTCTTCAGATGTCTTAACTAAGGAGCCCTAAATAAATACTTAAGACTATACCTGTTGCAAAATATATTTAGCAGGAATATGTCTCCAGCCTGTTCCTACTAAATATATAATTAAATTTCTGTTTTTATTCAATTATTTATTTTCGTATTCTATATCGTGAATATATTTATCCTCATGGTTAAAAAGAGAACAATCAAGTAATGGGAGAAAAGGAAGAAGATCAAAAACCAAACATTGATTGCAGTTTTAAAATACTGTTTTAAAATAGTAAATGTTAAATGTTGAGAAGCAAGGGTGCTACTATACAAGAGGCTTGAATTGGATAATACTTGGAGTAAATGTTACTTTGTGCAGTGAAAATTGTTATTCACAATGTCAAATCAATCTTAGTGCTAATGTAGTTTTAAAGAATCCATTATTCATAATGAAGATAATACTTTAGAAGAGTAATGGTTATGGAATAATTTATGGAATGAACTCATTATGCATAGCAATGACTACTGTAGTCAGAGTTTTTGGCAATGGTGGCTTACTAGATTTGAGTTAATGGAAGAGAATCCTGATTTTTGTGGGAATGGTTCTCAGTAATTTGGAAGTAACTACACACATGTAGAAGGCATCTGAGACTTCTCCCTTAGGTCCTATTCCAGTTTTGAGCAACACAGATCACTTCAGTAATTCCTTTTAGTTTCTCCATGTTTGATATATATTAACTATAAAGTAAGGGTGTCAAGAACTGGACACGGAACCACTGATTGGTTCAAAATTGGGAAAGGAGTCCGGCAAGGCTGTATACTGTTGCCCTACCTATTTAACTTATATGCAGAGCACATCATGAGAAAGGCAGGGCTAGAGGAATCAAAAGTTGGAATTAAGATTGCTGGAAGTAATATCAACAACCTAAGATATGCAGATGATACCACTCTAATGGCAGAAAGTGAAGAAGAACTAAAGAGCCTCTTGTTGCAGGTGAAGAAAGAGAGTGCAAAACTTGGGTTGAAACTTAACATTAAGAAAACCAAGATCATGGCATCCGGTCCTCTCAATGGGGAAGAAATGGAGGTAGTGACAGATTTTATTTTCCTGGGCTCCAAGATCACTGCAGATGGGGACTGTAGCCAAGAAATTAAAAGATGCTTGCTCCTCGGGAGGAAAGCCATGGCAAATCTAGACAGCACACTAAAAAGCAGAGACATCACCCTGTCAACAAAAGTGTGTATAGTCAAGGCTATGGTCTTCCCAGTTGCAATGTATGGCAGTGAAAGTTGGACCATAAAAAAGGCTGAGCGCCAAAGAATTGAGGCCTTTGAACTCTGGTGCTGGAGAAGACTCCTGCGAGTCCCTTGGACTGCAAGGTGATCAAACCAGTCAGTCCTAGAGGAGATCAACCCTGACTGCTCTTTAGAAGGCCAGATCCTGAAGCTAAAACTCAAATACTTTGGCCACCTAATGAGAAGGAAGGACTCACTGGAGAAGAGCCTAATGCTGGGAAAGATTGAGGGCAATGGAAGAACGGGACGACAGAGAATGAGGTGGCTGGATGGAGTCACTGAAGCAGAGGGTGTGAGCTTAAATGGACTCCAGAAGATGGTAGAGGACAGGAAGGCCTGGAGGAACGTTGTCCATAGGGTCGTGATGGGTCGGACATGACTTTGCAACTAACAACAACAAGAACAAGGGTGTCAAAATGCTGGTCCACTGGATGCGTCATGACAAAACCACGCGCAACCCATTGACGGCAATGGAAAAAAGTTGTGATATGTTGCGATACATCACGTGACGTTGTGAGTTTGACACCCCTGCTATAAAGAAAAGTACATGATTTAAACTTGTAATATAGATGAAGCTTGCTTTGTGGTGATGAATCTGGAATGAGGTCTGGCCTAGAACAAAAATTGCAGCTTTAACTCATGAAGTCTAGTAGAGTGTTTCTGCTGACAAAGCTCTTTTTCTCATTAAAATGCACCCTCATGCCTTCAATGGTATCTTAGCCATTCAAAACGTATTTTGATTGTGTGAGGTGTAGTGAATACGGAGGAGCAAGAAAAGAGAAAACAAAATTTATAATAGCTTAAAATTTCATCTGTCAAATTCTATATTTATTTTGGAATAGTCAAGCCTTTTACCAACACTCAGTGAGTGTTTGAATACAGAAACAGAAGCAAAAACAATAATAATTAGTATTAGTGTAATGGGATAGCAGAGTTCATAAAGCAAAATATTTGAAATTTAATATCTTTTCTCTCAGAATCCTCTTAGGTCTACATACCCTAGCTCTATCTCCTTGCTTGGCATTTCTAATGCACCTGTTTTCTAGGAAATGAAGCACCCTGGCATTCTCCCTCTAACCCAAGATATATGAGAGAGATAAGAGTTCTTCACCAACTATGTTGCCAACTGGTTATGAAAAGAGAAAAGTTTGGGGAAAATAATTATTATAATGTAACCTTCTTGTTTTCTAGTATAAAGGCATATAACTTGGAATTTCAACTCTTCCTCTTTCATCCTCCATTTTGGGATTTAAACCAACCTCACAAGAGACAAACGAAATCAAAACTGTATTGTTTTTTAAACTTTAAATACCGTAAATACAAACAATTTCTGGATTTCTGAAAAGACCTTTGTGGCTAGTAGGGTAACAGAATGTTGAAAGTCTTGCCAAAGCAATTTTCCAATTCAATTTATACCTTCTGTAATTAAGGCAGAATTACTCTGAATTTCTCTCATGCATCCTCTCTATCCATCATTCAAGAATCTGTTGTGTAATGTCCCTGCTTCCCTGTGTAATAGCGATGCTCCCTTCTCTTCTTTTCCCTGAGCCTGTGTAAGACATTCTTAGGGATATCTTGAAACAAAGTCCCCTGCTTTCCCCCCCCCTGAACCTCACTTGGAATAATTCACCCTTTTTAAAGAGATATTGAAGAAATGTTACAGCCCATTTTTCCCCTCAGGTCAGACACATTAATTTCTTGCTCCATTTCTCTGAGTTTTGTCTCTAGTTTTAAAAGAACAACATTTTCCCTGCCAGAAGGTGGAGCTCTCCTGAGTCAACTCCTCAGAATATGTGCCAAGGCCCTTACATGGTATTCACACTTAAGATATTGTCTACCATTTAGGTTGGCAGGGAGGCTGCAATATTGTAAGTACAGGCTGGCTATTCATAACAGATCAAATCATATTTTTATTATAGTCATAGACCAGCATAAGAAAGGTGGAGTACGGTCAATTAAAAAGCATAAGTCTAAAAAAATATTATGTAAAGCTAGCAAATATATTAAAACGCAAAGTACATATAAAAACAAGAGTCTAAAAGAATTTGAAAGTAGGGGTTAGGATCATTAGATGGGTGTAGAGAAGCAATAAAGGTTAGTATGTAGGAGACTATAGTAAATTAAAGAGCACTCTTGTACGGCTATTCAGAACAATTAGCTACTCTTTTTCAAAGACCTATTAGAGTAAGTTAATCATTTCATAATCTGAGCGCTCAGAAGATTAACAATAAGGACAAAATTAAATGTTACATTAATTGAATGAAAATGGAACATTCTGTCTTAGGCTTTGTTTTATGTGTGAAACAAATTGGTACAAAATGGGAAAAGAGAAAAGAATGGGCTCTGTTTCAGACTAGAAATATTGTTAGTATGCTGTACTATTACCCCGAAATATACATTCTCTTAGATAAAAGTTGTTAAGAGTAAATTAGTTCTCCTTTACTGTTTCAAGAGTACTATAAGTCTGTTTTCAGAACTAAGCTCATATGTAGGCATTAATATCTGCACAATATAAGTCTACTCATATTAGCAGCTCAGTCCTGCATACAGGTAGTTCTCGACTTACAACCATTCATGTAGCAATCATTTGAAATTAAGACAATGCTGAATGAAGGGACTTATGACCCCTCCCTGCCGTTCTGTCGGTTGCAGTGCCCCTGTGGTTAGGTGATCAACATTTGGGCACTTGGCAGCGGGCCTGCCCTTGCCACTCTCTTCTCCCCCACCATGGACGCTCATTTTGCAGTAAATATAAAAGGTAAGGTAAAGGTTCCCCCGCACATGCGTGCTAGTCGTTTCCGACTCTAGGGGCTGGTGTTCATCTCCATTTCAAAGCCGAAGAGCCAGCGCTTGTCCGAGGACGTCTCCGTGGTCATGTGGCCGGCATGACTAGACACCAAAGGCGCACGGAACACTGTTACCTTCCCACCGTAGTGGTCCCTATTTTTCTACTTGCATTTATACATGCTTTCGACGCGGTGGCTCAGTGGGTTAGGATGCTGAGCTTGTCGATCAGAAGGTCGGCAGTTTGGCGTGTCGAATCCCGAGTGCCGCGTAACAAAGTGAGCGCCTGTTACTCGTCACAGCTTCTGCCAACCTAGCAGTTCAAAAGCAGTAAATATAGCATAGCAATAGCATTTAAACTTATATAGTGCTTCATAGTGCTTTGTAGCCCTCTCTAAGCAGTTTACAGAGTCAGCATATTGCCCCCAACAATCTGGGTTCTCATTTTACCAACCTCAAAAAGATGGAAGGTGAGTCAGCCCTGAGCCAGTGAGACTCGAACTCCTGGCATTCAGCAGAATTAGCCTGCAATACTGCATTCTAACCACTGCTCCACTAATTGTATCAGTACAGTTACAAAATTATTTCTTACTCTATAACAATTAAAATAAAACTTCACTTCTTTCTCTTGTCCTTTTTTTCTAATCATTGAAACCTCAAATCATAAAAGCATTTTTTTCCTTTTTCTTATAAAAGGTCTATAAGAGGTTTCCTGACAGCCATAAATGTAGATATTGCTTTTCTCTGATTTAGCTATTTCCGCATGTTCCATCATCTTCACTAACCAGTCCTACATTGTGGTTAATAATAATAATAATAATAATAATAATAATAATAATAATAATAATAATAAAGTTGGAAGGGACCTTGGAGGTCATCTAGTCCAACCCCCTGCTCAGGCAGGAAACCTTATACCATTTCAGACAAATGGCTGTCCAGTCTCTTCTTAAAAACCTCCAGTGTTGGAGCATTCACCACCTCTGGAGGCAGGTTGTTCCACTGGTTAATTGTTCTAACTGTCAGGAAGTTTCTCCTTAGTTCTAGGTTGCTTCTCTCCTTGACTAGTTTCCATCCGTTGCTTCTTGTCCTGCTTTCAGGTGCTTTGGAGAATAGCTTGACTCCCTCTTCTTTGTGGCAGCCCCTGAGATATTGGAACACTGCTATCATGTCACCCCTCACCCTTCTCTTCATTAAACTACACATACCCAATTCCAGCAACCGTTCCCTATATGTTTTAGCCTCCAGCCCCCTAATCATCTTTGTTGCTCTTCTTTGTACCCTTTCTAGAGTCTCGACATCTTTTTTACATCGTGGTGACCAAAACTGGATGCAGTATTCCAGGTGTGGCCTTGCCAAAGCATTGTAAAGTGGTATTAGTACTTCACTTGATCTTGATTCTATCCCTCTGTTAATGCAGCCTAGCACTGTGTTGGCTTTTTTGGCAGCTGCAGCACACTGCTGGCTCATATTGAAGTGATTGTCTACTAAGACTCCGAGATCCCTCTCACAGTTACTACTATTGAGCAAGGTACCACCTATACTATACCTATGCATTTGATTTTTCCTGCCTAAATGTAGAACCTTACTTTTTTCACCATATAGTCAAACCTTTCCATTTTTGAGGATATAATAATCTCATTGCAACACTTTTTTTTTTACCACGCTTGTTAAGCAAATCAACCAGGTCATTATGTGAATGAAGATTGGGCTGTTTGTTAAGTGAACTTCGCAATCATTAATTGAACCAAGATTTTGACAATTACAGGATTCTCCAGCATCAACTCTCAGAACACTGCTATCTGCCCATCAGCTGTTCTATAAGCAATCTACAGTAGTACAATCCTCAAAGCAAAAGCAAACAAACACAATACTGTAGAAAATAAAGAACGTTACAATATCTTTGCTTTCTTTAGATGTTGGCTAGTATTTCTGCAGCAATCTCAAAGCAAGAGGAAACATAATACAATAAAAGGCAAAGGAACTTTACAGTACTGAATCTGCTTCCTGGAGATTCAGAAAATTCCAGCTATCTGCAAGCACAAGCACAGTAAGAAAAAAAATATTTTTGTAAATATTTACAAACAACCACAGCAATGTGCAAGGTGCTTGCAAACAAGCACGGTACTATAATGAAAAAGAACATTTTAAAGTGCTTACAAAGGCAACAACAGTACTCCAGTTCTCAAGGCAACTGCAATGAAAGAAGCAACAAAGGCAGCAAAGAGAGATACTCACCTCTATTTTTCCACTCAGCAACAACCCAGAGGCTGTAAAGTCATCAGATTTTAATTGGTCATGTGACCAGGTGAAAAAAACCCACAACTTTATGGGCCTTGGAAATTACCTTCATAATCAGGGGTGACTTCAAGGTCCCAAAGGGAGACCACAGGAATAAAATGACTACTACTGCTTCAGGAGTGACTAAATCAGGTCCCATGGCTGCAGAGACTTTGTGTTTGAACACCTTTTGTAAGTACACTATTGGGGTGCATTTGTAATTTAGAACAGCCATTTAACAGCTGTTCATACCTCAAGGACTACCTGTATATATTTGTACTGAATATTTTGGCTTTTTATATGTCCACCAAACATGATAAAGTGTCCCTTCGTTCTTTTTACATTTCCAGCAAAGATCTGAAGTACCATTATACATTCTAGACAATTCTGTGGGGGGATCAGTTTGCACAGACTAATGCCAACCTTTGGTGTAGCCTGAGGAGAAGAATTCTACTTGATCAGACCAGCGGTTAAGCTGGTCAGAATCCTGTTTCTTACGTTAGTCAATCAGGTATCTCTGAAAGCTCATGAGCACTACTCAAGGCTTCTTATTTCCTCCAACAGGTTCACACCTAGTGTATTTAGGAAAAGGTACTAGATATATCAAACATTGTTCTAGAGCACATTATTTCCATGTTTTGAGATTGCTAGTAAAACTATGGTGTCTGCAGTCTCTGGGAAGTAAAAGAAAAGACCTATTGCCTTATCTTGTTCATAAGGGGATAATAACTATCATGACTATTTCAATAGTTAATAAGTGCCATCTCCTGATAACCAAAACTTTTCAGAATTTTGAATATAATGTCTGAATCTTTTCTATTTCAGACAAGTGCTGTCTTTGTGCATTTCTTCCGAAATAAATCTGAATCATTGCATAGCTCTGATTTATTCGTTTAGAAAATTTATATTGCCACCTAATCGCACATGGTGACTTTAGGCGATTTACAGGACATAAAAACACAACATAAAATAAATAAATAAATAAATAAAAAATAACCTCCCACCCAGGCATAGCACACATTCATACCAGTCATTTAACCAGCTCTATCCCACTCTGGGTTCCCCAGGCCCACGGGCAGAACATGTCTTCAGGGCCTTCCAAAAGAATGTTAGAGTGGGGGCTGAAGGGATGATTTTCCAGAGGGAGGGAGCCATCCTGGATAAGGCTCTTCTGGGTCCCGCCAGATGTATTTTCTTAGGGGACAAGAACCACAATATTCCTTGCCTCCCCGCTCTAGTGGGTTGAGTAGATGTGATCAGCAAGAGTAGGTCCCTGAGATAACCTGGTCCCAAGCCATGAAGGGCTTTAAAGGTGACAGCCAGCATCTTGAATTGCACCCAGAAGCAAATCGGCACTCAATGCAGCTCCCGCAAGAGAGGTGATACATGTGCACACCACGGTCTGCACAAAACCGTGTGGTAATTCTAACCATTTAAATAAAGTAGTAAAAGCGTGGAACAATAGGCTCATCAACATCTTTTGGTTACATTTTGAGAGGCAAACACTTGAAGGCCTGGAGAATTTCTAATGCAGTTTCTTTAATTAAAAATCAGCTCAGGGATTATACTGCATCATTTCCTGAAGGCGTCTGAATGGCATGGATTAGAGAGGAGTAGAAAAGTGGTTGATTGTAATGAATGTTCAGCATCTGGCACAATATGACCAGCTACATTTTGTCAGGGTCTAGAAAATTCCAGTCTCCATCTGAATCATGTGCTTGGCCTGTACTTGACAAATTGGTTTGACATAGTTTTCTCCTTATCACTAACATTTAAAGGAAGAGGCAAATCTAGTGAAAATTGCAATCAAAAAGACACGCTAGCTTCTGAGTAACACATAATAGAAATATAGTAAACATGGATCAGGTCGCTTCATAAGTGGCTGAAATATGGTTTTAGGAATCTGGCCTATTTTAAGACTTTTGGAATTCATTTGGTCAGATATGTGTATGTTGAGATTGTGAACAGCATAGCTGAAATGAACACCTGTCTCAGTGAAATGGGAGCAGGAAATGTACCATATTCTACCCCAGTGGTGGCGAACCTATGGCACGGGTGCCAGAGGAGGCACTCAGAGCCCTCTATGTGGGCGCGCGCACCTTGCTCTTTGGCTTAGTTTTCGCAGGAAAAAGTCATCTTTCAAGCCCCTTCTTAGCCAAAACAAGCCTCAGGAGCAAGCGTGCTGTTTTCAGCTTTGAATTATATCAAATCTGACACCAGAAACAGATTAACTGATGACCCAAGTGCTGCACGTGTTGCTGTCAAACTTACAAAGTATAAGCCAAGGTTAGACAAATTATCAGCATGCATACAACAGCAAAAATCACATTAATTGTTCAAAAGCATGCCAAAGGCAAACTTTTACCTTTCAGTAAAAAGTTGTTTGAAATGAAAGCTTTGTTATTGTGTTTTTCTTTTAAGACAAAAGATGTTAATGTTTTTTTATAAACAAAAACCTCAGTATTCAGATTAAATTGCCGTGTTGGCAATTTGTGATAAATAAGTGGGTTTTGGGTTGCAGTTTGGGCACTCGGTCTCTAAAAGGTTCGCCATCACTCTCCTACCCTGTTGAAATATGTAACGCTTCAGCAGCAAGTATTAGTGCACATTCTGAACAATATAGATATACCAATATCAAAATTATATGCAGTTGGTAATAGATGCAATTAGAAGCTGGCATCTTTTTACCCATTCAATATAATTTGTTCTTAAGAACTTTCCTAAAAAATGATTTTGCAATATATATGTAAATAACCTTTTTAGAAAGTCTAGCAGTACCTCTTTTTTGAAGTTTGAATGAGCAAAACACCAGTGTACTTTCCTTTTTCCCTTTAAGCCAGTTTTAGAATTTGTTTCTTTTCTATTTCTTGCTTTCATCTTGGATGAGATCATCAGTATTTTTGAAATTGTGAGATGGCAAATTGGTTTGCCCCACTCCTAAGCATCATTGCAGGTGTCAGCAACTGAATTCACATAAATGGAATGGAACCGATAAATGATTGCCCCCGTATCAAGATAAGCTGAAAGGGAGCAATTGAAGTGTTGATCAGCTGGGTAAATAATAAGCCTCTTTGCACTTCCTAATAGCTTTTTTTTTTAGATGATCAGTCATAAAGATAAAAAGTGGATTAATGCTAGTTTTATTTGATATTATTGGTTATGCAAGTTCAAGCAGAAAATCTAGTTTTTTTTATTATTAAGAGTGATTACGTCATATGAAATGGAGTTGATCTGCATGCATTAGCAAGTGGAGAACCACAGGAGAAATTAATAGGGAATAGAAAGAGACTTAAAGCTTTATGCTAAACTTTAGTTTTCTAGTTGTATTGTGCAAATTCTTCAATACAAGAATTGGAGTAAAGAGGTACTTCAGCCCAGCATGCCTTCACTGAAAATGGGCTGCTATGGTGTTCTTGTTGATCACTTGCATGCCTTTTTTAAGCTGAATCTTTTTCTATGGGTCTTTTCTCCCCTATGGGATTAAAGTGCTCTCTATCTCTCCTTGAATCAGCACAAAACAAAGCGATTTGCTGGCCTCATTAATACCCTGTCCTGCCTCTGTTGAGTTTGTTCTGAGTCACAGATGGTGCCCTGATTGGTGAGTAGGTTGTTCACGATGGGCAAAATGACAGTGTTTCCTCCTCTGGCTTTGCTGAAGCCCCCTTTCAGTACTTCACCCGCCAGTGTGGGAATATATCCACCAGTCACTGCAAGAATGGGGCGGATCCGAGTTCAGGATTTAACCTGATCTTTTCTATTTTCTATGCCAGCTCAGCTGGCTGCCAGAAAGCAATTAGAAGGTTATAAATCTGCTATGGGCCAAAGATAAGCAAGCTGGGTCACCATTTCAGCTAGCTGAAATAAAGCAGGCTTTGAAAAATCTCTTTTTCGGTACCTTTCTGGTCAAACGGTATTTGCAATCCACTAGGCAAGCAGGAATTGAGATCATTAAGCTGCCAATCAGATAACAAACCCACCAGAGGAAAAGAGGCGGGGTTAGAAGAAATCAGGGTTCAAAATGCGGCCACACAGGTTATTCACGGGCAAAAATTGAGTTTTTCATAAGCTGTTCTCAGCACCGATCAAAGGGAATGAGCATAATAATAAGCCACACTGAGCTTCCATTCAGTGCACAGCTGATAATCAAAACAATGGCTGTAGAGTCTGCTCCACTGCTGGCATCACATGTTTTGGCTAGCCTCTAACATTCTTGAAGTCCAGGTCTCTAATCGTGAATCTTCATGAAATGCCTCTGTCTAAGACTTAAGTACAGGTAGTCCTTGACTTATGACTACAGTGGTGTCCAAAATTTCTGTTGCTAAGGAGACAGTTCTTAAATGAGTTTCGCTCCCTTTTACAGCCTCTCTTGCCACAGTTGTTAAGTGAATCACTGCAGTTGTTAAATTAGTAACATGGTTATTATTTGAATCTGGCTTCCCCAGTGACTTTCCTTGTCAGAAGGTCGCCAAAAGTGATCACGTGAACCCAGGACCTGCAGCCATCTTAAATATGAGTCAGTTGCCAAGTGTTTGAATTTTGATCATGTGGCCATGGAGATGCTTCAGTGGTCGTAAGTGTGAAAAACAGTCATAAGTCACTTTTTTCAGTGCCATTGTAACTTTGAATAGTCACTAAATGAAATGTTGTAAGTCGAGGACTACCCGTACTGGTAGTTCTCGGCTAAACTATTTGTTGTTTAACAACCAAATGGACTTAATGACTACGTGATTTGCTTAACAATAAGATTTACTTTATGAGTGTAGTGACTTGCTTTATGACCATTGTAAGAATAGTCATAAAATCCAGTCCAGCATGTGACGCCGTTGAGGGGCCCTGTAAACCTGTCAGGTCTGTCAAAGTGAGGTCATTGGTTCTGGTACTGCTGGCAGCTCCAATGACTGGGCCGCTGCCTTCTGAGAGTTTGTGCTCCACTTCTGTCAATCTCCTCATCTGAAAACATGTCCTAGGGCAGGGCTGTAACATTCAGGCTGGTTTGTCTCTTTTCCCATATTCTATCTGGGGTCTCTCAAGTTAAAATAATGTGAAATAAAGAGGCAGGGAAACAGACAACTACTATTTCTCAGAAGAACTGAGAAGCATTGTCTTCTTCAACTAGGGAAGGGGGAAACTGACCACCTGGCAAACAAGCCAAAAAAAAAATAGAACACAAAAAAAGCCCACTTCAATATTCCTCATTACTTTTGGGGACTTATATGAAGAAAAACAGGGCTATTGCACCATAAGGTAGGTGTGTGTGTGCATGTGTGTGTGTGTTTCAAAGACTGATAAAATAGATTAGCAAAATTTGCCTTCTTTTGTTTTCCAATGAAAAAAATGTTGTCTCCTTGAGAAATGTAGAAGTTGTTGGAAGTGCTTTTTTTGTAAAAGAAAAAGGTGCCATAACTCACACATCATACAGAGCCTTGGTGGAGCAGTGGGCTAATGCCTCCTTAAGTAACACCAGCTGCCTGCAATTAGTGCAGGTTCGAGTCCCACCAGGCTCAAGGTTGACTCAGCCTTCCATCCTTCCGAGGTAGGTAAAATGAGGACCCAGATTGTTGGGGGCAATAAGCTGACTTTGTAATAATACCGCTTGGGGGGGGGGAAGCCCTAATAAGCAGGTATATACATAGAATGAAGGCTATTGCTAAGCACATTGATTTGTGCTTTAAATTGTAAGCCGCCCTGAGTCTTCAGAGAAGGGCGGGATATAAATGGGATTAAAATAAATAAAAAATAAAAATACAACCCTCCTTGCCTACCCTACAAGGTTCCATCCCAAAAAGGTGCCGGAACTCCATTCTGAGCGTTCTATGAGAAAAAAAGCCCTGGTTGTTGGGAGGAAGGAAGGAAGGAAGGAGATCTTGGGGAACCATTTGGTGCAGCTAAGGAAGTAGATTAGCATTATCAGAGCATGATTAATGCTGTCATTAAATGCAAGTAGGGACAGGAATTCTGTCTTAAATCCTCTCTCCCCCCCTATACTTCCTGGTTTCCTCTATAATAATGGTTTTCAAGCTTGGCAACTTTATGTTGGCAACTGGACTTCAATTCCCAGAATTCCCTAGCCATCATGGGAGTTGGAGACCACACGTTGCCAAGTTTGAAAAACAGTATTCTAGAAGTTCTTTTCTGTTAATATTATAGCTTCTTTCTAGGCACACTGACCAGCTTGAGATGGGAAATGAAGAAAGTTAATTGGGTGGAAAGAAGTAATCATGTTCATCTCTCTGCCACTTCTAAACATGAAAGTACTTTTGTCCATACCCAAACATTATCCTAGTTTAGCACAGTTTGGATTTGGAAACTGCCATATCAGAATTTTGCTTGTGTCTGTGCTTTTCTTTTAAGCCAGAAACAAGCAAATATTTTGATGGGTCCTGGACTAAGGCTGCAGAGATGACAGTAACAACATATTACTGAAGGGGACAGTTATATATTCCAATCATTTTTTATTTCAGGTGTTGGGCTACTTTGACTGTGAGTAAGTACACTCAACTCCCAGCTATAGTGACTATGATCACATCTTTAAGATTTTATTCAGCATTATGTTAGTGAGAAAAATACAGCAGTATTATTATTCAGGTATGGTTTGGGCAGTTTCTACTGGAACAGCCAGTGCAATAAACTTAAGCAATATCTAGCAAAAGATAATTGTAATGAATCTCAGTTCAAGTGGGACTAAAGTATTGAACTTGGCACTTGAGCAAGGATGAAAGCAGAGATTTTTGTGGGCTGAAGAAGCTTTATGACAGTAAAATGATACCAAGGGGAACAATATTTTGTAATTAAATTGGCATATTATGACTACAAATCATGAGTAGCAAGAAGTAATGAATATCATACCTACTCAGTATGGTTTTATAAATCAAGTCCATGCTGTACCGACAGGTTGTTTGGTTCCTATGAGCTGACAGCTATCCAAATGAGAGGAAAAAGAATTAGTTCATATCATTTGTGTGCAGCTGAGCTTTGATGGTACCAAATGCTGGTACCGGCAGTGTGTTTACATAAGATTTATAGGGAAATTATAGGTCATTTTTCATTTGGGCTTTTTCTGTTGATGTCTCTTTCTTCCTTTCTGCTAGAGACACAAAAAGAATTTGCTCAGATCAGTTGTTCTCAGAAAGGCATTTAGATCTGTCACTACCAATTAGATTAATTTTGCTCATTTGAGTGCTTGAAACTTGCTTAATACTTTTGCAAACTAAGGCAGAGATGGAGTGTGGATTTTTAAAAGTCTGATGAACTTGCTATTTATTGTAACATTAAATCTCCTAATAGTGTAGCAGATTTGTATTGTGAAATACTATGTATGACGCTACTAGTTTATCCAAGTCAATAGGGAGTGATAGGACAGGGATGGATAGCAGATAATCCAGGATCCTCCATAACCTGTTGTAAATTCTAATTACTCCGACAAAGAATCTGGATCCCACCTAGACAGAAATGAAACCTTCATCTTTCTGAGAAATACATGGATAGATCTTTAGGCATTCTGGAATTATACTTTTTGTCATGGTAGCTATTGCAGGCTATCCCAAAGATGTTTTTTCATGAGGCAACTGGACTTTCTTGTTTTTCTTTGAAGACATTTCTCTTGAAGAAGCTTCTTGGATGAGAAGCGAAACGTCTTCAAAGAAAAAGTCCAGATGCCTCGTGAAAAAGCATCTTTGGGATAACTATGACCTGGATGACGGAGAATCTCCATAGACTATTACAGGCTAATTAAAATGTCAAAACTTATCTTTTGTCTCACTTAGGTTGCTTCGGAGCCCCACTTATGATACGTTGTGTCCTATTTGAGCATCTTTATCCAGAGGAGTTAATATATCATTTGGCAAACCTCTGTTTACTATGTGTTTCCTTTCCTTCCTCTTTTCGCTAGTGCTGCTCAGTTTACAGAGGAGCTGTTTAATTTTGTCATCTAGTTTTGCTTGACAGTTTATGGCTTAATGATAGAAGGCAAGTGGGAGTGTGAAAGTAGAGATCATTATGGTTTGGTTGCAATAAGAACACAGGATGCAAACCAAAATCTCATTATTTTTGTTTGCCCATCAGTGTGCAATATTTGCTTACACATAGGGGACAACAGTACAGGTGACAGGAATCAGGTTGAGGTTTTGTAAATATAGGGACCAACATCCTTTATTGTCAGTTTATGATTTAACGTGAATAAATCAGTTTTATGAGCCTATATGAGACATGGGAGGGGGAAACGTATAGGGTTTTCAACCATTAAAAAAAGGTAAAGGTTCCCCCGCACGTGCGTGCTAGTTGTTTCCAACTCTAGGGGCCGGTGCTCATCTCCGTTTCAAAGCCGAAGAGCCAGCGCTTGTCCGAGGACGTCTCCGTGGTCATGTGGCCGGCATGACTAGACGCCAAAGGCGCACGGAACGCTGTTACCTTCCCACCGTAGTGGTCCCTATTTTTCTACTTGCATTTTTACGTGCTTTCGAACTGCTAGGTTGGCAGAAGCTGGGACGAGTAACAGGTGCTCACTCTGTTACGCGGCACTCGGGATTCGACCCACCAAACTGCCGACAAGCTCAGCATCCTAACCCACTGAGCCACCGTGTCCCTTATTACAATTACTTATTACAATTACTCTATTTCAAAAATTAATCAGTATTAATTTAGTGACCTAAACAATCTAAAGACATTATTGAAAAGACTAGAAAACCTGGACAGAATTCTATTTCACAGTTCCATGCTTCAAGTATATGACGTGTTTAAAGCAGTTTTCTTCAACCTGCTGGTCTCCAAATTATGTAAGAAGATACCATGTCTCCCTCTGGGAAGAGACAAAGATTTTGAAAGACCTGAAGTAGAGAAAAAAATGTTTCAAGTCAGTTGGAAAATGAGGGGGGGGGGGAAAGAAAGTTTTAGCATCCTGACTATTGATCAATACTGGATGTATTTACTAGTGATTTTTAAAAAGTATGTCTGTGGTTTATAAACTTTGCCTTAAATATGACTAGCAAAAGAGAATAGTAGACATTTAGTATGGGTTAGAAAAGGACTCTTGGTCCAGGCTCCTCAACAGTTTCATCAGGAAACTGTTGGGATCAGATAAGACATGGATGAGGTTCCACAGCTTCATGAACCCCAAACTCCTTGCTCGGGGCTTTCACAGTCATTTCTAAGCTCAAAATCATAAGAAACCTACTGTAGAGGAAAGAACAAATGAGAACCTGGCCCTAGTCAATGCATGATCCATACCTGTCCTCTACACCAATGCTCCATCCCCTGTGACACCACCCTCTCAAAATTAGGTGTGACTAGAACTTTGCCAAAGAATTGAGGCCTTTGAGCTATGGTGCTGGAGAAGACTCCTGCGAGTCCCTTGGACTGCAAGGCGATCAGACTGGTCAGTCCTAGAGGAGATCAACCCTGACTGCTCTTTAGAAGGCCAGATCCTGAAGCTAAAACTCAAATACTTTGGCCACCTAATGAGAAGGAAGGACTCACTGGAGAAGAGCCTAATGCTGGGAAAGGTTGAGGGCAAGAGAAGAAGGGGATGACAGAGAATGAGGTGGCTGGATGGAGTCACTGAAGCAGTAGGCATGAGCCTAAATGGACTCCAAAAGATGGTAGAGGACAGGAAGGCCTGGAGGAACTTTCTCCATGGGGTTGCGATGGGTCGGACACGACTTGGCAACTAACAACAAGAACTTTGCACATTTTGGAGTTAGGCTTTGTCTTTCACTAAGAAGTATCTCTCCCTAATCTAAGTTAAGAACTCAGTGTAACTTTCAAAATATGGTGCCCAACCAAGGAGCTAAAGTTAAACCGTTACGGCAGTGGCAATTTGAAGCTTGCTCTCCTTTTCCGTCACCTGTAGTTTCAGTAAACTTTTCAGCCTCAGCTGGGGCCTTATAAGCAGTTCTAAACCTTTTTCAGCCTCCAATTTCTCTTTCTCGCATGAGGAACCAGCTCTCTTTTTCTGCCCGGGCAATGAGTTGGATTGAAGCCAGGCTACGAGGAAGGAGCAGGAGTTTGCTTGTGAAGTTTTGATAAGGGAATCCAGCAGGTGCTTTTCTATGCTGTAGGCTTCTCTCGGCTGTTCTCTGGCGTTTCCCTCGTGCTCCTTTTGCAACCCCCATAGCTACTCCTTCTTCAGAGCAGCCTTTATGCTCAGCAGGCATTGTATCTGCAGGCAGTCATACTCTGCCGCTTTGGCTTATTCAAAAGGAGGCTGGTGTTTTCCCTTCACGTATTCATTATTAATGTAGCTAATATAAATTTACTTTACATCCCGATTCTGCGCTTTTGGGGAATGTGTATTCTGGCAGATATATCTGTACACACCCTTAAGCAAGCATTTCAGATCAACACGTTAATTGGCGAAGTATCTGAGGGCTGTTTTTACCTGGAGATGGGAAATCTTTAAGTTGATAAGTCTGGATAACAAAGCTCTATATTGGTATTTTGGTATTTATTGCCCTGTTCACTGCCCTGAGTCCTTCGGGAGAAGGGCGGTATACAAATTAAATTAAATAAATAAATAAATAAAATATACAAGATTCTTGGTTGTGTCATCTTTTTTTCTATCTACTCTCGGGAGATAGTTGTCTTACCTTGCAGCTAGTCTTCCTTTTGGGTAAATATGATATTTAACTTCAGCTGAAATTTGGCACTATGTCATTTTCAAAGCTGGAAATGAAAGGATCAGCTTACAAAATTTAAACCCTGCTGGAGGATACTTTAAGTGAGGAAACCGAGATAATGTGCATTACAGATACATGGCTGCCTTTGCCAGCCCATTTTGTATTCCATCTGTGTAGCTTGCTGGGACTGCAAGCTCCATTTATTATTTTCTGCTTATTTCTACTTTAAAAAAGCTACCGGCCATTTAAGTAATAAGGTGGAGAAGTCAGAGACACTCAACACTGCACTGTGCTTTCTATTTAAAAACTGCAGGACAAGCACTTTCATTTTTTTTAAGTGGGAGGACTTCCTCAAGTATTATAACCCTGGTAGGTGAATCCTGCGCTGAGTAAAAGCACCTTTTTTTGATGTTCACTCTAACGTAGAATTTAGTTGAAATTCCTTTGTGTGCATCATGATGTTTCTGATTACATCACAGTGTGTTCTTAAATCTCTAAGATTGTCTTTGGTTGCTGGTACCTAACGTTGTTTATAGTTACATTTTGGATGACATTTTTTTAAAAAATAAACTGATGGGGGTTCTTTTCTTTCTGCCCACCTTCCCATCACTTTTATTGGTTACATGCCAGTTTGGCAAATTTGTAAGCAAGGTTGTGAAAATAGGTCTATCCATATAATTAAGCCTCCAGCATATTTCCCTGTTCAAGGTAAGTTATTAATAGCAGCAAACTGTTCTGGTTATTGGGTTGCTTGGATGACCTAGCAGCAAGAAGAAGAAAGGTTTTAGTACTTCCCAGACTTGCCTTGTGATCTTTCCTGTGATGGATTGTGTAAAGTAAGCAAGGTAAGGTCATCTGTTTTGGGATATTATTGAAGAAAATGTACGTTATAATAAAACAGGTCTTTTTGTTTCTACTCAAGCATCTCATATAAAAGAATGGAAAGAAAAATGGAACACTTGTCTTCAGCCTGTTAGAGGAATTGAGTGTGTTTGGTTTTCTTTTGATAAAGACAGTTGTTCTAGAGATGTTGGCATTACACAAACCAATGTCAGAACAAGAAGGAATACACTGATCTTGGCCCTTGTTGATGGTGAAGGGACTTTTTTTTGCAATTAAGGAGCTTGGAATATCAGTCCTTCATCAAATGGAAAGCCTCCATCCATAGATACAGCTGTCTGTTACAGAAAATCATCTCCTACATCTAAAGATGGATATTCTTTCTTCCTCGATTTATGTGACTCCTGCTAAAGGCTGTTGTGCGAAATTCATTAGAACTTGGTTTCCGGAAACCGGAAGTCTTTCTCAAATGAGTTAAACCTGAAAAAGTAGCATTAAGAAGGAAAATAATCAGAATATAATTATGCAAATATATCCCTCTTCTCCTCAAATATAGATGTTTATAGACTATTTGCAGTTCTTTTGCTTTTTTTCATTTCTGTGATGAGCAGAAGTTGAAACTCCATCTAGTTTTTCTTACTACCCAACTACTCAGTCAATAGTTATGCCGTAAGAAACAACCCAATTTCTACTATTCAAAGCAGGGAGAAAATACTGATCTTGACAAGATCTTTGAACTGGGCTAATGGGGGAGAAGAAGATTTATTTTTTGCTTCCTTTGGTGATCTCTCTTCTGCCTAGTACTATGGTCAAATACTTATGATCCCTTAAAGGAAGGCAAGTCCTTCAAATTCGTTTCCCCACCTCCAGCTCAGCAGTCTCTTCAGGGTTTGAAGTTTGTAGACACTAGACCACCTTAAAGTGAGCCTCCCCAAAGGTTCTGTAGGACCCAGCGCCAGTCTCATAAACCAGAAATCAGTTTAGTTCAAGCTAATGATGATGTAGGGGAAAAAAAATAGCTGAATGCTTCCATGCATAGTATATTAACGATGGAAAGAGCATCACTTTCTAAAGGGAGGAACTCGAAATGAATAGAGTTGGCTGGACTGTGCTTGCTCTGTGCAGCAGGCGGTGGCAGTTACTATGAGACAGAGTAAAAGATGCACAGTGCATATCAGCCAAGAAGGCAAGGGATTTGTGTTAACACTTTGCAAATACAACATGCATAATAGCAAGCCTTTTAGTCAGCGATGGCAGCGATGGAATAGAATTGGTGCCTGTGCCTTGGTGAAAGTAAAAAAAATCATAACATTGATGAATAGAACGAATGAGGGGCATTATGAGGTACATGTTGGATTAATGGATTGCCTGGAGAACAGGATACCAGTCTATTAATGGTCATAAAGAACTTCCAGCATTACAGTTTTAACCAGAAGCCTGAATATTCCCCACCCCAACCTTGTATACCTTCTATTAGGAGCTTGTGTTTTTCTATCATCTGTCTGCCAGCATCCCTCAGCATACAATGGCCGGAGACCTCTAATGTCGTGTGGAAAATAAAAGAGAAATGATTTGCAAGCGACAGCTAAAACACAGTCATTGAAATTCTCTGTAGTAGGTGGGTGGGGAAGAAAAACCCAAGCGTGAGGGCTTTAAAGCCAACTTGGTTAATGTCTGCTTCATAGATGCATCCCCTTCTGCCATTGTCATGACAACTTAGGAGGAAGAAGTCCCTTGTATACCTCTGTTGAAGGACTTTTTGAAACACTGGGAAAAAGATGGGATAAAGTCCAAGTAAGAAGTTGACTGCTGGATTGCTGGCATCTTAATACTGCTTGTCAGAGACCCTATAATCCTGATCACGAGCTGCTTTCACCAGGTTCTTTTAATACAGTCCGGATTTTTTTTTTTTTTTTTTTTGCTCTTATAGGTGAATGATCAAGAAGAAGTTGAAAAAGAAGAATTAGAAAGAGCCAACTTTCTGTCTGAAATGGTGTTTGTTAATTGCTATGGGGCAGTGATAAAAGTAGATTCTGATTGTCATGGTTTGCAGGTTGTTGTTGTTTAAGGGACACTGGGTAGGACTTCACCCATTCTCTGAACCCAAAAACAAATGAAACAAGCTGAAGTATAGTCACATTGCAGACAACAATTAAATAGATTTCCTAGTGAAACTGCTGAGGTGCTGGAAAAGCAAAGACTAGCCATAGCTATGTAAATGTAGGTCCCTATTTTTATAATTGTGTCCCAATCCTTTTCAAGATCATTAATGCACAGGGAGAAGTTGAGTCTTATCCTACTCGCACATCACAAGTTGCAGGTCATAGGTTGTCTTGCTTAACACCCATGAGTAATTCACTTAATGTTCACAGGAGAAGTGAAGTCGTAGGTCTGTCATGATCGTGTGATGTTTCACTTAACAACAGAGTTGCCGGTCCCCATTGTGGTTGTTAAGTGATGGTGAATCAATTCTGTATGGTCATAACTGAGGTATAATTCAACAATATCTAAAAGGTCACACACTACAAGTTATGTGTGTAACATACTATGTGTTGTTTCATCCTGAGTCCTCTCAAGCGTTCGCATGCGCTTCGTTTTGTATCCTTGCATTGAAGACATTCCATTCAGTATCTGTAGCAACAGCTGTTGTGTGCCATGAAATTACATGTTATCCTTAAAGGCAAACATGTGTAGCATGATATCATAAGTTGTCGGCAGTCCTTTAAGCTGCATGATAGGCATAGTAGACTAAGAGTTTGTATAGATAGCATACAATACCCATTTCAGTTGAGATTCAACACAAAGAAATCCCTGAGTACACGTGCCCTTGTATGAGTAGACTGGGAAAATGGCTTGAATTACTTCATTAATTTCTTTGGAGAGGCACAACAAACCAATGGACATTATTTTAGCATCCAAGTCTCAGTGTATTTTCTCTCAGAGAGAGCTAGAATAGCTAAAATTCCTGATGAGTTAAATCAAATTCTTTCTCTGTAGCTTCAATTAAGCAGCACTGCAGGAGTCTAAAACACATTCTGTTTTTCCTCCCTACCTTTTATGCCCACCAAACCCTTCTAGTCATTAAAAAGAAAGATCTTCCCACAGTTTTTTTTCTTTTTTTCTTTAAAAAAAACTATTAAATTTCAGAGAAGATAAAATACAACTTAGCAACAAAAAAGAGGGAGAAGATGCCAAAAGGGGAAAATGTTAAAAATTTGGGGAAGGGGGGAAAGCGGAATAAACAAACAAACAAATCAATAAAAAAGAAAGACCTCTGACTTTCCTCAATCCAGTCATAAATCTATAATAAGGCAATCTCTTTCTCTATATGAAACATGACATAATCAATATCTACATTTAACAGCATATGCAATATTTGTACAATCTTAAACAAATCCAGTTATCAGTCTTTATTTCAAAAATACTTTATTTTTAAACTAATGTCTAGTTTAAAAATAAGCATAACAAAAACTTTTAAAAAGCTAATTTCACTGTCTCCATCAATTCAGTTTTCCAAATCCATTCTTTCGTTACTAATTTTTATATTCGTTTCATCTCTGTGGATTTTATAATCCTAAAAAGTATCCCATATTTCCTCCATTATTTTCCTCCATCATAACAAAAAAAATACACATCATCTTTACATACTTACATAAATCTCATTAAAAATACAGTTAATCATAAACTACATTCCTTAAACGCACATAATTAAGAATAATCAAATTTAATATCGTACTCGTGTTACAACTTTAATCTTAAGTCACTATCAATTAAAAAAAAATCAAAAGTTTTTCATTCCAAGTGGACTTATTTATTTCAGTGAAAATGAGTGTATAATAGTTAGAAACTAAAGTACTATTTTCTTATACTATTGTTGACTAGGAGATATATGTATCTTCTGACCAAACATGATGTTCATACTTAATGAAGGTGCTCAGTTCAGCAGTTTTGGGACGGCCATTTTACTCTTTGTGATTAGGGTCTTTTGTGGAATGAGCTGTGAAGAAAATCATACTAAATATAAATATGATTTGTGCATGTTTGACACACTGAGCATAGGTTTTTTTTCCTTTTGAAATGATGTTAAATAGAGCATTAAATATTGGCCTGTGGGGGTTCCTCCAAATGTTTGGAACAAATGTTTCTTATTCAGACTGTGCATACATGTGAGTGAATGCATGAGAATGTGTGAAAAGACATTACAGTATATATAAAAGGTACGCCTCAAAGTCTGTTTTCCCCACTGGTTGAAATAGATGTAACTGGAAATGTGCATGAGTGTAAAGATTATTGGCATAGCAGCAAGTGGTTTGCTGTCTTCTTATCTGGCCATGGCAAAAAGAGAAGATGGATTATGTGTGATGTAATTACTGCTTTGGTAATCTATGAGTACTACCCTTTGTTCTTTGACCCAGATACAGCCAAAATGTAATGTTCCATTTAAATTCCTTGTTTCACCTTTCCTTCTCTGAACCTATTTATTTATAAAAACTTCAGATTTAGCAAATCTGCCATTAAAATAGCATTTTTAGTCACAAGATTCTGAGCACATAGATGTACACGTGTGTGTATTTGTGCACCAGATTTTTTAAAAATGAGCTACTATCTTTCATAGTGATAATTTGGACAACCCTTTCAGTTTAATAAATTATCTAACTTTTAAAATTATTTATAACTTCTATCACGGTTTTTATAATAATAAACTATTATGACATCATATAGATTACCTGAGCTTAGTAAGAACAGGTTCAGATACTAGGTTCATGTGCTTTTAAAAAATATTTATAATAAAAAATTGCCTGAAGCTGAATTCAGATCAATAACTCTAGCTTTGTAAGTTTTTAGGCTGCAGTGCAGTGTGTTGGAAATGGAAAATTTCTGTTGGCCAAATCACCCTATTTTGCTACTCTCCCCCCTTTTCAGACTACTTAATTCTCTTATTAAAAACCTTTGAAAATCATGTCTAATTAAAAGATATTGATACAAGGTGACAAGATGCTTTTAATTATTACGAGGAAGCAAGTACAAAATGTGTTAATCAGAAGTTTTATTAATCAAAGAAAATCTCATTCACAGAATAATAGTTTTAGCAAAAAATGAACTTTTGGGGAGTTGATGACATGCCTTAGGTTAGGGGATGTAAGGCAGGGAAGCATCCCTTGGGAAGGAAATTTCACAGAACTACATCCTCTTTTCCAAGTAGACCTTTCACAGCCTGTGACATGATTGCAATATAATACAAATTCAGTCCATATGCATATACAATAATTTTCTGTAGTCATGTAGTCATTTCTATCAAGCCTAAATCACATTGTACTTTGAATAAATCAAAGTACTGATTATGTTTTATGAAACCTGCCTCTTTCATTCACGAGGCATATCCTAACACTGCAAGAAGTCAGCAATTCAAATGTTGACAAATGACTGAAAATATAATTACTTTATAATGTGAATGTTGACTTACAGTTTGAAGGATTTGAACCCAGTGATTACCATAAAAGCATAAAGAAGACTGACAAAGTGGAAAGATGTGAAGAAGCTGTTTTGCAATTATTATTATAAGATGAAAGTGATCCTGGATACCACATAATAACAGAGAATGAGATAGCTAAAGATGCTGTGGCTGATAAGGTAGATGGCAACAGTGATATGGATTAGAAGGAAAAATTATCAACACTCCCAATCAAGTTTTTTTCTGCAGATCACAATGTGGTATCTTTTACCGATTTCTCATTTAATACTGAAGTCTAGATTTATTACTCCCTTTTTTGTGTTTTTAGGAAGACAATCATACCGAAGCACCACAGCTCCAAAACAATCATCCAAAATCATTATTATTATCTAAACTCAACATTGGTTCAGAGTTTATGAACCTGCCCTTCTTTACCACAAATGACAACAAATAAGAGTCCAGAGGAACAAAAATTCTCAAATAATAGTAATATATTCCAGGACACCACATCAACCACAGTAATTTATTTACTTACTTATTTAATTCAACTTCAGCAGCCCCCAGTACTAGACTGCTTCTAGATGACTCACATTACACCAAAGATAAAAAATACTCTAAATAATAAATAACAAACAAAAAATGGAAATCCAGTCAACATCAGGGAAAACCAAACAAAACACATTTAAAAGGGGCCCCATTTATTCTCTCCTGAGCCCTGGAAAACAGCCTGGTCTTTAAGGTTTTCTGGAATGCCATCAAAGTGGGAGCCACAGAGGGCAGCTCATTCCAAATAGACAGTACTGCATCATCAAAAGATGTGCTTTGAACAGGAGGGAGATATCCTCTGGTGAGATGAGGAGAACCAACTCCAACATTTTTAGTGGGGACCCTGTAGTTGAATTTGGGAGCTGAAAGTGCTGAAATTCTCCCTGGAAGAAGAGTTTAGTAAAACTGCCCACATGTATCTTGATTCAGACTGCTGATTTTTGTAGGCAGATAGCAGAAGCCCACATTTTTGCAGTTACTTGCAATTAGCTGGAAGTTCAAGTTTCCATCATTCTCTAAAATCAGGGGTTCCCAAACCAGAGATGCTCACATAAACGGTATTACAGGGGGTGCAAAAACCTGGCTTTTCAAAATTATAATGTATATGCATAATTCATTGCTGTTATTTTGAACTTTTGTAAGGGGTGCGAGAATACATCAAGCGTTCTAAGGGTGCTGGATATAAAAAAGGTCGGGAGCTGCTGCTTTAAACCAGGGGTGTCAAACTCAATTTCATTGAGGGCCGCATCAGCATTGCAGTTCCCCTCAGGAGGGCAGGGGGGCGTGGGCTGGGTGGGCGTGGCCTACTAGGTGGGCATGGCCAGCTCTACATTGTTTGCATCAAGGGTGCCTATGGGGGCCTGGGCAGGAGTGGGACAGATCTGAGGGTCTCTGGCAGAAGGAGGGTCTCTGGGCCAGGGCCAAGGCAGTGGGGACCGTTCCCTCACTGTTTCCAGGATGGCTTCGCGGGCCGCATGAAACCACTTCGCGGGCCGGATCTGGCCCATGGGCCTTGTGTTTGACATGTCTGCTTTAAACAGTAAATACAACCTTTCAGTATTCAAGGTTCAACGAGACCTCATCTTTTAAATCAGTTTTGGGTGTTTATTCTCTCCCCCCCCCACTGCATTTCTGAACAGCCCATCTCCATCTTTTACCTTTCTGATGGTTTCTTTAAGAATCACAATTCTATCAGGCACTGGATGGGATTCTCTTCTTTTAAAAAGAACATCACATATTTTCACATTAGTAAAATCTTTTATTTTATCTAATTTCTTGTAGTACGCCACAAAAAGGTGATTTCAGAGTTGTTTCTGGAAAGCTTTATAATTGTTGAAGACTTTATGAAATTGATTTAAAGAAAGACTTTGAAGTTAATTAGAAAGAATCTCTTTGTGTGGGGAAAAAACAAGTTATTGTTACAAAACAAGACTTTGAAGGTTGATTACTAGAGCACAAGATGGCTACTTTAAAAGAAATGTTTGATTCATGGACCTGTGAACTGCTTGAACTTTTCAACTCTTTACTAGAACCAAAAGCTACTACTAAAGATGAACAATTTCCTCTGGAGATAACTGAGGTGAATTCTAAGGGGGATTTAAAAATTAAAATTTATAAGAAAGAGATGAAAATATTGCAGTTACAAATGCAATTGGATAATCATTTAAAAATGGCAAAAAGACATTGTGGAATTTATTGTTGTTGTTGTTGTTGTTATTATATTTACTTGCTGTCCAGCTTGTGGTTTGGGGTGACTGAGTATCCTTTTGAATTGAAATATAAGAGATATACTGGAGTTACTTCATGAAAATTACAAATGGGCTTGAAAGGTGATAAGCTGATAAAAACTTTGCGAGAAGAGGAAAAGATATTAGAAGCAAACAGGAGTTGGAATTTTATTTATGGGACTTAAGGTTGGTTGGAAAAAGGAAAAGGAAAAAATATAATTGGATTATCTGATTATGGTTAATGAGTTTTTGTTTCTGGTGATGCTTAATGGTTATATGAGGGTAGCGAGATCTAACTACTTCGCTGCCCTCATCGCGTCCGCAGATAATCGCCCGGCCGCCCTGTTTAGGGTGACCCGCTCCCTCCTTAACCAGGAGGTTAGTGGGGATCCCTTGCAGGGGTGTGCCGAGGAATTTAGTCAACATCTGTCGGACAAAATCGCTCGGATTCGGACCGGTTTGGACTCCGACTGGGCAGTGTCGGATGATCAGGACACGAGCGATCTTGTCGATGTCACCTGGGAGGAGTTCGATCCTGTGACTCCGGAGGAAGTGGACAGGATCATGGGGAGGCTGAGCTCCACCACATGTTTATTGGACCCGTGCCCTTCCTGGCTGGTTTATGCAGCCCGGGAGGGGACACGAGGCTGATTCCAGGCGGTTATAGCTGCTTCTTTGAGTGAGGGTAGTTTTCCCGCCGCCCTGAAAGAGGCGGTGGTGAGACCTCTCCTCAAGAAGCCTGCCTTGGATCCGGCTGTTTTGAATAACTTTCGTCTGGTCTCCAACCTTCGCTTCCTTGCGAAGGTTGTTGAGAGTGTGGTGGCACACCAGCTCCCTCTGGTCCTGGATGAAGTGGATTATCTAGACCCGTACCAATCGGGCTTCAGGCCTGGGTACAGCATGGAGACGGCATTGGTCGCGCTGGTGAATGATCTCTGGAGGGCTCGGGACAGAGGATACTCCTCTGTTCTAGTCCTATTAGACCTCTCAGCGGCTTTCGATACCATCGACCATGGTATCTTGCTGCGGCGTCTCAGGGGATTGGGAGTGGGAGGCACGGTTCTTCAGTGGTTCTCCTCCTATTTCCTGGGACGCTCGCAGTCGGTGTTGACAGGGGGGCAGAGGTCGACCACGAGGCCTCTCGCTTGTGGAGTCCCTCAGGGGTCGGTCCTCTCGCCCCTTCTGTTCAACATCTATATGAAACCGCTGGGCGAGATCATTCGTGGTTTTGGAGTTGGGTACCATCAGTATGCTGATGATACCCAACTTTTCATTTCGACCCCAAACCACCCCAGTGATGCCCTCAACGTGATGTCCCGGTGCCTGGAGGCGGTCCGGGTCTGGATGGGGAGGAACAGGCTTCGTCTCAACCCTGACAAGACGGAGTGGCTGTGCGTACCGGCATCTCGGGATATTCAGGATATCCCACCCCTCATTATGGGGGGTGAGTCATTATCTCCTGTAGATAGGGCTCGCAACTTGGGAGTCCTCCTAGATTCACAGCTCTCTTTAGAAGACCATATTGTAGCTGTAACTAGGGGGGCGTTCGCCCAGGTTCGCCTGGTGCGCCAGTTGCGGCCCTATCTAGACCGGGATGCCTTGCGCACGGTCACTCATGCGCTCGTGACCTCTCGTCTTGATTACTACAACGCTCTCTACATGGGGCTACCCTTGAAGACCACTCGGAGGCTCCAACTGGTACAGAATGCAGCCGCGAGAGTTGTATCGGGGGTCTCCCGATACTCCCGTGTTACACCTTTGCTCCGCGAGCTGCATTGGTTACCAGTTGTCTTCCGGGTGAGGTTCAAGGTGTTGGTAATGACCTACAAAGCCCTCCATGGCATGGGTCCAGAATACCTTGGGGAGCACCTGCAGCCGGCGTCATCTTCCCTCCGCCCAGTACGCTCCCACAGAGAGGGCCTCCTCAGGGTGCCGCCAGTCAAAGAATGCCGACTGGTGACCCCCAGGGGGAGAGCGTTCTCTGTGGGTGCACCGGATTTATGGAACCATCTTCCGGCAGAGCTCCGGATGGCGCCCGATCTCCGCTCCTTCCGGCGCGACCTTAAAACCCATCTCTTTAACGAAGCGGGCCTGGCCTGATTTTAATTTTAAATTTGTATTATTATGGGCACTGTTTAATCATGTTTTAATAATTTTAATTTTTTTGTACCTGTTTTTATGTATTGCCCTGTTAACCGCCCTGAGTCTCTTGAGAGAAGGGCGGTATATAAATTAAATTAATAAATAAATAAATAAAATCTTGATTGGATAGTTCTTATTTTGGAACTGTCTAATGGTGTAATGTAGGGGGCCCCAGCCCCTAGTCCGTGGACTGGCCCTGGGCCATGCACACAAGCAAAGCCCCATCCACGGGATGCAGGCAGCATACGAAACCACGCCCCCTCTGGTCCACGGAAAACCTCTCCACAGAACTGGCCCCTGGCAGCCAAAAGACTGGGGGCCATTAGCTTTTGATATATAAAGGGGTTATTATTTCTGGTAATGTTTAATAATTTTAGAAGGTTTTTTTGCAATATTTAATTGTTAAGAAAGGGATGGGGGAACAGACTAAGTGGAAAGGGAGATTATGTATGTATATTAGTAAGTATTTTTGTTAATTTTTACTGGATCTTTGCTGGTTAGTAAAGAGAGCTAAAGATTTAGAGATGAGTTTATGGAAAATGGGGTGAAGTATGGAATGAAGAGGTAATTTGGTTCTGTTTTAAAAGACAGTGGTAAGTTGTTAATCTTGAATATATTGGTTTTTCTCCTTAGGCCTGCTTTATTTATTTATTTTGGGCTGGTTCATTATAGCAGTCAAGATTGATTTGATTTGAAATAGCTTAGTCCCAAGTCTTACAGAGTTTGGTCAGCCACAAAGAGCACATTAAATTTTGCTTGGGAATTGAGAACTCTGATGCTGACTAGAAAACTCTAAGAATCAGCATGAATAACAGTGAAATTACTCTAATGATTATAAGTGTTGGAATGAAATTAACACATTCCTTGACAATCTAACAAGCTAATTATTGTGGAGAAACAGTAATCAGTGAATGATAAAGCAGGCTGCACCTAAAAACAATGAAATAATTTGCAGAGTTCCTAGTTCTAATATGTTATTTCCACTAAGAATAACTGATAAATCTGAAAAAAGGAGCTGTGGTGGCGCAGTGGTTAGGATGCAGTATTGCAGGCTAACTCTGCTACAGTTAGGACAGGGGTCGGCAACCTGAAAAAGGAAAAGAGCCACTGGGAACCGGTTCCATCACACATAAAAAAAAGTGGGAGCCGCATGCATGCGTCCATGCACGCGCATGCGCAAAAAAACATTTTGGGCATGTGCAAAACGTTTTTTTCTTGTGCATGCGCGGACGCGCGCGATTGCCATTTTTTTATGTGTGATGGAACCGGTTCCCGGTTGCGCGACGGCGACGGCCCGTTTGCAGAGCTACCGCCTTCGGCAGCCTGCAAACGTGCCGCGGCAGCTTTCCCAAAGAGCAGCGCCACTGCCCGTTCGCGCGGAGGTACGGGCGCACCTCTCCAAAGGTTTGGGGACGTGCACGCGCACCTACGCTCATTCGGAGAGGTGCGCGTGCACCTCTCGGAATGGGCAGCGGCGCCGCTTGTTGGGAAAGCTGCCGCGGCCCGTCTGCAGAGCTGCCGCTTTCGGCAGCCTGCAAACGTGCCGCAGTAGCTTTCTCAAAGAGCGGCACCACTGCCCGTTCGCACGGAGGTACGCGCGCACCTCTCCAAAGGTTTGGGGAGGTGCACGCGCACCTCCACCCATTTGGAGAGGTGCGCGCGCACCTCTCCAAACGGGCGGTGCCACTCTCCATTTGGAGAGGTGCACGCGCACCACTGCCCGTTCGAAGAGGTGCGCATGCACCGGGCGGCTGGGAGCCGCAGGAGATGGCTCAAAGAGCCGCATGCGGCTCCGGAGCCGCAGGTTGCCGACCCGTGAGCTAGGAGTTCAATCCTGACTGGCTCAAGGTTGATTCAGCCTTCCATCTTTCCGAGATTGTTAAAATGAAGACCCAGATTGTTGGGGGCGATATGCTGACATTGTAAACTGCTCAGAGAATGCTGTAAAGCATTATGGAGCGGTATGTAAGTCTAAGTGTTATTGCTAATTGTAATAAATCTGAAAAAAGAGATGTTAATTCTTCACCCAGTTACTGGTATATAACAATAACTTGTTTGTGGCTAATACTTTAAGAAAGGATAAAATACATGTCTCTATTGCCACACACACACACACACAAATTCCCTCAGAATGTCTTACAACATTCTTTTTCTTTCTCTGAAATAGTTTTATCCAGCTTGTCCTCTCTAAATTTCTGTGAAAGTTCTCATTTCACCCCCAAACCTATTACAGTGTATTCAGCAAAGGCTCATCAGTGAACAAGCAACGCAGAATTAATATCTCTGTTAGGCTAATAATACTATTCTTCTTGTCAGCAACGGTGAACTTTATAACATTGGATCTTATAGCACACATATATGAATTAGGAGAAGGTTGAAAAAATATCTCTAAACATTTTTTTGGTCCCCACATCGGCTCCTTCTAAGAAAACTGGGGAAGTATGCAAGTAATTAACAGTAAGCTCTGAGAGAATTTTTCCTAACCAAAGAGGCAAAACAGTACTGGTAGATTTTTCTCCGTTGCTTTGCTCCTGTGTTTTTCATTCAGTAATGCTGAGAAACATTCTTACTATTTGTTGTTTTGTTTTGTTTTGTTTTGTTTCTGTTTCAGTTGTGTCTGATTCTTGGGTATTCCTTGAGCAAGTCTCTGCCATTTTCTTGGCAAGGTTTTTCAGAAGTGGTTTGCCATTGCCTTCTTCCTAGTGCTGAGAGAAAATGACTGGCCCAAGGTCACCCAGTAGGCTTCATGCCCAAGGCAAAACTAGAACTCACAGTCTCCTCGTTTCCAATCTGAGATCTTCACCACTACACCAAAGTAGCTAAAAATGATCTCGCACCACTTACATTAATTATTTTAAAATAGAGATACAGACAGAAGAAACTTGGAAGCAACACCATGACAAAATCAGCCCAAAACTAAAGAAAATGAACGACGCATTTGAGTACTCCCTGAAATGTTTGTGTAGCTCCACTGAAGCCCTGACTATAACTTCCTGATGCATTTGGATAAAAGCCATTGTTCGTAAAATATTTGCTTATTTTTGCTCTCCTGAGGGGATTTCAGTTTAGAGTACAGAACAATGGCGATCCTGCAATGAGACAGAAAAAGATTTGAATGTTTTCAGCCCAGCCATCCCGAGAATGCCTGTAACCCTCCATTGCTCTCTCTCTGTTTCATGTGCCTCCTACCTAAAGAAAGCTGACTCTTCAGGTTTATCCTCATTGAAGGTAATTTAGCTTGAGAGAAAGTCAGCTAATTGTCTGGCATAAACAGCCCCGTGCAAATTAGCCATCTGCCGGAGAAACGGCACCTGAATATTGCTGGGAAAGAGCACTAATTATTAATTTGGGTATTCACTGGGGAATGTTGCCATAGTTGGGTCAGGCACTCGCTCAGTGGAACCATAGCGTGCCCAAACACACCGTGAGCTAACAGAGGCGTTCATGTGGGAAATTAAAAAGTCTGATGGACGAATGCAGCTCCTCAGAACTCCATAAAACTCTTTGCCTGGCAGGATAATCCTAATACCCTGGTGTTAAAAATGCTTTTGGTATTTCAGTGGCTGCAGGAGACTCTGCTTCCCTTGTGGGTGTGAGTGTGATATATATGCAATGAATGTACATATATATGCTGATGTTTCAAAAATATTACAATTAAGTTTCCTACTGAATATATTTAGACATAGATAGAATTCTGTCGCTTTGTCTAATGTCTCTGCATACTACATCCATGTAGTATGGCTATAACATTATTATTTATCCTTCTTATTATCTTCTTTACTACTCACCTCTTATTGGTATTATTGATATGTTGGTTATTATTATTCTGTGGCTTTGCATATGTACTGAGAGCTTCTGCACCGAAGACAAATTCCTTGTGTGTCTAATCACACTTGGGCCAAATAAAGTATTCAATTCCATTCCGTTTTTTTGCCCTTCCACAAAATTCCTTCATTCCTTAGTGGCCTGTGCCAATCATTAAGCAATCTCGAAAGTGTAAGTGTGCTTAATATTGGCAAAATGCAGGTTTGTATTGACAAAAAAGGACTAGTTGTCCCAGGGCTCTCATTAAAATAATTTTTAATTATATGAAAGGGCATAAAAAATAAATGATGGATTGCTTTGTTATAGAAACTGAAAAAAATCTCAGTCTCATCAATGACACCGGAAAGAAGCTTTGCCTTAGAGGAGCTATGATGGATTTGTTATTTGATTGATAAATAGTAAATGAGAAGCATGGGAATAATTGACAAGTTTTCCACTTCTAAAAACATTGAAGATGCATTCTGATCTGCAAGTCACAGCTAATTCAGATGGTGTCGGATAGGGAAATATCTCCTGGCTTCCATGCAAAAGCATAGCTTTATTTATTTCAAGGGAATAGTTTTGTTTTACATCGTTCTCTCTTGAGTGCATTAATATGCAAAGGTTGCAGTGCAGACTCTCAAAATTTTAAATAATGAAAGAGCTAGACAGAGATAATTCTACCTTGTTCCGCTTTAATGATGTTCTTATGAAGTAGCCTACTTCAAAATTCTGTTTGCTACTCTTAAAGGGAGGAAGATCTTTCAGTTAATTATCATGGCCAAAAGTGTTGTTGGCTTTGATATCCTATGTTAACAGAGGGCTGTGTAGGGTACTTTCAATCATTTCAGTCCATCCCATTTTCTGAAAGATTTATTGTCTTAGCAGTTTGCATCTGCTGGAGTTATAAACAGTTGAGAATTTATTGCAATGTATGGAACACGTTGAATAAATGTGAATAAATAAAAAGCACTATGAAGTTAATGATAAGTAACAGAATCCAAAATCAATAAATGCCAAACAAAGAAGAGTTGTGTTTACTATATACCTTCAAGATAACTAAGGTACATTCTTCGAACATAGGTGTACAATAGGATTTTCTGAAACAGATTAATAGTAAAGGTGAGAGGAAGGGAAGAGAGACACTATTTCAGCAACTAGAACAGTTAGCATTCATGCTGTGTACAAGTAGTCCTCAACCTATGACCACAATTGAGGCGAAAAATTTTGTTGCTAAGTGAGGCATTTGTTAAGTGAATTTCACCCCATTTTATGACCTTTATTGCGACAGTTGTTAAGTAAATCTCTGCAGCTAATAAGTTAGTAACCTAGTCGTTAAGTGAATATGGCTCCCCCATTGACTTTGCTTGTCAGAAGGTGGGGAAAGGTGATCACGTGACCCCAGGACACTTGCAGTCATCATAACTATAAATCAGTTGCCAAGCATTTGAATTCTGATCACATGATTATGGGGATGCTGCAACGGTCATCAGTGTGAAAAATGGTCATAAGTCTCTTTTTTCAGTGCCATTGTAACTTTGAACGGTTGCTAAATGAACTGTTGTAGTTGAGGACTAGGGACGCGGTGGCTCAGTGGGTTAGGACGCTGAACTTGTCGATCGGAAGGTCGGCAGTTTGGCAGGTCAAATCCCGAGTGCCGCGTAGCAGTGTGAGCGCCTGTTACTCGTCCCAGCTTCTGCCCACCTAGCAGTTCGAAAGCACGTAAAAATGCAAGTAGAAAAATAGGGACCACTCCGGTGGGAAGGTAACAGCGTTCCGTGCGCCTTTGGCGTCTAGTCATGCCGGCCACATGACCACGGAGACGTCCTTGGACAAGCGCTGGCTCTTCGGCTTTGAAACGGAGATGAGCACCGGCCCCTAGAGTCGGAAACGACTAGCACGCATGTGCGGGGGAACCTTTACCTTTACCTAGTTGAGGACTACCTGTACATTCAACAGGTATACCTCCCAATGAAGCCTGAATAGGTCTGGGTAAAAGATTGTGTTCAGAAACATGCATTTTGGAATGCCCATGTACCTTGGTCGCCTGTTAGAGGCTGTTTCAGTGACTGCTGTGTTCTGTAATATACTAATTGCTACTAAAAAAAGATAGACCCATTCCCATAAGAAAGCTGTGCCTAACACTATTTGTTATGATAACTATTCCTCATGTTTTGAGAATTGTTAAAGCTCTGGAATCCACTCTGTGGATCAGTTTTTTATTGAAAGCATCTACTGTATATTCAACTAACATATGCTGGACTTTGTTTTCACTTCCAGATAGTTGCTGTGTGCACTGACTTATTTCATAGTCAGTTCATTCCTTGGTCCAGAGACTGGATCCATTCAATAGTCTGCTCATGATACCTTATGGATCTTTCTGGTTTCCAATTGGTGCTTGGGGATTTCCCTGACAATCTTGTGGGCAAATTGATTGAGAGCCTGGTTTACTACTGGCATTGATGAAATTTACCTCAGGCAAACTCTTTCTGTTGACTGGCCTCAGGTGGTTGCTTGCTATCACCAAGACTTCTGTAGGAGATGATGCGTTGGTAGGTTGTCAGTCAGTAGTCTTTTTCCAAGTTGGTAAAGGGCTGTCCTGTTGATTTACCATCTGATTTACCACTGTGTAATTTGCTCAAGACTTCACCACTTGTGGGGAGAAGGCATGGCAAGCCCAGAATTCTTCAGCAATGTAACCCAAACTCCCAGGCATTTTTTAAAATTACAATCTTGAAGTGTGCTTCAGATTTAAAAGGATTCAAAATTTTGATAGAAGTATGTGAGGTAGGGATAGGGGCCAGTGTGATGCAGCAGTTTTAACAATCTAAATTAGGGAGATAGTTAAATTAGTGCTCTATTAAGCTCAGGCTAGCATTGGTGGCCTAGCGGTTGAGATGCTGGGATTGTTGACCATAAGGTTGGCAGTTCAAGACCCAAGCACTGCATGATAGGGTGAGCTCCCGTTCTTGCCTCAGCTCCTGCCCACCTAGCTGTTTGAAAGCATGAATATGTGAGTAGATAAATAGGTACCACTTCAGTGACAAGGTAACAGTGTTCCATGTGCCTCAGCTTATAGTCATGTCGATCATATGACCAGGGAAGCATCTTCGGACAATGCTGCCTCAGCTAGGAAACAGAGATGAGCACCAACACCTAGAGTCGGACATGACAGGGCATGGGAAACCTTTAGCTTTTTTTTTAACCTTTTTAAGCATTAGTCATCATCCTTCAATCTGTTCTGCTTCATGAGGCTATTAAAGAGTGTTAAAACTACTTAAGCTTTTTTCAGCAACTTGAAATGCGTAAGTGCAAATTTTCTATGACAGCTTGGCCAGAGTGATTACTCCTATAAGTTCCACAGCCATGGTTATGGGGACAAGAATGTCCATGGAGAGCCAGTTAAAGGGATAAAGGCAGTTAAAAAGATGAAAGCAATGCCACATTGCTGTGAAGCAAATTTTGCTGCAGCATAAGGCCTTCCTTTTTTACATGCATTGTGATGTTTCACAATGGTGCAATGTCTTTCTTGTCCTATTGACAAAGGTGTTGAAACCTCCACATGCCTCTGGGACAGAGCTCTGTTACACTTGATGAAAGTCTTTTTAGTGTGCAGATACTGAGATTTTTCAACTGGAGAAAATTGGCTTCCTTTTCTGTTAACTTAACGAAGCAACCTGCCATGCAATAGCTAAGGGTTCTTATACATATCGATTCTAACTTTAAAGTAGCAGTACCAGATTGATACATTTCTGACAAATTGGCTGGCTGCAAAGATGCAGGCTTGTCAATCAGCAGCTTTGACAATTAGTCTGCTACATCTGAAAGACTTTCTGAATGTTCTTGGTCCTTTGTAAAAATATAATTACAAATGAATGCATTGTATTGATTTGAAGGGGGAAAGAGTGCACATACATTGAATGAAATGCCTTGAAGGATTTCATTTTGATCCAAAGACTTTGATTGTTAGCAGTGCCTTTATTCAGGGTAATCTCCAGATATTTTGCTTGAACCTAAATACAATCAAAGCAGAACCTAAGATAAATAATTCCTTATGATTCTGTAGGCAGAAAATTCTCTGAACCATGAAAGAACGTATATGTTTTCAACTAATGAAATTGAAACCCTAAGCCCATAAGAGCCCTGAGGCAGGTGCAGTTAAACAGATGGGGGATTTTAAAAAATTTGGGGGGGGGGATGTAGAAAATTATGGAAGGTATATCTATGTCATATTTTCATATTTTCCTAAGAAACTACTAGGAAGTAGAGAAAATAGTCAGGCTGGGGGGGGAAGTGAAAATGGCATTTTGTGTAATAATACATTCAAATTGTATGAACAAATAAATAAGAATACATAAGGTAAAGGTAAAGGTTCCCCTGCACATGCGTGCTAGTCGTTTCCAACTCTAGGGGCAGGTGCTCATCTCCGTTTCAAAGCCGAAGAGCCAGCGCTTGTCCGAGGACGTCTCCATGGTCATGTGGCCGGCATGACTAGACGCCAAAGGCACACGGAACGCTGTTACCTTCCCACCGTAGTGGTCCCTATTTTTCTACTTGCATTTTTACGTGCTTTCAAACTGCTAGGGTGGCAGAAGCTGGGACGAGTAACAGGCGCTCACTCTGTTACACGGCACTTGGGATTCGACCTACCAAACTGCCGACCTTCTGATCGACAAGCTCAGCGTCCTAACCCACTGAGCCACCACCTTTTAAAGCAACACTAGTACTATAGATAGACAAAAAGTTTACATTTGGATGGCAGATGCCTCTTGGATGTTGGGGAAATGCTAAGAAGACTTTCTAAGAGTAAGAACAGTATGAGTGTGTACCCAATTAGTTAGGGAAATGGTTGATTCTCCTGCATTGGAAATGTTTCCGGCTAAAATTAGTAGAAAGCCAACTGTTGGTGATGCATTAAACTGTGATTCCTGAGCTGAGTACATGAGGCTTTATTTTATAGCCTTGCTGGTCCTTTTGAATTCTGTTCTTGATCAAAAGGATGTGCAATGTGATCCACTTTGGTTGACAGACAAGATAGGGAAACCACTTGCCCTGGTGCTGGTTCTGTTTCGGTGCTGACAATCTAAATACTTCATCAACAGTTCAGGGGCTCAAAAATCCCTCAACGCGTTTTTTTCTGAAGATCCTAAGTTGCTACAAAAAATAAAAACCATAGAAGCCCAATTTGGTGGCCCAGGATGCTGACTGCATCTAAGCCTAAAGTCATAAGGATTATTTTGATTGCACAGTAATCATTGCTGCATTTTCTCAGCATGGGCAGGGGTAGTAGGTTTTTATTTGTAGAAGCTAATATTGTTTCTTCCTAGTGCTCATGTGGCTAATGTCAAGGCTCCAGAATGTCAAGGCTCGTGGGAAATAAAAAACCTAAAGTACAAGTGGTTAGCTGTTAATCAAACCTTTAAATAACACCACCTCTTCCCTGAAAACTTCTGGGGGCTTTTGTAGCAGCTTCTCCCGCTGTGAAGCTTTAGAGTTTTCCTTTCTTTTGTTCCGAAGTTGCTCTGTTTTCGCTCTGTTCTCCCTCCTCTCATTTTTGCTGGGTCACTCTCTTTCAAAGATAGTCGAATTGTTTGTTATTCTAATGGCTGTTATTGGTCAAATATATTGAGATTATTATTTTTTTTGCTTGGTTTAGTTTTTAGGTAATCCGGCAAATATTAGCCGTTTTCCTCTTGAGCCTGCTGTCAGCAAGGGGCAAAACAGTTCCTATTTTACTCTTCTATCCTATAAGTGGATTAAGATGTAAAGGAAAAGGTTCAGGGTGTTGCATTACATATAAAATAAATATCTTCTGTCTCTTTTTTTTTTTTTTTTGAGAACTGTAGCAGTAACACAGTGATGGGAATAAACCCATTAAATAGCTGTGAAGATCAAAGGGAAAAAAGTGGTAAAAATTATGTTCAGATATTTCAGTTTTCACTTTTATTCTAATATGGAAAAAAGCTTAGATTGTTTGAGAGAGGATTCTGAATCATTGAGAATTGTGGGGAAACTGTCTTCTCTAGTGTTTGCTGGTCCTGACCCCTCTGATTTTGATCCCCTATATTTGGCAGTATTGCTTGGATGAACCTCTGTTTCTTCACCGTAATTAATTTTGACTTGGTGGTCTTCTAACATCCAAGCTTTGCTTATACTGCAAATATGTCAGGAAGGTAATTTGACATAATACAGGTAGCCTCATATCGTTCAGTGATTTAATTTAGAGGCTATATTTAACTTTAGCTGGTCATTTGTAATTCTGCATGAAAATGAAGATGTCTCATTTTTTTTCCAATACATCTGCCAGTGAAACTCTTATTTTACCATTAAGGGATTCTTCTTCAATTATTGAAGTAACATTTTATTTCAATAGTTTGACTAAATCAGCATTTATATATAGTAACATTTATAAGTTAAATTGGAATTCTGCCTTGGAAATATTCAACGTTTCAATGTTACTTACCATGTTACCAACAGCAGGAATGATAAACCACTTTTGGATGGAGTCACATTACCCCAGACAGACCCTGTAATCACTTTGATTAATATACAGCAAATATAGATCATACTTAACAAAACTATATTAAACAAAAATTTAAAATTTCCCTGGCTATGACTGCTTCTATTCAGGTTTTGGGCTACATCCCCTAGCATGTCCCTCAAGCCAAAGAATATTATATATCCCACCTCTCTTCATAGATCAGAAGGTTTTTAACATGGTCACTAATTCAAACTATGCAGTTTGGAATCTGCTGGCCACCTATTTTGGAAATCACCAGTGAATCATCCTAGTGCTATATAAAAAAGAAAAAAAAAGAATGGTTTCTTTTTTTGTTTGGACAATGGATAGTTGCTTTTTTTAAAGGTGTCTTTTGTTTAAGCCTCTAGTATTTCTAATTGTTGGCTTTGTGATGATTATGCCAGGCTCACTTATTCAATCTCTTAGAGCTCTTACAGCTTGTTTAGAAATTTATGCAAGTCATGTGGAAATTTGTTAAAAGAGTTAAGTAATTGTCCTACAGTCACCTTTCCTATTTTAAATTTATTCACAACTATGACTTCTTAACATTTTTAAAATATACTTTTTACAAATGTTAAAATATTTTCACAAGTATTCGTAAGGTCTTACATTTAAGGTAATACTGCCTTACAGAAAATTCACTGTTGGTGTCTGTTACCAGCTTTCAGAGAAAAAAAAATGGCATCAGTTATGCTGCTTTGTTCCTATACTTTAACACTCTTTGTAAATCCAATGCATCAACTTAACCTCTTTAAAATGTCATTCAATATGTCTAGTGTTCATACGTTATTCAGTAATGGGGTATTATGAAGTTATTCAGAAAGGATCAGTTTGTTTTCCTTTAAATACAAAAGATGTAAATGCGCTTAGTATAAGGCTGTGTGTGATGGGGAGCATGCTTCGGCCACACTGAATTGAAATAAATATTTCTTTGAAACTTCTAAACACTTTCACGATAAAACTGTAATGCTATTTTCTTCCAGTGGTGCTGGAAGAACCTTTCTTCTTTGAACCTCTTCTCTCCCGCATTTTCTGCCTGATATCTTCATAGCTGAAATTATTTATCTGTCAAGATATGCTAAATAGAATTGTGTTAAAATTCTCTGCTTAGTGTAGAATTTAAGTAGAAATAGAACACGGAAGAAAACATATATACGCATACACATACACGTATACACACAGCAGAGGGAGGTGGAGTATGTGTCTGTTGAACAACAAACAGCCTGTATTTAAGGATCCTAAGGTTGGAAGGCATTGTTGGGGGGCGCGGTTTCTAGTCCAGCTTCCTGCCAATTATAGAAATCAACAGGCCATCCCAAAATTGCTGTCCACTCTTGGTTTGAAAATCTCCAGTGATGATTCTAGATCATCACTGGTTGGCTCAGGAATTCTGGGAGTTGAAGTCCACAAGTCATAAAAGGGCCATCATTCCCCACCCCTGCTCTAGATGATAGACTAGAACAGGGGTAGGCAACCTTGGCTCTTTTATGACTCGTGGACTTCAACTCCCAGAATTGGCTGGCTGGCTCCGGAATTCTGGGAGTTGAAGTCCACGAGTCATAAAAGAGCCAAGGTTGCCTACCCCTGGACTAGACATTGCTTGATTGCTCTCACAATCTGGAAATTCCTCCTTATTTTGAATTTGATTTTCTTTTTCTAAAGTTTCCATTCATTAGTTCTTGGGCACTGTGGAAAATAAGTCTACACCTTCTTCCCTGTGATACGTAAAATTCCAGAATAAATTCATTTGTATAAGCAGAAAGGTGCAAGTGTTCTGCACATTAAAATTGTGGAAGAATAATTTCCAGGAATTTCATTTAAGTGTGTTGAAGAACCCCACTGAAATGAATAATAAATGAAGTTTTATATTATTGTGAGCATATATTTTCTTGGCATCAAGAAATATATGTATACAATTCTCCCATGTTTTAAACCAGCTGTAAACTTTTCTATAGGAGCTGAAATTGCCCTGACCTCAACCAATATCTACCATTTTGTCATTATGTTTTTTCCCCCATTCATGGGAAGTCTATGATGGGACTGCCTTGGTCACAAATTGCCATGAACGATATCGGCTACTAAAAATGCTTAGCAAAAGAATGTATGTACATAGAAATGTGCCAGGAGCCAAATCTGAACTCAAAATAACCTGTGACATCATATTCATGCAATTAACTTTTCCTATTCTAAAAAAGACTGAGGACACCGAATAATTTGTTTTGTGAAGAAAATGAATCCAATTTATCTAGATCAGGGGTCCTCAACCTTGGCAACTTTAAGACTTGTGGACTTCAAGTCCACAAGTCTTAAAGTTGCCAAGGTTGAGGACCCCTGATCTAGATGGCTGGTTGGTGGAAGTGGTCAGTATATTTGATACAATCTTTGGAAGTTCCTCTTGTTTTTAGAAGGAAGAGTTGTCTGAATATAAAGAATATCCTAAATTAGTTGTGCAGAGTTGTATGTCACAAGAATGGGTTATTATACTTCCTTGTCATGGCACAGTGAAGAAGCAGGAATTGCTAGATTACATTTTCAGTAGGCAAGCTTTGTTCTATACTTGAATTGGATACAAGACCAAATCTAAATTCATTTTATAACTTATTGTAAGTTATTCTTAACTAGTTTGTTTGCTATTTCTGGAAAGGTATAGGTATCTGGAATATTTTGCTAGGATTTTTCCCCCAGTCTTTTAAATGGGAGTTATTAGAGAAAGACACTTCGCTTTGTTTCAATTTATTCAGTAAACTTATTGTTGGACCCATATAATCTGTTATTTAACTTAATGTACGAAAACCAAAGATTTTTTAATTTGTCCTGCTTAGATTTAGAAATTAGATGAAAAAGAGAAGTCAAATAAATATTTTGTAATGCATTCTGCACTAAGTAACAATGAATCCTAGGACATAATAACAGATGGAATGTGTAAGTAATTTATATTGTCCCATTCAAGATTATTAGATAGATATTCTTCAATTCCTACGTATATATATGGTAAAGGTAAAGGTTCCCCCGCACATGCGTGCTAGTCGTTTCCAACTCTAGGGGCCGGTGCTCATCTCCGTTTCAAAGCCAAAGAGCTTTATATTAATGCAACCAGAATTCAGTCAGATGCATGTTGTGACAGCTCTTTTTTTCTTTCATTCAATTGTGTCCGATTCTTGGATATTCCTTGAACAAGTCCCTGCAGTTTTCTTGATAAAGATTTTCAGACGTGGCTTACCATTGCATCCTTCCTGGGGCTGAGAGAAAGTGACTGGTCCAAGGTCATCCAGCAGGCTTCACCCCATTGCCGGCAATGGGGAAAATGTTCTGATACGTCGCGTGACGTCATGTGACGTCACGAGTTTGACATGTCTGTCTTAAAGGGATACAGAGTCCTGCTGAGTCATTCCTAACTTTGCATCATTCATCTCACATTATACAAGCTGGTTAGCTTTTAAATCTTTATTTGACAGAACAGAAATGTAAGCATGCCCTACGTCAAAATAAAAAGTAACCCAGTTCAATATTCCTTCTGTCTCCTAGTGTAAAATTTTTTTAAAGTTGTAATAGCTGAGAGCATCTTAAAAATTGCATTTGGATTCTGGGATTGTGGTGAATTCTTTGGCATGGAATTGTTTTCTGCCAACTTTCCCAGGCTGATGGTCTCTAGATATACTGGAACTATAATTCCCAAGAATCTGGGTGATTGTGGCTTCTCATCAGAGTACATTTGAAGTGGCACCCAGTTGGGAGAATGTGGGAACAGTGATAATATGGAGCAGCATTAGTGGATCTATTATGCTCTGTGTATTGTCCATTTTTTATGAAAATATTTTGATGATATCATTGGCAGTCACTAATCTGAATACAGTACATCCTTGTCAACTATGTTATTGGCGCCGCAATGATGATGATAATAATAATATTTTAGGTTACCCCAGTTCAAAGTAAAAATATTTTTACATGAAATAAAGCCTGGTTCATTTTGATGTTCTTGGCTACGTTTAATATTGTTACATAAAAGCGTATGGGATTATTTTTTCTAAGTTGCCCTTAATTTTTTATTCTATACCCTTATTTAGTAGCTTGCTGGTAATCAAGCAGGTTGGTGGAGAACAGACCAAGTATTTTATTCCACCTCCATATTTAATACAGAATTCTAATCCCCAACCTGCCTGCCCAGAGATTAGATTAAAAAAAATACCTTTGTAAACAGACTAGCAATTCTTGTAACGTAAGTAGAAGAACTTTCTCCTATGTGGTTCCATTACTAAGTGATGAATTCCTTTTCTATCTCTGTAAAAAAGAGCAGGACCCCGTTGCCTTCCCAACTACATGCTGTCCAGGTAATACTAGCACATATTTCCCAGAATTCCCTGGCAGCTAGCCCTACTATCTCACCTTGATTTCCACATGGGTGGACATCAGATGTGAAGTAGCATTGCAAATCTTAAAGATAGCTTTTGAAGTTAAGATCCACATAAAGTTATTGGAGACTCTCCTGAGATAATATTTCTCCAGAAGAAAATGTAACCCCAAAGCAGACTTTTGTTAATCTTTGTTTCCGGTTCTCTATGAGCATGCAAGTGTATTTGCCACAAGCAAGCAACCTTTAAAATTTGCTGAATTTTTACATTGTCCGGTAAGCCTCCGATGAAAGAGTTTTATTAGGTTACACTCAGATCATTCTAGGAGATGTTGATTTTCTCTCATTTGATTTCAGTGCCTAATCTGAATAGTCCTCAATTTGAACCCAGAACTTAGGTCATACAACATTACAGTTGCTAAGTGAGACATTCACGTGAACCACCTTGCTCAACAACTGTAATCCTGGCTCTCCCGTTGCAGTAGTTACTGTAGGTCAGGTGTGTCAAACTGCTGGCCCATGGGCCGGATGCGTCACAAGGAAACTCCGCCCACCCATTGCTGGCAGTGGGGAAAAAGCTCTGATACGTCGCGTGATGTCACGTGACGTCGCGAGTTTGACATGTCTGCTGTAGGTGGATGAAGCAAAAAACTGCCTCCTGAAGGGAGGGTAGGCAGCTCCCCCTCTGTATGCAGAAAGGAACTGAAGTGCTGGAGTGAATAAAAGAAGTTGCAGTGTCCAGCGCTGAGATTTCCTCCCGTCCATGGGAGAAGGAACTCCTTGAGCCTCCTTTAGAGCAAACATATGGCTTGATGGAGAGGTTCCACCTTTTAGGACAAAATTGAGGCAACACTTTTGCTGTTAAGGAGGCTGGGTTAAAAGAAAGTCCCTCTCAAAATCCAAGTGATTGTTTGACTTTGTGGGAAAGCTGTCAGGGAAGATTGCACATGGCAATCACATAATTGTGGGGTACTGGCAATTCGCCATAAGTGAAAATGGATTGCCCAAAATCCACAAGACTGGAGAGCACTGCAACGGCCGTATGTTTGGGCACCAGTCGTAAGTCCCTTCGTTCAGTTCCGTTGTAATTTCAAATTGTCGCTGAACAAATTGGTCATTAAGCAAGGACTGTCTAGGTAAAGAAATAGAAGGTCTAAAAGATGAATCAGAGAGGAGCGGTAAATGCAGTTGTTCCATATATAAACAGACACAATAGAAAAGTGTTTGCTGAGCTAATACATAATGCTGTTTTTAAAATGCATAAGTGCTGTCTGAGGGCATAATGGAGATAAAATAAAAAGAAGGAAAAAAACAACAAATTTTAGACATCATTAGCTATTGCATGTCCTACAAAAGTAATGGACATGTTCCGCTAAGGCTAAATACTGGCCTCTAGCACAAACTCTGTTCAAATGAAACAAAATTTTGCAGCAATACTGGATGAACTACAGAATCAATCAGTAATATTTATTTGGGCAATGACCAGCAAAATTTAAAAGAACAAAGCAAACAAAGCAGAGTAAAGTGAATCACTCCAACACACTAACAGCTAGAAAAGGAAGTTCCAGGGCTTAAACTACAACATATTGTGAAAGTCTATTTGCAGAGGTAGTCCTTGACATATGACCACAATTCAGCTGAAAATTTCTGCTGCTAAGTGAGACCTTTGTTAAGTGAGCTTTGTCCCATTTTATGACCTTTCTTGCCACAGTTGGTAAGTGAATCTGGCTTCCCCATTGATTTTGCTCATCAGAAGGTCGCAAAAGGGGATCTCCTGACCCCCAAGACGTTGGTACTGACAGAAATATGAATCAGTTGCCAGGCGTCTGAATTTTGATCATGTGACCCCAGGGATGTTGCAATGGTCATAAGTGTGGAAAAATGCTCATAACTCACTTATTTCAGTGTTGTTGTAACTTTGAACGGTCACTCAATGAACTGTTGTAAATCAAGGACTACCTGTGCACTGTTAAGAAATATATGGGTGTGCCATTGAAGTCACCAAGAGCAGAACTCATCTGGAATGAGATTTCAAATATTATTTTCCACTGTAGCTTTCTTATAGTTTTAATCTTACATGGACGTGATTTGGGGGGGGAAATAGAGTTTCGTAACTCTTTGATGCAAGGAATTAAGTTCAAACATTCCTTTTTTTAAGGCGGTTGTTGAAGAAAGATCAATGTCATACAAGAGATTGACCTCCTTAGACCATAAGACTAGACTTACAGTCTGTTGTCTTCTGCAGTTCCCCTCATTTGGGATTGGGAAAACTGCTGCCTCAGCCACTTGCTGTCATTCCTTGATGATGTTGCAGAATTCCCAATTCAATGAGCAAATAGAACTTTTGGTCCTTGTGTTTATCTCTCCAACCCATTTCACTAGTTCTGTGGCTTTTGCTTCCTTGTTTTAATTAATCGGATTTCTCCGGTGAAATTTTCTGTTTGTTCAGGACCATGCAGCTAAAATAACTTGAATTAAATTTTGAACTCATGAGCTGGAATGGAAGTCTCTCTCGTTTTCACTTTTGTTTTGTCTGAATGACTTCAAGACTTAAGTCAGACTTAATTTGTTGATGGGTGACATTGAGATTGATTTTTCCAATCTATGCTGTAACAGGACAGCTGCCTTAAAATAAAACTATTTCCGGTCTGCCAACACCTTACAATAATTTGCAACTCCTGACTTGGCTTGAAGTTTTCTGAGAATGTTATTCTTACTACATCTATTGAACTAAAGGTGAGTTAAAATGATGCCCATTACCTCTCATTACTGTTCAACATTGTATATTATGGTCACTGATTGCCTGGAAGTTTCAATTGTAGGGATGACTTTCTTTCTTTCTTTCTTTCTTTCTTTCTTTCTTTCTTTCTTTCTTTCTTTCTTTCTTTCTTTCTTTCTTTCTTTCTTTCTTTTCCTTCCTTCCTTCCTTCCTTCCTTCCTTCCCTCCTCCTCCTCCTCCCCTTTCTTTCTTTCTTTCTTTCTTTCTTTCTTTCTTTCTTTCTTTCTTTCTTTCTTTCTTTCTTTCTTTCTGCTGTAATCTTAGTGCATACAATGTGTGACTTGTTTCAGACAGGCTTTAGAGCCCTTGGGGTGATGGATAAGGGCATGACTTGGAATGTGTTCAGATCTTGACAGTAGAAGCAGGAATCTATTAAGTTTCAACATCTAAGGTCAGAAAAGATTTTCAAGACCTGAGAGAATTCCCAAAGGATCAGGGGCGCTTCTGAGAGAGGGCATCTATAAAATTACAATTGTTCCATAAAATGTAGTATTTGGACAATGTTAGAAATCTAAAAATGGATTTTTTTAAGCCTGACTAAGGCAATCTATATCACAGTGGTGCTTAATTTAAATGTTTGTGTATGATGTATATTACATATGCATAAATTATTATTTCCTGTGACAACTTTAATTTATGAAATTGCTTGTTTAATTATCTATTCCTGGGCTGCTCAGCAACCGGCTCACATTTACAACCATTTGCAGTGTCCACGAGTTACAACATTTTTTTTGCTGGAAACCAAAGGCTTTATCTCCAGTTTCCAGCAAAAAACACCCACTGCAGTCAGTGGGTTCACTGAACAACTTTTCAGTGTTTGCAGGGTTTTGGTTTTTTTTAAAGGTTATAAAATTGGTCACGGTCTTGTGATGACCGACTTAACGCCTGGCAAGAAGTACGACTGTAATTCTGGGCTCAATTATGGTTATAAGTGAAGGACTACCTGTACTGCAATGTTTAGATATTTTCCCTGCTATATATTCAATTCAGCCTTGCTTTGAACACTTTGTCCCTGCTTTATTTAGCTGTATTAACTATTGTTGACCATTCCGTATTAGTAACTGTCTACTACCCTCGTGTCTGTGTCTCTGCTAAAGGCTTTACACCAGGGGTCTCCAACCTTGGCAACTTTAAGACTTGCGGACTTCAACTCCCAGAATTCTGGGAGGCCGAATTGAATGTGAAATTCTGGGAGTTGGAAGTCCACAAGTCTTAAAGTTGCCAAGGTTGAGGACCCCTGTGTTATATAATACATGCAATCAACATAGTTAAAGACATAATACCTTGTAACATCAAAGCAACTATACTACTCATTGGGCTTCAATCTTCAGATTTACAAAGACCCTTGCTTTTGAACCCTTCCTAAATATTAAGAGCGAGAGCTTCGTGCTTATATCTGATGAGAAGATTCTGTACAGGAGAAAGGGGAATATATCTTAAAGTAAAACCTCAATGTATATTTAAAGCAGCATGGACATAATTGCTGCAGATTTATCAAGAACATTCTGTTAGAGAGGCTGGATGGTTTCAAATTTAAATGTTTTTTTTAAATCACTTGTTCTAAAAATGAGAAGAGGACAGAGTATGTTGCAATATGGTCTTGATTTAGTGATAAGCTTAACCACTGAATTAATTTTATATAGGCATTTATAGTTACCATAGGGATCCTTTTTTTCTGTTAATTTAGATGGGGTTACATTTTGCTCATTTTGATTACTGTAACATATTTAGGTTTTTCCACTGTATGGCCCCTCTCTAATCAAAAATCATTTCATATTTTATCATTTTGACAAATAAAATTAACAACTACAAAAAAGGGTGGCGTGAAAGACTATTAGAAACTGACAGACCTCCAGGTTCAGGGTTGCAAGAAGCCAAAAACCAGAGACTCTATCGACAAATAAGAAAAATCAACTTTGCTTTGAGTTTTGCAATTTAAGGCTGCTTGAAATAACCAGTAGCTGCTGTGTCCTTGGTAAGGGCACTTTACTCTCTGAATTTTATCTGTATTTATATATTCATAATTTTTCTGTGCCCTCGATGAAATAGAGCTTTCAGATATCTATAGTATAATTTTTGGCCTCTCAGCAACTTAGATGACATGAGGGATGTGAATTGTGGCATGAGCTTCAGAAATAGCTTTGGTGTTAATCCTCTAGGGTCTTCAGACTCAGCCTGAGGGTGGGAGGGCAGTATAAGCCGGACCACACAAAGACTTGGAAGGTGGTGAGGTCAAGTTAAAAGGCACCATAGCTACCAAATACTGTGCAGATTGTTATAAGCCACATGGAGATTAGTGAGCAATGGCAGAATGAAACTTCCCCTCCATACATGTTTTCCAGTCACCTATGCGTTACCAAGACAACTCCAACCATTGGAATACAAATTATTCTTTGGGTGCTACAGCAAAGTTGGATGTTGACTAACTCTGCATGCAAATTTAAGTGACAACTGTGTAAACAACAGCTACTATTAATCATCAGAAGAGTCAACAGGAGCTGTACTCAGGAAAAATGTTATTGGCAGGGGCAAGGAAATGGAACAAGGAGAGGAGGGGAAGCATGCGCGCGCGCACACACACACATTCACACCCAAACAATTATTGGCCTTGTAATTCATGACTGCTGAGTCCTTGAGTTCTGACTCCCCAGGAAACATAAGTTATTCATGTTCTGGACATTAACTATAAACAAGCCTTGGGCATAGAATGAAATCTTTTCACATGCAAAGACTGCCAGAGCCTTGGCTTTGGAAAGTCTGAAAACAGAAAAAAGTTGTGACAGCTATGGGTTTTGAGTATTTCTGAAAGACAAAGATGTTATAACGTTGCCCAGTTGGAGTTGGTGCTTAAGCAGTCTTAATTTCCAGCTGAGCAATTCAGTTACAGTACGAATAGTTTCTGGGCTCTTAGACTTGAAGCAGTGAGTTAGATCCAGGCTTAGCAAGATAGTTGTGACTGATTTAAGTCCCATTAATTTCAGTAGGTTGGCTTCAGGCATAACCAAATCTAATGCTATTACATTATCTCTTGCACTGTTTACACAAAAAGCAGGAACAATTGTGCTAACAGCGAAGTCCATTTATTATTGATTTCTAACGTATTCTACGAAATACCCATGTATGATAGAAGTCAGTTTTTCCATTTCTGAAGTTTTGGGAACATTTCAGTAACTTTTTTTGACAGCTTTGTGACACCTTTTGGCAGGGATGCTTTGGAGCTATACAATTTTCCTTAATAGTGTAACTTAGCTTTCAGTGTTTTCCTGATCGTCCTGTGGAAAATTGAACAAGGAATTAAACAGGCTTCTACTTTCACAAGCAAAGCTAATATTTTCAACACTGTTAGATTTGTAGTAAACATACTGTAGATGAAATTGACAACATCCTTGTTGGCATCACTGAAAGTGTCAGATTTCAAGATTAAAGTTATGATAATAGAGTGGCATAACTCCGGGCAGATGTCTACTTCCCAGGGTGGAGCAATTCAGTTTGAATCCATGCTGTTCCATTTCTGGACCTCCACAAAGCTCTGATTTGGTTTAACTGGAACTCTAGTAAGCAAAAGATGCCAATATAGCAGCCATGAATACACTCACATCCAAATTTTTATTGTTTATATAAACTGATATAGTCAGAAGGAGAGAAGGCAACCAGTTGATAATTAGCAAACCCTAAATCATATCCTGTACTTTGATGAAGACTGAGTTAGATCACATAAAAAGCCATTGCAATAAAAATGACTTACCACCAAACAACTGCTATTACCTGTCCTCTGTTTTTATATACAGTATTAGATAAAAATCACCATATGCTACTTAATTGGGCTAAATTTAGACCCTTAAAGGAATTAGGAATAGAACTGAGGAATTTGGTAATGAATTAGTCATTCTCTTCCTTCTAGGGATTTAAAATACCTAGAGCTGTTCTGACAGAGCGAAGAAAGCATGTGTTCTATTAAGCAAGTTCAAGATGCTTCTTTAACTACTGGTTATAATGCCCTGATTGCATGACTCTGTATAATAGACCTTAGTTTATAGGCAGCTTCCTGGAGTACATTAAGTTGTTAAGTTAGTTTTGCCTCATTTTACAATCTTTCTTGCCAGAGTTGTTAACTTAATCCCTGCAGTTGTTAAGTTAGTAACATGGCTGTTAAGTGAATCTGGCTTTCCCACTAACTTGCTTGTCAGAAGGTCGCAAAAGGTGATATCAGGACACTTCAACCATCATAAATACGAATCACTTGCCAAGTGTTCTAAATTTTGATCACTTGACCACAGGGCCGCTGCAACAGTCATGTGAAGAATGGTCATAAGTCACTTTTTTCGGTGCCATTGTAACTTCGAACAGTCACTAAATGAACTGTTGTAAGAAGGACTACTTGTAATTAAAATACAGGTAGTCCTCGATGTAACAACAGTTCATTTAATGACCAAAGTTACAACGGTACTGAAAAAAGTGAGTTACAACCATTTTTCACAGTTACGACCTTTGTGACAACCCCATGATCATGTGATCAAAATTCAGATGCTCAGCAACTGGTTCATACTTATGACCTTTGCTGTGTCCCAAGGTCACGTGATCCCCTTTTGCAACCTTCTGACAAGCACAGTTAATGGGGAAGCCAGATTCACTTAAGAATCAAGTTACTAACTTATCAACTGCAGTGATTCACTTAATGACTGAGGTAAAAAAGGTTGTAAAATGGGGCAGAATTCACATAACAATTGTCTTCATTTAACAACAGAAATTTTGGGCTCAGTTGTGGTCATAAGTTGAGGCCTACCTGTAGTAAATCTAAATTTCCAATTTAAATATGAAAAATAACAAAGCGAAAATGTATTAAACACAGAGTTGCTAGTTGTCAGTAATCTCTGAAGGCCTTAGAACAGCCAGGTTTTCACCTGCTTCTAAAAGTCCGTGAAGGTAAGGACTCGGCTATTCTGAAGAAGAAGAGTTGCTACGGAGAACATCTGCCATTCGCTTCTCTCCTGCCGTATATACCGGAAGGCTCGCAGAAGGCAGAAACTGTTTGATAAAATGGTCTTATTAAGAATTCTGCAATGCTTCCACCTCATTCTTATCCTTTGTTCAGATTAACAGTTAAATTGTAGGGAAATAATAGGCTTAAGGAGAACACCAGAAATGGTTGTGAGGTAAATTGTTTTTTTTTATAATCTTTCAACATTTATAGGACTATTCTTTTTTAAGAAACTCTGAAAATTAAGAAAATTATTTTGGTTTAGGTAGCAACAGGCCTGTTTTCAAATATAAAAGCTTCCATCCCCACCCCCACCCCCACCCCCATTCAGTCAGAGCTGAAGAGGCTTCTTAGGTGAGAATCAAAACATCTTCAAGGAAAAACAAAGGAAGTCCAGTTGGCTCTTGAAAAAGCATTTTTGGGACAACCATGGCCTGGTTGACTGAGAACCTCGGTAGACAAATTCAGAAAAGACTTAACTGATCTTATGCTATCATTCTGAGAAGAAAGGATTCTATGTTAGTACCACTGTGCTTTTATCAGCAACCATTTGGGGAAGGAGGAGGTTATTGGGCACAGCGACAAACCAACAAGCATGTTGATGGTAGCTAAGATTAATTTGATGTAATTACTGAAATTTCATAAACCGTAACTATGGCTTCCAAATATAAATAATGCATTTTGATGAATGGATTGTCAGGAGTAATCCTGAAATTCAGCTGATCTGCAAAGTTACACAGTTAGCATGTTTTAATAATGGGAATGTGTGGGATTTGTCTGGAGCTCAGGTTTTTTTTAATTGTTCTAAAATTCCGACCCATATCTTGTATTTTAAACATGAAGCACCGAGGAGTCTTCTTAGCAGTGAGTTGAAAGAATGCATCATTTGAGAAGTTGAGCAGAATGTACATTGAACGATTATTTCTAAACATTTGAGAAAAACATATTTCACACTCCTAAATTTGTAGATCACAGAAAAACGTAGTATAATAACCAGCAGCTGTCAGAATGATGCACACTAATGGTATGCATTCAGTATATAACATTTTTATTCAAATTGGTTTTGTTACGTAATTATAATCTTTAGTGCAAGTCTCTAAGGAAGAAAGCTGGGCTTTATTCCCATGCTGCAAATAGAGAGCTGAGATGTGGGGGGAAATTGCTTGCCTAATGCAGAAGAAAAACTGAGAACCTTAAGACAAAATTCATAGCTTATATTGTATCGCATTCTGTCCCATAATGATGGGATGGTAAAGTCCATGTGTTGAATTTCCAGACTTAAGATTGGAAATGCCCACTAAAATGAAATTAAATGCTGGTGGTTTTATTAGTTCTTGTTCTTCAGCAAGGAAACTTTCATAGATTAGGTGGCATTTAATTGCAGTAGAATATACTGCTTCATAGTGCTTTACAGCCCTCTCTAAACGGTTTACAGAGTCAGCATGTTGCCTCCAACAATCTGGCTCCTCATTTTGCCGACCTCGGAAGGATGGAAGGCTGAGTCAACCTTGAGCCAGTGAGAATCGAACTGCTGGCAGTTGGCAGAATTAGCCTGCAATACTGCATTCTAATCACTGTGCCACCACAGCTCTTATACCAATGTTTTCAACAGAATAGTCTATACATTTCAAATGTTAATTCTTAATTTTTTAAAATGACAGTGTTTATAAATTCTTTAAAAAATCCTGAAGGCTAGGATTCATGAAAATACATGCTTTCAAAAGGAATATGCAAAGGGAAGAAAGGGACATTGAACCATTCTCCTTGTTACGTAACCTAATCAATTATTGACATCTTCACATTATATCTAAATTTGGATGTAATAACATTCTAATAGATTTGATCTAGTGATTAAAATCACCAGGCTAGAAAGCAGGAGACCGTGAGTTCTAGTTTTAGCCATGAAAGACAACTGGGTGTCTTGGCCAGTCATTCTGGGTCAGCCCAACCCACCTCACAGGGTTGTTGAGGGGGAAAATAGGAAGAGGAAGAAGTATTATATAGGTTTGCCACCTTGAGTTATTTTATAAAAATAATAAAGGCATGATGCAAATAAATCAATTAAAAATAGTTTTAAGAGGAGAGTGTTAATATTCTGTTTTGCTGAATTCTACATTGGCAGTAGTAAAGTAAATCCTTCTGTTGTTCTAATTATTCAGTTTATTGTATGAGCATGAAAACGAAGGAAACCAGCACTTTGTTATTAATAGACATTTATTTGGCTTTCTTCCACTGTTAACAGGCTTGGAGTAGAAGATGGACCTGCTGTTCAGTTTGCAACTAATTTTGGCATTGGAGAACATTATTAAAATGGCTTTTATGTATAATTCAGCCAGTTTCACTGGAAAACAGGTTCAGTCAAATGCAAAGTGAAGTGCGCTCTCATGAATAAACCCAACACTCTTTGGTTCCAAATCCTTGTTCTTTATTGTATATGAACAAATTGCGAGGGACGACTGACAGTTTCTTGGTACTTTCTACATTGTGGTCTGTTGTGCTTTATGCAAACCCTTTGCCAATTCCATTCATTGGGAGGCCTTCCTGTTGCATCTGTCAGATATGTTCCTTTTTGTCATCTTTGATTATCTCATTTTGCTGATAGGCAGAGTGACTCTTTCTATTTTGCATTGCCAATCTGCCCTTATTTTGTGTCTGCAAAGAATGAAAAACGCAAAGCGTGGCTTTGAGCAGTGCAAATTAAACCCCGTCTTTCAAGGTCATAAGCCAAATTTTTAATTTTTTCCTTCAGCTTGGGTTTTTAATGGTTCAGTCACAGAGGGATCATTTCCTTCATTACTGAATAGCTTAAACTCTTTTACAGTCCATATTAGGAAACTATTTTATGACTACCGTACCCTTTTTAGAAGACTGCTGATAATCAGCAATCCATTTTTTGTATCTTCTTCATAATAAATCTAATGAATGTACCAGACATATACTGTGAATCCCAGAAAGTGAAGCACATTTCCAGATATCTTTGATCCACAACCTAATAATTAGTCAAAACCAATGTCACCCCCATTTTTTCATTGTATAAATTTAATTATAGAAATTTATATTTATATATTCGATTTACATGATCACCCAACTTTGGTGTTTTACAACTAAGTATAAAAAACACAAGATAACTAACCAAAAGTTAACATGCATATAAAATGAAAAACAGAGTAACAAACTGCATACTGCATCCAGTAACGATGTAAAAAAGATGTTGAGATTCTAGAAAGAGTACAGAGAACAGCAACAAAGATGATTAGGGGTCTAGAGACTAAAACATATCAGGAACAGTTGCTGGAATTGGGTGGTTTCGTCGTGATGCATCCGGCCTGCAGGCCGGCAGTTTAACACCCCTGAATTAGTGGAACTACTTGCCTCCAGAAGCTGTGAATGCTCCAACACTGGAGGTTTTTAAGAAGAGGCTGGACAATCATTTGTCTGAAATGATATAGGGTTTCCTGCCTCAGCAGGGGGTTGGACTAGATGACCTCCAAGGATCTTTCCATTATTATTATTATTGTTATTGTTATTATCATCTAAAGTGGTAGCAGAATAACTAAGGCCAACCATTTTATATCATTGTATAATTTATTCAGAAATCTTTCATTTTGAATAGGTTCAGCTCATGTTATAGAGCAGTGTTTGGAGAAAAAACTAGGTTTTCATGGCCTTACAGAGGGCCAGCAGCCTGGGGCCATTCAAACCTCAGGGAAAAATAATGGTCCATAGGGCAGGTACCATGACAAGAAAGGCTCTTTTTTCCTGGATCCCACCAGATTTCATGGTACAATGAAAGTCTAGCAGTTCCACAAATAACCAGGAATTCTGCAAGGGATTTCATAAGTGCCAGGAGCGCTTTGAGTTACACCCAGAAATATATAGGGAGCTAGTGCAGCTTATATATGTACAGAGATGCATCCATAAATACGGATATATCTGCAAGAGCTAGAGGTACCTCCTATTCTTCCATTGGGAGCATTAAATCCCCCTAAATTAGGTACCAGTTCTGTCTTTTTGATTGACCCCCCCATCTGGAATTAAAGGAGAGTCCCCACAGGTTTTCAGTTTTCTTTGGATTGAATCAAAGCCTGTTTTTCCCTATAGACCACCAGATGCTTAGAGAATGAAAGAATGGATTATTACAGCAACTAGTTTGAGAACGTGGAAAGTGTGAGAAAGAAACTCAAAATAATCCCATCTTCATCTTGTTTAATGTAAGATGGAGAGAGGAACCTCAACAAGCTTTGAGCTTTATTTGTGTTGTTAGAACCCAGAATAATTAAGCTCTTATTCTTGGAATTTTGGCTCTTACTGGTATAATTGTCTGACAAAGGAAAAAAGGTTATAAAATGTTAAATGGGAATCTTGGCAGCCAGTTAGGAACTACACTTGTGCTGCAGTCTGACATATTATGCTAATAGTTATATAGCTATATAAATATTTTTATAGAATGGAGAAAAATTCATCAAGCCTCGGTGTTTTGCCTGATCAGCTGATTAATAACTTTCATGTTTCAGAGAATGTGATAAACAGCATTTACATATTTCCAAAACATTAAAACAGGGGTGTCAAACTGGCAGCCTATGGACCAGATGCGTCATGCGCAGGCCATAGCCAGCCCAGTTCATCAAAGGCAAAAAAACGTCGTGATATGTCACAATACGTCACGTGACGTGATCAAATTTGACACCCGTGCATTAAAAGCGTAATTTACTGAAACTAAATAATTGAATATCAACCTGTTTGACTATGTGACACAGAGTACACTTGGCACAGGTGCTTTTGTGATAGTGTTTCATTTTTAAAATAATTACACATTCCTTAAATGTTTCACATACCTTATTTATACCTTTTGCATAGCAAATTACACGTTCTTGTAACTGTTCATAGGTCTGTTTTTTAAAGTATTTGTTAACTACAACACTACTGTATATTCCTCCAGCCAATAGCCAGGCTGAAGAGCTGAAGCTCAGGTACTTCTGTAGTTCTTATTCTTTATGTAAAATTCATAATTATTTCCCAATACATTGGATACAGATGAAGAAAGACTCTTATGTAAGAAGGTGGGATTATTTCCATTGTTTTATTATAACAGAGCAAATAAATCATATGTGAAATAATTATCATTGATTGTTATTCCATAGCATAGTCCCAATATTCATTTCTAGATGGACTACTAACAATAAATTTGTTCAACTGGTGATACCTTTTCCTGGTTATTCATTGAACGGAAGCATAATTTTTCTAGTAAAAGAATTGTATGTTTTTGTATGTGCTGATAAATGATTAATCCTTTGAATAACAGTCCAGCAATTGAAACTATGCATTTACAGATGTTCTGCTGCATAGCCCAACCCATTTTAAATTAGATTAATTTAAAAAAAAAAAACCCTACATAACTAGGTTTACAACGCTGATATTGAGAACCTTATTCTTTTGGCTCTTATCCTGGTTTGACAATATTTCCAATCTTTATACATGTCCATTTTTTATTGTTTTACATGATTTTTTAAATGAAATTTAACCATTTGGAAGATATTTAGATTTCTTCCTGCTTTATTTCTGGTGAATGGTTTTTTCTTTCCTATATGTCAGGTGTGAAAGACCAGATCGACAGGTGAAGGTTCAATTAAACTGATTTTTTGCTAAAATGCCTGTACATAGCAATCTTCTCAACTAACGGTTAGCATCTGCTTGAAGTTAGATAAGGATCAAAGGGGGGGGGTTGGATTTAGTTTGCTTGTGACTAAACTAAAGTAATTATGCTTGTGACGTGTGGATTCTAGGCTGATCTCTCTTTAAACTCCAGCTTCGGGTTCTGCCACTCTTTTTCCTACACTATACTTCAATTTAAGGAATTCTGTAAAAATCCTCATTAAGAATTTACTGGGAGAAAAACCTGTGTTAAATTAAAGATGGATTGCCCTTTCGCACCAGGTTGATACTTGTGTATGATCTTCTTTCGTGAAATAGGATTTCAGTCTAGAACAAGGGAGTCAAACTGCCTGGCCACAGGCCGTATGTATCATAGCGAAACCGTGCCCAGCCCTTTGCCGGCAATGGCAAAAAAGTTGTGATAAGTCACGAAACATCACGTGACGTTGCGAGTTTGATCCCCTTGGTCTAGAACAGACATGTCAAACACAAGGCCCGGGGGCCGGATCCGGCCCGCGAAGTGGTTTCATGTGGCCCGTGAAGCCATCCTGGAAACAGTGAGGGAATGGCCCCCACTACCTTGGCCCTGGCCCAGAGACCCTCCTTCTGCCAGAGACCCTCAGATCTGTCCCACTCCTGCCCAGGCCCCCATAGGCACCCTTGATGCGAACGATGTAGAGCTGGCCACGCCCACCCAGTAGGCCATACACACTCTAGCCACGCCCACCCAGTAGGCCACACCCACCCTGGCCATACCCACCCGGCCCCCTGAGGGCAAGCGCAATGCTGATGCGGCCCTCAATGAAATTGAGTTTGACACCCCTGGTCTAGAATCTAAGCATTTAAACAGGTAGGTCTCCTAAAATTACTGTATGTTCCAAAAATAACATTCTACGTTTCTTAACATCTGGGGGTACAAATTGTGATGAACTATTTTTCTTCTTTCTATTTCATATGATTATCTTTCTTATCAACTTGATTGTGGATTTTTTTTGGCTCCTACTTGTACATTTCATTTTTAGCCTGCTTGGTTCTATTTGTTTCTTAAAATTTATTGCAATAAAATGCATGGAACAGTTGCCTTGGACTTGGCATAAATTTCACTATTTCAGTCTCTGCATTTTCTTTTAATTATCTTCTGAGATGCTGTAATAATGCAATAACCAGAGTTATATCCCTTGACATAGCTCTTCCCTTTTGTCTCTATAACTGGATTTACATAAACAGAAGTTCTCCCTTGGTGTGCAGACTCCTGATAAATATGTATGTAGAGTGCACACATACCCTTTTTTTAAAAGTAAACTATGGGCATATGTATATTGAATTCAATATCTCATGAGTTTATTCAGACACTTGCAAGACAAATAATAAATTCCAAGCAAGGATTTATACTTGTTTGCATATTTTTTCCTGTGGGTGTTCCAATATTTCAGCAAGCATTTTTATAAAATGTTTTTATTGGGACTTTGCAGTTATTTATTTATCAAACTTGTATGCCACCCATCCCTCCCAAGGTGATTCTGGATTTGGATTTAATATTTAATCTGGATTTGAAGAGCAGAAGTTAATCTACAGCTTGTGTAGTCCCATACACCAGTCTTCTTGGCAAATCAAATTCTGCTTTTCCTGGGATTACTCAAAGTAAAAAAAACAACACCCCCCCACATTTGGTTTAAGGACCTGCTGTGAGGAACAACATTTGCACCATTTTGCTGCACAGAGTTGCTGCAGATTACTTCACAGATTACAGATTGTTTGCACAGAACTATTTTTAGGTTCCAAGGAGCAATATGAAGCCAAATTTAATTAAAGGCATCAAGCTAGAAATCAGAAGACTGTGATTTCTAGTCCTGCCTTAGGCACAAAGCCAGTTTATTGTCTTTGGGCCAGTCACTCATTCTCAGCCCAAGGAAGTGACAATGGCAAAATACTTCCTCAAAAGTGTTGCCAAAAAACCTGAAGGGATTGTTCAGGTAGGTTTCAGGAGTCAAGACTGACTCAACGGGATCCCCTTCTCAATAAAAAGCAAGATGTGTAAACATTTTACAAATTGGAAGTAATTGTCTTTTATCTTAAATGCTACTCCATTTCCAACAACTGCAAAATAAAAAGAAATATAACAGAATTGGAAGGGACCTTGGAGGTCTTCTGCTCCAAATCCCTGCTCAGGCAGGAGATACCATTTCAGACAAATGCTTGTCCAGACTCTTCTTAAAAACTTCCAGTGTTGGAACATTCACAACTTCTGGTGGCAGGTTGTTCCACTGATTAATTGTTCTTAACTTTCAGGAAATTTCTCCTTAGTTCTAGAATGCTTGTCTCCTTGTTTACTTTCCATCAATTGCTTCTTGTCCTGCCTTCAGGTACTTTGGAGAATAGCTTGATTCCCTCTTCTTTGTGGCAACCCCTGAGATATTGGAAGACTGCTATCATGTCACCCCCAGTCCTTCTCTTCATTAAACTAGACACACAATTCCAGCAACCATTCTTTATATGTTTTAGCCTCCAGTCTGCTAATCATCTTTGTTACTCTTCTCTGCGCTCTTTCTAGAGTCTCAACATCTTTTTTACATCATCGCCGTGTTATATCACCATTCATAGCAGAATCTTCAAGCATCCCAAGATGCTTCCCTGAAGGGTCATATTTTTACATCTCTTTGAAAATACAGTAAAGGTAAAGGTTCCCCCGCACATGCGTGCTAGTCGTTTCCGACTCTAGGGGCCGGTGCTCATCTCCGTTTCAAAGCCGAAGAGCCAGTGCTTGTCCGAGGATGTCTCCGTGGTCATGTGGCCAGCATGACTAGATGCCAAAGGCGCACGGAACGCTGTTACCTTCCCACCGTAGTGGTCCCTATTTTTTCTACTTGCATTTTTACATGCATTCAAACTGCTAGGTTGGCAGAAGCTGGGACAAGTAACAGGCGCTCACTCTGTTACGCAGCACTCGGGATTCGACCCGCCAAAGTGCCAACCCTTTTTGGCCCCAGTTATTTCAGACTATGATGGCTGGTGAGTGAAACTCCAAATGCCATTTCCAGATTTCAGAGCGAACAAGGAGATAACAACAGAAGGCAGCTGAGTTGAATTTGGCAAACTACCTTACCTTCAGACCTAAGCATGCTAAGGAACTCTCATAGATCTTTGTTGGCATTCTTGGTCTCTAGCAATCTAGGATCTTCAGCTTCCCTGAGGAAGTCACCTTGGATACATGCTGCTGGTTCTGGACCTTCTTGCAGCCACGTGAAGAGCCATGGTGGATCTTTTTACCTCAGGTTTTCAGAATGTTCTCCTTAAGAGCACTGCATCTTATCTCCTGGTAACCAGTTTTCCTGGACCTCCAATATATTTTTTTCTCTTCAAAATCATTCCCGACTCTCTGATCATTAAATTTTTGCAAACCTAACTGGCAGCTGATTTCCACAGATCTGTTGCAGCTTTCAGGATTTGGCATTGCCTTATTGAGTAATCCTATAATTCAGAACAGATGGCTGCCCTTCCAGTGGTCATTTATATACAGTAGTGTAACCCCCTTTCTTTTTATCTTCTCCTGCTTTTAAATCATTAAACAAAGACGCTGTCCTTCCCCACCAGTTCTGAAATTTTATGCACAAAAGAACAGATTCTCCCCTAGTAACTGCTTTAAATGCCCTTTGAGATGCTTATTTGTTCATGCCTCTTTGGGGAGTATTTGAAATTGTCAGAGATAAACTGCTAGAATTTTCTGTCTTGTTCTTTATAATATTATTAATCAAAACAGCTTTTGCAACTTGATAAGCTTCCTTTATATTCTGTCACTAACTGAACGATGGTTATAGCTAGGACTGTATAAATCTTGGCTGGGCTTTATAAACTGATCTCTTCTGATTGGATTCTAGTTTCATCCTTCTTGTTCTGCTCCATGGAATAAAACTAAGCTATTTATACAGTATATGGTGCCAGGTAAAGTAATTGTAACCAAAAGGAATGGTTGGTAACCATAAGTTCAGCAATGCTTTCCCACATCATCTTTATGACATTTTTGAAAAGGTACTGCCCATGGGATGAGTTTAGCTTTTCCTACCATTTGCCAGAATTAACATATGGTTGCTACTGTTGTTTCTTCTTGCTCCATAAACAGCAGTTAAATCTCCAGAGGTTTTAGTTACATTGGGAGATTACAGCAGAAAAACAGTCACAGAGATACTTTTATACAGGAGCCTTAACTTCTCAGGGAACAGGTTGTGGGAGACGTATTCCCAGCATATCTGAAAAACATCTGGTTGGGAAAGATGTTTGGCAGCTTATGTAGTTCATGTGAAATTTTTCAGAACTTTTTAAATTATGTCTTTCTCTTTCATGTGGGAAATTCTGAGAAATTCAAGTTACACATTCAGCCAAATGGTTGGTGCTTGTGTTAAAGTTTTACTTTTTGGATATTGTAGTTTCACTAAATAATCTTAAGATGAAATGAAAATTTGAAAGTCCATTTGTAGAATTTGATAGTAAATATTAATATTTTATGTTTCAATTATTACCCCATACTTTAGTACTATATGCTTGTGTTTCAAAAATGAACAGTCTTACTGTGATCCACAAATAATTAAACAATATTTCCTTTTATTTTTGTACTGTTTGTTTCTCCCATAAGAAAATCTCTAGTGCCTATTTTGTAGTGTATTGTTATATATATCTTCTGAGAAGAAAGTCCCAGAGTTAGTATTGGACTTTATACATTTGTATGCAGAATCTGCATCTTTTAAATCATATTTTCCCATTTTTTTCATGCCAGATCATATTTGGCTACAATTGTTAGCACTCCCCCGACTGCATGACAATGGTTTTCTAGAGTTTTCTAGTATTATATCTACAATGATGGATTGTTATAATATATATACCCACTTTAGTCTCATTCCTATGAGACACATATTGTCTAGTAGAATGCAATAAATAATAAATAAGACATGGGAGTTGAGTCAAAACAATCTGTAGGCCGTCCCAAGAATAATTCATAAAGATACTTCATACAGAATTATCACAGGAATTTTCCCAGTCTGTGAAATAAGGCATAAATAACTTTGTTTTCTTCCCAAAATAAAACAAAAAGAAGTCTATCCCCTGAATCCAAATTTCCCCATTGCATTAAAAAAATATATCCATGATGCTATTTTTTTTCCTTTTCTTAAAATTCAGAGTTGCCGTGACAGCTCACCTGGGTGTCTTCCACATTCTGGCTTGCTAAAACAATGATTGTAACTGGATGTCGGGAAGAAAAATAAATTAAAGGAACCCAATAAATTTCCTACTGTATTTCTTAATTGGTTGTTTACTATATACAATATATAAACCTGATTTAAACAGGACATGGCTGGAAGGCATGGATTTTCCTTTAAATTTCTCCATCCCAAACATGATATAATAGATTTCTATTTTTGTCTTATAGACATTTGTCATTCACGCACACTTTCTGAGCCTATTTTTATGCCTTTTTCCATTCAATATGCCATTTGCATATAGATGTGAATTATTGCTGATTTAAATTATTTTTGAGTAGGCAGGTATGGCTTCTGAAACGCATTCTTCACAGGAGGCACTGCTTCAAAGACTTCTTTCTTTTATGCTCAGGAGAAGTTCAGCACGGAAAGATTGGTTGATAATTCCTGCCTCCTCGGTTCTGTTTTCTTGAAGGCTGGCTGAAAGCCTCAAATTGCTGGTAGTAACCTGAGATAAATGTGGTCAAGGTATATACTATGGGTCCCAGTTTCTGCTTCTTAAAGGGAGCATGCAGCCATGCACCTTGCAGGCTTAGGGTGGAATGAGTAAGATAATTGTAATTAAATGTACTTTGTACATAAATGAATGATTTACAAATGATAAATACAGTAACTGACATCATAAAGATAGGAGTTGGGGTATGGTATTGCCTTGCCATAGGCCTATGTCTTCCCTAGAGAAGCATTGCTTTTAGCAACTGGGGCAGATTAAATTGTCGGCATTTAGATTAATCATATTCAATAGCATTTGTTTAAATATGCTTGTTTTAATGGAAAGACGGATTTGTACTGTTGGGAGCTTGTATTTTAAGATCCCTGAATTCATGCAGTAAAAATAATCACCACTCGGACTTTTCTGTTTCTCTGTAGTCTCCATTGAAGATACTCAGGTGGCTTCTGTTCAGCTGACAAACTGAATTGATTTCTTTTGCCCCTCCTGAGCAGATTTACTTACCATCCTTATAGTTTGATCAGCAGATGTTGGGCATTGCAAGAAAAAAAGACCTTACAGGCTATCTGATTGTGAGGATGCAAACCAAGCATATTAACACCTTCAAAATGCCGTTGGATGGTTCTTTGCCAGTATTATATGTCTCTTCCCTCTTTGTGATGCCTGATAATAAATTAATTGTGCTTTCAAAGAACCCTGTCAAGGGAACAAAGCAGTCCATGGCACCATCTGCTACCAGCGTGTTTATGTGGTGGAGGGAGCTTTGTATCTCCCTTATTCAGGATCATTGGCAGACCCCAGTTTTGCCAGCAGCCCTTTTCGTCAAAGATAACAGTCAGGGTATTATTGGTACATCAGTGGGGAAATGGCTTTGTCATGCCAAAGCTGGGGCATTACCAAGTCAGGAGTAAGTATATTGGAACATTTTGGGATGAATGATGCAGAAAAGAAAAGCAGATCAAAGTGGTAAAAATGTCTGGCCATGCATGTTATGAAGGCTATTAAAACTATAACGCTTTATTACAATAAATAGTTTTAATCTGTCCTGAAGGAAATGTTTTGAGGCTGAAACCATCAGAGAACAATGTTAGTATACAATCTGCATATTAAAATTATTGCAAACTTCTTTGAAAAACATTAAATCACTGTAATGTCATAGTATGAAAATATAACCTGTAGAGGGTAAAATCATAATAGTTTTATGGAGAGAATATGGATACCTGCTTTATTTTCCTCATTATTTTCCATTCATGCTGAAATTTTCTATTATCTAGCTCAGCAGACAAAATTATACAACACAATATATGTTTATAATACAAAGTTTGGAAATATTTGGGGAGAGGTCTTATTGCCCATAGTAGCTAACACTCTCTTGAAGACAGAATTCATTTGAAGACAGATCAGATAGCTAAAATGTGAATAGCTGAAATTGCTGTTGAGTTTCAAGGCTAGTCCCTACATTGGAACTGGGCATTTTATGGCCCCTAAAGCCACATTTGGGCCTTTGGACTCTCCCTGTCGCACCCACGTGAGGTCAGTCGGAAATTAGAAACCAGATGTAAATAAATGCACTGCAGGGGGCAGAAGAAGAGGTAGTGGGATCTGGCTCTGCACAGTCACCATGCACTCTTTGTCAACTGGCAGCCACAGGAGAATGAGAAGAGAAAGTGCTCACCCCTAGACTGCAGCAGCCTGAGGTGATAGAGTTTGAGGTCACCAGATCAGGTTAAATTGGTTCAACTCTTCACAACAGTCCCACTGGCCCCTTGGGAAGATTAATTGCCCACCCCTACCCTTCATGAAGCCAAGCAGAAAACAAACTCTATGTCCACCATAGATTCTGAAACTGATGTCTGAATCAAGGTAGCATCTGAAGATCCATAATCCACTGTAATACTCTCTGTCTGAGGTAGGCAGGCTAATGTCTCCAAGTTTTAAGAAGGCCATACTGGTTTTCAAAACAGTCCATAGGTGCATTGTCCTCCTCCTCCACAAAGAGACAGGTGTCCTTTCCATTATTTAGAAAGAATGTGAGAAAAAGCTACTGGCACTACGTTGCCTACATGTAGGTTTTTCATCTGAAAACAGAGTAGCGATTGAAATTCTTGTGTTGTTATTTCAACCTCCTTAAGCCTAGCTAATCAGAGTTCAGAAAAAAGTTATTTCTCCAGAAATTCTAATTTCAATCACTCCTAGCTGTAGCTAGCATGACCCTTGGCAAAGGAGTGCAGGATTGGTTATCTAAAACATCTGGAGCACAAGGTGTTTCATTCTCTCATTTGAAGTGCACATAATACTTGACTGTCTGATCTGATTTCAGAATAACAACTCCATAGCAAGCACAAGATGTGTGATACGCTTTTACATGGAAAACCCCACTTACTTGAGATTGAATTAGCTAATAAATCAATAGAAAAGGTTGAGGTTGTCAAGCAAAAGTTTTTAAAATAAAAACATAAATCTGGAGGCTGCTTCAATATTTTTTCTGCCTTACTACATAACCATCAGCTGGGCCACCAAGAATAACTACCTGCTGTTGATAATTCATAATTCATGTGATTTGTGCACAGGAAGCAATACGTTCCATTCCTCATGGTATGCTTGTCTGTACTTACAATACTGTTTGAAGAAAGCCTCATATTTCCTAGGATGTCACAATAAGGAAACTGTACATTTTTATGATAAAAATGATAGTTTATCAGATGGGAAGGTTTGTTTTTTCAGTGTTCATTAATACAATACTGTATTTAAAATTTGGCCTTCTATCTTTTAATGCTGCTCTTCTTGTCTCCCGAGAATGGGCTTTAGTTAGACACATATGATCACCTCATTGGGTGGAAAAAAATAATTTTTATTTTTTAAATAATTTTTATTTTTATTTTTAAACTGATGGTCTACTGATTCCAGCTGAGTAAATTAATAGGATATATTTGCACTACTTTTAAACCCATTGAGTTTGTAATGGATTTGTTGCTTCCTTCTCACAAAATTTTAAGAACCCTCATTTTACCATACTTCCTAATTGAAGCCTATCAACCCAAGTGATATGAAACTATGTGCTATTCAAAGTATCTCTGAAAATAATTTTCCTTGATCTGATGCCCTCCAAAGCTACTGACATCCTCCAGTTTGCTAATGCCGGTTGGGAGTGGAATGCGTTTATTATAATCAAAGGCCAGACACCAGAACAAGTTAAAAACACTCAAGGAATATCCAGTTAAAATTTTTAGAATAAAATAATAAATAAAAGATAAAATCTATATTAAAATCACAATTTGTCACCCAATCTGTCAGTTGTACACAAGCAAAACACAGCGTGGCCTAACTGTAATATAATATCAATCCTTAAACTGCGAGGCCCGTAGTCATTAAATATTAAAATAGGGATGGAAAATGGTAGTGAAATTGTAGGAAATGATCAGGCTGAGCTCAAGAGCAGAGTCAAACACACCATCAGTTTAGAGTCCCTATGCTTCCATAAGAGAGCTAAGGCCAGCCCCCTGTAAGTTCTGTTGATTCTTATCAGCTGCCAATTTGTCTTGACCATTAGTTGTTCAGATTTTTGTGTATAGGTAGCATGAAATAAACTTGCAGTACTTTTGAATCACATCCTGGCTCCTGGTTTCTTGTGCCTGACAGAAACACAAGAAAACCAAGAATTATTACCTGTACTGCAGTTGTGATTGAGGGAACAAGACAGGAAAGCATAAAGAAATCTTATTCCATTTATTGCTTTCTGAAAACATAGTTTACTCATGGCAATATCCATAGATACAATTTTGGAAGAGGTTAAGGTTTTTTTTTCTTCATTCTTCTGTTCCCAAAGCTGTTAGGCTCTAAGTTCCCTTGGTGAAGGCATGCCCAGTTCAAGCTAGTGAAACATTGATTCCTTATGATCTAGTAATAGATGAATTGTGCAACTTTGAGACGTAAGAAGTGTTTTTGATTGATTACTGTGCATCTAAAATCAAAGAATGATTTACTGTCCAATTGAACTATTCTTTTTCCTTTTTTTAAAAAAAAACCTTCTTTCTCTCCTTTCAGCAAAGAAGACCTGTGCAGAGTCTGATTTTACCTGCAACAATGGTCACTGCATCCCATCTAGATGGAAGTGTGATGGTGAGGAGGAATGTTCAGATGGATCGGATGAATCTGAATTGATATGCAGTGAGTATTCTTGCTATGCAGTTCTGGAGCACGGCTTTGTAATAATTTTGAAAGCGACTGATGATGGAACATATGACAGACATACTTACATGCACACTACCCTTAAGCAAGGGTAAGTTAACTTCTATTGTAGTAGTAGAATAATTGTTCAGGAGCACACCTACATATGCCATATGGATATTCACTCCCCAAGCTGTTCGCTTTCAAGCTAACAGTAATATGTAAAGTGCATAAGGCAGCAAAAACAATAAGCAGAAGAAATTAAATGAGATAATAAAAGAAAAGGACGTGTTGCTAAGTCTAGTTTACATCAGTACTTTCCACTGTGCCTTTCTATACTGGTCTGTCTTTGTAAGCCAGCCTTGCTTTTACCACATCCATCCACTGCTTCATACATTGCTTGATGTTCTTTATATTTCTATTTTCTTTTTTTTTATCATTTCATCAATCCCATCCAGCCACCACTGCCTAATCTTCTCCTTCTCAGCCCATTAACTCTTCCTTTGTGTACCTGTTTTGCAATTCTGTGCTCTCCCTATAACTAAATCACCTCAATATACTTTTTTCATACCAGTCACTCACTTGCATTCAGTCCACATATGTTCAGCTCTCATTCATTCTTGAGCCAATAGTTTCTTGTTTTACTGCCCACAGACCATTGCATTCAAATTACTTTTACATTTACCCAGCCATTCCCATTGCATGTGTACATAATAGTGTGGGCAGAAGCATGCTCCTATGCATAGCCATTTATTCTACCATATTATGTGCAGCCAGTACTCATTCCTCACAACAAACTATGTGCTGCCCACTACTTTTCTACTACCTTTGGCACATCTTAAAATTTCTCCATTAATTTCCCCATCTTTAGAAAACATTTTATCACATTTCTTCTATTTGCTCTAGCTTATCAACATTTATACATAATTTTCAGTCTATTCCCATTTTCTGGGTTATGCCAAACTAATCTTTGATTCATTAATTTTCAACTCCATAGCTCTGAATTTGTGTGTGTGTGTGTGTGTTTCTGTGTGTACATACTTACACATTATGCATGTATGTGTATATATGTAAGGTAAAGGTAAAGGTTCCCCCGCACGTGCGTGCTAGTCGTTTCCAACTCTAGGGGCCGGTGCTCATCTCCGTTTCAAAGCCGAAGAGCCAGCGCTTGTCCGAGGACATCTCCGTGGTCATGTGGCTGGCATGACTAGACGCCAAAGGCGCGTGGAATGCTGTTACCTTCCCACCGTAGTGGTCCCTATTTTTCTACTTGCATTTTTATGTGCTTTCGAACTGCTAGGTTGGCAGAAGCTGGGATGAGTAACAGGCGCTCACTCTGCTTCGCGGCACTCGGGATTCGATCTGCCAAACTGCTGATCTTCTGATCGACAAGCTCGGCGTCCTAACCCACTGAGCCACCATGTCCCTTTTTTTGTATATATGTAGATAGATATAAATATATATACATACATTTATATGCCACTTGATAGCGTAATATTTTTCTCTCTGTTCCAAGTAATCCTATCTTCATTTTCTATTCATTCTGTTAGAAAATTAGTTTAGCTTCAATTACTTTTTTTGATACAGAACTGGTATTTTCTCATCCTGCAGTTCTATTTTCATTCTATTTTCTGTCAGTCTGTTTCTTTTATTTCATTATCTATTACCCCCTAATATTGATTTTTTTTTACCAGCAAATAGTATCTTTCATGCTTTTAACCCTCAGGATCTTTGAATTCATCCACTAATTCCTTAATTTAAAAAAAATCAAATCAATTATGCTTTTAGATTTATATTACTATTGGATCATTGTTTCAGAAATATGTCCTTACCTAAACAGAGAAACAGAATGACCATGGGCATGCAAAAAAAAATGCAGTGAGAGTGGGAACAGTTTCTGACTTCCTACCCATTTCTTCCATTTCCTGCCCATCCTTCCGAGGTCGGTAAAATGAGGACCCAGATTGTTGGGGGTAATATGCTGACTTTGTAAACCGCTTAGAGAGGGCTGTAAAAGTACTGTGAAGCGGTATATAAGCCTAAGTGCTATTACTATTGCCTCAGTGATTTTCTTTGTAGAAAGCTGGCAGGGAGTGTGGCCAAAGCAGCACTGAAGCAATCACAACTTAGCCAGTCCCATGGATTTTGGACATGTCTTTTCGGTTAGCTCAGACATGTCAAACACAAGGCCCGGGGGCCAGATCCGGCCCGCGAAGTGGTTTCATGCGGCCCGCGAAGCCATCCTGGAAACAGTGAGGGAACGGCCCCCACTGCCTTGGCCCTGGCCCAGAGACCCTCCTTCTGCCAGAGACCCTCAGATCTGTCCCACTCCTGCCCAGACCCCCATAGACACCCTTGATGCGAACGATGTAGAGCTGGCCACGCCCACCCAGTAGGTCATTCGCACTCTAGCCACGCCCACCCAGTAGGCCACGCCCACCCTGGCCATACCCATCTGGCCCCCTGAGGGCAACCGCAATGCTGATGCGGACCTCAGTGAAATTGAGTTTGACACCCCTGGGTTAGCTCATTTGATGTAGGAGATGATGAGCCCGAGGGAGGGGCCAAACTTGTATTCAGTCATTAATCCCTTTGCACGCACAAGAGATCTCACTCCAGCCTACCTTGAATTCCACTGACTTTTATTTACCACTAATTTGCTTGGGCCGTTAATAGTTCAGATTCTTGTAGAAAACGTAAGGTTGCAAGCTTAAAGTTACAATAAATCTTTATACCCATTAGAACTGCCTGGATCTCCTGATTTTCTTGGTGCTTGACATTTGAAATATGTTGATTCAAAACTTCTTGTTCTAGGATAGCCCAATTGAAGGTTACAATCAGACACAAGAGTTCTAGTAGTAAATACATTCCACATACATTATGTATGCATAGGCTTATATTTAAACCATATATTCAAAATCAGCAGAGTTTTTATTTTTTTAAAAAAATCCTCATCAGTCATCATTGTTATATATTCTTGAGTCTCTAAATCACCCCGGCATCTTAGCTATACTCTTTTGTGTCTTATTCCCACTCATCTATTAGTATCAACTAGCAGAATAATTTCCCCTGGATTACATTCATCCAGAACGCTGAACTATTTTCCCCCCCTTAAAAAAAAATCTCATTATTCTGTTGTCATTATTCACTGGAGCATAATATGTAGCTATTGCTGATCTTCCTACAGATGCACAGCAACCCATGCAACGTTCGTAATTTCTGACATTAATTTTAGTTTTCTGATTTATAATTAAATCTGTATTTCACTTCGACGCATGTAGTCAAGTTACATAAGATCAGAACATTTTTGTTCAGGTATAGTGTAACTACTCTTTCTGTTAGTTTCATGGACATATAGCACATCTATTTTTTATGACATTTTTAAAAATTAACTCATGCTCTTTATCTTCCTGCCATAGCTGTCTCCAGATGGACCCAAAGAGATGGACCTCCTGCACCTGTTCTCTGAGGTCCCCCCTGAGATTCAAATGACTCTCACCTTACTACTTTTTCAAAGGGCCCCAAAGACATGGCTGTTCACCCAGGCCTTTTGATGAGGATGATTGGCACGACACTCCATTTTTTTGTTTTTGTTTTTCCTTTTTTGTTCCCATCTGTGATTGTTTTCTCTGCCATCTTTGCTCCTTTATTTTGTGTTGTGAATTTTTTTGTGTGGGTTTTTTTCTTTTTGTTTGTTTTATTCCTAGTTTTTAAATGTTTTTTTGACAATTTGTCAACTACCCAGATAGTGGAGTTGGGTGACATATAACAATTATTATGGTTAGGCATAATGAGCTTGATGGGTAGACTGGATTTGGCATTTTTTATCTCCTTTATAGAGTCCTTCTCAAGGACCTGGGAGAGACAGATATTGTTGTTGGATGGTGTTAAAAATGATTTTTACAGGATGTAAGGTGTTCCAGGTAAAGCTGCCTTTTGCAATTGACTGATGGTGGTTTTGTCAGAGCTGATGGTATTCAAGTAGTGCTCCAGTTGTTTTAGTATTGCACCAATAGGATTGCCTATTCCTTTTGGTACTACCTTTGCTTTCTTTTGCCACAAAAGTCCCAGAGGACTTTGTTCATTCTCTTAACTCTATCTATTTTGTGATCCTACCTGTTATTGCTTGCTGGCAAATGGTATTTCTTGCAGATATTCCAATGCACCACTATAACTATTTTGTCCTGCCACTGTTGGTAGTCAATCTGTGTGGTCTCCTTGTAGTTGCTAACTAGGTAGTCCACGGTTTCTTCAACTTCTTTTCAGAGAAGTTTGCTATCTGTTGGTGTTTTCTCTCTTCCGTTTCAGCTGATATTTCCCACGCAGCTTCTCAATGTCCATATAAATGAGTTTGGATAGCCTAGCTTATGTTTTTGATGTTTGATAAGCATGGTGTGACTTGTTCAGTATTGTTGACAGAGAAATAAATGACAAGTAGTAGTGATAGTGAGTCTTTTTTATTTTAAAGGTTCCTCTCTTGATATTAATCTCTCCCTTTCTATCACTGTTGACCAGCAGCTGTGTCTTCCATTGTGCCATTGATCTCTGCACAAAGCTTCTGACTTTTGTACTGACTCCTGTTATTTCTAGACACTTTATTATCAATCATGTGGCAGAGAGTTGAATGCCTTCTTGTAATCAATCCAAGCTACATTCAAGTTGGTCTTCATTCTCTTTTATTTCAGGGTTGTTGTTGTTGTTGTTGTTGTAAAAAAAAAAGCTTATCCACTTCCTTTATCCAAGCTGCATTCTTGTATTTATTTGAGTTGTTCTGTAGCTGGGCCCAGAACTGTACAGTTTCTTCTTTGTCAGATGTTGATTGGTTCATTGCAGTCTCTTCATTTTAGGATTGATAGAAATGTTTCTGACTCAATTGTAATTGGAGATTCCGCTTATAGTGTGCAATTCCAGCTTTGTATCTGACGATCTTAGCTTTAGCTGTTATTTTGCTGTTGTATTATTTCTAGTGTTTCCTTGATCTTCTTTGTTTCTGGGTGGTGTTACTTGATCAGGTGTTCCTTGGTTCTGTTCTTCAACTTCTTTTGTTTCATCTGCTCCAGCTTGTTTGCATCTGATTATATAATGCTGATCTTATTTTACAATCTTGCTTTTCTGGTTTGTTGATATTTTTTTCCCATTGAAGGTACTCAGCTATACTTGCAGCCGTGCTGTGCATTAGTTGGCTTATTTCTTGCAGTGAGCTGGTGCTTATATTTATACAGTATTGGCATTTTTAATACTTGTACTAGCTGTTCCTTTGTAACAAGCTTCAACACTGGCAGTCTTATTCTTTTTGTGCTGTTCTAGTTGCTCAGTTATTCTCTGTTTTAATACCTCTTGTGTTTTCTTTTAATTAGAGGACTTTGTTCTTTCTGAAGAAAAGTCAGAGGAAATGTTGCCTGGTTTGGGCATCAAAATGGTTCATTAGCAACGCTGGCTTCCTTTAACTGCCGACCCCCCCTGGTTTGCCTCTACAGTCTGAACTACTTTTGGGCAGGCTTCCGTTAGTTTACCTGGGTAGATCTTTGCAGTTCTTCCAGTTTTACTTCTGTGAATACTTTATTTCATGTTATCGGCATTGATAATAGAGTGGAGTGGAGTGGAATGGAATGGAATAGAACAGAACAGAACAGAACAGAACAGAACAGAACAGAATAGAACAGAATAGAATAGAGCTGGAAGGGAACTTGGAGGTCTTCTAGTCCAGCTCCCTGCTCAAGTAGGAGAACCTATACCGTCTCAGAAACTCTCCAGTGATGGAGTGCCCATGATTTCTGGAGGCAAACTGTTCCACTGGTTAATTGTCCTCACTGTCAGGAAGTTTCTTCTTAATTCCAGGTTGCTTCTCTCTTTCATCAGTTTCCAACCATTGTTTCTCGTCCTTCCCTCTGGTGCTCTGGTGAACAACCTGGCCCCCTCTGTCTTTTGGCAGCCCCTCAGATACTGGAACACTGCTATCATGCCTCCCTTATTTCTTCTTTTCTTTAGATTAGCTAAACTCAAGTCCTGCAGCCATTCTTCGTAGGTTTTAATCTCCAGGCCTTTGATCATCTTAGTTGCTCTTTTCTGATTTTTTTCCAAACTCTCAACATCTTTTTTGTGATATGCTGACCAAAATTGGCTGCAGTATTCCAGGTGTGGTCTTACTAGGGTTTTATAAAGCAGTACTAATACTTCACGTGATCTTGATTCTATTTATACAACCCTGTTTATACAACCCGGGATTGTATTAGCTTTTTTGGTTGCTGCTGCACACTGCTGGCTCATAGTCAAGTGATCGACCACTAGGACTCCAAGGCCCCTCTCACAGTTACTGTTTTTAAGCCAGGTCTCACCCAATCTGTATTTTGCACCTTTGGTTTTTCCTGCCTAAATGTAAGATTTTGCTTTTCTCCACATTGAAACTCATTTTGTTGGTTGGGGCCCATTATTCAAGTTTGTCAAGATCTTTTTGGATCCTGAGTTTGTCTTCTGGGATGTTGGCTACTCCTGCCAGTTTGGTATCATCTGAAAATGTGATGAGTTCCCCCCTTAATTCCCTCATCTAAGTCAATTACGAAGATATTGAAGAATACTGGCCCTAAGACTGAACCTTGTGGGACCCCACTGCTTACTTCTCTCCCATTACTTTTTAATTCTAGATTATGTTCTTTCCGGAACTGGTGTGTTCTTTTCACACATCCTCTTTTCACTGGACTGGCATTGCAATAGCAGCAGATTGTTATTTGTTTGCTTGTGATGGGTAGACAACTTTTCTTCCAGTACTCCTGCAGATACTTCTCTGGTTGCTCAGTCAACAGTCCTGTAGCCCAGGGGTCTCCAACCTTGGTAACTTTAAGACCTGTGGACTTCAACTCCCTTGAAGTCCACAAGTCTTAAAGTTGCCAAGGTTGGGGACCTCTGCTGTAGCCCATTTCTCACTAGATGTCCAAGAATTCCAAGATCTAGCATGGTAGTTGTTCACCCAGGCAATGGCTGATCCAGTATGGATTTCTCTAAATTAAAAGGTAAAGGTAAAGGTTCCCCCGCACATGCGTGCTAGTCGTTTCCGACTCTAGGGACCGGTGCTCATCTCCGTTTCAAAGCCGAAGAGCCAGCGCTTGTCCGAGGATGTCTCCGTGGTCATGTGGCCGGCATGACTAGACACCAAAGGCACACGGAACGCTGTTACCTTCCCACCGGAGTGGTCCCTATTTTTCTACTTGCATTTTTACGTGCTTTCGAACTGCTAGGTTGGCAGAAGCTGGGATGGGTAACAGGCGCTCACGCTGCTACGCAGCACTCGGGATTCAACCTGCCAAACTGCCGATCTTCTGATTGACAAGCTCAGTGTCCTAACCCACTGAGCCACCACGTCCCTAAATTACACCTTACCATACAGGTAGTCCCTGACTTACAACAATTCGTTTAGTGATCATTTGAGGTTGCAACGGCACTGAAAAAAGTGACATGACCATTGTTTACACTTACGACTATTGCAGCATCCCCATAGTATGTGATCAAAAAATGGATGCTTGGCAACTGGCATGTATTTATGATGGTTGTAGTGTCCCAGGGTCATGTGATCATCCTCTGACAAGCAAAGTCAATGGGGAAGCCAGGTTTACTTAACAACCATGATTAACTTAATAACTGTGGCAAGAAAGGTCGTAAAATGGGGCAAAATTCTCTTAACCCCTGTCTTGCTTAGCAATGGAAATTTTGGGCTTAATTGTGGTTGTAAGCCGAGAACTATCTGTATAGTTTATGGAAGAGAGAGAGTCTTCATCTGGGTCCTCTGATGAGTCCTGTCCAATATAATTGATCCTCTGGCATAGCTCTCATCTTCATAAAGCACAAAAGTTCCGCAACCACATAAAGATAATGTCTCACTGGAGGATTATCATCATCATCATCACCATCATCATCTCCATCATTACAGTTAGGATGATCCATCAAGGTCTTCTTATAATGTTTTTTTTTTTAAAAAAATAATACAGAAAAGATGTAGACAAGGCTAGTATCTCACAAATGAAAGCAAGATCTGGTAGTACCTCATTTTTCATGGGGTTTGTGCAAAATAGGATCGCCAAACTATATTGTCCAAGTCACACAAATATGAAAGATAATCTTGTCAACCATAAAGAACAAAATGAAATTCATCTTTAAGCAACACCTTTATTAGGTTAACACAGAGGCCATAATAACTATGCAAACTTGTCTGAATAACTTCCTGAATTCTCATTGCTGTAATGGCATAAGAATTGCATAAAACTTTGAACTATAAATGTAAAGCTCATAAACCTTTAGCTGCCCTTTCTACTTTCCTATTTTATTCAGCATACTGCAAGATCGCACAAGTTATAGCCTTCAAACATTTGTCTCTGCAGCAAATCACCCTGGCAATACCTGGAACCATCAGCAGTAGAAAATGGAAATGGATTCTGGAGTCAATTCTTCCCTTGTACTGTGCAGGAATATCCATAGAAAGTATCATTTGAAGAGAGTTGCATTTTGTAAAATAAAACACCATTTAGGTTTTGGAATTTTTGTTTCTTTCTTTTCGAACCAAACCAAACAAAATGTCATTCTGTTCTATTCCCAGGAGACTGCTTTGAAATTAAAATGACTTGAGCTGAAGTCCTCCCCCCTCCCCCCCAAAAAACCTCCCTGCATACTTTGATGATGATAGCTGATATCAAAGGCGTAAATATCCCGTGGTTAAATCCAACTCACTATTTTGGGATTACTGTTTTTTACACCTGACACTTCCTTTTATATTTTTCTATCTAAACACTATCATCTAGTAAAAGCATCTCTCTCTCTCTCTCTCTCTCTCTCTCTCTCTCTCTCTCTCTCTCTCTCTCTCTCTCTCTCTCTCTCTCTCTCTCTCTCACACACACACACACACACACACACACACACATACACACACACACACACAAACACACCACAATGTGGCAGTTTTGATAACACTTTTGAGAGACTGGCTTTTTTGCAATGCTAATTGTCCTAGTGGGATAGCAAATCAATTTCTCTATTAGAATTTGGCAGAACAAAGGGAGCAAGGTTGCAGCTTTGAGAAGAGTAATGAATGCTTGTAAATAGTGAGCGACACAGAAACTAAATTTAGTAAATTTCCCCCTCTAGTAGAACCATTCACAAATGTGATTCTGTCGTGAGCATCAAGAAACGTTTCATTTTGCTTCAGTTTCTTTGACTGTTTTGTAATTCCCATCCTAGGGGACAGCTTATTCATTTCCCATTGATCTGGAACATTGCAAATTCATTAAATATTCACCAGTGCTCACTAGGAGGGACTTTAACCTAAGGAAATTAAATTTTAAATATTAGGCAATACCCAAAGGTGATAAAGCAAGAGTCTTTGAGTGCATGTAAATTTATTTTGAGTGAAAAATGATTTTATTATCTGTTGCTAAACTCTGTGGGCTTAATAACGAAACTGTAATGTTGGCATGAAATAAATTTGATTGGAAGCTTATCTAAATCTGTGTATACTTTGTAGAGGTGGCAAAGAAGAGATTGGCAAAACCTGTTCCCTTCAAGTGGCAGGACAGTAGTGGCAATTTTGATAGAGCAACTAACAGGTAGTCCTCTAGTTCCAATCATATTTGAGCCCCACAGTTACGGTATGTCGTGGTTTATCATGTCACTGGATGCAATTTTGCAACCTTTTTTTCAGCAGTGGTTAAGTGAGTCCATTGTTCGCTATGGGGTGATTTTTGCCAGAAGCTGAAAGTAAACGCCAGTTTCTGACAAAAATGTTGATCACCATCATGTGACTATGGGGTCCTGCAAATGGCCATAAAAGCAGGCTTGTTGTTGAGTGCCCAAAATGTGATCATGTGATCACAGGGATAAGGTGGACATCAGAATTTTGGAACTGGGTCATAAGTAGTTTCTTTTTTGGGGGGGTAAGGTCTGTCTTAACTTCAAACAGTTGCTACTAGTTGAGGACTGTATACACTGCAATCTGTTATTTGTAATATCCTGTATCTGTTGTGTTTATATATATATATATCACAGATGTATTTGTATAAATATAAGTCAATTGTATATTCCTCCTATCTCACCTAAGTGACCCTGAGCAGTTATGACTGCATTAAAATAGTTCTACCCAAATTGTAAAGCTGAAGAGCTCTAAAAGCAAGGTTATCAAGCGGAATGCAGATATTGCTGAGGTTTGATTGACAGCTACGGATGATTTTGAAAACTGCCGTGAGTTTGGCACAAAAGAAGCAGCATGCGCTTAGTGGTGTTGCACAGCTGACTTAGTACATTTGTCCCTTTGAGACAAAGAGTTGATATGTTGCCTCCTGGGGGGGAAAAACTGAACTTGAGCACCCCATCAGTATTGACTTCAGTGTATGTGTCAGCAGATTATCTTCATTGCAATCATCTTACTTTCATTTAGGAGCTCAAGGTAGCTTACATAATACTCCATCCTCCTATTTTTACCCTGTTATAATCCTATTATATGCATTGGGCTGAGAGGAAGTGCTTGGTCCAAATCATCTGGTGAGTTTTTATGCCTGAGGCAGGCCTGGAATCTCCCCTCACCTAATCTAGCACCTTAACCCGGATACTCCACTGGTTCTCATGAGGCCGGTGCAAGATGGGCTATTCAGAATACACAACTCTGACATCCAACACCAGGAAAATCCCTGCCCCTGCCCCTTCTGCTGCTTTCTTAACTATGCTTGATAGCAAAGCCACGGCTGTTACAGCCAGTAATGCAGCTAGATGTAAAAATGGAGAATTGGTGAGAGGCGCAGTTAACATGCAAACAGTAGTAACGTGACAGTAGGTGTGCAACATTAGAAGCCTGAAGTGATAATAATGGCAATGCAGGCTCCAGAATGAATGGTTTCTTCCCATAAGCTGATTGCTACTCAGTTTAAGTCTGCAGTGAGATGAACACGAACTTACATCTAATCTGTGTGATTAAGAGTAGATTGGCAAGTATGTCTTACTCTCAGTTGTCTAATAATAGCAACAGTAAAAAAAAAATTGTCCTCCCTCTCTTATAAATGAAATTACAGACACAGCACGTTCCTTATGTCCACCAACCTCAGCTGTTCTTTTTGTGCCCAGCTTGCTTGGTGAACAGGGGAATGCAGGTAAAAGACAGAGTAAATCCAGCAAAGATTGTGGTGGCCCTGCCTTAAAGTACCAGAAACAACTTGGTTGGGCCTTCCCGGAGAAGTTGCTCTGTGTTTCAGGATAGCTGTATGGATTCCTACAAGAATATTTTCACCAAAACTATTTGAAAGGAAGAGTTAGACGCTGGTCAATTGATGAGAATTTACACCTGGCTATTAATTTTATTGTATTTATTTAATTTAGGAAATTATCATCTGTTAATAAATACCCATTCACCAAAGCGGATTCTCTCTACCTACTTAATTTCTGTTTGGTGTTACAATTTCTCTAATTGAAGACCACAGCTTAAATATCAAGCTATATGCACATTAATGTATTTCCTAAATAGGTTGCGGCAAAAGACATCTTGATTAAATGATATCAATGTGCAATTCAAGAAAGTACAGACAATTCTCTGTTAGCCAAGTTCTGGGTTTTTTTTAAAGACAACTTGCCAATTTTTGCATTGCTTCCTAATTGGGAGGAATATCCTCAATTAATAGTCACATAGAATACCAGAGTAATCATACTGGTATTAAATTAATGTTTTTGTAATATAGTCTAGATTCTATCTTTCTCTCGCCAATCAGAGCCACCGTATTAATATGAGGTTAGTCTCTTGTTCGAAGGTCCTAAATTAGCAATGTTTTTTTTTCCAAAACTCTGCAGCTTAAGTAACTATGTATAGACAACAAAGTTCACTTTCAGGATGGGCTAGGGATTTCATTTTATCTTCATAAGAAGCAGAGTGTCACTTCCTGTAAAGAAAGTCAAACTGTATTAAAAACAAACAAACAGCTGAGCCCTCAGCTGGCCACACAATATATTACATACCGGCTTCAGCTCTGTAGTTTGTAGTCTTCGTTTTGCGGAAGCTTTAAAAAATTAAATGTTGGAATTTCTAACATATGAGAATATAGTCAGTAAAAAGATTGAACCTATCTAGTTAATTTTTAACATAAATGATTACCCTTTACTTTTCCAGAGGACTGATTAAAAACCAGTCACCGACATTACTGTGTACCCAGTTCTGTGTTAGTTATGCTGGGATAAAAGAGATGTTGTGGAATAATAGGAAGAACTAGTTTGAAGTATCTTCCTTTATCTTCTCTACAAAGATTGTCTATTGGAAAAACTGAAAGTGGATTATCAAGGATAGATGTTTGTGTGTGTGTGATTCAGCATGTGTAGCTTCATGGCATTATCTAATTTCACCTGGTTCATCAGAAGGCATGATATGGGCAAAGAAGTTAGGACTTTGGAAATGCACTGTTGCTTTCAAAAAGCTCCACCAAAGAGTAAGAGATAAAGCAAGAATAAATGCATGTTTAATGTCATTTTCGGTTGTTATAATGAAACCTAAGAATATACGCTTTATATTTCCCCCTTATTAGACATACATAATGTGAGCAGTAAATAATAGACATAATACCATGCAAATGTAGGCAGAGGATTTGTGGTTAAAAATAGAAATAGGAAAAAGTGCTACAAGATGGCATGTACTGGCAATAGCACGCAGCAAAATGTATAATAACCATGTGGCAACAACAGTTGCTAAATGGAGCATATATTCAAAGAAATCCTTTCAGATAAACTGAATTTGTACATTAAAATATGAAGCTGACTTCATATTGAAGCAGAGCCCTGTGTATGCTCTCTCTCTCTCTCTCTCTCTCTCTCTCTCTCTCTCTCTCTCTCTCTCTCTCACACACACACACACACACACACACACACACACACACACCTCCCCCTACTCTGTCTTTCTCTCCTTTATATGCTATATTTTAGTTCAGTTTTCCTCAATCTGGCTCCCCCTGATGCTTTAGACCAGGGGTCCCCAAACCCTGGTCTACAACTGTTGGGAACCGGGCCATGCAAGTGGCAGGCAAGTGTGCGAAGCTCCATTTGCACATCCAATCTGCTGGTCTACAGAAACAGAAAGGTTGGGGACCGCTGCTTTAGACTATGATTCCCAACACCTTTCATACTGACCATGTTGCCTGGGGCAATGGGAATTGTAATCTAAAGCCCAATTCTTGTTAAGGAACAAGGATTTCTAGGCAAATTAATAATAATTTGCAAATGTACTCAGATGTGCTTCTGCAGATTATCAATGGGGTATTGCATAAGTAATGCTCTGCTGAACATAGAGAATTATTATCTCAGTGAAAACAACTAACTTAGATCTATTCCTGCAGATTTGGTACTTTGAAAGGATATATTTACTCTCCTTTAGTTCTTTTGTTGCTGTTTTTTCATATCATGGTGTGCTAAAATGAACAGTGCTCTTGTAATAGTTCCTTGCTAAGCTTTTTATGTAGGTTGTATGGTATAAAATAGTATTAAAATGCTTGTGTCAGTCTTCTGATGCATTTATACTGTTCTTAACTAAGGACAGCTGTAAAAAGCCTGATGATATTAGTTCTGTGGCTATACAGGGAGTGCAGAATTATTAGGCAAATGAGTATTTTGACCACATCATCCTCTTTATGCATGTTGTCTTACTCCAAGCTGTATAGGCTCGAAAGCCTACTACCAATTAAGCATATTAGGTGATGTGCATCTCTGTAATGAGAAGGGGTGTGACATCAACACCCTGTATCAGGTGTACATAATTATTAGGCAACTTCCTTTCCTTTGGCAAAATGGGTCAAAAGAAGGACTTAACAGGCTCAGAAAAGTCAAAAATAGTGAGATATCTTGCAGAGGGATGCAGCACTCTTAAAATTGCAAAGCTTCTGAAGCGTGATCATCGAACAATCAAGCGTTTCATTCAAAATAGTCAACAGGGTCGCAAGAAGCGTGTGGAGAAACCAAGGCGCAAAATAACTGCCCATGAACTGAGAAAAGTCAAGCGTGCAGCTGCCAAGATGCCACTTGCCACCAGTTTGGCCATATTTCAGAGCTGCAACATCACTGGAGTGCCCAAAAGCACAAGGTGTGCAATACTCAGAGACATGGCCAAGGTAAGAAAGGCTGAAAGACGACCACCACTGAACAAGACACACAAGCTGAAACGTCAAGACTGGGCCAAGAAATATCTCAAGACTGATTTTTCTAAGGTTTTATGGACTGATGAAATGAGAGTGAGTCTTGATGGGCCAGATGGATGGGCCCGTGGCTGGATTGGTAAAGGGCAGAGAGCTCCAGTCCGACTCAGACGCCAGCAAGGTGGAGGTGGAGTACTGGTTTGGGCTGGTATCATCAAAGATGAGCTTGTGGGGCCTTTTCGGGTTGAGGATGGAGTCAAGCTCAACTCCCAGTCCTACTGCCAGTTTCTGGAAGACACCTTCTTCAAGCAGTGGTACAGGAAGAAGTCTGCATCCTTCAAGAAAAACATGATTTTCATGCAGGACAATGCTCCATCACACGCGTCCAAGTACTCCACAGCGTGGCTGGCAAGAAAGGGTATAAAAGAAGGAAATCTAATGACATGGCCTCCTTGTTCACCTGATCTGAACCCCATTGAGAACCTGTGGTCCATCATCAAATGTGAGATTTACAAGGAGGGAAAACAGTACACCTCTCTGAACAGTGTCTGGGAGGCTGTGGTTGCTGCTGCACGCAATGTTGATGGTGAACAGATCAAAACACTGACAGAATCCATGGATGGCAGGCTTTTGAGTGTCCTTGCAAAGAAAGGTGGCTATATTGGTCACTGATTTGTTTTTGTTATGTTTTTGAATGTCAGAAATGTATATTTGTGAATGTTGAGATGTTATATTGTTTTCACTGGTAAAAATAAATAATTGAAATGGGTATATATTTGTTTTTTGTTAAGTTGCCTAATAATTATGCACAGTAATAGTCACCTGCACACACAGACATCCCCCTAAAATAGCTATAACTAAAAACAAACTAAAAACTACTTCCAAAAATATTCAGCTTTGATATTAATGAGTTTTTTGGGTTCATTGAGAACATGGTTGTTGTTCAATAATAAAATTAATCCTCAAAAATACAACTTGCCTAATAATTCTGCACTCCCTGTAATAAATACTACATTTATTTTGAAGTGGAGGTGTTGCTAAATGTGGCTGCAATATTACTTTGTTTTGTGTGTGTGTGTGTGTGTGTGTGAAGCTAAAAGACACTCTGCAAGAGTTTCATCTCACCTCTTGCCACAGCTCAACATGAATCCTCCTACATCAGAGTTCCCCAACCTTTCTGGCTTTGTGGCCTGGGGGGAGGGGAGAGGGGATAGTTCTGCAGGCATGCAGTTCCATTGGCGCGAGCGGCGGGCATTTGCACCCGACACACACGAAAGTGGAGCACACAAGTCACTGCTTGCACAAGTGGGGAATGCGTGTGCTCAGCTGCTGCTTCCGCAGCCCGGTTCTGAATGGCTTAAGGCCCGGTAGTGGGACCTGGCAGATTGGGACCCCTGTCTTATATAATTCTGGTATACGTTCCAGAAAAAAAATTAACAGTAAACTTAACAGATGTCCTGAATAAATGGCTGAAAATTAAATAGACTGAGTTCTTAATTATGCAGAGGGGGGAAAAACTGCAAAGAGGTTGATCTATCCAAGATCCATATTTATAGACCAAAATCAATGGAGTTTAAGTTGTACAACATTTAAGTATAGTTTATTGCAGTGCACCTACCTAAATGTGGTTAAATAAGGATTTAACCCAACATTTTATAGATGTAGATTGTAAGAAGATTTTTGGATTTTTATTGCCTATGAAACCCATGCAAGGCAAAGGTTTATACATAAAATATATATGTATAACATAATGTAAGAGGCAATACAATTGCTGTATCTGTTCCTGGATTCAAAAGCATATTAATTTATTCATTAATGATAGGGTAAAAGAACCATTTGATTTTTTTAAAAAAATCCATTAAGAAATCTTTCACAGTCATAATTATTCATTCAATTTAAAAAAGGCCATTGCTTGCACATTTCATTTATAACTGAGTGATATAGCTAGATAGTGTTAAAGGGATTAAAATGCTGCAATATTAAAATTTATCATGCCCTTGTACACATTTGCCATGACATTATAACAGAAGTGGGGAACGATGGCCCCTTTATGACTTGTGGAATTCTGGGAGTTGAAGTCCACAAGTCATAAAAGGGCCATCATTCCCCACCTCTGCATTATAATATAGCAAAAGCAATGTGGTGAGCACAGAACATATATGATCCTCCTTCCTCATCCTGCAGAGCCAAGAGGAAGACTTTGAAAGCAAAGTCAGGCAGAAACAATAACTGTGTCAGACACTAATGTGGTAATATTTCATGAAGCATAGATTCCTTACAAGGAAAGATATATTTTAGTTTTATTGTTATTAACGCTTGTCCCCTTTAACATCCCACTAGCATAGATGGCAAGATAATAGTATCCTAAATGGGGGGGGGGGGAGATTGTTGCTCAGGGATTCTTAAACTAATTAAACTACTAAAAAGTAGCTTCAGCTGTGACTTAATACCACTGCAGTTATTGAAGGGAAGGGCCAATTGATTGGCCTATGTCTTGGCCTGTGTTTGCACTCATGCCAACAATACATTCTAAATGCCAGCCGTAAAGAGTAAAGAAGATGACATTGATGCAAACATGCAGAAACTGCTACTTAGTCAAAAGGGGATGAAACATTTTTTAAGTCCAGAATCAGCAGATAACATTCAGAAGCATCTCAGGCAGATATCTCTATTATTCAGTGGAGTGTAAGAAGGGGAGGAGGTATTTATTTATTTATTTATTTATTTATTTATTTATTTATTTATTTTATTACATTTATATACCACCCTTTCCCGGAGGACTCAGGGCGGTTTACAGGGCAATTAAAAACCAAAATACAAAAGTTAAAAAACCAAGTTTAAAAAAAAATTAAATTTATCCCTGTATAAGTAAAAACCCCAGTTAAAATAAAATTAATCCTCAGCCTGGGCCAGAGAGCTCGAAGAGCCAGGTCTTCAGGCCCCGGCGGAATGAACGGAGGTCGGGGGCAGTCCTCAGCTCCACTGGCAGCTGGTTCCAAAGGGCAGGCGCCCCCACTGAGAAGGCCCTATCCCTGGGTGTCGTCCGCCGGCAATCTCTTACCGGTGGCACCCTGAGATGACCCTCCCTGTGGGAGCGCACTGGACGAAGGGAACTTGATGCCGGCAGCAGGTGTTCCCTCAGATATCCCGGACCCAAGCCATGTAGGGCTTTATAGGTCATCACCAGCACCTTGAATTTCACCCGGAGGGCAACCGGAAGCCAATGCAGCTCGCGGAGTAGAGGTGTTACATGGGAGTATCGGGATAGCACAGACACACTTGCAAGATACTATTATTATAGCCAAAGTCAATAAAAGTAGCTTTAGTCTTCCTGTGGAGTTTGTTTCTGGTCTGGTCTACATAGTGGAGCTGACACTAGCTGACTGGGTCTGTAACTAACTGTTTCTATCCCTCAGAATAGCAACAGCAGATAATTTTTATAGGCATGCTGGCTGAGGAATTCTGGGAGTTGAAGTCCACAAGTCATAAAAGGACCAAGTTTGAAGACCCCTGGGTTAGACTGAAGTGTGCCTATACTGTATGTAGTCCTTGGTTAATGACCATTCACTCAGCAACTCTTTGAGTGGTACTTTCAACTGGTTCTTGGAATTTCTGGCTGTCACATGATTACAATTCATGTGCTTGGTGACCAGTTTGCACTTGCAACACTTGCAGTGTCCCACAGCCAGAGGACTGCCATTTGCAACCTTCTCTGCCAGTTTCGGACAAGCAAAGTCAGTGGGGAAAGTGGCAGGGAAGTGATTCCCATAAGTGATTCCCATTGCTTGTTCTCCAGAGGAGCCCAGTAAGGGATCTGAGATCTCGGGTATTCTAGATCCCAAGGCACCCCTGACTTGCATGCCGTAGTGTCCACCTGCTTGTGTGGTGCCCACACTCAAGAAGTGCCAGAGCACTGCACACCTGCCTGCACTTGCACAACACTGCAGGACCCCATTCCCCAATCATCCTAGTGTGGCATCACAACCCATTCTCCACTGTGTTCCAAGGGACACACTGTGGTTGGAATTGTCTTTCACACGTATTGATTGGTGACTATAAAAATACAGTTAGATGTGGCCACTTTACCACAGATATTCCTGTCTGTCAGGGAGTGGCTTTTCAGTGGTAGTTGGGTTAACCAAGAAGCAATTCCACCATCCTAAATTTAGTGGCAGCATTGGGCAATCATGCTGAATGCCAATTCTTAGATTTGGGCGAAGTCTGTGGGCTTCAGGGCAATTCTGTAAGGAGGAAGCTGTAAAGATTCTAAGATCAAAAACATACTTTTCTTGGGAACAAATAGTCGCCACAAGCATCAATGAAGTTGAAAAAGTCCCAATTTTTAAATATTTTGGCATTATTTGTTAAGCCTCTGAAGCTTGGTAGGGACAAATTAAAACTACCTCTGCTAAAGCTAACCATAGCATTAAATAAGCCCTGGTTTTGTTTTTGTTTTTTAATTTAAGAGGAGGAGATGTAAACTTGCTTTCCTAAAACTATATACCAAAGGCAGTATGATGCCCAGCTATGCACCTACAGTGATTCAAAGCTGTTCGATATTGTTCAGTTTAATCTGCTGGATTTTATGTAATTCCTATGGAGAAAACTTTTTTGACTGTTTCCAGAAAGGCAAATCAAGAGTCCCTTTGCAAAATATATATCTGCATGGTAACTTTTTAGCCTGCAAAAATTTTGTTCTCCAGTAATTAAGACATCTTGGTAAAATCCCCATGTGGCTTTCACAAATAATTTAAAAGGACGGTGAACTGTCACCTTTTCCTCTCTAAAAAAGCAAGTCCTGCTTATAAATACACTGATTATGAAAGATTAAAATCTATTTCACCTTATGTGACTGATTTTTTTTAATAAGGAAGGAGGTATTTATAGAACTTTTGTATTATTTATAAAACAGCACCAGGAACCGTAGGCATCAACAATGCAAATTCAAGTGAACCTGAAATGAATACAGATTATTTACTGATTTATAGAGAAAGTTTTCCATAACTCTCTGTGCACAATATTTGAATAACAAATATTCAAATAACAATATTGGAATAATAAATTCAGATAAGTTGATAAAGCACCCAATTTAAGAACAATTTCAGTTATTATTAGATTATTATTGTGCTATAATATAGTTTATAAATTTATAATGTAATTATTATTCATTATTAACATTGAACTGACTGGTGTTTCCTATAAAGTGAACAGGCGTAATGTACAGTTAGCTGCCCTTTAGGAATAAGTATCTAAATCCGGGACAAGTTGAGAGACTGGTACACTTGTCCTAGGGTTCAAGAGAGGAGTCTTCAGAAAAAGGACATAGCTGGCCCTTTGTTATCCATTTCTAAATAACGGTATCATCTTTTTTCTGAACATATAGCTATGGTAGCTTCCAATGTTTTAATATTGCTGAAATTGCATTAAGATCTCTAGCTGGAGATGTGATGTTGAATAATAACAGCATAAAGCAGTTGCAGAACACAGGCTATTATGATGTATCAAAGAAGAAAGAGAGACAAAGTTTAAGGAGAACGGGGGAAGGGAGGGTGATGTCCAGTCAAAGAAGTAGCAAAGTGTACAGAAGAGGGAGAATAAATAAGACTTCGAGGCTTTGTTTCTGCAGGTTGGATGCAGCTGGGGGAAGCAGTAGAGGAGATAACAGGATCGCTTTACACATATTTTAGATACTTAGGCAGGCTCAGATACAGTATTTTAAACAGAGTGTCTCTTTCCAGTGCTGAGAGTGCAGCTTCTAAGAAACTCAAATGCTGCTTTCATGAATTATACTGGACGTTATGCATCTAGGACATTTTATATCTATGAACCCATTATTAAGAGGGGAAAAATGGAAGAATCCATGAAGTTGAGCTCAATTTATAGTCACATGTCTACTTTTACTTGGAAAATTTAGGAAATCATTTGTTATCTTCCAGAATACTATTTTTGATTTCCCACTCTATTCTGCTGCTTTGGGATTATTGGCTAATCTCTCATCTGAGTACTAACCAGATTAGATCTTACTTAGCTTTTCTAAGATCAGCCGAGGTAGGCTAATTGCTAGTTCTTGCTTCAATTGTTATTAAAGGTAGTTGTCGGCTGCACAGCTGATCATAGTAGAATGATAAGTGGAATTTCAGGACCAGGGCCAGCTCCCTAAAAAAACTGCAGCCTAAATAGCTTTGCAAGGACTTCAATAGTTGAGTACATATTAACAGATACTAAAATATAGATGAACACATAATAGAATTTTGTGTAGTTACAAATAATTAATTGTTTGAAATGACGTTAGCGCGTTCCATATTTATATGTGACATAAAAAAGTTTGCTATCTTGATAATGTCAAATTAATATATACACAATAATAAAAATATTCTATTCCTTTTCACACTTGAAATGAGTCAGTGTTATCATAATAGTTTATTTTCAATATTTTCTGTTAAAAATATCAAATATTGAATATTCTCTTAAAGAAAAATTCTATAGTTACAATACATTGCATTAATTGAGCTTTGGTTGTGCTATACCATTTATCAAGATAACTTTAATCCAATTCTAAGGTATCTATTATCCATTTGCCTATATTATCAATGAAAAAGAGAAATGATCTTCCATTACATAAACTTTTTCTCATAATGCTTCTATTCTTTCTATAAAAATGTCTTAGTGTTTGAATGGGTGAATGGGTGGAAACAGGAAACATGCATACAGTAGTTCACCCTTATCTTTTTTTCCCCATGTATTAAAACACAGAGTCTAAAAGAAAATTGTGCTTAACATTTGCTTTGAACTCAAAAAACTTTAGCTAAAAAGTTTAGTACTTAAACCAGGACTTAAATATGAAATGGTTCTGGGTGACAACAGTCACAGCAGCTGCTGTTCAGATCTGTAAGCTGAACCTTTGGAAACTAGAGAAATATGCAAACAGCTGTGCAGAGATGCTCCCTTGTTTTGACCCTTTGAACTTTCCAAGGAAAGTTTGAACAATTCAAGGAAAATTGAAAATATTCAAGGAAAACATGTTTCAGCTTTCTTGACATATTCATTTGGTTGCCCTTTCCTATAGTCTGCTTTTTTTTTAACAAGACTTTTGAAAGAGTAATTAGTAGTAGTTTTCCAGCATGTACCTCAATGAAATATAATCCGTGCGGCAAATGTTCAGCTATTGTGATGGTATGTACAAATGACCTTGGGAGACAGAAGAAAGGACTGCAGCCTAGGCAACAGTCTGAAAAAGAGATAGTTCAGTCTGCAGGTGGGGGGGGGGGAAAGCTTGGGAAGCATTTCAGAAAGGCCCCTCATTAATTTTCCATAGACTGAAAAGAGAGGAGAGAGTCTTGCAAGATTCTGTTTAATGTCCCTTTTCTTTAAAGTGATGATACTCCTGGTAGTGGGGTGGGGTTTTTTTGGTCTGGGCTGTCTTGAAGGGCTAATATCAATATTGTATATAAAACTGCAATTCCTCTAATACCAGTCATGTTGGATAGGATTTTCTGTGATTTGTAACCCAACATATCTGGAGGGCATCGGTTTGAAGAAGACAGAGCCCATTTGAAACAATTCCCATCAGGATGTAACAAACAGTTCTTTTATATGAGAATCATTATGCTGCACACACTTGCAAGAGATGCATGTATGCATGAAGAAAAATCAATTTTCCTTATGCTATCACTGGAGGTGGATAAAAAGAGATTGGATGTCTCAGCAGTGAACATCAAGAAGACAAAGTCAGGAATTCTCTCCCATAAACCTGGAGAGATAAAAGAACTGAGAAGGTTTAAGAGGTTTTTTGTTTTTTTTAAATCTGATCACAATGAGTAAGTTTTCCTAGGTGCAAATAAGTGCTAAGCTGGGAGATATAATAAAGACACTAATTTAATTCTTATAGAATACAGCATAAGAGAGTTGGAAGGGACCTGCAATTTTTCTAGTCAACCCCCCTTTTTCAAGCCTATACCATTCCAGACAAATGGCTGTCCAGTCTGACTCTGTGTTTAGTTTTAGGATATGTGCTATTATGTGCTGTATAGCAGAATAGATCCTTATGCTGTCATTCTCAAAGGCTGTAAGTTACATTTAGTTCCATAACCAGACCATTATTATAGAAATAGAAAAAAATTCAAAGCTAAGACAAGTTACACCATTGGAATAAAGCTTTTTTCTCTCTTGATCAAAAGAAGGATTTAATAAGAAGTGCTCCTTGAATTCTTTAAAGGGCATAATTAATTCTTATATTTTATAGTGGCTAAGTATATATTAATTATAGAGACACTCTGAAGCTGCTGTGTCCTTGATGAATGTCAAAACGATTGCAGAAATGGAAAGTTGGGTAATTAATTCCATGAATATTTATGATGAATTTCACAGGTACTAGCTATTCTTGCATGTTTAGATAGCCTTGAATGTATAATATTTCATAATAGTTATGAATGGATTGACAGCTGTGTACTGGTTATGGATTTATAATTCATAATTATGTATACTTAACGAGTATACATAATCTAACAATATTTATGTTTTGGAATCATCTGTCCAGTTCTAATCGTTGTAATTATCTCTGTCATCAAGAGCAGAACTTCTTAGTACATATCAAAACAATGGCATTTAATTGACTCCAAAGATACTTTCTGTTCACGGGTGGATTGTTTTATGCCATGTATTGTATAAGAAGGCAGGGTGTGTGCAATGACTCAGTGGTAAAAGACCCTGAGCTTGTACGTTGGAAAGCTGACAGTTCAGTTTCATGAACTGTGTGAAGGGGTAAGCTACCATTACTTGCCCCAGTTCAAAAGCATGCAAATGTGAGTAGATAAATAGGTACTACTTTGATGGGAAGGTAGTAGCATTCTGCATGCCTCAGCATATAGTCATGCTGGCCACATGAACACAGAAGTGTCTTTGGACAACACTGGCTCTCTCAAGTAGGAAATAGAGATGAGTACTGTCCCCTAGAGCAGAGGTCACCAATCTTTGTTGGTTGGTGGACCAGAGGAAAAGGGAGGGGAAAACATTTTACATGTGGGCACGCATGCACACGCCCAGGGCTGCAAGCATGCATGTGCCACAAACAGAGAGGGGCTAGTGCCCATGTGATACTAGCCCTGCCCCGTTCTTGTGTGGCGCAGCATCTTGTTTTTTTTGCGCCTTGAGGCACAGCGGCAGCACATTTTTACGTCCTGTGGCACAGTATCCTGTTTTTGTGCCCCATGACCCAGAAGGCCACGGCCCACTACCAGGCCACAGCCCACAAGTTGGGGACCTCTGCCCTAGAGTCAGACAAACTGGACAGTGGAAACCTTTACCTTTATATAAGGAAAGCATTCCAAACAAAAGTTACAGGAAAATCAAATAGATGTCTCTTCTTTGTAAATGCTAATGCTTGCTGAAGCTTGCTAACTGGTGTACATTTTATCTATTTCAATTCTATATAAAAAGTCAAGACAGTAATGTCAGCTATTTACCTTATAGCTACTCTATTATATTTCTCCAATCAGTAAAATCCAAAGAAATTTAGTGGAAGTGACCCTAAAATTAATTTGCTCTGACAAACTTGCCTAATGGAAAGAATTCTTCCATCAATGGAAAGAACTTTTGGATCCAATCCAGCAAGGCTGTTTGTCATATTTGAAAGGTTCGCAGCAAGATGCAGTACGTGAATAGGATAGGGTAGCACAACTGCTGTTTATTCACATAAATGAAAGCTATGTATTTTTGTAATCTTGTGTATTTAAGAGTTGGCAGTTTCCAAAATGTTAATGCTTGCGAGAATTCAAATATTACTCCAGTGTAGTGTATTATATCTATTTGGCCTTGGACCAAGGAGATTAGTTTGTGTTCTTTTCTCAGCTGTAAACTATTATTGGAGAATAGAAGACTTTGAAATGAGGATTTATAGAAGATTAATTAAAATATTCTGTGCCAAGCTTACACAATATGAGAAAGACAAGGAGAAATAGATTGTGAATACCATCAGAAAAAAGAAATTGGAATATTTTCAACACAGGCAATGAAAAAATCAACTACATCAAAAAAACTCAGAATGGACTTCCAGTTCCTGTTTTCCAGCGAGCAGTCTGAAGATTTGGAATGCCAAACTCTTCAGCTGAAATTTCTTTTTGTTGGGGACCCTAAGGGGCCAGAACCCACCCTGAAGGGGTGGAATGAAGGAAGGAAATCCCAGGGACTTAGGAGAGATGGTGGTCTCCCCGAACAGTGCAGGAGAAGCCTCCCAGAAACCAACAGAAGAAAAGGCTGGCTAACTCCATGTCCAGTCATAGTTGGAGACAACGGAAGTCATAAGCTTTTAAACTAAGCGGATTTAAAACAGCATGCTTGAATCTGGGTAAGAATATTGATTTTCTCTATCCTACCTATTTTCCTGAAGAAGAAAGTCCCAAAAAAAGAGATCTCCAGGGGAAAAAAAGGAGAGGGATTTTACTCCCTCCTTTTGGTTACCGGAAGGGGCAAAACTTACCCTTTAGAGAGAGAGAAAAAACTAGAAACGCTGACACCAACTGGTGGGTGAAGATTCTTTTTTTTCTCTGACCCTCAAAGTTCTTAGAAAATGCAGCTGTGTAAACAAAGTGAGAGTAACAAATCTGAAGCAATGAATACTTCACAAAAGGAAACATATGATAAGCGGCAACAATTTCAAAGGACAATGATTTTAAACTACAAAGAAATACAGAACAACTTTGAGAGTATGAATCAACTTATCTCCAACTTAATTTCACTCCAAGAAACTTCCCAAGAAAATACAGTAGAGATGACTGAACATAATTCTGAGGATAGAGACTTAAAGATAGAACTGTATAAAATAAAAAAATATGATTTAATTCAAATGGGAAATATTTCAACATGTCCAAGCAACTTTGAAGATAAGGAAAAGAATGAGAAAAAATACTTTACAGGGAAACGAATGATGCAGCAAAACATACTGATTAAGAAAGGCAATGGCCAGAGGAAAAAGATTAAAATGGAAATTAAGAAAATAGATGATGGGACTTATCAGAGAGAATACTTAAAAAAGAAACATTTGTTTGAATATGGCTAAAAATGGAAAAGCTTTGGAATATATTACTCTTAGAGAGATGAATTTTTTTCTTTTCTTTTTGTTAACAAATACAATAAGAAATATTTGTTTGAATATAGCTAAAGAAATTGAAAAACTTTGAAATATATTACTGTTAGAGGGATGATTTTTTTAAATTAATACAATGTTTTTTTCCTTTTCCTTTCTGTAAAAAAAAGTTGAAATGATTTAAATAAAACAAACATTTTAGTTATTTAAATGTGATGATAAGAAAAGCATAAAAATGTATTTTGAATGAGAGTTAAAGAGTTAAAGATGATTAGATCTACTGAATGGAATGCTTAAAGTTTAAATAAATTAAATACATTCTCAGCTATGGTCAAAAAGAATAAAATTGAGGGAATAAATATATATTAAATTAGGAGGGATACATATTTTAAGTTTTATGTTATTTTTTGTATCTCAGTGCTTTTTTCTTTTTTTCTTCTTCTTTTCCCTCTTTTTTGTCTCTCTCCTCTTTTCCTTTCCTTTCTCTTTCTACTTTTTTACTTATTGATTAAGAAATATAAAAGTATGAGAGGGCTTATATGAAAAAAATAGAATTAAATCCAACAATGTAAATGTAGTTAATTGTTGAAAAAATTGTCACTAGTAAGAATATTTAGAATTTGGGGGGGAGAAATTATCTGAAATAAGCATGGTAACAGGATTTACGATAAGGCAACTAAAATGACAAATAGGATTATTAGAAACACTATATACTTAATTGTTAATCAAAATAATGAGAATTGTCTTAATCTAATGTTTTACAAAGAAAGATACTTTGGGGAAAGGGGAAATCAAATGAAATTAACATATGGAATATAGATTATAGAAATCAATTGTTAAAAATTGTCTTATAAATGTTACCCAGACAACATACTGTTTACAAATTACTGAATGATTTTACATTATGTTAAAAAATACCAATAAAATATATACAAAAAAACCCTCAAAATGACAAATAGCATTTGTGATTGTCAACCGCCAATAGGATAAGAAAGTAAAAGTATCAGAAGATTTATTTCCTTCTCATTAGTTATCTTGGCCAACAATGAGCTCTCACCTTAACTTATAAGCTTATCATAACAACAAAGTGAGGAAAATCCTGTATGCAATTAAAAAAATAACATGAATATGATAAATAAGAAATCTATAGCATGGGAGTGAGTGTATGGCTTCTTTCAGTCTGGAGGGAGCTTCACTCAGCAGAATTCCTAAAATTACCACATCAGTTACTTTATTATAACATTTTTTGTGTTCCTTAAATATTTTATTACTAGGGAATTTGTTTCTATTCTCAGACCATCACTCTAAGTCAATTAGCTGAGTTAGCGGTTCCTCTGTCTTTCCCAATGAGATTGTGTCTTTGATCATCTGCACTCCTCTAAACCACATTCCAGAATACTTAACTTACACAGACTTCACTGTGGTATCTGTTTGGACCTAATAATTACCTCAAAATACCTCTAACTTTTCCACAACATGTAGAATCAACTTTTCTCACACTGTGAGAAAAGAATTTTGGGGATGATCCCTTTGACTCACAACATAACTTAAGAGTATGAAGTTTTATGGGTGTGAACAACAGTTTGAAAGTACAGGAATAAAGAGTAAAGGAAATACCCAGTGCTATTTTTTTTTTTACGAATCTGCAGTGTTGTGAAAATTGTAGCATTCATTCATTCATTTATTTGTTTGAAACATTTATATAGCCTATAAGCTATCTATAGTTAGTTTTATAGATGTGAAGTGGTCACATCATTTTATCATATTTCTCAGTTTACAAACATTCTTCTGGCTGTCTCAGATTAATCCTTCAGGCCTTGCTATGAGTGTCCCTATGTTTAGAAGTTAGTAAATGAAGATGTGGCTGTTTCTAAGTGATCTTCCATTCAAATGATAATTATGTAGCTGGTTTAACAAATTTTATTTTAGTATAACATTCTACATTGTGGAATTTCTACTCTTACAGAATTTAGACAGAGATCAAGAACAAGCTATTCTTAAAATGATTTCTGGTTTGACTTAAATTACAGGTAGCATTTACACATGGTATCAAGTCATGGCTTGTTGAACATGCAGAAATAAGCCATAGTCAAGATAGGTATCTTATTCAACAGATTTGTGATTGTTGTTTTTTGTCCAAAGATGCCTTATATCTCTGTGACTCTATGAATTAGACTACAAGTTTCATGAAGGTAAGATGAAGCTTGGAAGAAAAAAAGTAAAGTTGAGGTAATTAAATCTTCCACTTCTCTTCACTATACACCACTGAAATTATCCAATGACAAGTCATGGGTCCAAACTTTGTTTTACTGCACTAAAATAAACCATGATAGATTGTCTAGCCTTATTTGCCCTTTACACTAAGTTAAAATCAATCATACCCTCAGTGTGTATGTGCCCATAACATCTTGAAATGTCAATTTTTCTGCCCAAATCATTAATCAATTTTAAGATGTCTAAATTGAGGCATTGTATTAAACTGTTTCTTGTTTACTATTTCACAGCTTTGCATTATTTAAGTAAGTGTCAGGCACCTTTACTTTGCAAGCATCTGATAAATAGAGAAAAGTGAGAAGACTTCTCTTGGTATCAATATCTGATAATGGTTTGAAGATCTAGAAAAGATAGATCTAGACTTAATCACTACTCCTCCTTATTTTTCGTCTCCTTCTCTTTTTATTGAAGATTGAAGTATATTTCCTTGAAGAGGCAGGTGGCATTATAGAAGTTTTAAACCACATGAAGGCTACTGCTAAGCTTGTAAGCCGCCCTGAGTCTTCGGAGAAGGGCAGGATATAAATGGAATTAAAATAAATAAAAAAATAAAAAATAAAATAAATGTGTGACTTGCCAGCCGGTTTATTGGTAGGAACCGACTTTGTCTCATCTGCATGTCATAAGTATCCAAAACTTGGCCCATGGATTTTTTTAAAGTTTACTTCCTGATAGTTCTTATCTTTGTTGAGGCTATTTACCTAAAGTTAAATTATCATTTACATAATGACATTAACGCTTCTTGGATCAATTCCATTTTCATATTTGTTTCAACAATGTGTTCATTAAGAAGGGTAGACTTAATGGAAAGGAACATCTAATCCCACATTCTGTACTTCCGCTCTAAAATGTAGAATTTCAGGATTCAGGATTAAGTTTAAGGCTTGAAATGCCTCCATATTTACTCTCATTTCCTAAGAGGATAATTAGATGTGCAGCCTATAGTTGCCAAGTACATAAGCACAGTAAACAGGCTTCAACTGATCTCTTCAGTCAGGCCAAGGGGATGGAGAGATAAACTGCTGTTTCATATTTGTAGAAAGTCATCAGTTGGAAAAGAAAAAATACACAAGTGCTATCCATGCAGTCTTCTTCAGACTGCCCTATGAAGCATTTGTTGAAGTACTTAGAGAACAGCTTCATGAATGAGAACTTTTTTACACAAGAGGAGCATCTGTGTGTCACAGCATAATTGAAATCACATACTCTTTTTCTAATTACAACTTTCCGAGTGTTCATTCACCAGGCTTATGTGTGGTCTGTGTTCGTTCAGCTGTGAATGAAACATTTCACATGCAAAGTATTTCTGGGAACACTGGCATAAAGTCTGGTGAACCACTGGGATAGTTCAGGAACAAGCTGTCCATCCTTGTTCTGAAAACCCAAAGAATGCCTTTTAAGTCCATTTCACCAGCTTTCTCTTCCACTTTGATGAGTTGATTCAAATTCCTGGTTCTGTTGTATGTGACCTCTAGATCATCTTTATGTCAGAGGTGAAAGCAAAACATCTGAAGAGGGCATCTGAGAGGATCTCTCTTTGAAACCTGAAAGTCTTTGTGAAATGAACCCTTAAGACCTGTGTCAGTATTTCATTGCTCACAGGAATTAGATTTTAGTGTCCTGATTTTGTTCTGAGTTTGATGTACCCCAAACAGATTTAGATTGGGGTAAGCTATAAATATTGTAAAATAAATATTGGGAAGGATTGCTTCCAGTAACTCAACATGTAGTACAGAATCATAAAATTAGAAGATTTATAAGCTCAGTAGGTTAACTGCCATTCGTTACAAAAAATCTAAAAGTAGAACACCCTCACAGATGGCCACCATCTGAATAACAGCAGTTCTCACTGCTCAGGCAGGTATCTCAATACTCAACCAAAATCTGCTGCTACTTTTTCCCTCCAAAACAAGCCTTGAGTATATGAGGAACACTCTTTTCTCTTTCCTCTCTAAGCTATACAATATTCTTTCTACAGTACAGGTATGTTTTCTAGATTAGTTTATTCCTAACCATTTAAATCAGGGGTGTCAAACTCACAATGTCACGTGATGTGTCGTGACGTATAGCAACTTTTTTCCATTGCCGGCAATGGGGTGGGCACAGTTTCGCCATGACACCTCCAGCCCGCAGGCCGGCAGTTTGACACCCTTGATCTAAATTATTATTCTCTGAAATTATTCCTGTTTTATCATTTAGAGCAGACATGTCAAACACAAAGCCTGGGGTCCGGATCCAGCCCGCGAAGTGGTTTCATGTGGCCCCGTGAAGCCATCCTGGAAACAGTGAGGGAACAGCCCCCACTGCCTTGGCCCTGGCCCAGAGACCCTTCTTCTGCCAGAGACCCTCAGATCTGTCCCACTCCTGCCCAGGCCCCCATAGGCAATTTTGATGCGAACGATGTAGAGCTGGCCACACCCACCCATTAGGCCATACGCACTCTAGCCACGCCCACCCAGTAGGCCACGCCCACCCTGGCCATACCCACCCGACCCCCTGAGGGCAACCGCAATGCTGATGTGGTCCTCAATGAAATTGAGTTTGACACCCCTGATTTAGAGATTAAACCAATGCATAATTTAAGTGATGAAGTAAAACTATGCTACTTGTGATGTGGAAATAACAATATTATTAATGTAGTGTAACATCAATTAAGTTTTGTGTGTGTGTGTGTGTGTTTGTGTGTGTGTATTTTGAATGTACTGTGTGAAGCCAGGTACAGTATCTTTTTTGTGTTTGTAATCTGAACCGTTGTTATTATCCCTTTCTTCTGTTGTTGGGATTTTTATTATTGGGAAATGATGGCAATTCCTCCTTCACTGGATATTTTTACGTTGGCTATGTATTTCCTAACTATCATGATGTTTTCCTGCTTTCTTGCTTTCAGACAAATTGGGAAAGCTATTTTTATTGCAGCTCTCAGCTTTCCGTATCAGACTTTAGCTGTGCTTTAGCTTTCTTAATACTGTCAATGGAGATTCTCAATCATCCAGATCATGCTTATCCCAAAGGCAACTGGACTTCCTTTGTTTTTTCCTTTGAAAACGTTCAAAGTAACTGAAGAACTGAAGAAGCTTCTTCGTTAAGAAGCAAAATGTTTTCAAAAGAAAAAAAACCCAACACAGTCCAGTTGTCTTTTGGAAAAGCACCTTTGGGACTTCCTTAATACTGTCCCTACAGATCTGGACTACTGGTTTTACTTATCCTTAATGAGATGTTATTCATCCCATTCTTATACAAGCCTCTCTTTATTTCTTCTCAACCTTGTGTTGTTTTCTTTTTCTTATTGACCTATCATGTTATGTTTATTTTGTTTTATAATTGGTGCCCACAAGACAAGTTTTTCTATCTCAGTTCTTCTGAGAATACAATTAAACAATTCCTTCTTTTCATTGCACTCTAGAACATATTGCTAGGAGTTGCTTGAAGGTCAGCAGTATTTAAAAAGTGTTAAAAAAATAAATGAGGTGTTTCCCAGATGGAATTACTCTGTATGTTGTTGATCCTTTAGAGATTAGTTGTCTAATCCCTTTGAAGATTTTAGTTTAATCTTGTATTCTGGGAAGGAGGAAATCTCTACTTCCTGGAACTCTTTTCTGGGAACTTATGAATTTAGAGATGCTAATGTTTTGTGATTGTTCAAAAAGTTCCCTAGCCCAAATGTTGAAAGAGTTCCTGAGCACCAGCAATATCACTTGTACTTGAAATCGAGCTGGATTATTGATGAGCCTAATTCATGAATTTAAATCCTTACTAAGTAGTCTCAAAGGATTATATTAGACAGTTGTGTAAAACCAGTCCCTCTAAAAACAGTCGGGAGTTGGAACTGGAATCCCATGATTTCATCAGGAATTAAGTGCTGCTCAATCCCAAGGGTATAAGAATAATTTTTTGAGCAATAGGATGGATTATATATGTAGCTACTAATGCCTGAGGCTGAATTAACAGTTCACACATATTGTTTGTGGTAAACCTTGGATCTTCTTAGTATACTGCTTCATATTCTTACTGCTAAGCTTGTAAGCCGCCCTGAGTCTTCGGAGAAGGGCGGGATATAAATGGAATTAAAATAAAATAAAATAAAAATATTGTATAAGAAATCAAATAGGGAATCTTAAAACAGTGATAGGGTAAGCAGACCTTCTTGTTCAAAGTAAGATTTCCACAAAAATAGGCCTTGTTTCATTGTCCTGGAAACTGTCTAATCTGTTACTGAAAAGATTTCTGTAGGTTTCCCACAAGAAGAAGGAGTTGATTTTTTTTAACATGCCCCTAGAGCACCTGTATGGTGAGAACCCAACAAATGGTCATGTGAAAGTCGATGTCTGTTATCTGGCCATTCCCTTGAATATATATAATGCTTCTATGCCTGAAAAGCTCAGCAGTAGCACAAGAGGAAGCCAAGCAATGGGGCGCCAGTTAGGCTCAACAATTTTAATGAAAGAATTTGTCCTGTTGGGGTTTAAAGAAACCAAGAATGAATGGGCCATTGGTTGTGGCAAGTCAATGGACTCGTCTTGCTTGTCTTCGCTCTTGTCTCTGTATAAATGAAGCATTGTTGTCCATCCTTGGCATTTGTGCCTCATGGTGATAAATTGGTCTTGATGTGTCTGACATTTTAACCAAGTCTTTTTAATGGTTTGTTTTTGAAAGACTCTGTTTTCCCTATATTTTTCACCAACATAAACCTTGACAGCACTCCCTGTCCTATATCAGGTTAACCCTTTCTTTATCCTAGGTTAGGGAAACTCAAACAGCAAGTTGTTAAAAGATGAAAGTGATGGAAGCAAGAAGCAAGTAGACACAATTTGCACCTGCAGCTAAGTTTTTATTTGCAGGCTGCTGTTGATATTGCATCAACATTTGCTTTCAATTGAAACATTAAAAAATGGATGGCCTTTTTCCTTGAACTTTTGCACTAATTTCTCATTGGTTGATTGTAATTTTTCTTCTGAACTCTGTATCTCAAAATGCAACTTAAAAGCCAAAATTAAAATAAAGCAGACTAGCCTTTAACTCCTTGCCTATATATTTGTTGATTAATTATTCAATTTTGCATAGTTGTTGAGATATGAAGGAAAGAACCTTTTTCACTGCCAATTGCCACTAGGAAAAAGTTTATCCTCTGTTGTTCCCAATCTGTGGATCATTATATTTATGTGTATGAAATCTCTTTGTCTCTTTCACCAGCCTTTTCATTATTACATAATTTTAGTGTTTTTTCTTATTTTTTTGCAATCAATGTTCTGTTTTTGTTTTGAATTTTGTAAGCAACTTTGAGTGTCTGACAAAAAAGAAAGATAGCATGAAAATCAGATAAATGAATATTTTCCATCTAATTATTGCATTGAAGCCTAATTATTGTATTCCTACTTCCAGAATTCAGATCTTAGAATTTCAGCCTTCTATGTGGAGGGCACTAGTCTGGAGAAAAAAAAACCTCTGCCTTATTGAGATGATTAATCTCATGTCATTTTTATATATATATATATATATAAGTATACTTCCCTGCTATTCTCCTACCCAACATCGTTACTTATCTGCTAACTGTGATTCGCAAAAATTGTTTATATTTTCATTACTTGTTCTCCAAAAGAACAAGTTTAAATCACATTACCCTGGGCTTTTTCTGATGGTAAAAAATGCTTTTGTGTGTTATATAAACTGAGAAGATCAATTGCTCACAGACGTGCTCTCAAATAATATCAGGAGAAGAACTCTTAATTTTATTTTCCCCAGTTGCAGTCTTTTTACTGTAGTCTGTTTTGGGAAAGTTTCAAACTAATGTGCATAAAAATAAAATGTGGTTGTTAAACTAAGGGAAAAATGTCTGTATGTGAAGGGACTAGTTAGAATATCATCAATATATCTTTATGACAGCTGATCAGATTTAATTTGGTATTATGTGTTTCTACCTATTTAGGTATCCCAAACATAAAACTGAATACCTGAAAAAGAGAACGCAAGTAGGGACAGTTGGGATAATTGGAGAAATATTAAATATTGCTCTCCAGTATTAGAAATTTTCCTAATTTTGCACATGCAAAATTACGGCATTTCTGCATTTGAAACTGCAGTCATTAGTAGCTTTCCTGCAGTAAGGTTCATTAAAATAAGCCGGGCTTACTTCCAAGAAAACAGATTATATATTGGTAAGCAATCATTAGCTTCAGGGTTATCCTTATCAGTGCTGTAAAATATGTATTAAGTAAACATTCTCCATAAATTTGTTTGCTGCATCCAACACTACACTTTGTATTTCCTACATTATTAATATTATCTTACATTATTTATTTATAGATTGTAAAGTGAATGTGAGGCTTATTGCAATGCAGTTTTGGGTGTATTTCCATTTTGTTTGCTAAATTTTGTAATCTTCTCCCTGTGGTGGTGGTGGAGGGTACATTTATATTCCCAGATGATGCAGTCCAAACAAAGGCTTAGTTCTGTCTGTGTATTCTGTAGAGTTTCTAACATTTATTTTAAAAAAACAAAACAAAACAAGGATGGGCTCTCCAGTATTAGGGCCATCAAAGAAAGGCATTATTGTTCACTAATAGGACAATTTGCAGCAAGAGTAAATATTTCATTATACAACTACTACACAGCCAATTTCAAGGAATTTATTAGAATTAGAATTCTTTATTGGCCAAGTGTGATTGGACACAAAAGAAATTTGTCTCTGGTGCATAAGCTCTCATTAATCATAAATCAAAAGACACAACACTCAGTGATGGTCATAGGATACTAAATAAGCATTCAACATAAATCATACTAGGATACTAAATAAAACAATTAATACAAATCGTAAGATACAAGCAACAAAGTTATAGTCGTAAGAAGATAAGAGATAGGTAATAGGAAGGATGAGAATGGTAATAGTAATACAGCCTACTAGGTAGTTTGACAGTGTTGTGGGAATTAGTTGTTTAGCAGAGTGATGGCGTGGGAGAAAAAACTGTTCTTGTGTCTAGTTGTTTTAGCGTGCAATGCCCTAATAGCATCGTCTTGAGGGAAGAAGTTGAAACAGTTTATTTCCAGGATGTGAGGGGTCTGTAGATATTTATCAAATAAGCAGCTTCCCTAAATTATCTTCCCTTTCTTTAAAAAAATCAGAAATATATTTTGTAATTTTTACTCCCATTGTCTGTGGGTCAGTAAACTTAAGTAGTATTATTTCTAATTTATAAATAGTTCCCTATTTCACGTATCAAAATTAGAGACAATAAAAACTGAATCCATGCAGACTACACTATTTCTATTGTGTAATATTTGGGATAAATTTATTTTCTTTAACTTTATTCAAAGCTTTCAGAGATACGAGAGGGAAAAGAAATCCCATTTCTTTCAGAGCTATTTGACCTATTCTAAATAATGTCTACAATTTGTAAAAATCAAAACAACGCTGGACGCGATACAGTATATTCTTGGCATGGGTAACTTTAACTGCGTTCCATTTGTTTGTTTTTGTAGCCAAACAAGTATGTCTAGCTGAAAAAATTAGCTGTGGAGACTCCAGCAATAAATGCATTCCTGCATCTTGGAAATGTGATGGAGAAAAAGACTGTGAAAGTGGAATTGATGAGGCTGGTTGCACTAACAGTAAGTGTAAAAACCCAGTAAGATAGGCTTGTTAGTCTAGTTCCCATACTCCACATCCCTTCCCTCTATCTTTCTTCTCTACTTTATTTGCTCTGCATAACTGTATTGTGTGGTGCATCAATTTGCTTTATTCTATTAGTTTTTATGAAACGAGATGAAGTAAAACTTATACTAATGTTGGATATATAGCATATTGCACTGCATTATGCTTTATTTTGATTTCTTTCTTATTTAGCATGTTTTGCTAAGAGAGACCAGCAAATAAACAATGGGGTAGCCTGGCAAAGTTTGAAAACCTGTTTTATTTTTGTCTTAGTGTTTTCAAATGTGGCTTACAATGATGTGTAAGCAGACTTCATGGCTTATTTCCTGGTTTGGTTTTGTGTTCTGTCCCAGCTTTTAACATATCCCAAGATACAAAGATAGAAATACTAAAAATAAGGTGGGCAAAAAAGCTAATGTATTTACCAAACCATGGTTAAAACAAATTGTAGATTAATATGCAAGTCCCATGAACACCTCTTTTTGGTTTCTAGTGGGATAGATGTTAACTCCAGAACAAGGAGATGAAAAAGTTAAGAAACATTTTAAAAAGGGCCCTATTTTTTTTAAAGGAGCCTAAATACAAGTGAAGGGACGCGGTGGCTCAGTGGGTTAGGACGCTGAGCCTGTCAATCAGAAGGTCAGCAGTTTGGCGGGTCGAATCCCGAGTGCCGTGTAACAGAGTGAGCGCCTGTTACTCATCCCAGCTTCTGCCAACCTAGCAGTTCGAAAGCACGTAAAAATGCAAGTAGAAAAATAGGGACCACTACGGTGGGAAGGTAACAGCGTTCCGTGCGCCTTTGGCGTCTAGTCATGCCGGCCACATGACCACGGAGACATCCTTGGACAAGCGCTGGCTCTTCGGCTTTGAAACGGAGATGAGCACCGGCCCCTAGAGTTGGAAACGACTAGCACACATGTGTGAGGGAACCTTTACCTTTAAATACAAGTGAAACACTAATGGATGAAAATCTATAGAACAGCTGTGGTTCCACCAAATAAAACTTTCATATTGTAAACCACATTAAAATGTAAGGTTGTAATAAAGGGGTCTTTGGCGCTCTCTGAGCTTGCTTCTTTTCTTGCAGATGTTTCATTACCCAAACTAGGTAATATCATCACTGCTAGTCTGTAAGGTTGAAAAATTGTCCATTGGTTTCCCTGGTAAGATTAATGTGACTTCCAAAGGCTACAGTACAATTTTTTTTTAGATTTTGTAATAATAAATGTTACATTCGATTTTTGTTAGCTTGGACTTGGGGATGTAAGAAATGGGATAAATATTACTCTCTGTATGCAATATGGCATTTCTATGTCTTCAGTACTCTAATGAGCCAAAGGCACTTGTTTCAAGCAATCAGCTCATGAATCTATTTTTCTGTTTCCTATATTTCTACGTATTGTAAATTTCTAAAAAAAAAAGAACTCCTATGCAGAAAAAATTACATAAAGTAGAAAAAAGTACCTTCCATGCCTTTCGTGTAAATTGATATATTTCAAACTGGAATTCGCTTGGCAGACTATTCTTATACAGTACTCAAGAATAAATGAACCTTACAGAGAGAGCTGACAATCATCAAGATTTTTTACTCTTCTGATGAGAGAAATTTAAAAAAATGCCTTCCTGTACTGGCTGTGGAGGAAGGGGCTTCCTTCCTCTTGAAATCTGCTGGATTTCTTTCTAGAGTTGTAGCAGGTATATTCACAATTTCAGTACAAAACTGAACTATGTATGATGAACCAATGACTCAAGGTACTGTATGTTATTCATTGCCTAAGCTTCTTTTTAGTCTTTGGAATTTTTAATTTCTTCTTCTCCTAAAGAACTCTTACTTTCCCACAAACAAGCTATTCCGGTTGAAAATTATCTTTTTCACTGCTGGTATTCTTGCTTCCCATTTTCTTTCTGTTTGCAAAACATTGCTTGGTGTTTTGTTTTGTTTTTTAATTTAACTCTTTTCCCGTCTTTATGTCTCACTTTTGTTCTGTTGGTTGTCTCCAAATACAGCTTTAGTGGTTAACAGCAGGTTCTTCTCATTTTCTATTCTTTCTAAGTTTATTATGGGGAGACCCCTTTTTTCCTTTTACTTGGGTGCTCGAAAACTCCTTGGCAGCTCTCAAAGCTCATCTCTTGAAATGTGAAACCTCCTGTCACATTAGCGCCTGTGTCTTCCACAGAAAGCATCTCCATTTCAAAGTAATATCAACCTCATCAGTCACACGTCGGTCTTTTTGAAAACGAGATCCTCAGTGAAAAAAAAGTTTCTCTCACTTCACGGTGCTAAAAATCCAAGAACCTTGAAACTTAAAAACCAGAGAAAGCATTGAATAGAACTTGCCAGCTGCTTTTAAAAACATGAAAATTGCACCACTTTACAAAGATATAGCACCCATGTGTTGTTTTTATTGGGGGCTTAATAGGTTTGAATGGTAGCAGTTATGGCAATGTGATACACTCTTACTTTTTGTTAGGTGTTATTGGATCACAAAGCAGAACTTTGGTAATGAATCCAGTTGTGAGGAATTCTTTGGAAAATAATAAAGCAGGATAGGAACTTTACAGATGGCCATGTGGGGATTTTTATAACCATCATTAAACTTGCCTATAGACATACAAACCTACAGGCTGTAGGGCAGGGGTGTCAAACTGCTGGCCTGTGGGCCGATGCATCATAGCAAAACCACACCCACCCCATTGCCCGGCAATGGCAAAAAAGTCGCGATACGTTGCGACATGTCACAAGACGTTGCGAGTTTGATTACCCTACAGTAGGGAATCACTGTAACTATGCCATGTCCAAATTGCTACATCAGAATGCTGTTAAATGGTCAACCACGTGCAATCAATACAGGTATTTTCCTGTCTGTGGTGAAGAATGAGATTCCCTTGTCATTATATGTGCCTACCAGACACTACCTGAGATGTATAAGTAAAGTAAAGGTAAAGGTTCCCCCGCACATGCGTGCTAGTTGTTTCCGACTCTAGGGGTCGGTGCTCATCTCCATTTCAAAGCCAGCAGTTGTCCGAGGACGTCTCCGTGGTCATGTGGCCAGCATGACTAGACGCCAAAGGCGCACAGAACGCTGTTACCTTCCCACCGTAGTGGTCCCTATTTTCCTACTTGCATTTTTATGTGCTTTTGAACTGCTAGGTTGGCAGAAGCTGGGACAAGTAACAGGCGCTCACTCTGTTACGCGGCACTCAGGATTCGACCCACCAAACTGCTGACCTTCTGATCGAGAAGCTCAGCGTCCTAACCCACTGAGCCACCGCGTCCCATATGATGTAGAAGTAGGCCAATCAAAAATCTACTCTCTCCACATTTCTCTTAATTCTGAATTCCCTGCAAGTTTTCAAAGGTCCTCCTCCTTCCATAAAAGCATTGGCCTTCCCAACACAACACTCAGTCAAACAGAAAAGAAACAATTTAAAACATGAAAGTACGTGAAGGCCCATACAGGCTACCATATCCACAAAGGTTCTGTCTCTTTTTGACTGGAAATTTGCCTCATGAAGAAAGTATCCACAGGTTTTCGGCCTGCGGCTCTTGACATTTGTTTTGTGAATTTTTAGAGCACTGATATTCAGCAGCCTGAGTCTTTGGAGGTATTAGTAAGAAAAGCAGTCCTAGCCCTCAGGCTTACAGTCTGAAGGAACTGTACACACAAAGAAAGAGATGGCAAGAGAAAGGGAAAATAATGCGCAGATTGTGATTCTTAACAATCACACTATCGTGACTATGTGGCAATGGAATGGCAATAATGCAACCCAAAGGAATCGGTTTTCTTCCATGAAAATAAAAAAGGAGTCCCAAATTGCTGGTGACTGATTCTCTTTTCTCTGCTGAATTTTGAAAGCAGTCACTGGCCCATGCAGGAATTAGATAAGACATAAGACCTTAAAGTGAACCATGCCGCATCATTTCTTTGTTTGTTTTTTTGTGGGGAGGAAGCATAACAAAGGACAGAAAAGTATTTGCTCTAAGAGACCAGTTCTTTAAATTATTATGCAAGCAGCATCCAGTTAAACATTCAGCGTTTCAGTCTCTCTCTCTCTTCCCCCCCCACTTTCTATGCTCAAAGGAGAATGAATGTACAGAATAGTTTGATGGCCCAATTAGTATTAACATTGTGTGTCTATCTTGAGCTGTTGCTATGTTGAATTCCCCATAGAGTTAATCAAGATCTTTAGTTGGAACTTGTCTAGCAATCTCTAATTGATAGCATAAACATGATCCTCTTTTCTCAACAAATCCCCTTCACCTTTTGGAAATCTCTGCCATGGTACTTGATCCCATGCTACTGCATCTTCCTGTTTGGTACCTTAAACCATGTTGGAACCTGCATCTCTTCAGCAGCCCAGGACAACTACCTATCTCTGCTTGCTAACCATTTTATACTTTTTCTTCCCTCTTAAGTTCATCTGTTTCTGCCAGTTCCTTAACTCATTTCAGCTTCCCTTCCCGGTGAGAGATTCTGCAAATGCAACAGCATGTCTGATTCTTCTCTTTGTTCCTTCTTAGGCTCAGCTTATCATCCACAGCTACAATCTTTATGTCTGGATGATCACATGACAGGATGATATACGGTTCTACCTTCTCCATTCTGTATTAGAGTCCTTTCTATATATATCTTTTTATTGATATACTTATAAAATGTATTTATTATGCTGTAATTTACATTTGTACTATCTGAAGATGCACTGATATTACTGCTGTGAGGTAAACAGTAAAGGAATCAATAATGCCTTGCTCAAAATTATTCCAAGCCCCTGAAAACTTTAGGACTATATTTGCAAACCTGCTGTCTGCCAAAACAGTTTACAGTAGTTTGGAGATGAAGTCTCAAATCATAAGGAAAGTACTTTTTCCCTAAGGACTAATATTGCTATTTCAGCCCTGTGAAAATTTCTTCATCTATCATTCTGTAACATTTCTAGCTTCAGCAAATGATTGCAGTGAATGTGAAAGTAATCTGTCTTCCTTGACTCAATCAAATAGTTCACCTTGGAAAGTCTGAGTTAAATAAGCTGTAATAAAACATTGGCCCTCATCTGAGAATTCAGATAACAAAATGAAATGCATCCTTTTCAAAAACTCTGCTGACATATGGGATGCTTTTCTAAGACATGGTAGAGAACTCCGGTTTGAACTGCTCTGAAGCATTGGAGGTAGAATAAACAAAAGATGCAAAGGGGTTTGACTACAAAAAGCAAAGAAATCCTCTCCATTTAATCTAGTATGTTGGAAATCTAAACACTGTGGTGCAACACCAAGAGAACTTTTTAAAAAGCCCTTTCCCAGGGGAATAGTTAATCCCACAAAGAATAATGAATGTGAAATCATTTTGCTTCTTTTTATGTGCTGAACTTGGTTTATGCATTATGGCCAGAACATAACTATAATTCTAATGAATTTCTAGAACTAGAACTGGTATGTATGTATGTATGTATGTTTGTATTTATTTATTTATTTATTTATTTATTTATTTATTTATTTATTTATTTAAATTTCTATACCGCCCTATTCCCAAAGGACTCAGGGCGGTATGTTTGTATGTGTAAACAAACAAAACAAAACAGCTAATAAAATCCTGGATTTTATAAACAGAGGCATAGAATCAAGATCACGCAAAGTATTAGTGCCGTTTTATAAAACCACTTGTAACCCCACACCTGGAATACTGCAGCCAATTTTGGTCACCATATCACAAAAAAGATGTTGAGAGTTTGGAAAAAAAATTCAGAGAAGAGCAACTAAGATGATCAGAGGCCTGGAGACTAAAACATACGAAGAACGGCTGTGGGAATTGGGTCTGGCTAGTCTAAAGAAAAGAAGAAATAAGGAGAGACATGATAGCTGTATTCCAGTATTTGAGGAGCTACCACAAGGAAGAGGGGGCCAGGTTGTTCACCAGAGCGCCAGAGGGAAGGACGAGAAACAATGTTTGGAAACTGATGAAAGAGAGAAGCAACCTGGAATTAAGGAAAAACTTCCTGACAGTGAGGACAATTAACCAGGGGAACAGCTTGCCTCCAGAAATCATGGGCGTTCCATCATTGGAGATTTTTAAGAAGAGACTAGACAATCACCTGTCTGAGATGATATAGGTTCTCCTGCTTGAGCAGAGGGCTGGACTAGAAAACCTCCAAGGTCCCTTTCAGCTCTATTCTATTCTAAAGTTCTGGTTATCAAATTGAGGTTTTCCTGGCATACAGGAAATATTTGTATTGTACATGATTACAGCAGACATGTCAAACACAAGGCCCGGGGGCCGGATCCGGCCCAGGAAGTGGTTTCATGTGGCCCACAAAGCCATCCTTGAAACAGTGAGGGAACGGCCCCCACTGCCTTGGCCCTGGCCCAGAGACCCTCCTTCTGCCAGAGACCCTCAGATCTGTCCCACTCCTGCCCGGGCCCCCATAGGCACCCTTGATGCGAACGATGTAGAGCTGGCCATGCCCATCCAGTAGGCCATACGCACTCTAGCCATGCCCACCCAGTAGGCCACACCCACCCTGGCCATACCCACCCGGCCCCCTGAGGGCAACCGCAATGCTGATGCGGCCCTCAATGAAATTGAGTTAGACACCCCTGGATTACAGCATTCATCACAAGCTTACTCTTTGTCAGTCAACCTTTCAGTCTATATACCACCTTTCTCTCTTAGGAAGCAAGCAAACATATACACCATTGGATGATTCCAGCATAATATGTTGTGACACTAACATGTTTGTAACTACAGGTAATCCTTGACTTATGACTATTCAAAGTTCTGATGGACCCTGTAAAAACTACTTAGATTTGGATTCAAAGTTCTCACATTCCCATACCCCCCCACCCCCAGTCACATGACTGCATTCATAAACCAGCCCATATTTACATATTTAAAATATAAATAAATATAAATATAAATATTTAAAATATGTAAATATTTACATATTTACATGACTGCATTCATAAACCAGCCCATATTTACAACTGTTTATACTCCCATGACTTCCAAATTCTGGTAAAAATGCCCATAGCAAACAATAGATTTGCTTAATGACCACAGTGTTCGCTTAATTACTGCCACAAAAGTCACAAAATGAGGCTTGCTCATAGTGACCCCCTTTACAATTGTCATAATTTACAACCGAAATTGCCAGCTCGGTTATAGTTGTGAGGACTATCTGTCAAAAGCGCTGGGGGAAATCAGGAGATTCAGGCAGTTCAAATGAGTAAAAAGATTTATTGCAAGCTTAAGCTCTTTATAAAAATCTGAGCTACTAATGGTCCAGGGAAATGAGCAGGAATTCAGAAGACATTCAATTTGGGCTGGACGTAAAAGTATTTTACTGTTGTCTATAATACAGTGTAGTATGGTGCCCACCAACCTGGTCCTTTTCAGATGACTTCCAAGTCTGCTAGTCTGGTAATTCTAAGAGCCACATTCTCAATAAACCTGGAGGGAATCAGACCATGGAAGGTTGATACAATATCAAATATATTACTTTCTTGCTTGCAGTATCAATCTACTTTTAAATGCATTCTCATTATCTAGCTTTTTAACCACTGTAACTATTGTTAACCAATATTTACCAATAACACTGTATGTTGTTTACTCTCAAGACAAATACATCTTCCCTTACAGGTTACTAGATGAAATATCAGTTAATGGTTGCGTCTCTTTCACTAATCTGTTGAATCTGACATCTAAGACAGTGTCTTGATCAGGTAACTGTAGGTAGTCCTCAGTTTACAATAGTTCATTAAGTGACCATTCCAAGTTATGACATCACTGAAAAAAGTGACATGACCATTTTTCACATTTACATGCCCTCGGTCTGTGATCCAAACTCAGATGCTTGACAAGTGGTTCATATTTATGACAGTTCCAGTGTCTGGGATCATGTGATCACCTTTTTTGATCTACTGACAAGCAAAATCAATGGGGAAGCCAGTTTCACTTAACCACCATGTTAGTAACTTAACAATTGCAGCGAAGGCTCAACTTTTCCAAGGGTTTGCATGAGAAGCCGTGTTCTAGTTTCGACTTCATCTCATCCTTTTAATGATTTTTTAATTTTTATTTATTTATTGTATTATAGTTTATAATATAATATAATGAAGCATTTCACGATACTTTTTTACAAGAAACAGTATAGAAACCTGGTACAATTATAATTTAGACTCTCCCAATTAAGCCAAAGTTAAACTAAGTTACTATACTATAGTGTGTTTGGTTTAGTGGTTAAGGCACCAGGCTAGAAACCAGGAAACTGTGAGTTCTAATTCTGCCTTAGGCATATGAAAGCCAGATGGGTGACTTTGGGCCAGTCACTGTCTCTCAGCCCAAGATGTCAAGCAGGGGCAACAAGCCAGTCAATTCCTGTCGCAACTAATGCATTAACACTTGCTTAATCGGGGGGGGGGGGGGGGAAGCAAACTCTGTACTTAATGGAAAAACACTAGGAAGAATAAAAAAAAGAGTTAATGTCAAAATATATTAGATGCTTGGAATCAGTGTGTGGCTGTTATCTGTCTGTCTCTGCCTTCCTGCCCCACTAGAGTATTTCCATAGAGAGAATTAAATTAATGGAAATAGAGATTTTATGGTGTAATGACCTCATTAGCATATTCTGGGAACATTGCTTGGTATATCATTATTCAGCATAGTTGTACCACTGGGAGCCTAAATGGTCATAGCTGCAAGGTTTTTCTTTCAAACAGATTTTTTTTTATTCTTTTGGCTCAAGCTATGTTATTCTTACTTTGGCTATCGATTCAGAAATTGACCATAAGAATAGCTTCTGCTGTTTTTGATATGTATTGCCAGGATCTGCTTATCTCCTGGCCATTTATTTGCTTCAGAATTTATGAAATCTAATATATTCTGTTTCGTTTTTTTAAAGGTTTAAATACTGGTAGACGTAATTATGTACGTATATGTATTTCTGCATACTACATGTAAAAAAGCTATTAATTTTTTTCTTAAGTGATTATACAGCTGAATCCATTTTAAGAATGTAAGAATCCAATATTCTATTTTTATATCATGCAATATTGATATCTATATTTCATTAATTTTATTCATCTGAAAGGGAGATTTTAAGAATGGTATTTTCATTAACACTCCACTGTCTTTGCCTTTTAGTTTGTTTTCTATATATTTCCCAGTGTCTAGCAAATACTGATCTAGCTGTCTCTAGAATATTCAGGGAAAATTTGAAAATTCATTCATATTTAATACATAAAAGAAGTATTATGTATGTCATAAATATGCCTAACATTCCATTGAATTTTACAGAAATTGTGTTCTAATATAGTTGGATGTTTAATCGTTTCAAAATAAGTTTAAGTTTAAGTTTATTATATTTGTATACCGCCCTTCTCCCGAAGGACTCAGGGCGGTGAACAGGGCACATATAAAATACAAAGTACAAAAATTAAAAAGAGAATTAAATACAGAGCCCGAGCTAAAACAATAAATAATAATGTAAAACCACAATAAAAAAAACCCAACACATCCCCCATCAGGCCAGGCCGGCTTGTTCAAATAAATAGGTCTTCAGATCGCGTCGGAAGGAGTGAAGGTCAGGCGCCGTCCGGAGCTCAACCGGCAACTGATTCCATAAGTCCGGGGCGCCCACAGAGAAGGCCCTCCCCCTGGGGGCCACCAGACGACATTCTCTGACCGGTGGCACCCTGAGGAGGCCCTCTCTGTGGGAACGCACAGGGCGGAGGGAAGTTGACGCCGGCAGCAGGTGATCCCCGAGGTACTCCGGACCCATGCCATGTAGGGCCTTGAAAACCATTACCAAAACCTTGAATCTCACTCGGAAGACAACTGGTAGCCAATGCAGCTCGCGGAGCAGTGGTCCTCAAGGGAAGTGGTCCTCAAGGGAAGCCCCATGTAGAGAGCGTTGCAGTAGTCCAAACGAGAGGTCACCTTATTTCAACATAGCAGTACTAACTATCACACCTATTCTTTTCAACTGTGTCAAATGAAATAGCTGTAATCATTTAAACCAAACTGGAATAAAATAAAAGTATTTAACTCAGGATTTATCTTTCTATGAGTAACATCAGTCTGCCTCATTGAACTAGATAATATTTTTGTCACACATAGGTAAAACTATTAAAAGGAGCAAATACTGATTTTATAAAAGTCATCGTTTAGAAGAGCCAGTTTGGTGCAGTGGTTAAGGCACCAGGCTAGAAAATGAGAGACGGTGAGTTCTAGGCCCCGCTTTAGCTATGAAGACAGCTGGGTAATCTTGGCCAGTCCTCCTCTCTCAGCCCTAGGAAATGGGCAATGGCAAATCACTTGCTAAAAACCTTGCCAAGAAAACCACAGGGACTTGTCCAGGCAGTTGCCAGGAGTCAAAAAACTTTTTGAAGAATCCTCCTTCCAAAGATGTCACTTTGCACTGCAGTTCTGTTGGTGATTATGTGGAAGGCGGTATGTAGAATAGCGTTGTCAATATTTTATTTAATTTATTTGTTTAATTAAATTTTTATACCGCCCTATTCCCGAAGGACTCAGGGCGGTTTACAGGGCAGCATAAAATATAATATAAAAATAGTATAAATTAAAATAGATTAAATTACATAAGCCCAACAATTAAAACAATATAAAAAGCTAAAACCCCTTCAGTCCAGGCCTGATAGATCAAAAAAACAGGTTTTTAGATCCCGGCGAAATGTACGCAGATCGGGGGTGGTCCGAAGTTCCACCGGTAAATCATTCCAAAGGGCAGGCGCGCCCACAGAGAATGCCCTCCCCCTGGGGATCACCCGCCGGCACTCCTTAACCATCGGCACCCTGAGAAGGCCCTCCCTGTGGGAGCGCACAGGACGATGGGAAGTTGATGCCGGCAGCAGGTGTTCCCTTAGATAATCCGGACCCAAGCCATTCAATATGTTTATGTGCTCGCAGAATTCTTCTATTTGAAAAGGCTGAAAAGAAACATATAAGCTAGGAATTAATATTTTTTCATCTTCAAGCGGGGTTGCCACTAAACCAATTTTTCTGGGCCTGGGGTTCCCATTCCTGAGCTGCTAGGGATTTTGATGGAGGCAGCTCCCTAAAATCAGGAGATAGAACTGAAACGAAAACTAAATCTGATTTCACTTCATTTGCACATACATTTACATACGTTTAATTAAAATGAAATGTGCTAATAGGATTATTTTCCCATTGATGTCTTTATAATTTTTCTCTTCTGCCTCATTAGAAATTAAAGCTGGGAAGCATCATTTTAAAGTCTCTGGGAATTGCATGAAAGATTTTTGGAGGCTTGATAGCTTCGTTTGTGTAATTCTTCTTTAGTCCATAATGTGCTTGCCATTTCCATTTCTTGATGTATTATAATCCCTCCCAGAAAAGCTGTGGAAGAGAGTTTCCACTGTACAGGTAGTCCTTGATTTACGACCATAATTGAGCCCAAAATTTCTTTTGCTAAGTGAGATATTTGTTAAGTGAATTTTGCCCTGTTTTATGACCTTTCTAGCCAAAGTTGTTAAGTAAATCACTGTAGTTGTTAAGTTAGTGATGCAGTTGTTAAGTGAATCTGGCTTCCCCATTGACTTTGCTTGTCAGAAGGTCATGAAAGATGATCACATGACACTGCAACCGTCATAAATATGAGTCAGTTGTCAATCATCTGGATTTTGATCATGTGACCATGGGCACGCTGCAGTGGTCATAAGTGTGAAAAATGGTCATAAGTCACTTTTTAAAGTGCTATTACAACTTTGAATGGTCACTAAACGAACAATTGTAAGTCAAGGACTACCTGTACAAGGCAGGACTCAAGTCCCACGTTTATATTTGCTCTGTAGTAATTTTAAAAAGTGTATTTCGGAAATTCTTTGGGATTCAAAATGGTTCCAAGGAAGCTATTCTAAGATGTCACACTAACTGTTTCAGGAATAGGACTTCCTATCACAATGTGTTTTTCTAAGGCATGTTCTCATTATGTGAAATGGTTAGCAACTCCAACATGTGAGCTAATAGACTATCACAGCCTCATTTGTTTCTGGGGAATCTACCAAGTTAATTGGACATGTAAAATTACCAGTATAGCTGACAGGTCTTCTCTGAGCTGGAGAATAACCTGGAAACAATTTCCTCCATTTTCAGAACAATTACTGTACAAATGGAAAATAACACTCAAAATGCTAATTGCTCACTATACTCAATGTCTTGGTCTGAGGGCATAAAAGTTTAAATGAACTAATAAATCAGCTAGTGAGTAACATATTGGAAGGTTTTATTTGAATTAGATGTGTCCTCTATGCAATTCTGTATGTACTTCCATGTAATAATGTACTGTACAACCATATTTTTTTATCTTTTCAGTGAAAAAGGAACATTATCTTTATTAGCTCTCCTAAAATTATCATGACTTATATTTGGGTGGCTTAGGTGCTTGATTTATTCACCAGTTAAATAGATTGTACTTGAGAAAAGGAAGAACAAAAGCATTATGGGGTCTTACTCAGATGTTACATCTTTGTCACTCTGAAATCACCAGTTAAATTTCTAGATCTAAATAGAAGTATAGATTAATACATTCATCATGCTAAGCCACAGTTTGCTAACCCTGAGTTACTGAATAGTTCTCAGTTATCTGTGTTGACACTCCCTGCTAAGTCATAGCCAGTAGTTTAGAAACCACAGTTAAAGAATTCATACAGTCCAAGAAATTAGAGGTAGTCCCCAGGTTGTGACAGCAGCCAAGAATGGCTATCCCTAAATGATGTAGCTGTAAAGCACAATATCACATGACCACAGTGCTCAGCAATGTCAAACCTAGTTGCCATTGTAACATCAGGAATGCATGGGTCATTAAGTGGGAAGAGGCAGGAGCCCAGAACAAGTAGTATGAGGGGTGGGGTGTGCCACAGGAAAGCGTTGGACCAGGGGCAGCCCAGGAAGGACCATGGGCAAGCTGGTGAGGGCCATAGGCAGAGGCTGGGGAGTGTGGGTGGACTGGCAAGGGCCACAGGTGAGTGTGGCATGCTGAGATAAAGAGCACGTCAGAATACATGATCCTTGACATTTCATGCTCCATAGCAGGCTCCACGGGAGAATCTTATGGGAGTGACTTGTGACCTTCCCTACTGGCTTCCCCATTGACTTTGCTTGTGGAAAGCAGACAGGGAAGGTCACAAATGCTGATCATTGTGACATTGAAATTGCAAGCCGAATGATCAAGTAATTATAGCGATGCTGCAACAGCTACGACTTTACAGACCAATCATAGGTTCCCCTCATTCAGCACTTCATTTTTTTTTTGAACAGTCACTGAACAAGTGGACATAAATTGAGGATTATCTGTACATCAGTTCTTAGACATTCCCACCTCCGGTGATAGATTTAGGGGTGGGGTTAGTGCTTGAAAGAGTTGTCCATTTTAAAACAAACTTGTTTGCTTTATTTATCTTCTCACTCTAATAGGGTTGTGGTGTCTATAATGATAACATTCCGAAAATTGCTTTTAAGGCTAATCTTAAGTTTTTTCCAGGCTGTAATCAATACAGTATATGCACAGTTCTTATCAAATGGTCAGATAAAAGGATATCCTTTAAGTGCTCCATTAGTGGTGTCAGGATCACTGCATCTTTCACATTTATCAAAATACTTTGAACTTTTCAGCAAAGTTTAGACCATGCCACTGTAAATTGTTAGCTAATAAGGGAATGGGGTACCAAGATTTTTTTTTGCTAAGCCATTAAGCAAGATGAATTTGTCAGCAGTATTTTATCAAGAAACATTTAAAAATAGGACATATGACCAATTGCCAGAAAATATCAGTTCTGCAATTATGGGGCACTTAGAAACTTGGAGATATTTAGAAGTTCTGAAATCTTAGGAGTACTGGCAATTTGAAATTGGTGCCAAAATACCAGTAGAGAAGCATAGTAATTGTGTCTTAAGCTTCTTATGTTAAAGTTTGGAAGTAATTCATATATCTTCTACTGGAGCTTTTTTTTCAGATCTGCGAAGGTAAAGTACCTTCACAGAAGCTTCTTAACAAGTTTTTAATCTAAATTCATTTTAAATATTTGGGTGCATAAGAAGATTCCAAGAAATTTCAGATTTCCCCTTTAAAAGCACAGGAAACCGATCATAGCTGAAACTGTACCATAATAACCATTTAGTCTACAAGGGGAACAAGAATTAAGAGAAGGATACACAATCTGTCTTTAAACTTTACCTCTTGAACATATAACCCATTTCTCCAGAAGTGTTGGACTATAAAACAATTATTCCCAAATACCATGGTTGGTTATGAATGATGGAGGTTGTGATCCAACATATCTGGAAGGGACAGGATCAAGAATGGTTTGAAATAAATCCACTGAGATCAGTCCATTCGTTCAATCTGAAATCTGTAAGATTTGGGTTAAAGAAGATACTAAAAATACCTGCAAGTAAAATTCTTTGAAGCAGCTAGGAAAAATAAATTTCTCGTCTGTTTTCAAAAGCATGCAATTTAATACAATCTCTGTTCCATATTTGGCTGTAAAAGGGAGCAGGGAGAATTATTTATATCAAAATAAGTATAGGGAAGTAGGGTAGGAAATCCCTGTGCCTTATCTTTTGGAGTGGGCAGCCATAATAAATGTAAATAAATAAATAATACTCCTATACTTTAGTCACTTTCTGCCAATTTATCAGTATCAGATTTATTTATTTAGTGTATGGCCTATCATACATGGACTAGCATATATATTAACAAGTCACCTAGATTAGTAAAACACTATAAAATATAAATGTTAACAAGATCTATGTTCAAATACCAATGTCTAGGCCAGGGGTAGGCTACCTTGGCTCTTTTATGACTCCTTTACTTCAACTCCCAGAATTCCTGAGCCAGCCATGCTGCCTCAGGAATTCTGGGAGTTGAAGTCCAGGAGTCATAAAAGAACCAAGGTTGCCTAACCTTGGTCGGCAACCTTAAATACTCAAAGAGCCACTTAGACCTGTTTCCCAGAGGAAAAAAACCACTGGGAGCCACAAAACACACGTGCACATGCGAGGGGGGGAACTTGATTGAAGGGTTTAAAAAGAAATAGAGGCTGCTGTGTATGAGTTCTCTCCCTCTCTCTTTCTCTCCCTCCCCTCCCTCTCTCCAATCTTCTGCTCACCTAGCAAGCTGGCTTCACGCTTCTTGGACAAGCTGACACACATTCTTACTGGGCTGGCTCTCCTGCCCTTGAGAGCTGCTGCTTCCTGTGGAGACGCAGCAAAGGCAGGAGCCCTGCCCAATAAGTTTGTCAGCTTCTCGGAGAACAGCGCAAGACACACACACACACACACACAGAGAGAGAGAGAGAGAGAGAGAGAGAGAGAGAGAGAGAGAGAGAGAGAAGGGAAGCGCAAGTCTCCCTCTCTCCCTCCAAACTGGGATCCACAGGAGAAGGCTGAAAGAGCCACATGCAGCTCCAGAGCCACGGGTTGCCGACCTGTGGTCTAGGCCATCTGAAGCACAGCATCGTTTACATAAAAAAAAATCAGATACTGGACCGCTTACAGCTGGTCATGATGTGATCTGCAGTTTGACCTGGGAGCCCGCAGTCACACTGAGAGAAGGATACTGTTGACCCATTTATACAGAGAGTCCTAGCAGATGCCATCTGTGGTGCGAATCCTATTCAGGATTGTCCATTGCTAAAATGGTAATCCAAATCCTGGCACCTTTCTTGCAGTTATGTCTTCCTATAACTGGGCGTTCAGAGATAACAAGGCGATAGCCAAATTAAATAAAGACACTGGCTTACTCTTGAATTTTAATCTTCAGTTTCATACATAGTAGAGCTAGAACAATACTTTAAGAGATGTCTGCACAGACTTAGCTACAATTGAAAGAAACACTGTCAAAGATAGATCGCATCAAATTAGATAATGCAGTACCTCAACAGTACCTCAACAACCCTATACCTCAGTATTAAAAATATTATTGACAGAATTATTCCTCAGTTTCTGGATTTAATACTTTTCTACTTCTGTCACATTCCAAATTACAATTTGGAAATACATTTTGGAGATCTCTTAAGTACTAGATAAAGATGATAACAAATTGCAGCTCTAGACAGACCTTCAGGCTGTAAATCTCTACATAAATAGAGTTTCTTGGAATCATCTCCTTCTATTCGGATTCCCGTCATCTTTTTGCCGGCTATGTTGTTTATTATGGCATACGGCACAAGGAACAACAAGAATGTGACACTTGCTTTTAAAATGACTCAAACATCATTCTCAGGATTATGTTCCTTTTCATTTGGGGTTATTGTAAAGCAATTAGCTTCAGTAGTTTCAAAGTTTATTCTTCCGCTTAATAAAAAAAGAAATTGCATATATTTAAGCTTATTTTGTGGGAACTCCTTAATGTTGGAAATAGATTTCCTTTTTGGCTGAAAAAGTTGCAGGTGGAATACCTAGAAGTTTTCATGTGAATTGCTACAGATAGTTTAACTCTAAATGTGGCAAACAGAGATGGGAGGAAGTGTGAAATTCACTCAGAAAAGTTTAATTATTTGTAAATAGTGGCTTCCAGAGGAATTTTTAATTTATTGCAAAAGGGCTTAACGATGCAGTTCAGAAGCCAAATCCCTGCATACTTCACTGAGTATTTGCCTGTGTATCCTTCTTAGGAAGTTCAGCACACACTCTGAAGTTCTGCAACCTACTTACATTTGGGGGAGAATGAAATTGCCACTTACAAAAGCCAAAATGAGGACAGAGAAGTTGTTTGCAAAATAGAGCTATGTCTTCCAGACCCTGACCCCACTCTCCGCCAGGCCTCTAACTGCAACAGCCTTTTTTGTAGCCCTCAGCCATCTGGCCATATAGTTGCTCATCAGACTTTAAATACAATAATCCTCTGGATTTGTTCAGTTCTATTCCTTGATGTGTTTACATGCTATAATTCTAGGACCCCCCAGTTTCATATGCCATTTGATTTTTTTTCATGTTTCAAAGAACTTTTAAACTATCTGGCCATTTTTAGTTCAGTTTAATATTAAACAGTTGCCAGTATAGCATTAAATGTATATTTGTTTCAGTGAATTAGCATGAATGAATGTCCAGGATTATTGATCTCCCTTTCCACAAAGATCAAGACCATGCCGCTTTCAGCTTATTTCAATGTCTACCTCATGAATTTCTGGCTATATTTCCCAAGATACCATTGTGATCACTTCACAGGATAGATGGATCAGAATGGTCCCTAGGAGTTTCCTAATGATTCACAGACACAACCTTGACTGTACAGTATACATTGCAAGAATCAATATCATCAAAGGAAAAATTTTCTTAGTTCAATGTTACTTCAGATCATCTTGGCAAGCGAAATCCTTTCTACCTATTAACTTATTTATTTATTTGTGCAAGTGGTTCATTTGTTCAATTTCTATAGCTACCTATCTCAAGCAAGTGGAAAATCCTATAGAACGTTCCACGTCGTTTTAGCTTTTATTGAGCCCTGGAGCTCACAACAAAGAATGGTCAGCTTCTGAGGATGAAAATATTACTTAGTGAGGTTAAAACATTAAAGTGACAGTAAAGAATCCCAAAGGGTCTTTCACTAAAGCTACAAGAACTGGCATTAAGCCTGCAAAAAGAAATGTCAAGCAGAACAAGTCTACATTTTTTGGGAATCCGTTCTTATTCCATTTAATGAAATATTTGCTGTTGAAGTAAAATGATTTTGATGTAGCCTTCGTGGAAAGAGTATGGTATTCATACACTTAGTTAGAAAGTGTGTGAATATTATATTACTACAATACCAAAATAATCCTGCCTCCCAAAAAGAGAGACTTCTAAAGAAATTTTCTAGCATTCTGAGAAAATGGTTTTTAAACTACTTCTTTAATGAGGAAAGAAATGTTCTTAGATTTTAGCACAGCATTTTTGAATAAGCAAATATGTAATACTTTTAGAAACCTACAGAGGTAAAATGATATTTACTTGACATTAGTGCTGTAGTGGCTTTGAATTGGTAGTGACTGTCAAGGACTGTTATGTTGAATGATAGACTTCAGAAACAGTTTACACTGTTTAGGTTAGAATAAAGAAGTGATTGTTTGGGATGAGTTAAATATAGGAAGTAGAGAAAAGGAACCAATAGCTTAACCCTGGGGTACCTTCCTTTGAATTCTTGGCTTTTTTATTTTACAAAGACTGTGTTTCTTAGAGACTGCTAAGCAGGAGTAATCATGGTAAGTCACTATGAAATATCAGATTAAGGTAAAGGTTCCCCCGCACATGGGTGCTAGTCATTTCCAACTCTAGGGGCCGGTGCTCATCTCCGTTTCAAAGCCAAAGAGCCAGTGCTTGTCCGAGGATGTCTCCGTGGTCATGTGGCCGGCATGACTGGACGCCAAAGGCACACGGAACGCTGTTACCTTCCCACCGTAGTGGTCCCTATTTTTCTGCTTGTATTTTTACGTGCCTTCGAACTGCTAGGTTGGCAGAAGCTGCAATGAGTAACAGGTGCTCACTCTGTTACACGGCACTCAGGATTCGACCCGCCAAACTGCCGACCTCCTGATCGACAGGCTTAGTGTCCTAACCCACTGAGCCTCTGTGTCCCCTAATTATCAGATTAGGTTTATGCTATTTCAAGAATGGATCAATCTTTCAAGATAAACTTTCATAGAACTTAGCAGCAGTTTGTAGACCAATGCTTTAACCACTAAACGAAATGAGAGAAATAGATGAACTTGTTATACCTTAATTAAATGTTTACAAATGATGGGTAATGAATTGAATTTGTCCTTTGCAAGGATTATGGAGGTTTTTTAAAATTGTTCCTTATGCTTCCTTATACTTAGATCGCTGATGGTTCTTGAGTTTCTCTGCTTTTACTTGCCTAATGTAATGCAAAAGTCAATTTATCTGGCCACAAAGTCTTAATTCCAAAGCATCTTCTTCATGTACATGCTGCAAATAGTCCTTCGAGTCATTTATATCCTCCTTTGGTATATCAAGGAATGGGCTGGGATTACAAATTGTAAATTTTATTAAACTGCAGCATTCTCAACTCTCCCCATTCAAAGTGAGATGCATAATACTATTAAAATAATAAATTATGAAAGAAAAAGATAGTAATATATAAAATTGTTCTTATGCCAATTTTGTAATATGGAAGTGAGTGTAAAATGTACAAATCCTAAACTTCAGATAACAGATGAACCTTTATTCTTTTCTGCCTTTCTTGTCAAATAATGTGCAGGGAATACTAACATAAGTGCAAACCAATCAGCATGGTTGAACTTCTCAGTAATATTAAGGGAAAGCAAACTTAGAAGAAAGCATATAATTCTGGTATCAAATATTTAAAGCTGGAATAGATATATAAAAGGGAAACAAGGCAGGAGGAATTATGGATGAATCTGTATATAGATACATACACAGTGTGAAAAAATAATTGGGCAGAATGATCTGTTGGTCTAATTATAGATGGTTGTTACTAAATATGGCTACAGGCACAGACCAATTGTTTAACGATTGTTCAAAATTATGGTGGACTTGAAAATAGCTACTTATGACATGTCCTTGAAGTTGTAACTGCTGGCGCCTCTCCCCCCTTGGTCATGTTTTCATATTCCAGGCATTTGGCAACCAGCTTGCATTTACTACTGGTGACAGCACCCAACAGTCATGTGGCCACCATACCTGACATTTTTTGACAGTTTCCAGCCGTTTTTGTCACATTCTGGCAAAATAAAATAAAAAATGATTCGCTTAATGACCACGTGTGGTGACACACTTTAAGTCTGTCATAAAAATGATAGAATCCCATCATATGGTACCTAAATGTGCGCACTCTACAACTTACAACCAAAATTGCAAACTCTATTGTGGTTGAAACTTGAGGACTACCTGAATTAAATGCAAGGCCAGAGATTGTATGCCTCTGCATACCAGTGGGGAAATCGCAGATATAAGGGTGCTTTTTACCTCATGTTCTGTTTATGAGCTTACCATAGGCAGCACTAGGAACAAAATGTAGGACTTCCATTTGATCAGTAGGGTTTTTTTATAAACTCTTATTCATTTATGAACCAAGTAAAAGTAAGTATCTGTTATATTTTCCACATAACGTTTACCCTGACCAAAAGTTGACAGGCCACACAGGAATGGTACTTTCAGTTGCTATGAAACAGGAGCAGAGATGAAGGACAGAGGGGAGAAGCATCGCATGGACCAATCGGCATCCTAAAACACGAACAGATGGCTAAAAGAGCAAGAAGGTTTTGATTGCTTTTTTCCAATGAGCAACAAATGGAAGGATCAGGCTGGAATGGTATTAAAAGAATACAAATGTACAAGCATTGCTTTCCAGGGCTGTAGGGAAAAGATATGTAGGAGCAGGATAACTTTTTGAAGATTTAAAATATGAAATAAAAAAGGAAGAAGGTTTTGATTGCTTTTTTCCAATGAGCAACAAATGGAAGGATCAGGCTGGAACGGTATTAAAAGAATACAAATGTACAAGCATTGCTTTCCAGGGCTGTAGGGAAAAGATATGTAGGAGCAGGATAACTTTTTGAAGATTTAAAATATGAAATAAAAAAGTTGAATAGGTAAGCTTGAGCTAACCCTTACATATTTTGTGGTTTTTTTCCCCCCAAAGTGTGTTCTTCAAGTGAATTCCAGTGCAGCAACAAGACCTGCATAGCCACCATCTTTGTCTGTGACGGTGATGATGACTGTGGCGATGGCAGTGATGAGAGGAAGTGCCCTCCGTTCACATGCAACCCCAGTGAGTTCCAGTGCAACAATAGCCTGTGCATCCCGCAGATTTGGGTCTGTGACAAACAGCCTGATTGTGAGGACCTCTCAGATGAGTCCATGGAGAAGTGCGGGTACAAACTCAAACCACAGATCACAAGCACCTGTGCAGCACACGAGTTCCAGTGTGGCAATGGGGAATGTATCCATTTGAACTGGAAATGCGACGGAGACGAGGACTGCAAAGACAAGTCAGATGAACAAGATTGTTGTAAGTGTCCAAAATTTTGAACTGTCTTTGGAGAAGGGGGTCCATCCATCGCAGTTGATCCTGATGAGAAGGCCTTTGTATTTCAATTCTGTGTGAGAGTCCTCAGAGCTGCAGAACTTGCGAACATCTTTAATTTTGCAAGAAGTTATAACTCCACCTCTGAGATGTCGTATCTGGTTAGTTAGGTCTTTGTTCCCAATTGCCCAGATTAATAACAAGATTATATAGTTGAAGTGCCTGACAATCAAGATTGTTCTTTAAAACAATATTAATCCTAAATAGAACACTGATACCATTTTTTGTTTAAATTAAGCACTTGCTAGTTGCTAATATTGTATATTGATTCTACATTGTATCTAGAACTGAGTAATTAATAATAGTGTCATGGTTCCGACAGATAAAACCTTGCAAAAGAGCTTCAAGGTATTGTTTTCCTTAAAGAATCTTTTACTTCTACATAAAAGTTGAACATAGTTGAACCCAAAAACTAAATTCCTCTCCCCTGGATACAAAGTAACAGAGTACAATTCCCACCCCCAATAAACAGTCATAAATCACATTCCCCAATTAGCTTGAAGCATGGGCTCTCTCCCCAGCTCTCCAGCCCGCCAAAATTATCAGCTCTGGACCCAGTTTGTCCTTGGATTCCCACAGCAGAGTTATTATTATTATGACTAACTGAACTCTCATTCCAATTCCCCCCTCCCAGTACCAACTAATTCTAAAAGCATAGAGAAAATGGCTGCATTTTCATCTGTTGTCAAAGCAAGAACATCCAATGTTAGCAGCGTTAACAAATAGGTCCATTTGACTTACTAGTTGATTTTACAGTTGTTTTCTGTAAAAAGGTATATCTAGTTTGTATTCCTATCTGTGTCTCATTTTAAATTGTAAGGAAAAATGCTTGTATCTGCAGCTTGAGTAGCTTTGTGTGCCAAAAATTGAAGGTCCTCTTCTGTAAATATTCAAGTTCATATGGGCCCTGAGCTATTGAATATTACATTTCTCTTCATACAATGTTTCATCCATTTTTAGGTGCTAAGTACTTTAAGCTAGTCATTCACCCAAGGCTTAAGAGACAGACAGACAGAAATTGAGAAAATGTTTCACTGAAATATTTATAAATGCAACATGGAAATGAAATATTTATACAAAGCTATGCATAAGCAGGGTGGCTGAAAAACAGCTGCCTGGTGCACAATTTTTGCTTGAGGACTGAATCTTTTTAATTTGCCAAGAAAGCCTTGTGCAATTTATTTACAAAATTATTGAGAATTAATAAAAATCATATAAATTGGGCAAATACGTTAAGTTGTCAGATACAGAAGGAAATTCCTGTTCCCCAATTTAAAATTTACCTTATGGATTACTACTGTTTGTCTTGTTTTTTTATTCCTTTATGGATTACTTTGGCTAAGGTAAAGGTAAAGGTTCCCCCACACATGCATGCTAGTCATTTCCGACTCTAGGGGCCGGTGCTCATCTCCGTTTCAAAGCCGAAGAGCCAGCGCTTGTCCGAGGACGTCTCCGTGGTCATGTGGCCGGCGTGACTAGATGCCAAAGGCGCACGGAACGCTGTTACCTTGCCACCGTAGTGGTCCCTATTTTTCTACTTGCATTTTTACATGCTTTCAAACTGCTAGGTTGGTAGAAGCTGGGACGAGTAACAGGCGCTCACTTTGTTATGCGGCACTCGGGATTCGACCCGCCAAACTGCTGACCTTCTGATTGACAAGCTCAGCGTCCTAACCCACTGAGCCACCGCGTCCCTTTTTACTTTTTACTTTTTTACTTTGGCTAGTCTTACCTAATTCTAGTCTTCCCTTCTGTTTTATTTTTCTCCTGCTATTTTTTTTATTTTGCAGTGGCTTAGGGTCATATGATCACCTTTTGCAACCTTCTGGCAGGCAAAGTGAATGAAGAAACCAGATTCAATTAACAACCATGTTATTTATTTAACGACTGCAGTGATTCGCTTAACAAGTTTTCACTTAGCAACAGAAATTTTGGGGTCAATTGTGGTCATAACTCAAGAATTACCTGTACAAGATAGTGGCTTATCCAACATGTGGCATTTTGACAGTCTTTTAGTACCAGCCCCACTCAGAGTAAATTTCAGTACAGGCCCAGGAACAAGCTTTATATGCTTGGAAGTTTCTTCTCTTGCATGATTTATTTCAATCCATCCTGATTTACCGAAGCATGATTTTCAGTGACATTTCTCTGGGAAACTGTTTGAGCTCTTCATAGAGTCAGAAAGATTAAAGCACAGTTTCTGAATCTGATATTTTGTTTTGTAGGGAATACTCAAACCAGGCTTCTCAGGTTCAGGCATCATGGGAAATTGTGGTTCAACTAACTAGAAAGCATTGAATTGACATGAGGTAAAGAGGGAAGGAAGATTAGAGAGCTGGGTCCCCTAGGGACTAGTCCATTCTTAGTCCAACAAACATGTCTGAACTGCTGTATCTACATTAGATCATTGTTTGTATATCTGTGATAAGCTTTTTAATTTTTTGAGTTCCTAGTTCCTCTTTTTGGCAAAGAACTTAAAATGATCAACTTACTTTTATTTGTACTCAGCTCCAAACTGCAGTATCTCATATATAAATGAAATGTGTCCTAAATTTAAAATCTGTTTCAAGGCTACATTTGTCAACTGTTGTCATAAGTTGATTTTGAGGGAAGAAACTAAAATGAGGACTCCATTTTAGTGCTGAAAACAAATAAAAATGCTTTGGCAAATGAACAAAAACAGAGAACAGCAGATGAACAAAGAAACAAATTAGAATATGTGTTTGGGGGGAAAAACACCTAGTGGCTGATGTCTTGATTTTTGTGTGTATGCATATTTATATTTTTATATTTATATAGTTTATATTTATTTAAACCTTTTCAGAGGATTTTGGTGCGTAGATAATTTGCAGATATAGTTCTAATTTCGGTTCCTGGTATCTCCTGCTCAGGGATCCAAAGGGATTCCAGAAAGACTCAGAATAAGCAACCCATTATAAAACCTAAAATATCTTTAGGAATACCTTTATATTATTGAAATATGAAAACAATTCTGATATAAAGCATGCTTCAGTATATGCTTTGAGAAACAAAGATTGCTGAATAATCAATACTAATGGAGTTAGTGAAGTACAGATTATCAAAGGCAGCACCAAATGTGCAATGAGGCAATTTTGCCTGATGAACACAGCTGATCCCTAAAACCTTTCCTTTCCAGGTATATCTTCCTGTTTCCATTTGTTCTGCAGGCACCCATGCAATTCTTAGGATGGGATGTTCCACATGTGTGTATACAGATAGTCTTTAACTTACAACCACAACTGAGCCCAACATTTCTGTTGCTAAACAAGACAGTTGTTAAGTGAGTTTTGCCCCATTTTACAACCTTCGTTGCCACCATTTTTAAATGGATCACTGCAGTTGTTTAGTAACACAATTGATAAGTGAATCTGGTTTCCCTGATGACTTTGGTTGCCAGACGGTTACAAAAGTTGACCACGTGACCTCAGAACACTGCAACCCATCATAAATTATGAGCCAGTTGCTAAGTGGCCAAATGTTGATCTCGTGACCGTAGGCCCACTTTTTTTGGGCCATGGTAGCTTTGAAAGGTCACTAAACAATTGGTTGTAAGTCGAGGTCTATCTGTAGTACTGATGTAGTAAGCAGTTTAATGGTTAGGTTCTATAAAGGCATCAGGAGTCTAACTTGACTCAAAGGAGACTTTATCATTACTGTTATCTTTATGTAGATTATAAGGCCTGATCATGACTTTTTCTTATTGTGTTATTATGAGCAAAGACCTTACTTTTCCATCCATCCATATGTGTATATTGTGTTTCCAACTTTATCTTCTGTATTCACATTTAATATTCTAACATGGTATCAAATACTGTCTAGTTTGACTCCATTTCAGTATGCAGTTATTAATAAGCAGAGGCTTTATCTCTGATGTTAATGGCTTTCCATGAACCAGCCAAATAGTTTGCTAATACAGTATTATGTTAGAAGACTCTCATGCATAAATGAAGCCAAGACTGATTCCATGAATTCCAAGGCTTAATTTTCTAATTACCTAGACTGCTTATTTTTCATTAAACGAGCTCAATCCCATGAACTTTAATGAAATTAAAATGATTTAAATTGAAGTGAGCTATAACTTGGCAGTTGGTATTCCACCTGAAACCCAAGGAGAAAAGAGCAATTCCTGAATTTACCATTCAGAACAATGTCTAGTTTAGTGCCTCTTGTTGCACTTCACTAATTCTCAAAAAAAAAGCTCCCGATAGGAGACGTTCAGAAAGTTCTTTCTCGAAGGGGTTGACATGGTGCATAAAATAAAATCCTTGCTACTATTTACAAATGTGCTTTTTAACTTACGCAGTGATCTGTGAATTGACTTCTATATGTTTACTCTTTGGGGGGAGGTTAGCATTATGTAGATACTCTGTTTGCCAACATATGGTTCACTACAGTGATTTTGAATGCCTGTAATTTATAGTCTAATTGTATTTATATTTCAGTGTGTTTATCATATCTTCAATACTTGCTGGACATATGACAGTCTATTCTTCTTGTGTCCAAGATGCCATAATTTCTGTTCCTCCTGACAGTAAAATTGCTGAGGAGATTCTGTCACAATCTTCTTGGATCATCTGAATTAGTGTCTGTGTCATATTGCTTGAGCTACTCTTTGACAGTGATTTTCTGTCATTTAAAGTAAGGATAGGGCACTCCAAGGGGAAAATACATGATTCCAGAGAGGCATTTTTGCTGTGGTTCTGCAACTGTTGTCGACAGTGACACTCGGCCTTGACGCGCTTTGTGCTTTCTCAAAAAGCTTTAGGTGGATTTAAAAATTGTTAGCAAGTAGCAATATAAGTGGGCTAACAATAGCCGTTTATTGTTCGGGAGTTGGATACGGAGATTAAATAAAGGTAAGATCACTTTTGAGTCAAGCTGCTGGTTTAAAGAAAGCAGCCATGTAATAATTTTCTTAGCAATAATACCGAAATGGTGTCACTCTTCGAGAGGACATTTTGCTTTCCAGTTTAGGATGGCTTCCTGAGATTTTTCTGGTGAAGTCCCAACTATATACTAGCCAAGTCCAAGCCTGCTTAGCTTTTTAAGATCAGGCAAGGTTGAATGGAACTTAAAGCATCAGAATGTTTAAACATCAAGATGTAATACAGAAACCAAATTAATGTTACATTTAATAACGGCAGCTAGACTTTTGGTGGCGCAACATTGGAAGAAAGATTTACCTACAATAGAACAATGGACACTTAAGGTGATGGATGTGGCTAAAATGGCAAAAGTTTCAGCGTATTTGAAAGAACAATCACAAGAAAAATATATTTTGGAATGGAAAAGATGGATTGATTATATTCAAAACAAATATGGGACTAAAAAATTTCAAATAGTTTATGAATAATTTTTAATAATTATAGATGTGTTATCATAATAATTTTAGTTTTGTTATAAGGGAGTTAAAGAGTGGAAGGTTTGTTAATGTTTTAATAGATATTTAGCATATGTTTGCATAAGATTGTTATATATAATACCCTGTATTCTGCTTTGGGAAGTCTGGGGGGGAGGGAAGGGGGGAGGGCTGATGGGGAGGGGGGGTTTTATTATTAAATTTTGTAAAACTTTTCAATAAAAAAGATGTAATTTTTACCTCCCCCTTCTCTATCTGCCTTAATTGCTTCTTAATTGCTAAGAGTCCGTTATTATTTCTGGAAGCCTCCCATTATGTTCTTCCAGGTGTGTTCCCCTCATAAATGGATGTAATCTTTTCATTTTATTCTTGCCTGAAATAATTTAACAATTTGTTATCATTTTATTATACTATAATATTTCAAACTATTAAAGTTTCAACGTAATGCTTTAGCAAATAGCCTTTTCCCTAATCTCTATAAAGTTATAAAAGAATTAAACATCTGCAATGAAATTACAATATTATTCTTGTTCAGCAAATGAATGGTGTGGGGTGACAAGAAAGAACTAGGAGAACTGCAGAAAACTTGTAGTTGTTAGGAAAATATTCACAATGAACCACGAATGTTAAACCTTGGATTTTTAAATCCATATTAACCATGATAGCTGACTTATCTTTAAGAACAAACCACTTGAAAATGAAAGCAGACAATATTCTTCCACCTCTTTTATGCCATGTTGAATTGGGAAATGATTCCAAACTCCAATTTATTTATTTATCTGTCAAATTCCGATGAGCACCCATTGCACGGAAAGTGACTCTGGGCAGCATATAACAAATCCAATGTAGGACCGTTGGATACCCCTAGAACTTTAGAATTACTGACAATTAGAAACCCCGTGAAAAGAACGCAACAGGTGGTGATGGTGCTTTTGTTTTCCTTTTTGTTTTTAAGCCTTGGTGACCTGCAGCCCTGATGAATTCCAGTGTGGTGATGGGACCTGTATCCATGGAGTTAAACAGTGCAACAAAGTGCATGATTGCCCTGACAACAGTGATGAAGCTGGCTGTGTTCATGGTAGATATGCTAGATGGGATAAGTCTGCTGGCTTGGGGTGTAGCAGAAAACACTGTTAGAAAGTGCTTGGATGCCAGGGAGTCCTCCATTCCCCAGAAGCAAATCCCCTGTTCATCTTAGTATACTCTGCTGTTTAGTGTATTCCAGCAGTGAGGCCTCATCAGTGACACTGATGAGCAGGCTTTGTTCTCATCCATCGCATCTAAATAAAAAGGTAAAGGTTCCCCCGCACATGCGTGCTAGCCGTTTCCGACTCTAGGGGCCGGTGCTCATCTCCGTTTCAAAGCCGAAGAGCCAGCGCTTGTCCGAAGACATCTCTGTGGTCATGTGGCCGGCATGACTAGATGCCAAAGGCACACGGAATGCTGTTACCTTCCCACCGTAGTGGTCCCTATTTTTCTACTTGCATTTTCACGTGCTTTCGAACTGCTAGGTTGGCAGAAGCTGGGACGAGTAACAGGCGCTCACTCTGCTACATGGCACTCGGGATTTGACCCACCAAACTGCCGGCATTCTGATCGACAAGCTCAGCTTCCTAACCCACTGAGCCACCGCGTCCCTTTTTTTCTAGGGTTAGGGGGTTCTTAAGAAAATTTTGAGACTGTGTTATGGGCATTTTTACTGAATGACTGATCTTGGTCATTTGCAAATATTGCTTTACTTGGTGTGGTTAGTCATAAACTTCCCAAAGGCAATCTGATCAGGATGTTCTCTAATAAACCGACATTCTGATCGACAAGCTCAGCGTCCTAACCCACTGAGCTACCGTGTCCCTGGTCACATCTCAATATCCTGCCACTAAAACCATATCTCATTTTTTTCTAATTACATTCTTGAATCATAATGCATCTTCATGTCCATGTACCTAATCTAACTTCAGCTGCTTTTCCTTCCTTGCCTGACCTAACAGAAGCGGCATGCGAGAGTCCCACCAAATTTCAGTGTAAAAGTGGAGAGTGCATAGAGGAAGTCAAGGTGTGCGACTCACACAGGGACTGCAGGGACTGGTCCGATGAGCCTCTAAAAGTTTGTGGTACAGTACCTTCTTATTTCTTCCTCCATCTTTAACAATCTCTTCCATGCTCATATGTTTAGCACTACCAGAAAGAGGAGCCTCAACCACTATTATCGTTCTCCTTTAGTTCTTCTGCTTATCTTGTCTTTGTGACTAGTGGATGGAGAAAATGGAACTAAGATTTGATTCTTGGGATTTTAGGTTTTGCATATTCCAGGTGATATTCCGCATCATCTTAAATGTCACGAATCCTGGGCTGATTGCAAAAAAAAAAAAGAGAGAGAGAGATTTCATCCCATCACAGAACAGAAAATTCTCCGTATTCAGTCTCCTGATGATGCTAATTATTCTTTTTGGTGGTTCTTGTGAATTGCAAAGAAAGTTTAGGGGCTTAATCAAGATAGACCATTTCTTTTATCGTTTGTCCTTCAAAAATGCATGATGAAAAATGGCCCATTTCAGGAGTGGAGAAACACAGGTCCATGACTCCTCCGCTCTTCCTCACAGAAATTACACGTGTATAGATAATAAATTCAGAGGCATTATTTACACAGAGTCTCTGAGGGCCATCCAAGGCAGGCATCTGTATTAATAGGCAGTCATGTGGCCTTAACTATGTACATCCAGGTACAGGAAACCCACCTGCCTTTTGTGTCAAAGGAAATGGATGGCATTCTTCATAAGTGCTTAAATGGGGCCATGAAAAACACACTATTAGCAGAAATTCCAGGATTCAGTATGTTCCTAAGGAGGAAAGTAACATTCATGGAAAAGCTTCAGATGATACTCTTCCATGAAAGAAAACTATGTAGGCAGTTCCTTAGAAAAACCTTAAAAAATCTTTAATCATGCTATTGCTTTTAAACTAGCAAAAACATTACAGTGTGTGTGTGTGTGTGTGTGTGTGTGTGTGTGTGTTTCTAATACACTTATATGACTATCATCCTTATCCATACAAAGTCTCTGTCTATAGGCAATCTGCTCCTGGGTCAATAAAAATATTACAAGTAATAATATACAGAGAAAAGTCATTAAAGCGTGTCTTTTGAGTATACATGACTTGGGGGGCTTATTCTAAAATACCAGATTCCTAATTACATAATTAAAGAAGCTTGAACTAAATAACACCTATCAAAAACATTTCCTTCTGACATGCTTTTTTAAAATTTTATTTTATTTTACTGCTAAGCTTGTAAGCCGCCCTGAGTCTTCGGAGAAAGGCGGGATATAAATGGAATTAAAATAAAATAAAAAATTGATGCCTGGTCATTAATTAGCACAATGCATTCCTTTATTGTATAAGAAGTATAAGATCCTATCCCTGTAAGATGAAATACATTTGTTTTAGCCGATGGTGAATATAATGAAACTGTTGGCCCTGATTAATATGTTCTTGATCATTAAAAAGATCTAAGTCTATTCTTTTGGTTCTGTTCTCAGTTGAAGAGGATATATTTAATTCATCTGAATTTTAACACAGGAGCTGTTTATACTGCTGAAGTTTTATTGCCTGCTATTATGTGGCATTTTAGAGCTCCTTATAATTTCCATAGCATCAGTAATGAAGAACTATAACAAATTATTCCTTGGTTTATACGGTGGTGATGAATTCTTGATCATTAAAAGGATCTAAGCCTTTCTTTTGCTTCTGTGCTCAGTTGAAGAGGATATATTTAATTCATTTGAATTTTAACACTGGGGCTTTTTATACTGCTGAAATTTTATTGCCTGTTATTTTGTGGCATTTTAGAAGTTCTTATAATTTCCATAGCATCAGTAATGAAGAGATGTATCAAATTATACAGTACCTTGGTTATATTTTATGTCTTTTTATTCTATGCCCACATTGCATGCACATGTGGCATGACTGCATTTTTAGGCTAATTATGAGGTTTACCCTAGTATAGGTGTGCATAACTTATGTGCTTTCAAAAGTTGTAGAACCACAATTCCCATAATTCCGGTTCTTTGCCAAGATCTCAACATCTTTCGGAAGCATATATTCTTTCAAATAGATCAGTCTGGACTGAATAAATTTGAAGTGACTGAAACTAAATCTAGACAAGCTTGAATCTGGAAAACCAGTGGCTGAGGTCTCAAAATTCTTTTTATCAAGTTTAGTGTACTTTGAAGGAGAGTGATCTTGATTTTGCATCATATTGTTAAAGGAACCTGTAGATTAAACTATTGCATCAAACTCTGTGGTTTGGCTGCCTTTGAAAGCATTTCAAAAATTGAACTATTTTTGACATAGGAGACTATGGTCTTAGTATTAAAGTCTTGCCTGGGTTCCATTTTGTTTGTGAGTGAAATTCACTATGGAATATTTTAACTTAAGTCTTAAATGATCTTAGGCAGAGATGCCCAGTCTTCAGTGACCCCAGAGATAGACGTAGCCTCTCCAAAAATTGTTTTCATTTTTAATGAAAGAGAGGAAAGCTATGAAGCATATGGTGTAGAGCTGATCATATTGATTAATTAATTTAGTTATTCTGTTTAAATGAAATCCAGTTGACAGTGTTAGAATATGTTGTTGAAAAAATGGTTTGTTTAACAGAGTATTATTAATACACAGCGGAAGTTGTACTGGGACTTTTAGGCAAACAGTAATGCACTAACACGAGTTTTATAACTTATTTTTACTCAGACAACAAAAAGAAACACAGTAAGAAATAGTCCAAATATCAATCCAGTATCATGCACATAAAAGTCAGTCCATAAAAACATAGTATCAAAATACAAAAGCTGCTTACAAATATCAAAAACAATATACACTGTAGCAAGCAGTTGATTCTTGAGAGAATAAATATCAAGTTAGCAAACAAGAGAACAAGAGGTATCCAAACACTAACATCAAACACATATACAAGAACAACTATGTGTAACATCTAACTCTCTTTTATGTGGAATAATTACAGCCACACCCTTAGGCCGTTTAACTCCTTAAAGGTGCTTTTACTCCATTATATAATATTGTCACCCAAATCAAGTTTAATCTCTAACAGACAGCTTTGTCCCAGTGCATATAAAGCCAACTAAAAGGCCAAATTAAGCTTTGTGGTTTAGAACTTGGATGTTTTAAAAACTATTTTGTTTCCCGTGAGCCTTAAAAACTATTTTGTTTCCCATGAGCCTCTTTGGGTGTTAGGATCCCTAACATAATTCTGCTGTGCATGTCTCTTCATCTGATGCAAATATGGCGTCTTTTAGGAGTGATACATTTTAGGCATCTTTTCTGTAATAGTATCAAACCTATCTGGAATCTTTCTCCCCACCCCCTATACTGAATTTCTACTTTAAATTTAAATGCTAAAATAAATGTTCTTGTAGCCCTATTTTCTGAAGAAAGAGGAAGTAAATGGTGTGAGCTCAAAATGACACTTGTTCAAGAACCTTTGTGATTGAGGTAATGAGACAGGGATGGAATTCCAGTGCTTCCTTCATATCCCTGTGCAGAAAACCAGAAATCCTTTCAGTGAAATATCAGCAGGAAGCAGCATCTGGAATTAGAAGCTAAGCAGAACCAGACCTGGTTAATACTTGGATGGGAGATTGCAGGACATTCTAGTACAGTTCTGCAAGATAAACAGGGAAGCTAAAAAGCATGCTGACAAGAGGCAATGGCCAACTATTTTGCTACTGGGGGGAAAAACACAGAGAAATGTAGTCTTAAATGTTAAGGGAAACTAACTTTTCCCAGTGTTTGATGAAATTTGATAAAAACATACATAACTTAATGAAAGCATTCACAGCTAGTCAGCTGCCTGGAGACATGCTAATCACAAATTGTTTCATGGTAGCTATTGCATCTATTGGGGCAGTAAATATACATTTCTTTAAAATATAGAGTGATTTGCTGGAACTAGACTATTTGCTGAAGCTATATGCCTCTCACTACCAGCCTTTTCACAGACTGAGTACACTTTCACTGCATGGCCCATTCACCCTCTGGGTTGTAGTAAAACAATTAGGAAATTTGGCATTCTAGACTACAGAGAAGAATGACGTGGCTTTGGTCTGAAATAGTTATTCTTTGTTAACTGTTGAGTTTATCTTCCATGTGATTACAGTATTCTAACTACAATTTATTACTGTATGCAGCTTAAAACCCATTGACATGAAGTGGCATGGAAATGTAAAACAGATATGCTTACCAATTAAAATGGAAGATGGTCTTGAGAATTACAGTCTCATTTGGCATAATTGGCTTCTGATGCCTGGTGTAAGCAAGAGTTATTGACAGGATCAGTCTGAATTATAAGCAGTAGCCCAAATATACCACCATGTTTTTAAATCAGCAAAATAAATTTACTGCTGCTAATAACATTGTGAATTGGGCTTTCTGCTCAGAATTGGAGATTTGGCTGCAAAATGTTGTGGAAGTTTTTCTCATGCAGCGTATTCTACCAGTTATTTTTTTCCCTCATCATCTTTTGCCATTAAATGAAAGAATCGAAGGAACTGCACCATCTGTTTTTCTCCTGAGTTACATATCTGGGCTAGTCCAGCAAATCTTCATAATCCAGGATACTTAGATATTTAATTGCACAGCAAATCCCACAATAAAAGAAAAACATTTTGTCCCTCACTTTGGATAGGTTAATTGGAAAGGCAAGTGAATGGTTGTTTCAAGAATTAAAATGACTTCCTTCGACCCCTTTGGCAATTTACAGTATCCAGGGTAAATTGGACTACATTTTCAATTTTAGTGTGAGACGTTGGGGAACTAATGATCAGAACTCTGCTCATACAGATTTCCAGATGTGTGCACGATTATTACAGGCAGGATGTTCTTTTATTCAAATGAAATAGATTGCAAATATTTGGGGGAGCATTCGGTCTTAGTATTGGTCAACAATAGATAGGAATGGATGTGTGGATTTCAGTGTGTTGATTTTTTTTGTCTTTTCAAGAAGCATTATTATATTTATAACTTTAGCATAGCAACAAACAGCAGAATGGAAAAAAAGTCTCAAATAGTCAGACCTACGGATAACAGGATCAGGATAAATCCACCCTTTTGATTTTTTTTCTTATTTTATATATAATGATACATTTACAGTTCCATTGGATTCTTGGAAGAATACAAGCTTCCTCCCATCAGTACATAGACTGGCAACGTATTATGCTTTGAAGCTCTGATTTTGTTGTTTTTTTAATCTAGCCACATATTTGCAGTTCTACTTTTTGTATCTCTTAGAGATTAGCATCTATAAAAACAGATTCTTTAAACAGATATCTAACCCCTCACTAGAATAGCATTTGCCAGTGTGATGACTGCTAGATGTGAAGGAATACATTTCTTAACAGTCTCCAGTTTGCAATGCTGGCTCTAAATTCTAGTAAAATGAAACTTAATGTATCTGGAAGTCATCCAGTTGGAAAAAGTTGAGCCAGAAGCAGTTGACATTTCTGGATTTTTATTGCTTGCTTATTTTATAGTCCAACCTTTCATATATATAGTACTGATTCATTAGAAGAACATTCTTGCCAAATTATTCTATTTGCCCGTTTAGGATCTTTAGGGCTTGTTGGCATTAGGGTAACTATTGGATGATTTTTACTTAGCTCATTCATTACTTAACATCTTGGTCCCACTGTTGTGCCTATAAAGTGAAAGCAAACAATACAAATGAGCACTTAGATTTCAGATACAAATTAGACCAAAATTGCATGAGTCAGTTGTCTTAAGAAAGTTCAGATCACTGCTACTTAGAAGAAAAAACGGTTTTCATGTCTATTTAAATAAACTTTTTAGCGGTTTCTGGGAATATCTGAAACCATTGGACACTTTAAAATGTCAGTCTTATGCACAGAATTCAGTTTTAATCTAAATAATGTCACTCTTCTAGATGTGAATGAATGTGCCCTGAACAATGGTGGTTGCTCCCACATTTGCAAGGACTTGAAGATTGGCTATGAATGTGAATGTCCTCCTGGATACAAGCTTATGAACAAGAAAACGTGTGGAGGTAATTTGCATAGAAACAGAAGCCTAATCAATGTGTCATTGCAGACAGACATACTTGCAGATTCCCATGATCTGATGGCTTAATGTCAAATTACCAATTATTTTAAACTCTCAATCTAGATATAGATGAATGTGAGAATCCAGATGCGTGTAGCCAGATCTGCATTAACTACAAGGGGGACTATAAATGTGAATGTTACGATGGTTATGAGATGGACACCCTGTCAAAAAACTGCAAAGCCATAGGTAAGAAGATGCTCGATTCCATTCGGTGTGGATCTGTGGAAAATCACACAGCTCCATCAACAATTTATAAAATCCATCTTCCCTGCCTATAGTAACTGTATTTTATCTAGTTTAAGCCTTGGCTGGTTCATCCCCATCCATGTCCAAAATTCCACAGCTTCCTGGGCTGAATATCATCTGCAATTTAAGATTTGAATCCAACCTTCTGGATAACTTCCCCTGCTTCCCCTGTTTCTTTTCCCTGGGGTAGAACAAATATCGTCTAGCATCATTTTCTGATATCATTTTTCAAATTGCCTTTTGCTATTATCTCTTTTTCATTTTTTAAAAAAATTAAATATAAAAAAGAAAAAAGTCACAAAACTATAAAGGTAGACAAAAACTAGAATTTTCTGAAATAGTGATCCAGAAAGGACTTTATTAATAATAACATAGTGCCTCTGTGCCCAAACTAGAATGTCATAGTTTTTTTCCAAGACCCAGAACAACTCATGAGGTTTCACTCCCTCCACATAACACATATTCCTATTCTTCATTTAAACCATCAAGGCAAAACAAAACTCTGGTACCTGTCTGTGCTGCAGACAGCATACATTATGCCTTCAACAATGCTTTTTTATGTTACTGCTCTTCACAAAATGCCAGAATGGAGAAAGCAGGGGGGAAAAACAAGTAGGGCTGGGAGTGGCAGACTTGGCTTCTTTTATCTTTTAATTTTGTTATGGGTATTTTCCTCTTTATCTGTCTAATATTGAACAGGGATTAAGCCAACATAAGGGCAAATACCTCTGCAAATGGAATCTATCTTATAAACAATAAAATCCTTATAAGAACTTACTTTTTTTAAAAAAAAACCAGTATTTTAAGGAGCATAGCTCCTTGGGCATTTCATGCTAATTGTGAAAGCTGGATTTCAGAATCTCTCTCTTTGGAGAAGTGCCAAAGGAGAGAAGGCTTATAATCTGAATCAAAGTGATCAAGCCATAAAAAATGTGTAGGAAAAAAATTCCATTTTCATATCGTGTGCCACACACACACACACACTGGTTTATTTAAAAATATACATATGTGCTGAATAGTCTCAGCTTTCTTCCTCTCCAGTGCACAGTTGTGGGAGTGACTCTCTTGTTCTCCCAACAAGGAAGAAAGAATGTGTAAATCACTAGTCAGTTAGAGCAGCGTGCCCAGGAAATGATGATCAGGACAGCAGCCATTGCCAATCCTTTTTATTCTAAAAGTAGTTTTGAGATTTTCCAAACCTGCCTTTTTTAAAAAAGCTGTGCTTTATCCTAAACTGCTTATAAAGCTATGATTTACCAATTCCTTGGCAGGAAAGAGCCCATACCTTGTTTTCACAAACCGCCACGAAGTACGCAAGATTGACCTGGTGAAAAAGGACTACTCTCGCATCATTCCCATGCTGAAGAATGTGGTTGCTTTGGATGTGGAAGTGGCAACGAACAGGATATACTGGTGTGATTTATTCTACAGGAAGATATACAGGTGCGGGGTATTTTAGATTACTCAATTTACCTTCCATCATTCTAGCAAAAAAAAAATCAAACTCAGATCTATGACAGCTTAGTGCGGGGGTGGGCAACTGTGACCTCTTTGTGACCTGAGGACTTCAACTTAACAGAAATCCTGGCTGGGTCACGAATTTTGGGATTTGAAGTCCACTGGTCATAAAGGAGACTTAGTTGCCCACTGGCTTAGTGGCATCAGAACGTTGTCTGTTGAAAATGTGCTTCTTTGGATTTTACGGTCCTGATGCATGTACCAAAACAGTACTTTATTTGATTATGCAGTGGATTAACCTTGACTTTGTGCAACAAAGCTGATTGTCCTTTTTCTGCACTCAGATCTAAATTGCTATTTCCCCCCTCCCCCACCCGCTGTGTTGTCAGTAATGGTTTGTTCTGGGTTTTGGTAACTGTCAAAGATGAGTTTCCTGGGACCAAATAATAAGAAAGGTGATTCCAAAAATCAGGAAGTTATTATAGAGCAGGATTTGCCAACATCGGCAACTTTAAGACGTGTGGACTTCAACTCCCAGAATTCCTCAGCTGGACATTCCCTATGCCGGCTAGGGAATTCTGGAAGTTGAAGTCCACATGTCTTAAAGTTGCCAACATTGGGGAAACTCTGTTATAGAGGATTTGTTCTTTAAGATCATCACCTGTTGATTCCAATCAAGCAACTAGTTGGGAATTCATCAACTCTTAAAAAAGGAAAGTGAGCAGAAAATGAGAGAAAATATTTTGGTAAGCTTCTTTGAGCCTTGCAAAATGGAGAAAAACAGGATCGGCCCATTCATATCTGAGCATTATTTAATGTGGCACTTCTCCTACAGCTTGCTGATAGCAAAAATCTGTCAAGCTTAAGATTTAAACTTCTGCTATTTTGTTCATCACTGCTAACTCTGATGGGTTTGTCTTCAAACTTTGAGCCCTGGTACAGTAGGCACTCATTTTTAAAAATAAGAATGATCAGGGCCAATTTGCATACTTGTATAAAAACTGAAGGAAAAAGGTCTATCCCTGATTTAGTCCATGGGCAAGAAAAGGAGAGAGGAGAATTACTGTGGGCAGGAAAAACAAATGCTCACCAGCTGGACGAAAGTCCTTACAATGAGGAGCTTTGTCCATCTCTGGTCTGAATGCAATTCTCACTGGCTTTCTAAAATAAATTTCAGAGCTAGGGAATTGTATCTTACTGGAACTTTTTCCTGCAAATCGGTGTGAGCTTGATTTGCAAATTATTAGATTTAGAATTTCCCACTCAGGACATAATGGGAAAGAGTGGGCTTTAAACCGAATGACCCTACCAGAAAAACCTTCATTCGGTTGTTTTCGGTTAACAGCAAATTAAAGGATACATTAGCAGTATCCACACTGGTCAATAGCTTTATCCATGCAGGGGGGGGGTCTTACACATGGTCCTGCACTAATTTGCATCCACACCAGACACTCTTACACAGGCTAATTCACATGCAAAAATGTCATTTCTCTTGGTTAGGGAGAGAAGGGCGCCACCTACTGCATTCTCAGAAATACTGAAAGACTTGGGACAAGTGAAAGTACCAGAGATTGTTTATACCTGAGAAGCCATGTTAAACCTCTTATGAGCCAGAAGAGAATCAGGCACTACATAAATGGAAGCTAGTCACAGCCAAAGAAGCAAAAGCGCTTCTCAAGTTGATGTAAACTTGTGTTGTGTGACATTATGACACAAGGAAAAATGGGACAGAGTTTCCATTAGGATGCACATTTTATCATTGCCCCTTCTTATTCCCTCCCCCCACACACCTGTAATAAGGATCAAGATATTTAGCAAAAACTGTAGGAGCTCCTACTTTTGCTCACAATATCTTTCCTCTTGCTTTTTCATTCCTCCGTGTTCCCAAGGACTCTGAGGAGAAGAGCAGGAATATCCCAGCAGTGCCTGCACATCCACTGATTTCTTTTTGGAAATAATACTGCACTCTTTCTCAGTTTGTTAGCTGTCAGATCTACCAAGTGATTTGAACCTTGGCCTTGCATTTACCCCACTTTCTTCCCATTGAAGGATTATTCTGTGGTGAATGTCACAGGGAGAAAGTTTACATTCTTTTCCCAGATATCCCATAAAATAAATTAACTTAGAGGTATCCTTGGTATGCAGGGAATCAGTTCTGTTATACCTAGTTCTGAGGAAATATTTTCAAATCATACTACTTAGCTGTTGATCCACAAACCAAAATTGCTTTCTGCTGATTTGAAAAGCAGCCGGTCCAAGATCAGGAAGATAAAGAGGATGTTTACAATCCAATAGAAGGGTAATTCTGGATGACTTAGGATCGATCTGAACATTATGTGACCTACTGTTTTCCTGGCAAATACTGGACTTAATTTTTTTCACACAGCAGAGACAATGTTGACCATACAAAAAAGGTACTTTACTGAAACTAGTTGGCCAGACCAAGATATGGTCATCAAATGTACA